>NC_081310.1:81811287-82484787 GCF_026419965.1 Kogia breviceps
GGCCTGCTTTGTCTCAGCGTTTGGTGTAAACGTTAATTTTTACTTGCACTGTACATCTAACAAATCTACATTGGTTGTAAGAAAAACTTAGCCCCCCCCCCTTCATCAGAAGTGTATGCAGAAGAAAAGGAGAGGTCTCCTGCCTCCCATTCCCACTCCACTGCTGACACACTTTATATGTTACACGTAGGAGCTGGTGGCAGCTTTGGAGTGTCATCGGCGCTGTGTAACCAAGGGACCCAGGAAGTCCCAATTCCTGCCCTGACAATCGTCTGCCCTCTCTGGGCAATGGGAAAAGTGTGAAGGCAAAGAAAAGGAAAGTAACACTATTATTTGCAGAAATTTTACCTCAGGATGGGACACTCTGGCAAACTGAGGCAGAATATGTGGTTTATGATGGCGACTTTCAGGGGCTCTTCCCTGGCCCGAAGCCCAAAGTGGATTTTACCTCATTTTCTGAGGTGCAAGTGAACCGAGAGAAGTCAATCAAAGGAGAGGAGCAGAGAGAAAGCACGACGGATGACCACCCACGCGGGGTCAACCGTATTCAAGTCTTGTCGGGACCGTAGAAGAAATGCCTTGGGATTATCGCTGAGACGCGTGGAGGCTAAATAAGTACTCACCCATCTGTGGCGGCATAGAGGAGGCACGTCTCGAGGAGGTTCCATGGTGTAATGGTGAGCACTCTGGACTCTGAATCCAGCGATCCGAGTTCAAATCTCGGTGGGACCTTACTATTTAGTTGAAAGACCTGGATATTTTACTCCTCAGATGGGACGTGCTTTCCCGCTCCCGCGTCCCGGAGAGGCGCGGTCGGCGCGCTCCACGCGGACGTGGCGGGCAGGTGGGGGGACGAGGCCGCGGCGTCCCCGCTGGACCCTGGCGACTCTGCCCGTCGCTGGCCATCGGAGGCCCCGGCCCCGCCGCCCAGGGGCGCAGCGACCGAGCTGGTGGCAACCCCTCGTCGGGTCTCCCTGGGTCTCGGGGGCAAAAGGCAGAGGCTGCGCCCACTGAGTCCTGCCCCGCGAGGGGGCTTCGCACCGCACGTCTTGTAACTAACTGCGCGGCTGTCCCCGTGAGTAGAGGGTCGCGGTGCGGGGCTGTGACGTCTCTGAGCAGCCAGGGTGACAGCGTCTTAGCTTTCGGGTCGAGGGTTCCAGACCTGGATGGGAAGTACTGTGTCGTATTCAGGTGCCCTATTATTCCGAATATTAATGGATCCTATCCCACTTTATTCCCATTTTATTCAGAATTTCTCGCTCCTAAGTCTCCGTTGGACACGAAAAGCCGCCGTTAGGCTAAGACTTGAACCTTCACTCCAGGAAACCTCGTCCTTTCGTCCCAAGCTCAGCCAGAAAGGGGAGCCCCGGCCGCGGATTCCGGCGTCTGAGGAGACCCCAAGTCCCTGACCCACGGCCGCCCGGCCCGGCTCCTCCGGGGCCGAAGGTGAGACGAGCCGGAGCCGCTCCGAGTCCGGGACTGGCGGGCGCCCCTTCGTCCTGCCGCGACTCTGCTCCACCGAGAAGACGCCCCAGGACGGGACCGGATGGAAACACTTTTGTCCTCTACTGCTCGGTAGAAACGTATGGATGAGGACTGTGATAGACTTGAATGGCTAATTAAAATGTTCTCTTCCAGGTGCTAAGGAGCATCTCTCAGAGTTTTAGATTTTGGAACTTTCAGAGGTTACGAAGGACCGAATGACACAGCTGTCTTTGGAGGACGTGACGAGAAAGGTGTTTGGCCCGCGAAAAGATCCGAGGAAGGCAAAGAGCAGGAAAGAGGAGAGAATGACACAGAAGGGAGAAAGGCGCTGGAAGGGAGAGGAGCTGGGCGAGCAGCGCAGCGGGGGCAGTCGCTGGGTTTGGGCGACCACAGCTCCTCACTCTGGAGCGCTCCCACCCTTTACCGACCTGCACGAGAACCCGGTTCCACCCCCAAATCGCCAAGCTGCTTGCCTGGCATTTGTTCTTGCAAAGTTTCCTTTGCCGGTTGGGTTTGGAGGGGTGAGGTGGGCTGTGTTGGTTTGCAAGCGAGTGGAAGTCCTGGCGGCTGCCTTGGAGACGAGTGGCGGGTAGGGAAACACACAAACTCCAGTCTTCCCTTTGCAGGCCGGTCTGCAGGGCCTGGGGCGGGAAACTGGAAAATCAGAGTCTCAATATTTATTCAGAGATAAGGCGATAAATAGCCAAACAGTTGGTTATGTGAGTTGAAAGTGGTTATCCCTGGAAAAAAGAAATGTGGGATGGGATCGGGGACTACTGTTTCCCATAACAAGTTTGGGGGCGTATGTAACTTTGTATCACATGTATGATATTTTTAAAGTTCACTGCTTGTATTTTGAGTATAAATTTTTATGTAGTCATATGTATCACTCTTTTAAAATTCTGGGTCTTGTGTCCTGTGTAGAAATGTTTTCCACTGTAAAATCATAATTTTTCTTTTTTTAAATTGGGGCATTCTTGAAGCAAGGAATTGGACCATTATTCCCCTTTTGATGAGCTGACCACGTGAGCTAATATACTTGCAGATCCTCCCAGCCCAGGAGGTTACTGCTGGTCAGAGAGGATTGCTTTACTCTCTCTGGGAGGGTCCACAGCCGCTGAAAAGTATCAGTAACTTAAATACAATCCCACCCAGTCTTTATGCAGTGCAGTGCTGTGCCCAAAACACAAGAGCTTACACTCAATGATTACATGTTAGTGCCATGTGCCCAGGCATAGTCTACAAGTTTTACATGGGTTTACTCATTTAATCCTTTCAACAGGCCTATATCGTATCATCGTCCTCACTTCCCATATGAGAAAACTGAGGCATGGAAAGGTTAAGTAACTTGTCTCGTCGCTCAGTCAGTGAGTGGGATTTGAAAGCAGGAATTTGAACGGAAGCCCGCCTGGCTCCACAAGATATGCTCCCAATCAAAGAGGAACACAAATGGTAAAGATACTTGACAAGAAATTTAAGTCTGTATATTTCTTTTGAAAAAAACACCAAGGAGGAGTCACGTAACGGGCAGAAAACTGTCCTAAATATCCTCATGACCCACCTGCCTCCCAAACATCCTTCTTATCCCAACAGCTGCTCCCCGCACATCTCCAACTTAAACACCATTTCTGCCAGAACTAGGTTTTTCCCTCCCTTTATCTTTTTCTCTCACCTACCCCATACCTCTTCCATAGCTATTCTGTTCTTTCACTTCCAGGTCATTCATTTTCTTTAAATTTAAAAATGTTAAATATATATAAAGAAGTAAATAAGCAGCCATCCACAGTCCCACCTCCTGGAATTAACTACTGGTAACATCTTTATGTATTTTTCCTCACATCTATTTTTAAGTTATTCTAATTTTTGCAAAAATTATATGTGCTTGTTACGTAAAATTCAAATGATGCAGAAAATGCACATATGTAAAATTTTGAAACATCTTAAATTCAAAAACAACTTCTGTTAAGGTAGGTAAATACTGATGGAGTCATTTTGGTATATCAATATATATATAAATTTGCTTTTATAAAATTGAGCTCTTATAGATTCTATTTTCATTTTAAAGTATGTAATTTAATAGTGCATAAAGTTAACGGAAGAAAAAGATACAAAAACAAAAATGAAGAAACTGTTGAACTTTCAATCAAATTGTTTACCACAAGAGACTTTTCTAAAAGAACCCTCTAAGGCTAATAATAATAATAATAATAATTAAGACATTAAAATTTGGAATGATTCTTATTACCTTTTTTTTTTTTTTTTAATTGTGGTACGCTGGCCTCTCACTGCTGCGGCCTCTCCCGCAAAGAACCCTCTAAGGCTAATAATAATAATAATTATTATTAAGACATTAAAATTTGGAATGATTCTTATTACCTTTTTTTAAATTGTGGTACGCTGGCCTCTCACTGCTGCGGCCTCTCCCGCTGTGGCGCGCAGGCTCAGCGGCCATGGCTCACGGGCCCAGCCGCTCCGCTGCATGTGGGATCCTCCCGGACCGGGGCACGAACCCGTGTCCCCTGCATCGGCAGGCGGACTCCCAACCACTGCGCCACCAGGGAAGCCCCTCTTATTACTTTTTAAAATCAAATTTCTTGAGTTGTAATTTGAAAATAATACAATGCATCCATTTCAAGTTTGATGAATTTTGACAAATGAATGTACCCACGTAACCACTACCCTGTTCAAGAAGAAAGAACATTTCCAGTACTCCAAAGTGTCCTCTGCCGTCGATCCCCCACCACTCCCTGTCCCAGGTAATCAGTGATCTAGTTCCTGTCACTATGGATTAGTTTTGCCTGTTCTAGAAATTCACATAAATGGAACCGCAGACTATGTACTCTTTTCATCACTCAGCATGATGTTTTTCAGAGTAATGCATATTGTGGCCATGTATCAGGAATTTGTTTCATTTTATCAAAGAGTAGTATTCCTTTGAATGAATATATCACAATTATATCCGTTCACCTCGTGATGGACATTTGCATTGTTTCCAGTTTGGGGACTATTATGAACAAAGCTGCTATAAACAAGTCCCGTTTGTGGGCATATGTTTCATAAATTCCATATAAAATCTTTTCTTCTTTAATAGGAATTTATTTTGTGAATGGATGTTACATTCGCAAATACAAAATTTATTCAAATGTTACAACAGCCTGAAGTACGAGCTTATCTTTGACTGTTTCCCATCAGGACATACTTAATATAAGCCACACACTATGCTCGGTGTTTTATTAGATCATCTTATTTAATCTACACAAGTTCACGAAGTACTTAATATTATTTTCATATGACACTTGCAAAATTGGCCTAGCAAATTGGAGTTGGCCCAAGCTCAAACAGAAGGCACCAGGACTGAAAAGGAGAGCCCCTCCCCCAGAGGTTGGGCTCCTAACCCCAGACGCAACCCAATGTCTTTGTAATAACCTCGGTATGTCTGATAGGCCTGGAAACCAATATCCAAGCGGTGCCTAGTCACGGTATTGTTCGGCTTCTTTGGGTCAGAAACTCCTCGATCAGGGATCCAGAGCATAATATCGTGGACAACCTTGAGACTAAGGAAATCTGTTAAAAACTCTAAAAACCCGTTTTCTCATCAGTAAGGCACTGAAAGTTAACTTTCGTCTGGGTTCAGTTATTTTATATTTGAACAGGGAAAACTCCCGCTGCTGGGGAGAAGAGCACTTCTATTTTTTACTTTTACTTCCAATGATCTAAATACTCGATCTGCATCCGGTGCTTTTTAGTTCGTTTTCTTTGGACCTACCCTTAAGTAAAGTATCACCCCTCCCCCCGCCTTCTGGAGCTGAGCGGCTCTATGAGCGCCGTCCCCGAGATAGCCACGAGGGGGCGACAGTCTTTCCTTCCATGGTCCGACCTTTTCTGTTTGTCCCAGAAGTTTTTATTTGCCAGGACTTCGTGGATCAGAAGTGACAGTGAGGCAAGGGAACACTACATCCTGGGAAAGGGGTTTGCCAAAAGCCCACAACTGCCAACGCTGGGCCTGGGGTCTTCTTCTAAACTGTAGCTCAACAGGGAACAAACTAAAACTACTTCTCACTGAATAAAGAAATGTTATGCACAACTCCCGCGGCCATTTAACGAAAAGGGATGTGAAGGAAACATCATAACTCGCCAGGCTAGTGCAGCAGGTCTGGTGCAAACTGGAGACTGAAAGACAGACGTTTGTTTTTTGTCTATGGAAGTCAGCAATAAGAGAAGACCTGAGAGAAAAAGGCGAAGGAAGGAAATAGAAACCTGATCGACAACTACGAATAGACTGTTTGGGGTGGAATAAAAGCAATGAGTACGACGGTTACCTAGTAAAATCTGCAGCCATGATTACAAGCGGAGCAGCTGACCACTTCAGAAGCTAAGTCCAGGATTAGAAGGCATGAATCCGGTAGGAAAAGCATCCGCTTCCGGCCTCTCACCACACAAGCCGATAACAAACTGGTCACGCAGCGCTTTGTCACTTCCTTCGGGTCCGTTCCTGAAACGAACCCTGACGTTCCGGGAATAACTGAGTCTTTCAGCCACAGTTCCGACCTGCGTGCTTCAAACATGGAGAAACGTTACGCGCGCGCTGGAGCACAGCCGTGTGTACTACAGCTCGAGCGTGCGGCATCCAGCTAACAAGAGCGTGACTACCGCACACGGCGGAACGCACGCGGGCGCCACCGCTTTTAGCACAACTGCAGTAAAACCGCTCTGTCCGCTACGGCAACCCACAGCCTCGGAAACCGAAAAACCGTTCCGAGCCACCCGCAGTCGAAATAAAAAAAAAACACACGCAGTGTACTCGCTCCCTGCGTCTACGTCGCATAAACGCTCTTCTAGCGGCTCGGACAGCACGCATAGCACGGAGCGCAGCAACACAGCAGTACTCTTTTCAGTACCAAAACTGCAACTACACGCGGTCAGGACTGCCTGCATTGCACGCAAGTGCAGACTGGCCTTTCTTTACACCGCAAAAGATGTCAGGGGAAAGCGCGAACGCAGTCCCCCACTACCACAAATTATGCAGTCGAGTTTCCCACATTTGGGGAAATCGCAGGGGTCAGCACATCCGGAGTGCAATGGATAAGCCTCGCCCTGGGAAAACCACCTTCGTGATCATGGTATCTCCCCTGCCAGGTAAGTATGAGCTCACCCCCTTCGGCCCTCGCACACCCTCAGAAGCCTTATACTGTACACACATGGTCACTTTCCTCCCCGCAGCCCCGACCCGAGCCTTCCTGCCCCTTCCACACAGCTGATCCATGCACTTGCAACCAACAACCCTCGATTCGCTCCCACACCACGGGAGATCATGTCGTCGCACCACCAGATCACGAACCAGCAGACCCTGCGCTGAGAAATCTACATACGACACGCCCCATCCGTCAAGCCAACGGGAATTACCGCTCCCCTCCAGCCCACGCCCCGCCCTGCTCCGCGCCTCCCTCCTCCCACGCCGTCCAGCCAAGCCTACCAGAGAGGGCGGGCGCGCTCTGGGGGAAGTGACGTCGACCGCTCGGCTCTTTTCCTCCCACCCGCCCCCACCCGCCCCCACCCGCCCCCACCCGTTCGGGCCGTCCGCGCGTGGCTGGCTGCTTAACCTCTGTCCTGCCGAGCGTCTGTCTGGCGGCCTGCTGAAGCCTGAGCACCTTTTTTGAACTGTAACGGCTTTCAGTGCGTAGAATAGAGAACATTTAGGAGTCCAGGGGAAACCGGTTCCTTTCAAATCCAGTTGTCTTTGTGATGTACTATTGTGTGTATGTCCATCATGACTGGCGGTGAACTCTATTCCATTCTTGAAAGTTCAATTTCGTTCATCGGAACTTTCATTCATTTTATTCCCCGTCTTCAGGTGTTGTTTTAACACCTATCTGCCACCCTCTGGCTTTGGAGTCAAATACGTTCTTTTTTTTTTTTTAAATAAACATTTTATTTTTATTTATTTTTGTCTGCGTTGGGTCTTTGTTGCGCGGGTTTTCTCTAGTTGCGGCGAGTGGAGGCTGCTCTTCGTTGCGGTGCACGGGCTTCTTCTCATTGCAGTGGCTTCTCTTGTGGAGCACGGGTTCTAGGCGCGTGGGCTTCATCAGTAGTTGTGGCTCGCGGGCTCAGTGGTTGTGGCGTACAGGCTCGGTTGCTCCCCAGACCAGGGCTCGAACCCGTGTCCCCTGCATTGGCAGGCGGATTCTTAACCACTGTGCCACCAGGGAAGCCCCTCAAATACGTCTTTAACACATGTTCATTTGTTATAACTACGCGAGTCATGATTTTACCTTTCTCTGAAAATTATTGTTTAACACTTCTCCTTGCATATGTTCCGTGCGTTATGAGTTGCACATTTTTGCAAGTTTTCCCTTTCACATTACATTTGTGCTGAAAATTCTCTGCCCTTCCACATTCCCTCTATAACTTTCTCCCCTGATCTGTGTGCCTGAGGCTGACCCCCACAACCAGCATTTCCTGCTCTTTCCTGCCCTCGGGATCCAGGTGGGTACAGCCGAAGGAAGGAGATCAGAAAGGAGAGCAGAGAGATGTGGAAGAAAAAGGTTGCCTGCCTGATCAGCAAACAAAGGATGCTGGGCCATCAAGCCTCAGCCACTACCCCCCCCCGCCCCCCCCGCCCCCCCCCCCCCCGCCCCCGACGGTGAGTCCTGAGGGAACTCAGGAGGGAGACAGATCGGCTGCCGGCTGCCAAGCCATCAGCCAATGCAGCCACCCCCAACGGTGCACCCTGAGGAGGCTCAGGATGGGAAAGAACTGGATACTGGACCCAGGTAGCTGTGGTGCATAGCAAAGGACTGATTTCAGTGAGCCCAGACTTGCATCTTCCCATACGTAGAAAAGTACTAAATTCATTAACTTGAGATGTCTGGTTTTCTTTAATTAATAGTAATCTTTTGATGTTCCCACTACCTGGTTATTGTTGCAAAACTCCTATATATCCTGGCTCCTCCCTCACCTCTTTGGAGCAGTCCCTCGGGGCTATCTGAGAGGCTGCCTCCGAGGCTTGGAGTCCTCAGAACGTCCGCTGAATAAAACATAACTCTCAACTTATAGGTTGTGCTTTTCTTTCTTTCTTTCTTTCTTTCTTTCTTTTTTTTTTCAGTTGACAGAAGTCAGAGTATTTTTAAAGTCTCCATCAACTTTCCTGCCAAGCCTCAGTTTGGAGTCACTACAAAGACCACGGTCCTGTGTTAGACCTGAACGGTCTCCGAGGGATCCCAGCTCGCCCAAGAACCGCCAAGAGTCGAGAGTCGCTGCAACACGCAAGAGGTTTATTAGGAGCCGGTGCACCGGGGTTCCTTGGTCCTCACGCAGGAGGCCGAAGAGGAACACCCCCCCCCCCCCAAGCGGAATCACATACATTTTATAGCTTTCATTTTTCATTATGCAAAGTGTGGATATATCAAGGGTTTTTTTTCTCATTGGTTTGTTTGTTCCGGACCGGAGTGGGGACTTGGCTCTAGTTCCTTGATTGGTTGGCTCTCGGATGCCTACTTTACATTTACCGGAGTGGGGTCTTGGCTCTAGTTCCTTGATTGGTTAGCTGTCGGATGCCTACTTTACATTTTCGTGTTTTTGTGGTGGGGGGGGTTGAGTCACATGAGTTATGGTTGGCTAGGGCGACCTTTAAACTCTGGCTTAATCATTCTTATCACCCGCCATACTTGTTTGCTCGGAACGGTTTCTGCCCAGGGGGGACATTCCAGTATCTTATTGCCAGCCGAAAAAAAGCTCAAAGCTCAAAAGTATCGATAGGGAAGTAGGGGTGTAAGTATAGTTAAGGCCCTACACCTGTGCAGTGATCCTCCCCAACATTACACTGGGTCTCGTAACTACTCCTTTCTCTTCCTATTGCTATGGACTGAACTGTATGTATCCCCCTAAATTCATATATTGAGGCCCTAACCTTCCATGTGAC
Organism: Kogia breviceps; assembly: GCF_026419965.1. Classification (NCBI taxonomy): domain Eukaryota; kingdom Metazoa; phylum Chordata; class Mammalia; order Artiodactyla; family Physeteridae; genus Kogia; species Kogia breviceps. The sequence continues at coordinate 81,820,691 of NC_081310.1, forward strand.
AGTATTGGAGATAGATCACGAGGGTGGGGTTCTCAGGATGGGATAGTGCTGGGAGGGGGGTGAAAGAGGGGGATTTTCCCCCTTTTATCCCTCTTGAGTTCTTTAGGCTAGATTAACAGGAGAAAAAGAAACAAATTTTAATTCACATGCTGGGAGATCTTGAGGCAGGAGATAGATGGTCCCCTGGCTGTGTAACGGAGCAGGACCCAGTGGCGCCTCTGGGGGGGAGGATAGGCCTTTCCCCATACTCTCTGCTTTTAGCTCCTCTCTGAAGTACCTAAATAACAGTGTTTGATGCACATTTCCTGAGTTGTTTTGCATATGTGAAAAAACCCACCTCTCCAACAAATGGAAGATGTTAACTACTTGACGGCCATGAGCACATAGCCCCAGGCCTCCTGGAGCCTAAGGACTGATCGCGTTAACCCCCGTGACGCCGCCCTGCTACCTCACCATCAGCCAGTCAGAGAATTGTGCACAAGCTGATCACATAACCGGCAACACCCCCTCCTTCACCTGGCTTTTAAAACTGCTTTGCCGAAACCCTTTGGGGAGCTCAGGGCTTTTTAGGGCATGAGCCACCTCATCTCCTTGCATGGCCTTGCAGTAAACCTTTCTCTGCTCCAAACTCCGATGTTTCAGTTTCTTTGGCCTCACTGTGCGTGGGGTGCACAAACTTTCATCAACAGCTGAGCAGCAGGACTCTGTGCCCTGTGGACAGATGCTCCAAAATACAGATAAAGGCAGGGGCAGAGGGGAGCTGAGTCCTGCCCAGATTAAAGATAAAGAGACCACATATTTCTCATTCTTGAGGTCCAGGAGACCTTCCCGACTCCACATGTGCAGAAAGGCTCCTCGGGGGGGCCAAAAAGGGAGGGGGGGTGCGCCACCCCATAATTGGTGGGTGTCAACCTTCCCGCAGGCCTCGGCGCTGGAATCCATCTTGGCTTAAGGGATGTGAGCGCACACAGGGGAGGACCCTGAGTTATACCAAATACGGACTCAGAACCAAGCAAAGCAGGATGATTGGCCAGAGGAAACCTGGAAGAAATGCCCCATATAAGTGATTTCAGCTACCACGAAGGTGCTTCTCTCTTTCTGAGCCCGCTCCTGTGTGTCTGTTCACACGTACTCTTTTTTTTTTTTTCCTTCTAATAAAACACTTCACTTGTTTCTGTACTTTCTTTCTCTTTGCTGAAATTCATTTCTACAAAGCAGACAAGCTAGAGCCTTGTCACTATCCACTGGCCCTCGTGGTCTAGTACTTAGGATTCAGCGTTCTCACTGTCAAAGCCTGGCTTCAATCTCTGGTCCAGGAACTGAGATCCTGCTTGAAGCCGCTGCCAGTGAAGGCCACACGAGATCAATTTCATAGAAATGGAACCTAAGAAGTTGCCAAAGCAGGTAGCTTTTGTACTTTTTAGACAGAGAAACTATAAGTTTGTGAGTAATTGACAGGACAAAGGAAGTTAGGTTTGGGGCGCTCAACTAGTAAACAATCTAAGTGGAGTTTGGGCTTGGGATAGTAAATTAAAGAAGTGGCATGGTTTGTTTATATAAGCTTCTCAGCTTGAATTCCCTATCTCTGATAATAAGGGTGTCTGTCCTTCTACCACCAGATGCAGGGAGTACACCTTTTAAGAGTCTTTTTTTTAAAAAAATAATTTTATTTATTTTTGGCTGCGTTGGGTCTTTGTTGCAGTGAGCGAGGGCTACTCTTCCTTGTGGTGCACGCGGTTCTCATTGTGGTGGCTTCTCTTGTTATGGATCACAGGCTCTAGGCTCACGGGCTTCAGTAGTTGCAGCACCTGGGCTCAGTAGTTGCGGCACGCGGGCCCTAGGGTGCGCGGGTTTCCGTAGTTGTGGAGCACGGGCTCAGTTGCTCCACAGCATGTGGGCTCTTCCGGGACCAGGGCTTGAACCCGTGTCCCCTGCAGGTGGATTCCCAACCACTGTGCCACCAGGGAAATCCCAAGTGCACCTTTTATATGAGAGATTTATTTCCTGCTTTCAGGGACACAGAAAGGAGAGTCAATGCTTTGGCCATTTAAAAATTTTTTTTTTTTAATTTTATTTATTTATTTGTTTGTTTTTATTTTTGGCTGCACTAAGTGGCTTGCGGGATCTTAGTTTCCGGACCAGGGATCGAAACCGCGCCCTTGGCAGCGAAAGCCCGGAGTGTTAACCACTGTGTTACTGACCAGGGTTCTTGACCTTCCCCAGTCAATAGAAATTGACTAGAGGTCAGACAGGAAATTCAGGCAAGGCTTTATTGGGGCCCTTGCTGCAGCAGGTAACAGTTTCCCTTGCTCACGCTCCCCGAGGGAGGGGCGAGCTGGTTCCTTAGACAGGGTGAGGGTAGGGGTGTGTCCGGGGTTCAGGCCAGAGGGGTGGCTTAGGTGTTTTGCCCACCCCTATGGTGGTGTTGAGTGCAAGGGGCATGCATGCCCAGTACCTGCTTTTGCTCCCGACACCCTGTTTTTTTGCTCCCGGTTCTTCAGAAGGGGCCGTTGGGTTTTTTGGGCTTTTCGTCCATAATTTGCCCCAATTGTGCATGCACACAGTTAATTTTAATCTCATATAGTTTCTTTGTATTTTGTTGCTGGAGGAGAGGTTTGTCCAGGTGCAAGCATTGCGGCACTGCAGCAAAGTGTCCCAGGTCACAGCCTGTCTCATTCCCCCAGAGAGACTGTACACCCTTAAAGGGTAAGGGGTCGAAGGTCTCTTCTTCTGAAACTTCTTCCTGCTGGACAGGGGCCGCAGACCCCAGCCAACCCTAGAGGTGTAGAAGTCCCTTGCTGACTGTTTCAAGGACCTGTAGGGACCTGAGGCACTCTCCGCTGGAATGGGTTGAATTCCTTGAGCCATCATGAGCCATACTTCAAACTGTTGGAGCCTAGAAGACACAAATTTAACCAAAACGTTAAACAAACAAGGGCTAAAAAGGAGATGAACAACAATAGCCATTAAAGGTCCTAGAAAGGGAAGGAACCAGGTTAACTCTGGGCTTCCTTAACGGTTGACTAGACAGGGAAGGCAATGTTGCCCCTGCCAAGAAGCCTTTCTCCTTGGATGTATATTTTTGTTAATCTCGGGGTTAAAGTTTAACATGTTTCTCTATTTTGGGAATGGAAGGTCTGGACCTGTTGGTCCCAGGTCTCCTTCTTGGACCAAAAAGTCTTAGTCACAGGTTTACAACAGTAGGGAAGACAACAGAATCCTAGATGAAATATAGCATAAATTAGTATGACTGAAAAGAAAAGGGTTATGAGAAAATAAAAACATCCTGCCAGAAAGTTTTTTATACCTTGTGAGATCCAAGAGAACAAATTAGAGAACCAGTTTTCAATTTCCCCACCCATTTTTTTTTTTTTTTTTTTTTTTTTTTTTTTTTTGGCAGCGTTGGGTCTTCGTTTCTGTGCGAGGGCTTTCTCTAGTTGCGGCAAGCGGGGGCCACTCTTCATCGCGGTGCGCGGGCCTTTCACTGTCGCGGCCTCTCTTGAAAGCAGGAAATAAATCTCTCATATAAAAGGTGCACTTGGGATTTCCCTGGTGGCACAGTGGTTGGGAATCCACCTGCAGGGGACACAGGTTCAAGCCCTGGTCCCGGAAGAGCCCACATGCTGTGGAGCAACTGAGCCCGTGCTCCACAACTACGGAAACCCGCGCACCCTAGGGCCCGCGTGCCGCAACTACTGAGCCCAGGTGCTGCAACTACTGAAGCCTGTGAGCCTAGAGCCTGTGATCCATAACAAGAGAAGCCACCACAATGAGAACCGCGTGCACCACAAGGAAGAGTAGCCCTCGCTCACTGCAACAAAGACCCAACGCAGCCAAAAATAAATAAAATTATTTTTTTAAAAAAAAGACTCTTAAAAGGTGTACTCCCTGCATCTGGTGGTAGAAGGACAGACACCCTTATTATCAGAGATAGGGAATTCAAGCTGAGAAGCTTATATAAACAAACCATGCCACTTCTTTAATTTACTATCCCAAGCCCAAACTCCACTTAGATTGTTTACTAGTTGAGCGCCCCAAACCTAACTTCCTTTGTCCTGTCAATTACTCACAAACTTATAGTTTCTCTGTCTAAAAAGTACAAAAGCTACCTGCTTTGGCAACTTCTTAGGTTCCATTTCTATGAAATTGATCTCGTGTGGCCTTCACTGGCAGCGGCTTCAAGCAGGATCTCAGTTCCTGGACCAGAGATTGAAGCCAGGCTTTGACAGTGAGAACGCTGAATCCTAAGTACTAGACCACGAGGGCCAGTGGATAGTGACAAGGCTCTAGCTTGTCTGCTTTGTAGAAATGAATTTCAGCAAAGAGAAAGAAAGTACAGAAACAAGTGAAGTGTTTTATTAGAAGGAAAAAAAAAAAAAGAGTACGTGTGAACAGACACACAGGAGCGGGCTCAGAAAGAGAGAAGCACCTTCGTGGTAGCTGAAATCACTTATATGGGGCATTTCTTCCAGGTTTCCTCTGGCCAATCATCCTGCTTTGCTTGGTTCTGAGTCCGTATTTGGTATAACTCAGGGTCCTCCCCTGTGTGCGCTCACATCCCTTAAGCCAAGATGGATTCCAGCGCCGAGGCCTGCGGGAAGGTTGACACCCACCAATTATGGGGTGGCGCACCCCCCCTCCCTTTTTGGCCCCCCCGAGGAGCCTTTCTGCACATGTGGAGTCGGGAAGGTCTCCTGGACCTCAAGAATGAGAAATATGTGGTCTCTTTATCTTTAATCTGGGCAGGACTCAGCTCCCCTCTGCCCCTGCCTTTATCTGTATTTTGGAGCATCTGTCCACAGGGCACAGAGTCCTGCTGCTCAGCTGTTGATGAAAGTTTGTGCACCCCACGCACAGTGAGGCCAAAGAAACTGAAACATCGGAGTTTGGAGCAGAGAAAGGTTTACTGCAAGGCCATGCAAGGAGATGAGGTGGCTCATGCCCTAAAAAGCCCTGAGCTCCCCAAAGGGTTTCGGCAAAGCAGTTTTAAAAGCCAGGTGAAGGAGGGGGTGTTGCCGGTTATGTGATCAGCTTGTGCACAATTCTCTGACTGGCTGATGGTGAGGTAGCAGGGCGGCGTCACGGGGGTTAACGCGATCAGTCCTTAGGCTCCAGGAGGCCTGGGGCTATGTGCTCATGGCCGTCAAGTAGTTAACATCTTCCATTTGTTGGAGAGGTGGGTTTTTTCACATATGCAAAACAACTCAGGAAATGTGCATCAAACACTGTTATTTAGGTACTTCAGAGAGGAGCTAAAAGCAGAGAGTATGGGGAAAGGCCTATCCTCCCCCCCAGAGGCGCCACTGGGTCCTGCTCCGTTACACAGCCAGGGGACCATCTATCTCCTGCCTCAAGATCTCCCAGCATGTGAATTAAAATTTGTTTCTTTTTCTCCTGTTAATCTAGCCTAAAGAACTCAAGAGGGATAAAAGGGGGAAAATCCCCCTCTTTCACCCCCCTCCCAGCACTATCCCATCCTGAGAACCCCACCCTCGTGATCTATCTCCAATACTGTCACATGGAAGGTTAGGGCCTCAATATATGAATTTAGGGGGATACATACAGTTCAGTCCATAGCAATAGGAAGAGAAAGGAGTAGTTACGAGACCCAGTGTAATGTTGGGGAGGATCACTGCACAGGTGTAGGGCCTTAACTATACTTACACCCCTACTTCCCTATCGATACTTTTGAGCTTTGAGCTTTTTTTCGGCTGGCAATAAGATACTGGAATGTCCCCCCTGGGCAGAAACCGTTCCGAGCAAACAAGTATGGCGGGTGATAAGAATGATTAAGCCAGAGTTTAAAGGTCGCCCTAGCCAACCATAACTCATGTGACTCAACCCCCCCCACCACAAAAACACGAAAATGTAAAGTAGGCATCCGACAGCTAACCAATCAAGGAACTAGAGCCAAGACCCCACTCCGGTAAATGTAAAGTAGGCATCCGAGAGCCAACCAATCAAGGAACTAGAGCCAAGTCCCCACTCCGGTCCGGAACAAACAAACCAATGAGAAAAAAAACCCTTGATATATCCACACTTTGCATAATGAAAAATGAAAGCTATAAAATGTATGTGATTCCGCTTGGGGGGGGGGGGGTGTTCCTCTTCGGCCTCCTGCGTGAGGACCAAGGAACCCCGGTGCACCGGCTCCTAATAAACCTCTTGCGTGTTGCAGCGACTCTCGACTCTTGGCGGTTCTTGGGCGAGCTGGGATCCCTCGGAGACCGTTCAGGTCTAACACAGGACCGTGGTCTTTGTAGTGACTCCAAACTGAGGCTTGGCAGGAAAGTTGATGGAGACTTTAAAAATACTCTGACTTCTGTCAACTGAAAAAAAAAAGAAAGAAAGAAAGAAAGAAAGAAAGAAAAGCACAACCTATAAGTTGAGAGTTATGTTTTATTCAGCGGACGTTCTGAGGACTCCAAGCCTCGGAGGCAGCCTCTCAGATAGCCCCGAGGGACTGCTCCAAAGAGGTGAGGGAGGAGCCAGGATATATAGGAGTTTTGCAACAATAACCAGGTAGTGGGAACATCAAAAGATTACTATTAATTAAAGAAAACCAGACATCTCAAGTTAATGAATTTAGTACTTTTCTACGTATGGGAAGATGCAAGTCTGGGCTCACTGAAATCAGTCCTTTGCTATGCACCACAGCTACCTGGGTCCAGTATCCAGTTCTTTCCCATCCTGAGCCTCCTCAGGGTGCACCGTTGGGGGTGGCTGCATTGGCTGATGGCTTGGCAGCCGGCAGCCGATCTGTCTCCCTCCTGAGTTCCCTCAGGACTCACCGTCGGGGGCGGGGGGGGGGGGGGGCGGGGGGGCGGGGGGGGGGTAGTGGCTGAGGCTTGATGGCCCAGCATCCTTTGTTTGCTGATCAGGCAGGCAACCTTTTTCTTCCACATCTCTCTGCTCTCCTTTCTGATCTCCTTCCTTCGGCTGTACCCACCTGGATCCCGAGGGCAGGAAAGAGCAGGAAATGCTGGTTGTGGGGGTCAGCCTCAGGCACACAGATCAGGGGAGAAAGTTATAGAGGGAATGTGGAAGGGCAGAGAATTTTCAGCACAAATGTAATGTGAAAGGGAAAACTTGCAAAAATGTGCAACTCATAACGCACGGAACATATGCAAGGAGAAGTGTTAAACAATAATTTTCAGAGAAAGGTAAAATCATGACTCGCGTAGTTATAACAAATGAACATGTGTTAAAGAACGTATTTGAGGGGCTTCCCTGGTGGCACAGTGGTTAAGAATCCGCCTGCCAATGCAGGGGACACGGGTTCGAGCCCTGGTCTGGGGAGCAACCGAGCCTGTACGCCACAACCACTGAGCCCGCGAGCCACAACTACTGATGAAGCCCACGCGCCTAGAACCCGTGCTCCACAAGAGAAGCCACTGCAATGAGAAGAAGCCCGTGCACCGCAACGAAGAGCAGCCTCCACTCGCCGCAACTAGAGAAAACCCGCGCAACAAAGACCCAACGCAGACAAAAATAAATAAAAATAAAATGTTTATTTAAAAAAAAAAAAAGAACGTATTTGACTCCAAAGCCAGAGGGTGGCAGATAGGTGTTAAAACAACACCTGAAGACGGGGAATAAAATGAATGAAAGTTCCGATGAACGAAATTGAACTTTCAAGAATGGAATAGAGTTCACCGCCAGTCATGATGGACATACACACAATAGTACATCACAAAGACAACTGGATTTGAAAGGAACCGGTTTCCCCTGGACTCCTAAATGTTCTCTATTCTACGCACTGAAAGCCGTTACAGTTCAAAAAAGGTGCTCAGGCTTCAGCAGGCCGCCAGACAGACGCTCGGCAGGACAGAGGTTAAGCAGCCAGCCACGCGCGGACGGCCCGAACGGGTGGGGGCGGGTGGGGGCGGGTGGGGGCGGGTGGGAGGAAAAGAGCCGAGCGGTCGACGTCACTTCCCCCAGAGCGCGCCCGCCCTCTCTGGTAGGCTTGGCTGGACGGCGTGGGAGGAGGGAGGCGCGGAGCAGGGCGGGGCGTGGGCTGGAGGGGAGCGGTAATTCCCGTTGGCTTGACGGATGGGGCGTGTCGTATGTAGATTTCTCAGCGCAGGGTCTGCTGGTTCGTGATCTGGTGGTGCGACGACATGATCTCCCGTGGTGTGGGAGCGAATCGAGGGTTGTTGGTTGCAAGTGCATGGATCAGCTGTGTGGAAGGGGCAGGAAGGCTCGGGTCGGGGCTGCGGGGAGGAAAGTGACCATGTGTGTACAGTATAAGGCTTCTGAGGGTGTGCGAGGGCCGAAGGGGGTGAGCTCATACTTACCTGGCAGGGGAGATACCATGATCACGAAGGTGGTTTTCCCAGGGCGAGGCTTATCCATTGCACTCCGGATGTGCTGACCCCTGCGATTTCCCCAAATGTGGGAAACTCGACTGCATAATTTGTGGTAGTGGGGGACTGCGTTCGCGCTTTCCCCTGACATCTTTTGCGGTGTAAAGAAAGGCCAGTCTGCACTTGCGTGCAATGCAGGCAGTCCTGACCGCGTGTAGTTGCAGTTTTGGTACTGAAAAGAGTACTGCTGTGTTGCTGCGCTCCGTGCTATGCGTGCTGTCCGAGCCGCTAGAAGAGCGTTTATGCGACGTAGACGCAGGGAGCGAGTACACTGCGTGTGTTTTTTTTTTATTTCGACTGCGGGTGGCTCGGAACGGTTTTTCGGTTTCCGAGGCTGTGGGTTGCCGTAGCGGACAGAGCGGTTTTACTGCAGTTGTGCTAAAAGCGGTGGCGCCCGCGTGCGTTCCGCCGTGTGCGGTAGTCACGCTCTTGTTAGCTGGATGCCGCACGCTCGAGCTGTAGTACACACGGCTGTGCTCCAGCGCGCGCGTAACGTTTCTCCATGTTTGAAGCACGCAGGTCGGAACTGTGGCTGAAAGACTCAGTTATTCCCGGAACGTCAGGGTTCGTTTCAGGAACGGACCCGAAGGAAGTGACAAAGCGCTGCGTGACCAGTTTGTTATCGGCTTGTGTGGTGAGAGGCCGGAAGCGGATGCTTTTCCTACCGGATTCATGCCTTCTAATCCTGGACTTAGCTTCTGAAGTGGTCAGCTGCTCCGCTTGTAATCATGGCTGCAGATTTTACTAGGTAACCGTCGTACTCATTGCTTTTATTCCACCCCAAACAGTCTATTCGTAGTTGTCGATCAGGTTTCTATTTCCTTCCTTCGCCTTTTTCTCTCAGGTCTTCTCTTATTGCTGACTTCCATAGACAAAAAACAAACGTCTGTCTTTCAGTCTCCAGTTTGCACCAGACCTGCTGCACTAGCCTGGCGAGTTATGATGTTTCCTTCACATCCCTTTTCGTTAAATGGCCGCGGGAGTTGTGCATAACATTTCTTTATTCAGTGAGAAGTAGTTTTAGTTTGTTCCCTGTTGAGCTACAGTTTAGAAGAAGACCCCAGGCCCAGCGTTGGCAGTTGTGGGCTTTTGGCAAACCCCTTTCCCAGGATGTAGTGTTCCCTTGCCTCACTGTCACTTCTGATCCACGAAGTCCTGGCAAATAAAAACTTCTGGGACAAACAGAAAAGGTCGGACCATGGAAGGAAAGACTGTCGCCCCCTCGTGGCTATCTCGGGGACGGCGCTCATAGAGCCGCTCAGCTCCAGAAGGCGGGGGGAGGGGTGATACTTTACTTAAGGGTAGGTCCAAAGAAAACGAACTAAAAAGCACCGGATGCAGATCGAGTATTTAGATCATTGGAAGTAAAAGTAAAAAATAGAAGTGCTCTTCTCCCCAGCAGCGGGAGTTTTCCCTGTTCAAATATAAAATAACTGAACCCAGACGAAAGTTAACTTTCAGTGCCTTACTGATGAGAAAACGGGTTTTTAGAGTTTTTAACAGATTTCCTTAGTCTCAAGGTTGTCCACGATATTATGCTCTGGATCCCTGATCGAGGAGTTTCTGACCCAAAGAAGCCGAACAATACCGTGACTAGGCACCGCTTGGATATTGGTTTCCAGGCCTATCAGACATACCGAGGTTATTACAAAGACATTGGGTTGCGTCTGGGGTTAGGAGCCCAACCTCTGGGGGAGGGGCTCTCCTTTTCAGTCCTGGTGCCTTCTGTTTGAGCTTGGGCCAACTCCAATTTGCTAGGCCAATTTTGCAAGTGTCATATGAAAATAATATTAAGTACTTCGTGAACTTGTGTAGATTAAATAAGATGATCTAATAAAACACCGAGCATAGTGTGTGGCTTATATTAAGTATGTCCTGATGGGAAACAGTCAAAGATAAGCTCGTACTTCAGGCTGTTGTAACATTTGAATAAATTTTGTATTTGCGAATGTAACATCCATTCACAAAATAAATTCCTATTAAAGAAGAAAAGATTTTATATGGAATTTATGAAACATATGCCCACAAACGGGACTTGTTTATAGCAGCTTTGTTCATAATAGTCCCCAAACTGGAAACAATGCAAATGTCCATCACGAGGTGAACGGATATAATTGTGATATATTCATTCAAAGGAATACTACTCTTTGATAAAATGAAACAAATTCCTGATACATGGCCACAATATGCATTACTCTGAAAAACATCATGCTGAGTGATGAAAAGAGTACATAGTCTGCGGTTCCATTTATGTGAATTTCTAGAACAGGCAAAACTAATCCATAGTGACAGGAACTAGATCACTGATTACCTGGGACAGGGAGTGGTGGGGGATCGACGGCAGAGGACACTTTGGAGTACTGGAAATGTTCTTTCTTCTTGAACAGGGTAGTGGTTACGTGGGTACATTCATTTGTCAAAATTCATCAAACTTGAAATGGATGCATTGTATTATTTTCAAATTACAACTCAAGAAATTTGATTTTAAAAAGTAATAAGAGGGGCTTCCCTGGTGGCGCAGTGGTTGGGAGTCCGCCTGCCGATGCAGGGGACACGGGTTCGTGCCCCGGTCCGGGAGGATCCCACATGCAGCGGAGCGGCTGGGCCCGTGAGCCATGGCCGCTGAGCCTGCGCGCCACAGCGGGAGAGGCCGCAGCAGTGAGAGGCCAGCGTACCACAATTTAAAAAAAGGTAATAAGAATCATTCCAAATTTTAATGTCTTAATAATAATTATTATTATTATTAGCCTTAGAGGGTTCTTTGCGGGAGAGGCCGCAGCAGTGAGAGGCCAGCGTACCACAATTAAAAAAAAAAAAAAAAGGTAATAAGAATCATTCCAAATTTTAATGTCTTAATTATTATTATTATTATTATTAGCCTTAGAGGGTTCTTTTAGAAAAGTCTCTTGTGGTAAACAATTTGATTGAAAGTTCAACAGTTTCTTCATTTTTGTTTTTGTATCTTTTTCTTCCGTTAACTTTATGCACTATTAAATTACATACTTTAAAATGAAAATAGAATCTATAAGAGCTCAATTTTATAAAAGCAAATTTATATATATATTGATATACCAAAATGACTCCATCAGTATTTACCTACCTTAACAGAAGTTGTTTTTGAATTTAAGATGTTTCAAAATTTTACATATGTGCATTTTCTGCATCATTTGAATTTTACGTAACAAGCACATATAATTTTTGCAAAAATTAGAATAACTTAAAAATAGATGTGAGGAAAAATACATAAAGATGTTACCAGTAGTTAATTCCAGGAGGTGGGACTGTGGATGGCTGCTTATTTACTTCTTTATATATATTTAACATTTTTAAATTTAAAGAAAATGAATGACCTGGAAGTGAAAGAACAGAATAGCTATGGAAGAGGTATGGGGTAGGTGAGAGAAAAAGATAAAGGGAGGGAAAAACCTAGTTCTGGCAGAAATGGTGTTTAAGTTGGAGATGTGCGGGGAGCAGCTGTTGGGATAAGAAGGATGTTTGGGAGGCAGGTGGGTCATGAGGATATTTAGGACAGTTTTCTGCCCGTTACGTGACTCCTCCTTGGTGTTTTTTTCAAAAGAAATATACAGACTTAAATTTCTTGTCAAGTATCTTTACCATTTGTGTTCCTCTTTGATTGGGAGCATATCTTGTGGAGCCAGGCGGGCTTCCGTTCAAATTCCTGCTTTCAAATCCCACTCACTGACTGAGCGACGAGACAAGTTACTTAACCTTTCCATGCCTCAGTTTTCTCATATGGGAAGTGAGGACGATGATACGATATAGGCCTGTTGAAAGGATTAAATGAGTAAACCCATGTAAAACTTGTAGACTATGCCTGGGCACATGGCACTAACATGTAATCATTGAGTGTAAGCTCTTGTGTTTTGGGCACAGCACTGCACTGCATAAAGACTGGGTGGGATTGTATTTAAGTTACTGATACTTTTCAGCGGCTGTGGACCCTCCCAGAGAGAGTAAAGCAATCCTCTCTGACCAGCAGTAACCTCCTGGGCTGGGAGGATCTGCAAGTATATTAGCTCACGTGGTCAGCTCATCAAAAGGGGAATAATGGTCCAATTCCTTGCTTCAAGAATGCCCCAATTTAAAAAAAGAAAAATTATGATTTTACAGTGGAAAACATTTCTACACAGGACACAAGACCCAGAATTTTAAAAGAGTGATACATATGACTACATAAAAATTTATACTCAAAATACAAGCAGTGAACTTTAAAAATATCATACATGTGATACAAAGTTACATACGCCCCCAAACTTGTTATGGGAAACAGTAGTCCCCGATCCCATCCCACATTTCTTTTTTCCAGGGATAACCACTTTCAACTCACATAACCAACTGTTTGGCTATTTATCGCCTTATCTCTGAATAAATATTGAGACTCTGATTTTCCAGTTTCCCGCCCCAGGCCCTGCAGACCGGCCTGCAAAGGGAAGACTGGAGTTTGTGTGTTTCCCTACCCGCCACTCGTCTCCAAGGCAGCCGCCAGGACTTCCACTCGCTTGCAAACCAACACAGCCCACCTCACCCCTCCAAACCCAACCGGCAAAGGAAACTTTGCAAGAACAAATGCCAGGCAAGCAGCTTGGCGATTTGGGGGTGGAACCGGGTTCTCGTGCAGGTCGGTAAAGGGTGGGAGCGCTCCAGAGTGAGGAGCTGTGGTCGCCCAAACCCAGCGACTGCCCCCGCTGCGCTGCTCGCCCAGCTCCTCTCCCTTCCAGCGCCTTTCTCCCTTCTGTGTCATTCTCTCCTCTTTCCTGCTCTTTGCCTTCCTCGGATCTTTTCGCGGGCCAAACACCTTTCTCGTCACGTCCTCCAAAGACAGCTGTGTCATTCGGTCCTTCGTAACCTCTGAAAGTTCCAAAATCTAAAACTCTGAGAGATGCTCCTTAGCACCTGGAAGAGAACATTTTAATTAGCCATTCAAGTCTATCACAGTCCTCATCCATACGTTTCTACCGAGCAGTAGAGGACAAAAGTGTTTCCATCCGGTCCCGTCCTGGGGCGTCTTCTCGGTGGAGCAGAGTCGCGGCAGGACGAAGGGGCGCCCGCCAGTCCCGGACTCGGAGCGGCTCCGGCTCGTCTCACCTTCGGCCCCGGAGGAGCCGGGCCGGGCGGCCGTGGGTCAGGGACTTGGGGTCTCCTCAGACGCCGGAATCCGCGGCCGGGGCTCCCCTTTCTGGCTGAGCTTGGGACGAAAGGACGAGGTTTCCTGGAGTGAAGGTTCAAGTCTTAGCCTAACGGCGGCTTTTCGTGTCCAACGGAGACTTAGGAGCGAGAAATTCTGAATAAAATGGGAATAAAGTGGGATAGGATCCATTAATATTCGGAATAATAGGGCACCTGAATACGACACAGTACTTCCCATCCAGGTCTGGAACCCTCGACCCGAAAGCTAAGACGCTGTCACCCTGGCTGCTCAGAGACGTCACAGCCCCGCACCGCGACCCTCTACTCACGGGGACAGCCGCGCAGTTAGTTACAAGACGTGCGGTGCGAAGCCCCCTCGCGGGGCAGGACTCAGTGGGCGCAGCCTCTGCCTTTTGCCCCCGAGACCCAGGGAGACCCGACGAGGGGTTGCCACCAGCTCGGTCGCTGCGCCCCTGGGCGGCGGGGCCGGGGCCTCCGATGGCCAGCGACGGGCAGAGTCGCCAGGGTCCAGCGGGGACGCCGCGGCCTCGTCCCCCCACCTGCCCGCCACGTCCGCGTGGAGCGCGCCGACCGCGCCTCTCCGGGACGCGGGAGCGGGAAAGCACGTCCCATCTGAGGAGTAAAATATCCAGGTCTTTCAACTAAATAGTAAGGTCCCACCGAGATTTGAACTCGGATCGCTGGATTCAGAGTCCAGAGTGCTCACCATTACACCATGGAACCTCCTCGAGACGTGCCTCCTCTATGCCGCCACAGATGGGTGAGTACTTATTTAGCCTCCACGCGTCTCAGCGATAATCCCAAGGCATTTCTTCTACGGTCCCGACAAGACTTGAATACGGTTGACCCCGCGTGGGTGGTCATCCGTCGTGCTTTCTCTCTGCTCCTCTCCTTTGATTGACTTCTCTCGGTTCACTTGCACCTCAGAAAATGAGGTAAAATCCACTTTGGGCTTCGGGCCAGGGAAGAGCCCCTGAAAGTCGCCATCATAAACCACATATTCTGCCTCAGTTTGCCAGAGTGTCCCATCCTGAGGTAAAATTTCTGCAAATAATAGTGTTACTTTCCTTTTCTTTGCCTTCACACTTTTCCCATTGCCCAGAGAGGGCAGACGATTGTCAGGGCAGGAATTGGGACTTCCTGGGTCCCTTGGTTACACAGCGCCGATGACACTCCAAAGCTGCCACCAGCTCCTACGTGTAACATATAAAGTGTGTCAGCAGTGGAGTGGGAATGGGAGGCAGGAGACCTCTCCTTTTCTTCTGCATACACTTCTGATGAAGGGGGGGGGGGCTAAGTTTTTCTTACAACCAATGTAGATTTGTTAGATGTACAGTGCAAGTAAAAATTAACGTTTACACCAAACGCTGAGACAAAGCAGGCCGTACTCACCTGGGGTGACTCAAAATCAACGACGTGCTGTGGAGGCCACAAGGCAGCGCTGGGACACTTCGGCAGTCACAGACTCTTTCCTCAGAGCTTGGTCAAGTCGGTTCCATTCCAATTTCCTAATATATCATGACCCAGAAATTGCACGGCTTAAAAACAGTGTACACATATCCAGGTACCCAAGAGCACTCATTGCTCGGTCATAGAGCATGTGCATCCAAGTTGTCTGACAGTGTATACAGTATGTATGTACACAAAATACCACCACACTAAATATTTACACGTGTAATAGGTATAAATCCACACTATGTCTCAAAATAATAGTCTGCGTTATTTCATTTCCCCTTTACTTCTTCATTTTCTCCCAAAGACATGTCTCCCTTTATCCAATACACAGAACAGGAAAATTCGCTTTAAAAGAAAAGAGCTGTCGGCCAAAAAAGACGCCCAGTGTTGCTGGGAGACGTCCCAGGGACTGGACAAGAGTTGACTCAAGGAGGAAGGAGGCCCTTGTTACCAGGAGGAAGTTCACAGCACCGGGCTGAGGAGAAGATGAAAACTCCCTTCTGGAAATTCCAGAAGTTGAGCGGCAACAAACAACACGAAGCGCTCCTCCGGGAGAACTTCAAGATCAGTCAAGGTTTATGAGTGCAAGGACCAGAGGGGGACTCTGGCTGATACAGGAAGAAAAGAAATCCGTGGAAAGGACGTCGAGGGATCACAGAATGGCCGGGAAACCCGGAGAGCCGGGCTCTGACAAGGGGCAGAGAAATCCAACGAGGTTAGAACCGCGTGGAGGGTGGAGGGGCGGTCTTTGAGGGACCAAAGCGTGCGTGTTGGGACTGAGAGCCCAAGGTGAGAGGTGGGGATGTGGTGATGGTGGGAGCTGCCGTGTGTTGGGGGCCAGTGAGCAGAACTACCCTGGGAATGTAACTCTTCCTCCTCCTCCACCTCCTCCCGCTCCTCCGATGCCTCTTCCCTCTCCCTCCTCCCCCCTCCCCCCTCCCCCCTCCCTTTCTATCGCTCTCCCTCGCTCTCCTCTCCCCTCGTTCCTCGCTCTCCTTCTCCTCACCCCCTTGCACAGCCCCTTCACCTTCCGGTCCGTCCTGTCCTTCCGCGCCGCCTCCTTCTTCTGTCGCTGGCGCTCCTCCTTCCTTGGCACGTAAAGAATGCCACCAGACGTCGCACAGTCCGGGAGGTTTCCACAGTCTGGGAGGAAGATGTGGGAATATTTTCCACCATCGCGAGAAGCACGAATGCCTTTCTCTCTGGTCTTCGCAAAGACTCTTTGCGGGTCTTCGGGAGACGGAGTGAGGCTGCGCTGAAGTTGCTCTCGGCGAGGCGACGCAAGAGCGACTATCACCAGACCCCTGCCCTGGTGGAGCTCCCCTGATGGACGCAGGAAACCGAAGAAGGAAGCGGAGGACCCCACCGGCCCCAGAGGCCTCTCCAAAGGGTGGGCAAACGCTCATTTTTCTCACCGCCGCCGGCTCTTCCCGTTTCCTCCAGCCCGCGCGTCGGTCCCGGTCCCGCAAGCGGAGAACTGGCGATGAAGGGCGGTCCGGCGACAGCGGAGCAGACCGGAAGAGCAACCACAGGAGCCCATGCTTTGATGCCGTTTACAGAAATTTCTAGAAGGAGCAAACTAATTTAAGGTGAAATAAATAAGGGTAGGGGTCGTCAAAAGATTCCGAGGATAATGACCATAGTATTTATGATTTCACTGCTTGTAACGTTATTGATCCAGCAGTTACTAAACCCAGGCAGCAACAGAATGAAGTAGAACGTTCTCACTGGTCCCATTTTACAGAAGAAAGAAGGGAGGCCCAGAACCTTTATTTGTTCAAGGCCACACAAGGGCAGAACCACTTTTACCACCCAGAGCTTGTGCTCCCGCGAGCACAGATTAGTTGGGTCTTTCTTCTCAGATGTGGGTATATCAGGATTTCTCAGCTGGAGGGGTGGGAAGAAGAGCAAGAAGCAGAGAGAGGGCAAGAGAGGGGGCGAGGGAGGCCTGGAAGCACAAATTCGTTTCTTCTTCCCCTCCCCTCTGCTTCCTCCCTCCTTCCCTCCTCCCTCTCCTCTGGCCTCCCGCGTTCTCTCCGACGCCAGCTCGTTCCCTCCTTCCCCACTCTGTTACAGGACAGAAACGGGGCTCATCTCTCTGGGATGCCCGCACCAGCCTCCTGGGAGATCTCAATGCCCTCGTCCCCAAACCCGCCTTCCCGCGTCGGCTTTCGCTTCCCGCCGGTTCCCCGCCCCCAGGATCGACGCCACAGAACGCAGCCTGCTCAGCTGGGCGCGGGGAGCTGCACCGCGCAGACGGGGATCTGTGGGCCTTTCCGTTGCCCGCCCCACGGGATGCTGCGAGATCAAATAACCAGAGTAAAGGCTTTCAGAAAAGAAATGTTCACTTCGAAAACTTTCCCTCATTTCCATTCTCAGGGGTCTTCATGGGACCAAGGGCTAAAGACGACAGTGTATTAATCCAAGTGCTAAGAGCGTCCTGGCGAGTGCCAGACCCTGTTCTGGACGTGGGGACGCAGGGGCGACCATCACGGCGACCGCTGCCGTTGTGGAAATCGCGTGGTGGACACAGGAAACCAAAGCACCACACCGGCCCCCGGAGGCCTCTCGGAAGGGTGGGCAAACTCTCATTCATTGGGTGTCGGCGAGGAAACCGGAAGAGCCGGGTTTCCGGAAGAGCCCACCGGGTGTTCAGCTATCCTTGGACCCCATTCGGTTCAGGGCCGGAGGGTCCCGGCCCGGGCTCCGGGTGTCTCCGGGGGCGCTGGCATCCGAGGCGGGTAAGGGGCAAGGCGGGGTCAGGCCATTCTGCTGCCCTTTTAGTTTCCGATAAGGCACCTAAGGCACCAATTTCAAACAGGATAAAGAACATCATTCATCGCGCTAAACTTTCCGTTTTTCCGAGGCTTTGGAACTGTCACCGTTCTCCTGTGGGGCGGGCGGCCCATCCTGGGAATTAGTAAGTGTCTCCTGCATAGAGAGCCTAGACGGGACGCGTGCCGCTGTCTCTGTGGCGCAATCGGTTAGCGCGTTCGGCTGTTAACCGAAAGGTTGGTGGTTTGAGCCCACCCAGGGACGGTGGGAGAGAGAGCTTCCTTCTTCTTCTTTTTTTTTTTTTTTTCCAGAACCCATTCAGGGTTTTCGGTGCTGAATACCATTCCAGGTGTTCCATGCTGATTATTACCTGTACATCGGCTCCCACAAAGTTTAACGAACTGCATTCGGGGTCCTATCCACCTCACGACGGCTGCCAGTCTTGGGCCACCCCACCTTCCCAGCTCTACTGTCTATCGTCTCTACTGGACTCCATACTTGCCTAACTCACGACCTCCTGAAAGAGATCGAGGAATCCACAGTCTGGTGGGATAAAGTCTTTAATCTGCCAAGTCCATAGACTTGGACAAGAAAGTTATATTTTATGTGTCTCAAATGTTTCATCTGTGAACGTCAGTACTTGTTCTACGAATGATGTTGTCAGTCAGCTCATCATCGTAATTCTCCTCTGCATTATTTTTAATAAAGGCAGTTCTTCCACGGTTGTGTTTTATTTGGTTTCATGGTTTCACGATGACGAATGTGCTGGAACCATCATTAGTGTACACACACCTCTGACCACTCGTGCAGGTGTTTCCATAGCGTAGAGAACCGGAAGTGCAAGTGCTACCGTTAGTGTTTCTATGCTTCTAATGTTGGTAAATCCTGCAAATTTGCCCTCCACAGAAGTGGGACCGAATCATCCTCCATTTTATTTTCCAGCCTTTCAATGTCCCTTTCTTCATTTACTTGCCAGCACAGCAATCTTTCTATACATCTCTCTATGATAGTCTGACTAATAAAGGGAGCAGTGCCCTCCCGACATAACTAAGGGGAAGGACAACAGAGGGACATTGTGGGCACTACACACAGATATTCTATTGCATATGTTCGAAAGCTAAACATTCAATAGTTTTACAGTCCCCCAATCACTGTAATTGTTTTCTCTGCTGACCTAGTCAACTGGGTCCGGAGAAGAACGCCCAGAATGACCTCTTTGACAACGTCCTGCCAAGCAACTTATCCAAAGAGGAGAATCTCGCTGATCCCACAGGTTTTTCTTCCTTCTCCCCTTTCCGCTTCTATTTGTAAGTTTTGGTTATACTTTTAATTTGATGAAAACAATCGAATGCCTGTCCTCCCTCCTATAAAACGGGGAATTCGCATGCGAATAAGTGTCTCTATATTATCCCTTGACACTTTTCTGTGTGTTTGTTTGTTTTGTGGCTGTGACTATAACCACTAGCCCATCTAAGACACATCGTGGGAGCCAAAAGAATCCTGACCCCCACAGTTTCCTGCTTCAGACCTGGACCCTTAGAGCTATTGGCTCATGGTTGCTCTGTTCTGTTAAATCTCATGTGCAGAAATTGAGCATTTTGACTTTTTCATACCGTGTGGTTACCGGACAGGTATTTTCTCTCTCTCTCTCCCTCTCATTTGTGCAGCGCTAATTTCTCCTCTCAGTGCTGGATTCCGGGTTTAATTTTAGGAAGCGAACTTCTGGGGATAATCCCTGTTGGGTGGTGGTTGACAGGGATCCATTCCCTGTCAGGTAGACGATGCCAGCTAATGCAGACCATGAGTCTTTTTTCCCTGCTGCTCGTCCTGAGGATCCTGGTATTTCCTGGCACGTGACACCCCAACAGTGAGAACATATCCACCTCTTGCCTTTCCACTATTTGGTAAAAACCATGTGGGCCCAGGCAATAATTGTCAATAACTGCAAGAGTGTAATATCTACAATAAGGACGATCTTAATATGCAATGGTTCCCTCACAAGGAGCTCAACATTAATGAGGGGGATTCATACAGGAAGAATATTGAAGTTTTAGCACGGAATAGGCAGCCTTCTTTCACTGGTATACTCTAGTTTCTAAATAACTGAAAAAATTCAGACGAATGTCCCTTAGGGATTGCTTAAATCAGACTACAGACAACAGAGGAAAGACATTCATATCATTAGAAACAAGCAACAAAGTCAGCAACATGGGCACTTGGGACAAGTGCTAGAAATCAAGATTTAAACCTTCCAGAACTGTAAGCCAGTTCAGTCCTTGATACAAATGGATGAGGAGCAATGACTTCATGCACCGATACATACCCTGGAGACTCAAAAGCGTATCGCTTTCAGCAATGAGGGTCCTCCAAAAACCTAAATGTTGCTTAATTATTTCACTTTGTTTCCCTCACTGGCAAGTGTTATTAATGCATATCATTGCCTCTGCTTTCACTTTGAATAATGCCCACTAGTTTGATGGCTTCTTTTCCCTTTTAAACCTATTTTTTCAGAAAGAAACCAATATTATTTTCTCTTCCTCTGGAGAGAATGGACAAATTAGGTGTCTAACAATTTAAAGGAGTCACTTCCCCAGTTAGCTTCAGGAACGTAATAATAACATATATAAATCTAAAATAGGAAGATTAAGAGTTTCTGGGAAAAATGCTTTACTACTTATGCTGTCAATGTGGTAGCTATATAAGGAAAAATCGTGTTGTTGAATTCGTGACAAGGAAAAATAACAAATTTAGCTGTAGATTAAATTAATGGTCTTGAATACCTGGAACAACAACGACAAACAACAGATGATATTGATAACAAAGATGAATCTTAATACTTTTATGCAATTTAAATAATTTATATGCTTGATATATAATGGCATTTAAAGTGTTTCTATCATGTTGTTTTTTTTAACTGAGATGTGTCAGTAAAATTAGATCGGTTTAATAATTTCGGTCTAAAAATGACTATATGTATGTTTTTTGTTTTCAGATTACCTTGTAATATAGAAAATAATGATGGTATAGTATTCTAGTATATAATTCTTGGCTTCATTTTGGCTTGAAAATCTGAGTTAAGTTGGACTTCCTAACTTTCCCATAATGGTTGTACTAGTCAAATAAGCGAACATATCCAATAAGTTTTTCAACTTCTAAAAATTTAAATTTATGTGTTGAAGTATATTAAATATACTAGTCAAGTACACTAAATATACTAATATCTTCAAAGAGGAATGAATACTTTTACTTCTAGAAACCAGATGACTCAATTATTCCACTTGTAATTTCTGGGAAATATTTTTAGGTGTCATGAAATATATGATTCCATATATACCAATATATGATTCCAACAGTCTCACGTTCCAATATGTGTCAGCCTAAATTATAAATTCAAGATCTAGAGTTAACTTTAATCCTTTGACTGATATTAAATTGATTTAATGAACGAATCATCTTTGGTTGCCTGCGAATTCTCTCCGTCTTTGTCCTTCCCGTTTGGACTAATTTCCTGATAGGTTGGCTGAAAACAACGCTTTCGTTGGGGAATGCTGTTGTTTTCCGGTTTCACATATATTTCTGTATTTTGCAGGTCTTTGGCTGGCGCTGTGGCTATTCTTACGTGCTCCCTTGACAGAAGTTCGGTAGAGTGGCTTGTGTTTTCCCTGCTCTGACACTTCAGAATCATAACCTTAATGCTGCGCACTGCATGGCTTCTGGAACCTTGTCAAAGGGCCTCCTTGCTTCCTGTTACACATTCATTCTTTGCACGGCACTTGCTTTTTATCACAGCAAGCACCAAAGTCCAGCTTTGCAAAGAAATAATATCATTGAAAAGAATGTAGAATAATCTACCGTTGCCAGATTTTACTATGTAAGTTACACCTCAATAAAGCTTACTTTAAAAAAAAAAAAAGACAAACAAAACCAAATGTTGACAGGATGGAAAGCACTGGAAATTCTTATTCATTTCTGGAAAGGGTATAAAAAAGTTCAGCAGGTTGGAAAAACAACTTGGCAGCATCAACTGAGCGTCATGCATACACAGTTACGTGCTGTGGCCCAGAAATCGTACTGTTAGCTGTGCTATACCTTTGACCTGTGCTCTCCAATAGGATAGGGGCAAGCCACATGGAGCTACTGAACCCTTGAAAGTTCCTAGGGCCGCAGGCTGTGGTGATAATATTTTGATGTAGTAAGTCTCCTAAAACATTAAAATAGATTAAAATAGAAAATTCAACATTCCTGTGACAGGTTTGAAAACTAATAAAGGGAAACGTCACTAAAACGAAGTCTGGAGAGCAGAAGTGGTAGCTCCCACGGGGCAGCGCTCAAGTGCAAAGACAGGGAGTGTCATCAGTTACAGACCCAAACAGAAGAAGCATCAACAGGAAAGAAACATGGATTACAGGCCCCAACAGAAAAACATGTACATTGCATCTCCTGCAAGAAATCAGCAACTTGGCAATGAGAAACCGTCATCACCCTGAACTTTCACTTTTCTCCAGTGGACTTGGCTTCAGAACAACCTCCCTCAGCTTCCTTCTCTTTCTCTGTACAGTAAGGTTCCTTCCTCTCCTTTGTTTGTGGGACTTGCCTGTGGCTTTTGCTATAGCTTGCTTGTCCTGAATTGCAGTTCTTCCGCTATTCCTGAGTAAACCCTTTTTGCTGGAAAGAAACCCCAAAACCAACCCCCCCCAACTTTTATATATTTTTATACTTATAAATTTTTAAAATTTATTTGGGTTTTTGGCTGCATTGTGTCTTTGTTGCTGGGTGAGGGCTTTCTCTAGTTGCAGTGATTGGGGGCTACTCTTCACTGTGGTGGCTTCTCTTATTGTGGAGCACGGGCTCTAGGTACGCAGGCGTCAGTACTTGTGCCATGAGGGCTCAGTAGTTGTGGCTCACGGGGTCTAGAGCGTAGGCTCAGTAGTTGGTGTGCACGGGCTTAGTTGCTCCACGGCATGTGGGATCTTGCCGGACCAGGGCTCGACCCCGTGTCAACTGCCTTGGCAGGCGGATTCTTACCCAATATGCAACCAGGGAAGCCACAAAAAGTATTATTTTTAAAGTCAACACTGGCATTATTCTGTTGGAATGGGGTGCCCTAGAAAAATGTTTGTGTCCCCCTAAAGTCATAAAAAATGTTCGTACCGTTTAGGAATATCCTTGACTGGAAACAACTGGAATGTCCAATAGTAGAAAAACTATGTAGAGTTATATTCTTACAAGGAATACACACAGAGACAAAGAAGTACGTGAAAAATAGGGTTAAATTTCATAGAGATATTGTTGAGTGAAAGAAGTCAGAAACATGCCCCTGGATCCCCCCAAACCCAGTGCATGCCGTGTGATTCAATTTATGTGAAAGTAACAGAGAGGCTGGGAGGGGTATGTGTGCGATTACTCTGAGCTCTTGCATGGGAAGAGTCATGAGGAAGCCTTTTGTGGTCTGGTAATTTTCCATACCTCAGTTATTCAGGTTGCTTCATCAGTTATTCACGTTGGTGTACACTGGGAATGGTTTTGGAACTGTATACTCTTTGTACTTTATGCATATTATGCCTCATTTTTTAAAAGTTTAATGCCACTTGGTTATTGTGAAAGTGATGTTGATACATTGTCTTCTGCCTTGTCCTGGGCTAGGAGGAAAAGTAAATTCAAAAATTACTGTTGTATTTTTGCTGCCCTCAGAGTTTTGGCTTCCCTTCACTATCGGATATCAGACTACTTACTTATATGTTGCTGACAACCATTACCTGAAGCTGACATTCCACTGTTAATACTGTGTCAAAGAGGGAGCCAAGTGTGCATGACCAAATCTGCCCTTTTTTAGAATCAATATGAGTCAAGGAAGGGGGGGCGTACATGAAATTGAGAAATTCTCATGAGGAAAGTAGTTCAATTAGGCTTAACTAACTAACTCACAGGTGGCAAAGGTGGACACTGGCAGGTAGTACACAAAGAAAAGCCACCACATTCATTTCACCACTAAACTCTCAAGAATTTTTGGAGCATCCACACATAGCCAAAAGCGTTTACCTGATTAGTTCGGAACTTCACTAGATTAACCCGTCCCGAATAGGTGTCTGATGGCTTTCAGCTATCTGTTCCTCAAGGAAAGGGAAAACTCCCCTTTCTCAGGCTGTGTGTGTGTGTGTGTGTGTGTGTGTGTGTTTCCTCTCTTCTCTTTTCTGGCTCTTTTATAAATCCTGTCTTTGTTTAATGACAACATCCTAGTAACTGTTTCCCATTTTTATTAGTAACCACGTGAACTAACTCATTCAAAATCTCTTTACTACTTGAAGTAAGTCTGAAAGAGAAAAACAAATATCGTATATTAACGCATATATGTGGAACCTAGAGAAATGGTTCAGATGAACCGGTTTGCAGGGCAGAAAGAGAGACAGAGTTGTAGAGAACAAACATATGGACACCAACGCAGGGAAACTGGCAGAGGGGTTGGTGGTGGTGGGATGATTTGGGAGATTGGGATTGACATAGATACACTAATATGTATAAAATTATTAATAAGAACCTGCTGTAAAAAATAAATAAAATTCAAAAATAATCTCTTTACTAATGTTGAAGTATGATTTTCATATTCACATCTGTGTACACTATATTGGTAGCTTTGAAATGTATTCTTGGGTGGAGACTGCCATGGAAAGGGAAAGTTTAGGCCTTAAATTGTTGCAAGATAGGTCCTTCTTAGTCTTTAAATAGACGGTTTCCAATAAGTGTGTGTTTAACAAACATCATCATTCTGTCTGTGTCTAACGTCGTTGCTTCTCCAATGTCCTGTTTACTCTTTCTACTCTTCTTCTTCATTTCACTAATTAGTTTGCGGAGTTTTGTAGGCCTACCTTTCAATCTTCTTTTCCTTTTGAAATCGTGGAGGTTGAATAAGGAAGGGATGCAAATCTCAGTGAAGTTTTCTCAGTTACACGTGAGCATGGCGGCCAAGGGGCAGGGCTCTGGAGGCAAAGGGCCTGGGTCTGAGTGCTGGCTCTCACTGTCACGGGGGTGAGACCCTGAGAAGGTGAGCTCAGCTTTTCAGTGCCTCAGCGTTCTCATCTGCAACAAGGGGTGGTAAGTCCTACGCTATCTTCCAGGGTTGTTATGTGGACTTAGTAAGTTATTCCACAGTAAAGCACTGAGGAACAGTGCTGGTCATTCAGTAAAGCTCAAGAAAGCTGGTATTATCGTTACTATGAAGTCTTTTATTTCCCCTTCTAACTGTACCACTGCTGACTTTCAACATTCCCCAGAACAAATTACGATTGTTTAAATGTTTAGCTGACCTCTTCTCCGCCATACTAGTGACCTGCATCTGGAAAATTGGTTGGTTTGGATGGGGATCTAACGGGTGATCTAAAGGCAGTGGGGGACTGGATCCAACTTCATCAGATTCTTGGACCCTGGGCAGGCATGATGATTGTTTATCTCATGGTAGACTATCTCTTGCACATGTTTCTATAGCAAGAGCTTTTCATAGATAGTCAGACATACCTTAATGTTATAAGAAAAGTGCAAGTACGTACCAGTGACCTGTCTTTTTGCTTGTTGTTGTTTGAAGAAATCAAAGGAAGAAAAGAGAATTTACCTGGAAGTCGTAGTGTTCCTTCAGTTATGACGGAGCATTTGTAGCAAGCTAGCATTCACCCTGAAAAGGACTAAGTCAAGTGTAGATTAAAGGAATTCTGTTGGAAGGCTTCGGAGAAATGCAGCTAGGACCCTCAGGATCAGCTCCAGAGAGTGAGAAGCTCACTGGCATGAACCTAATTCTGTACCTAAGGGTCGCCCCTTAGGCCCAAAGGGCACTTGCCGGAACCCCAGGCTCCCTCAGCTTCTGGGAACTGAGGAGTCAGCAGGGGCGACCCCCCTGCCCTCGAGGGCATAGCTGTGGATCCCAGGACTCTGCGGTCGGTGCGGGAGCCCAAAGGCCGACTGTGGGAGGCTCCGGGGTCCTCCCTTCGGGGCAGGCTCGGAACCCTAAAACCAGGGCCTCTCGGAAGGCAGTCTCCTTGCCTGAGAGATCTTGGGGCTTCAAGGTTCATTCTTGAGTTGAAAAAGTTGGCGACTACGATAGTGGTGGCAGCACCTACCGATTTCAGGGATGTGTCACGAAGCTGTGCCACCGGCCGTGTTTCCGTAGTGTAGCGGTTATCACGTTCACCTCACACGCGAAAGGTCCCCGGTTCGAAACCGGGCGGAAACAAGCGTTCTTCCTTTCAGACATTTTTACCTTGCCATTCCAAGAAGCAAAACGGGCAGAAGGCAGGGGGGTGAGGCAGCGGGCGCAGCTGCATTTTCCACCCCCAGGGTACAGGGCAGGTGTCGCGTTGCTGCCTGACAGCCTGCTCAGCACCACGAGCCAGCCCTCCTTCCTCTGCTCTGAGTCACTGCGGAGTGCAGGCCACAGCCAGCTGATCCAAGTGGGCAAAGGACAAGGCTGACTTCGGGTCATTTTTACATCCGGAAATCCCCTCACCTACTATAGCGGGCGCCTCAATCTCTTCCACATGTTCACGCGACTTATGTCTCTGAAAACCAAGGAGTTCCTCCCTGGCTTGGCTTCACACACGTTCACCCCTGTGAAGCACACTTGGCTTTCCCCCACGTCGGCACACTTACGCAACAGTTTGATTTGCGTGACGGAACAAAAGAGACCGAACCCAACTGTGCACCGGGGACGCGAGCCAAAGACACGGCAATGAACAATGTCAGGCTCCACGAACTGAGCTGGTCGCGGAGGGGAAGGAGCCCGTGCCGCCGCCGTTAGCAGGAGAGCCCCCAGAGCCAGGGCAGACCTCAGGAAGTGGACGGATCTGCTCATCACCTGCTGACATCCCAGTCGGCACCTGACTCAAGAGAAAACCGAGGTTCAGAAAGAGAGCATGACCTTGGCCCCGCAGCACCCAGCGCTGAAGCTGGACCAGGACGGACCTTGTGTCCTGTCTCAGAGCCCAAGGCGTCGCCCAGGACTGGGGAGGTGAAGGGTGAGGGGCAGCCGGGCAAGGGCTGGGGGCCTCGCACAGCTGCAGTCAGCCCCGGGCTTCTGGGAAATCTCCGTTCCTGCTCTCCGGGTCTCTGAAGTGTAAGCTTTCCTTTTACAGTTTTCATCTGGAGACGCTAAGCGGGCCTCCTCAATGGTTCCCTGGTGGTCTAGTGGCTAGGATTCGGCGCTTTCACCGCTGCGGCCCGGGTTCGATTCCCGGTCAGGGAAGCGTGTTCTTTTTTCTTTCTTTGGTTTTTTTCTTCCTTCCCCCCCCCCCCCCCCTTCAGCGTCTCCACTGGCAGGAGAGTCTTCCTCTTCCTGCCCCGACCAGAGCTGTGTTTTGTTTCAAGGTTCAGATGCAGAAGAGCTTCTGCACGGAGTCCCCGAATGCCGGTGAGTCCCGGCCTCGGGGTCCTTGACATCGCTCAGGCTGGAGGAGGTGAGATGTAGTGAACAGCCTGGGCTGGCCAGCTGTCGCCTGGGCTCTTTTGTCCCTGCGTGTTACAAACCCGAAGTCTTATTTACACCGTTTTCATCCCAAGAGAATCGGGGACTCGAGTTCCAAAAATTCATTAAAAACCAAAACCAAAACCCTTTGAAACATACAAAACAGTTGCAAGAGTAATAACGTCATATATTCTGTACGTAAGTGCACAGTAAACATTTTCCCACGTTGGGTTTCTCACTCTCTCTCCGTATACGAGAATGGCGACATCACTTGAGAGTTCCTCGCAGACGTCTCCACCACTCAAGATTGCTCCTTTCGTCTGGCGTGTCTCTCCAAGCCAGCTTCTGCGGGACTTGTCCTCCAAGACCAGGGGAAGCCTTTGTCCTCGCGAGGAGGCCCTCTTGCCCTTTCAGGAACCTGAAATCCTTTCTCTTCAGGCTGCAGAGAAGCTTCAGGAGGAGTTTTATTCAGCTCGCCCCGAAGTGCAGGCCAGGCGCGCCCTGTGCTCGTAGGCGTCCCCCCGGACCGGGTGCCCTCCGGTCTCCTCCCGGTTGCCTTGGCGGGCAGTGGGGTCTTGGGTCAGCCCGAGCGCTGGAACCGCCTACTTCGGGAAAGGCCCTTCAGGGGAGTGCAGCTGCCCCTTGGCTCTTGCCTGGATCTCTGTGCCCTGCAGGGAGCGTAAAGGGTTCTGACAGGACACAAAGGCGACGAATCCCTCCCTGTAGTGAGTGGGAGGATGAGAGGACCACAAGGGAAATGCGTCAAAGGAAGGGGGAGTATTCTCAAGGGCTTGCCAGAATTGTCTGCATGGGTGGCTGCCCTATAATAGTGCTTAGTTTTGTCTTTTCCTCACCTTGACCCAGTCTCAGGTCCAGTGTGATCGACTGCTCTAAAGTTTCCGTTTTTCCGAAGCTTTGGAACTGGTACTGTTTTCCTGCGAGAAAGGTGGCACATCCTAGGAATTAGTGTCTACTCCGTAGAGATCAGAAGAGCCGCGTGCTCCAGTCTCTGTGGCGCAGTGGGTTAGCGCGTTCGGCTGTTAGTCGAAAGGTTGGTAATTCGAGCCCACCCAGGGACGGTGGGAGAGGTTTTAGAACCTTTAGAATCAGCGTTTTCCGTGCTGATTACCATTCCAGGTGTTCCGTGCTGATTATTACCCGTACATCTGCTCCCACAACGTTTACCGAAATGCATTCGGGGTCCTATCCACCTCACGACGGCTGCCAGTCTTGGGCCACACTCCCCGTCCCAGCTCTATTGTCTGTCGTCTCTATTGGACTCTATACTTACCTAACTTTCGGCCTCCTGAAAGAGATTGAGGAATCCACGGTCTGGTGGGGTAGTCCTTATTCTGCCAAGTTTATAGACTTGGACACGGAAGTTATATTTTATGTGTCTCAAATGTTTCATCTGTGAACGTTAGTAATTGTTCTATGAATGATATTATCAGTGAACTCATCATGATAATTCTCCTCTGCATTATTTTTGATAAAGGCATTTCTTCCATGGTTGTGTATTATTTGGTTTCATGGTTTCACGATGACGAATGTGCTGGAACCATCATTATTGTACTCACACCTCTGACCACTCGTGCAGGTGTTTCCATAGCGTAGAGAACCGGAAGTGCAAGTGCTACCGTTAGTGTTTCTATGCTTCTAATGTTGGTAAATCCTGCAAATTTGCCCTCCACAGAAGTGGGACCGAATCATCCTCCATTTTATTTTCCAGCCTTTCAATGTCCCTTTCTTCATTTACTTGCCAACACAGCAATCTTTCTATACATCTCTCTATGATAGTCTGACTAATAAAGGGAGCAGTGCCCTCCCGACATAACTAAGGGGAAGGACAACAGAGGGACATTGTGGGCATTACACACAGATATTCTATTGCATATGTTCGAAAGCTAATTCTCTGCTGACCTAGTCAACAGGGTCCAGAGAAGACCGCCCAGAATGACCTCTTTGACAACGTCCTGCCAAGCAACTTATCCAAAGAGGAGAATCTCGCTGATCCCACAGGTTTTTCTTCCTTCTCCCCTTTCCGCTTCTATTTATAAGTTTTGGTTATACTTTTAATTTGATGAAAACAATCGAATGCCTGTCCTCCCTCCTATAAAATGGGGAATTAGCATGCAAATAAATGTCTCTATATTATTCCTTGACACTTTTCTGTGTGTTTGTTTGTTTTGTGGCTGTGACTATAACCACTAGCCCATCTAAGACACATCGTGGGAGCCAAAAGAATCCTGACCCCCACAGTTTCCTGCTTCAGACCTGGACCCTTAGAGCTATTGGCTCATGTTTGCTCTGTTCTGTTAAATCTCATGTGCAGAAATTGAGCATTTTGACTTTTTCATACCGTGTGGTTACCGGACAGGTATTTTCTCTCTCTCTCTCCCTCTCATTTGTGCATCGCTAATTTCTCCTCTCAGTGCTGGATTCCGGGTTTAATTTTAAGAAGTGAACTTCTGGGGATAATCCCTGTTGGGTGGTGGTTGACAGGGATCCATTCCCTGTCAGGTAGACGATGCCAGCTAATGCAGACCATGAGTCTTTTTTCCCTGCTGCTCGTCCTGAGGATCCTGGTATTTCCTGGCACGTGACACCCCAACAGTGAGAACTTATCCACCTCTTGCCTTTCCACTATTTGGTAAAAACCATGTGGGCCCAGGCAGTTATTGTCAATAACTGCAATAGTGTAATATCTACACTAAGGACGATCTTAATATGCAATGGTTCCCTCATAAGGAGCTCAACATTAATGAGGGGGATTCATACAGGAAGAATATTGAAGTTTTAGCACGGAATAGGCAGCCTTCTTTCACTGGTATACTCTAGTTTCTAAATAACTGAAAAAATTCAAACAAATGTCCTTTAGGGATTGCTTAAATCAGACTACAGACAGCAGAGGAAAGACATTTATATCATTAGAAACAAGCAACAAAGTCAGCAACATGAGCACTTGGGACAAGTGCTAGAAATCAAGATTTAAACCTTCCAGAACTGTAAGCCAGTTCAGTCCTTGATACAAATGGATGAGGAGCAATGACTTCATGCACCGATACATACCCTGGAGACTCAAAAGCGTATCGCTTTCAGCAATGAGGGTCCTCCAAAAACCTAAATGTTGCTTAATTATTTCACTTTGTTTCCCTCACTGGCAAGTGTTATTAATACATATCATTGCTTCTGCTTTCACTTTAAATAATGTCCACTAGTTTGACGGCTTGCTTTGCCTTTTAAATCTATTTTTTTTCCAGAAAGAAATCAATATATTTTCTCTTCCTCTGGAGAGAATGGACAAATTAGGTCTGTAACCATTTAAAGGAGTCACTTCCCCAGTTAGCTTCAGGAACGTAATAATAATATATATAAATCTAAAATAGGAAGATTAAGAATTTCTGCGAGGGGCTTCCCTGGTGGTGCAGTGGTTGAGAATCCACCTGCCCATGCAGGGGACAGGGGTTCATGCCCTGGTCCAGGAAGATCCCACATGCTGCGGAGCGGCTGGGCCTGTGAGCCATGGCTGCTGAGCCAGCCTGTCTGGAGCCTGTGCTCCACGACGACGGGAGAGGCCTGCATACCGCAAAAAAAAAAAAAAAAAAGGATTTCTGGGAAAAATGCTTTACTACTTATGCTGTCAATGTGGTATCTATATAAGGAAAAATTGTGTTGTTGAATTTGTGACAAAGAAAAGAAACAAATTTAGCTGTAGATTAAATTAATGGTCTTGAATACCTGGAACAACAACGACAAACAACAGATGATATTGATAACAAAGATGAATCTTAATACTTTTATGCAATTTAAATAATTTATATGTTTGATATATAATGGCATTTAAAATGTTTCTATCATGTTGTGTTTTTTTTAATTGAGGCGTGTCAGTAAAATTAGATCGGTTTAATAATTTCGGTCTAAAAATGACTATATATATTTTTTTGTTTTCAGATTACCTTGTAATATAGAAAATAATGATGGTATAGCATTCTAGTATATAATTCTTGGCTTCATTTTGGCTTGAAAATCTGAGTTAAGTTGGATTTCCTAACTTTCCCATAATGGTTGTACTAGTCAAATAAGCGAACATATCCAATAAGTTTTTCAACTTCTAAAACTTTAAATTTATGTGTTGAAGTATATTAAATATACTAGTCAAGTACACTAAATATACTAATATCTTCAAAGAGGAATGAATACTTTTACTTCTAGAAACCAGATGACTCAATTATTCCACTTGTAATTTCTGGGAAATATTTTTAGGTGTCATGAAATATATGATTCCATATATACCAATATATGATTCCAACAGTCTCACGTTCCAATATGTGTCAGCCTAAATTATAAATTCAAGATCTAGAGTTAACTTTAATCCTTTGACTGATATTAAATTGATTTAATGAACGAATCATCTTTGGTTGCCTGCAAATTCTCTCTGTCTTTGTCCTTCCCGTTTGGACTAATTTCCTGATAGGTTGGCTGAAAACAACGCTTTCGTTGGGGAATGCTGTTGTTTTCCGGTTTCACATATATTTCTGTATTTTGCAGGTCTTTGGCTGGCGCTGTGGCTATTCTTACGTGCTCCCTTGACAGAAGTTCGGTAGAGTGGCTTGTGTTTTCCCTGCTCTGACACTTCAGAATCATAACCTTAATGCTGCGCACTGCACGGCTTCTGGAACCTTGTCAAAGGGCCTCCTAGCTTCTTGTTACACATTCATTCTTTGCACGGCACTTGCTTTTTATCACAGCAAGCACCAAAGTCCAGCTTTGCAAAGAAATAATATCATTGAAAAGAATGTAGAATAATCTACCGTTGCCAGATTTTACTATGTAAGTTACACCTCAATAAAGCTTACTTTAAAAAAAAAAAAAGACAAACAAAACCAAATGTTGACAGGATGGAAAGCACTGGAAATTCTTATTCATTTCTGGAAAGGGTATAAAAAAGTTCAGCAGGTTGGAAAAACAACTTGGCAGCATCAACTGAGCGTCATGCATACACAGTTACGTGCTGTGGCCCAGAAATCGTACTGTTAGCTGTGCTATACCTTTGACCTGTGCTCTCCAATAGGATAGGGGCAAGCCACATGGAGCTATTGAACCCTTGAAAGTTCCTAGGGCCGAAGGCTGTGGTGATAATATTTTGATGTAGTAAGTCTCCTAAAACATTAAAATAGATTAAAATAGAAAATTCAACATTCCTGTGACAGGTTTGAAAACTAATAAAGGGAAACGTCACTGAAACGAAGTCTGGAGAGCAGAAGTGGTAGCTCCCACGGGGCAGCGCCCAAGTGCAAAGACAGGGAGTGTCGTCAGTTACAGACCCAAACAGAAGAAGCATCAACAAGAAGGAAGCATCGATTACAGGCCCCAACAGAAAAACATGTACATTGCATCTCCTGCAAGAAATCAGCAACTTGGCAATGAGAAACCGTCATCACCCTGAACTTTCACTTTTCTCCAGTGGACTTGGCTTCAGAACAACCTCGCTCAGCTTCCTTCTCTTTCTCTGTAAAGTAAGGTTCCTTCCTCTCCTTTGTTTGTGGGACTTGCCTGTGGCTTTTGCTATGGCTTGCTTGTCCTGAATTGCAATTCTTCCGCTATTCCTGAGTAAACCCTTTTTGCTGGAAAGAAACCCCAAACCCAAAAAACCCCCCAACTTTTATATATTTTTATACTTATAAATTTTTAAAATTTATTTGGGTTTTTGGCTGCGTTGGGTCTTTGTTGCTGGGTGAGGGCTTTCTCTAGTTGCAGTGATTGGGGGCTACTCTTCACTGTGGTGGCTTCTCTTATTGTGGAGCACGGGCTCTAGGTACGCAGGCGTCAGTACTTGTGCCATGAGGGCTCAGTAGTTGTGGCTCACGGGGTCTAGAGCGTAGGCTCAGTAGTTGGTGTGCACGGGCTTAGTTGCTCCATGGCATGTGGGAGCTTTCCGGACCAGGGCTCGACCCCGTGTCAACTGCCTTGGCAGGCGGATTCTTACCCAATATGCAACCAGGGAAGCCACAAAAAGTATTATTTTTAAAGTCAACACTGGCATTATTCTGTTGGAATGGGGTGCCCTAGAAAAATGTGTATGTCCACCTAAAGTCATAAAAAAGGTTCGTACCATTTCAGAATATCCTCGACTGGAAACAACTGGAATGTCCAACAGTCAAAAACTATGTAGAGTTATATTCTTACAATGAATAGACACAAAGAACTAGGTGAAAAATTAGGGTTAAATTTTACTGACATTATGTTGAGTGAAAGATGTCAGACCCCTGCCCTTCCAGCCCCCCAGACCCAGTGCATGCCCTGTGATTCAATTTATGTGAAAGTAACAGAGAGGCTGGGAGGGGTATGTGTGCGATTACTCTGAGCTCTTGCATGGGAAGAGTCATGAGGAAGCCTTTTGTGGTCTGGTAATTTTCCATACCTCAGTTATTCAGGTTGCTTCATCAGTTATTCACGTTGGTGTACACTGGGAATGGTTTTGGAACTGTATACTCTTTGTACTTTATGCATATTATGCCTCATTTTTTAAAAGTTTAATGCCACTTGGTTATTGTGAAAGTGATGTTGATACATTGTCTTCTGCCTTGTCCTGGGCTAGGAGGAAAAGTAAATTCAAAAATTACTGTTGTATTTTTGCTGCCCTCAGAGTTTTGGCTTCCCTTCACTATCGGATATCAGACTACTTACTTATATGTTGCTGACAACCATTACCTGAAGCTGACATTCCACTGTTAATACTGTGTCAAAGAGGGAGCCAAGTGTGCATGACCAAATCTGCCCTTTTTTAGAATCAATATGAGTCAAGGAAGGGGGGGCGTACATGAAATTGAGAAATTCTCATGAGGAAAGTAGTTCAATTAGGCTTAACTAACTAACTCACAGGTGGCAAAGGTGGACACTGGCAGGTAGTACACAAAGAAAAGCCACCACATTCATTTCACCACTAAACTCTCAAGAATTTTTGGAGCATCCACACATAGCCAAAAGCGTTTACCTGATTAGTTCGGAACTTCACTAGATTAACCCGTCCCGAATAGGTGTCTGATGGCTTTCAGCTATCTGTTCCTCAAGGAAAGGGAAAACTCCCCTTTCTCAGGCTGTGTGTGTGTGTGTGTGTGTGTGTGTTTCCTCTCTTCTCTTTTCTGGCTCTTTTATAAATCCTGTCTTTGTTTAATGACAACATCCTAGTAACTGTTTCCCATTTTTATTAGTAACCACGTGAACTAACTCATTCAAAATCTCTTTACTACTTGAAGTAAGTCTGAAAGAGAAAAACAAATATCGTATATTAACGCATATATGTGGAACCTAGAGAAATGGTTCAGATGAACCGGTTTGCAGGGCAGAAAGAGAGACAGAGTTGTAGAGAACAAACATATGGACACCAACGCAGGGAAACTGGCAGAGGGGTTGGTGGTGGTGGGATGATTTGGGAGATTGGGATTGACATAGATACACTAATATGTATAAAATTACTAATAAGAACCTGCTGTAAAAAATAAATAAAATTCAAAAATAATCTCTTTACTAATGTTGAAGTATGATTTTCATATTCACATCTGTGTACACTATATTGGTAGCTTTGAAATGTATTCTTGGGTGGAGACTGCCATGGAAAGGGAAAGTTTAGGCCTTAAATTGTTGCAAGATAGGTCCTTCTTAGTCTTTAAATAGACGGTTTCCAATAAGTGTGTGTTTAACAAACATCATCATTCTGTCTGTGTCTAACGTCGTTGCTTCTCCAATGTCCTGTTTACTCTTTCTACTCTTCTTCTTCATTTCACTAATTAGTTTGCGGAGTTTTGTAGGCCTACCTTTCAATCTTCTTTTCCTTTTGAAATCGTGGAGGTTGAATAAGGAAGGGATGCAAATCTCAGTGAAGTTTTCTCAGTTACACGTGAGCATGGCGGCCAAGGGGCAGGGCTCTGGAGGCAAAGGGCCTGGGTCTGAGTGCTGGCTCTCACTGTCACGGGGGTGAGACCCTGAGAAGGTGAGCTCAGCTTTTCAGTGCCTCAGCGTTCTCATCTGCAACAAGGGGTGGTAAGTCCTACGCTATCTTCCAGGGTTGTTATGTGGACTTAGTAAGTTATTCCACAGTAAAGCACTGAGGAACAGTGCTGGTCATTCAGTAAAGCTCAAGAAAGCTGGTATTATCGTTACTATGAAGTCTTTTATTTCCCCTTCTAACTGTACCACTGCTGACTTTCAACATTCCCCAGAACAAATTACGATTGTTTAAATGTTTAGCTGACCTCTTCTCCGCCATACTAGTGACCTGCATCTGGAAAATTGGTTGGTTTGGATGGGGATCTAACGGGTGATCTAAAGGCAGTGGGGGACTGGATCCAACTTCATCAGATTCTTGGACCCTGGGCAGGCATGATGATTGTTTATCTCATGGTAGACTATCTCTTGCACATGTTTCTATAGCAAGAGCTTTTCATAGATAGTCAGACATACCTTAATGTTATAAGAAAAGTGCAAGTACGTACCAGTGACCTGTCTTTTTGCTTGTTGTTGTTTGAAGAAATCAAAGGAAGAAAAGAGAATTTACCTGGAAGTCGTAGTGTTCCTTCAGTTATGACGGAGCATTTGTAGCAAGCTAGCATTCACCCTGAAAAGGACTAAGTCAAGTGTAGATTAAAGGAATTCTGTTGGAAGGCTTCGGAGAAATGCAGCTAGGACCCTCAGGATCAGCTCCAGAGAGTGAGAAGCTCACTGGCATGAACCTAATTCTGTACCTAAGGGTCGCCCCTTAGGCCCAAAGGGCACTTGCCGGAACCCCAGGCTCCCTCAGCTTCTGGGAACTGAGGAGTCAGCAGGGGCGACCCCCCTGCCCTCGAGGGCATAGCTGTGGATCCCAGGACTCTGCGGTCGGTGCGGGAGCCCAAAGGCCGACTGTGGGAGGCTCCGGGGTCCTCCCTTCGGGGCAGGCTCGGAACCCTAAAACCAGGGCCTCTCGGAAGGCAGTCTCCTTGCCTGAGAGATCTTGGGGCTTCAAGGTTCATTCTTGAGTTGAAAAAGTTGGCGACTACGATAGTGGTGGCAGCACCTACCGATTTCAGGGATGTGTCACGAAGCTGTACCACCGGCCGTGTTTCCGTAGTGTAGCGGTTATCACGTTCGCCTCACACGCGAAAGGTCCCCGGTTCGAAACCGGGCGGAAACAAACGTTCTTCCTTTCAGACATTTTTACCTTGCCATTCCAAGAAGCAAAACGGGCAGAAGGCAGGGGGGTGAGGCAGCGGGCGCAGCTGCATTTTCCACCCCCAGGGTACAGGGCAGGTGTCGCGTTGCTGCCTGACAGCCTGCTCAGCACCACGAGCCAGCCCTCCTTCCTCTGCTCTGAGTCACTGCGGAGTGCAGGCCACAGCCAGCTGATCCAAGTGGGCA
Organism: Kogia breviceps; assembly: GCF_026419965.1. Taxonomy (NCBI): domain Eukaryota; kingdom Metazoa; phylum Chordata; class Mammalia; order Artiodactyla; family Physeteridae; genus Kogia; species Kogia breviceps. Next base: position 81,857,294 of record NC_081310.1, read on the forward strand.
AAGGACAAGGCTGACTTCGGGTCATTTTTACATCCGGAAATCCCCTCACCTACTATAGCGGGCGCCTCAATCTCTTCCACATGTTCACGCGACTTATGTCTCTGAAAACCAAGGAGTTCCTCCCTGGCTTGGCTTCACACACGTTCACCCCTGTGAAGCACACTTGGCTTTCCCCCACGTCGGCACACTTACGCAACAGTTTGATTTGCGTGACGGAACAAAAGAGACCGAACCCAACTGTGCACCGGGGACGCGAGCCAAAGACACGGCAATGAACAATGTCAGGCTCCACGAACTGAGCTGGTCGCGGAGGGGAAGGAGCCCGTGCCGCCGCCGTTAGCAGGAGAGCCCCCAGAGCCAGGGCAGACCTCAAGAAGTGGACGGATCTGCTCATCACCTGCTGACATCCCAGTCGGCACCTGACTCAAGAGAAAACCGAGGTTCAGAAAGAGAGCATGACCTTGGCCCCGCAGCACCCAGCGCTGAAGCTGGACCAGGACGGACCTTGTGTCCTGTCTCAGAGCCCAAGGCGTCGCCCAGGACTGGGGAGGTGAAGGGTGAGGGGCAGCCGGGCAAGGGCTGGGGGCCTCGCACAGCTGCAGTCAGCCCCGGGCTTCTGGGAAATCTCCGTTCCTGCTCTCCGGGTCTCTGAAGTGTAATCTTTCCTTTTACAGTTTTCATCTGGAGACGCTAAGCGGGCCTCCTCAATGGTTCCCTGGTGGTCTAGTGGCTAGGATTCGGCGCTTTCACCGCTGCGGCCCGGGTTCGATTCCCGGTCAGGGAAGCGTGTTCTTTTTTCTTTCTTTGGTTTTTTTCTTCCTTTTTTCCCCCCCTTCAGTGTCTCCACTGGCAGGAGAGTCTTCCTCTTCCTGCCCCGACCAGAGCTGTGTTTTGTTTCAAGGTTCAGATGCAGAAGAGCTTCTGCACGGAGTCCCCGAATGCCGGTGAGTCCCGGCCTCGGGGTCCTTGACATCGCTCAGGCTGGAGGAGGTGAGATGTAGTGAACAGCCTGGGCTGGCCAGCTGTCGCCTGGGCTCTTTTGTCCCTGCGTGTTACAAACCCGAAGTCTTATTTACACCGTTTTCATCCCAAGAGAATCGGGGACTCGAGTTCCAAAAATTCATTAAAAACCAAAACCAAAACCCTTTGAAACATACAAAACAGTTGCAAGAGTAATAACGTCATATATTCTGTACGTAAGTGCACAGTAAACATTTTCCCACGTTGGGTTTCTCACTCTCTCTCCGTATACGAGAATGGCGACATCACTTGAGAGTTCCTCGCAGACGTCTCCACCACTAAAGATTGCTCCTTTCGTCTGGCGTGTCTCTCCAAGCCAGCTTCTGCGGGACTTGTCCTCCAAGACCAGGGGAAGCCTTTGTCCTCGCGAGGAGGCCCTCTTGCCCTTTCAGGAACCTGAAATCCTTTCTCTTCAGGCTGCAGAGAAGCTTCAGGAGGAGTTTTATTCAGCTCGCCCCGAAGTGCAGGCCAGGCGCGCCCTGTGCTCGTAGGCGTCCCCCCGGACCGGGTGCCCTCCGGTCTCCTCCCGGTTGTCTTGGCGGGCAGTGGGGTCTTGGGTCAGCCTGAGCGCTGGAACCGCCTACCTCGGGAAAGGCCCTTCAGGGGAGTGCAGCTGCCCCTTGGCTCTTGCCTGGATCTCTGTGCCCTGCAGGGAGCGTAAAGGGTTCTGACAGGACACAAAGGTGACGAATCCCTCCCTGTAGTGAGTGGGAGGATGAGAGGACCACATGGGAAATGCGTCAAAGGAGGGGGAGTATTCGCAAGGGGTTTTCAGAATTGCCTGCATGGGCGCTGTTAGGTGGTTGGCTGCCCTACGATAATAATGCTTAGTTGTGTCTTCTCCTGGCCTTGACCCAGTCCCAGGTCCAGTCTGAGTCCAAGCTCAGAAGCATCCCGGTTTACCGTACATATTCCATTGTGCCTCCCTCCAAAGTGAGGTAGTGATCCAACTTCTATTTCCAGGATCCTAGTGGATAGCGACCATGTTTGTTTGTTTTTTTTTCCTTGAACTTTCTGTTTTGCTGAAATGTAACTCAGGAAAAGAAAAAAGGTTTTGCTGTAGATAAATTAGTGCTCTCCATGCTAGGTACAAGAAAACAAATTCAGGTTGATAATTAGGATGAATCTCGAATACTTTTAACACTCTAGAGAATTCTAATAATTTATGTATAATTGCATCGAAAATATTTATGTCCTATTATACTTCCAGAGAGAACTCCTTGTATGCATCACAGTGGTTTAATAATTTTGGTCTAAAAAAATTTTGGTCTAAAAACTACTTTATGTTGTCTTCCAGATTTTCTAACAATGTGGAAAATATGGGTGGCACAGTATTCTAGTTTGTACAAGTTTCGGATTTATTTTCTATTCAAAATCCTAATGAAAGTGAACTCCCTAAATTTCCTGTATTGGTTTTAGTATCCCTTAAGCAAACTTTAATTCCAATAAATATTTATGTTTACAAAATTTAAAATTATGTGTTCCACTCTACTCAATACTGTGTAATGACATATATGGGGAAAGAATCTAATAAAGAGTGGATATATGTATATGTATAACTGATTCACTTTGCTGTACACCTGAAACTAACACAACACTGTAAATCAACTATACTCCAATAAAACTTAAAAAATATATGTGTTCCAGTAAATTAAATATACCATATAATATATTTTAAATGAAGATTAACTCTTATAATTCTAGAAATCATAGCGACTTAATTATTCCACTTAAAACTTTGGGGTAAATGTTCTTAGGTATCATCTAATATGTGATTCCAACTTGCATTTCTCTGTTACAATTCAGCTCAATTTTCGATTTTAAGATCTATCATTATCTTTAAGTTCTTTGACTGATACTAAATTGGGTTAATTAATGTGTAATCTTTGCCTGGAGAATTTCTAATTAAGGTAGAAATAACAAAACACTGTTTTAATATTCTGCCTCATATTTTTATAGATTATAGAGTGGCCATAGGTTAAAAGATTAAGATGTGTGGGAACCTTTAGGAGACGTTGGTGAATGTAGCCATCATGTCACTTGAAGAAGTGTAAAACACATGGACTGTCTAAGCCAGGAAGTAAGGACCTGTTGTTTACCTGAGGCCCTTGTTTATTTTTTAAAAAATCCTGATTCTTTGCTATTTGCCTTCTAGATCTGAAGTCACCCATTTTCCCCTATGCTATGCATCTCTTGTTTCACTCACTGCTGGTGCCCTTAGGCTCTGGTAGGTGGATAAGCCTGGGAAAGACATGACAGGGTTTGCTCCCGCTGTGATTCTTATTTTTGATGATTCCAGATGTGGAGTCATTCAGATATGGATGCAATAGGGGCACGGACCTTGAGTTTGCTCCTGATGCAGCATCTCTCCTGGAGAAGGGTCTGGTACTGTAAACACCTAATAAGTGCTTGCTGATTGAAGGCATCCTAATGCAAGGTCCTGGAAAGCTGAAGAGCAGGAAAAGAAAGTGGGCAAGATCCACAGCTGCCTAGAGTATAAGGGACAGAGAGAGACAGATAGGTAAACACTCAAAGAGAGAGACAGGGAAATATCCTAGAACCTAGAAACATCCTAGATTTAGTATGCAAAAACCAAAGAGCTCTTGTTTGCTCATGAGATTCAACAGAGGAATCAATGGAAGTTGAACCAATAACTTTAAGGATCCAGGTTTGCACAAGAGGCATTATTGGGTGCAGAATTCTGTAGGTTGCAACAGTCTGTCTCAGATGGGATAGTTTTTGCAGAAATAGCCACATACTGTCAAGAAATCAGATAAAGACAGTCATGGGCATGCAAATGCATCCTGGTATAGGAGGGAGACCAGTCATTAGATCGTGTGCATCCAACCAAAGCAAATATGAAATTTATAAAGAAAAGGGAAGAGAAATAAATGTCTGGGGCCAGTGTTTTTTGTTTTTTTGTTTGTTTTTTTTCCTCTCTAACTGATAAGCTGCTTGACAGGAAGCAATCCAGAGTCATTCTGGCTGGTCTTCTCTGGATTCAGTTAAATAGGTCACCACTGAAAAAAATTACAATTGTTGGAAGACTTTCCAAACATCTTGAGAATATAGCTGCTGAACATATGCAATATGGTATCTCTGGGTAATGCCTACATTGTCCTTCTATTGTACCTCCCACTTAGTTGAATCAGTAGGGCACCACTCCCCTCGTTAGAGTAACAGATAGATGTACAGAAAGTTTGTTGTGATGGCAAGACTATAAAGAAAAAGGCTCTTTCCTTGAGTTGGAAAAATACACTGGAATATAAATTAGCCCACCTATTGCAGTAAAACTAAGAACATAAAGAGATGCCTTCAGCTTCTGACAAAGGTGGAGTGACAGAAATCAGATTTACCCTCCTGCCTAAATCTCTCTCCCCCTTTTCCCCACCCCTAAAGGGAAAAAAAGGACAAAAGACATGAAATACTGGTTTTCAAGACACTGGAAATCAGGCAGCAAAGGACAGCAACCCCTGAGAGATGAGAAACAAACAAGATGAGTCCTGCCATTGGCCCAGCTTACTGCTTTCAGAGAGTTTCCAGGCTGAGCCCCAGAAGGGGGATCTGAGGTCAATTCCTTGGACTGTGGAGAGCAAGGCAGCTAGAGTTCACGGGACAAAGATCCAGTGATAAGAGACAGAGGGAGAGAGAGAATGCAGGGATATGAAAGGGTCTCCCTCAAGTACTCAGCAGAGTAATAAACAGGGTATACTTATGAAGAAACTGCCTGAGGCTAAGGAAAGAAACTTTTAAAAAGATCATGGAACAATGCCTGGTGCTCACTCAGGACAGGCAATTGTACTTGCTCCCCCCAGCCAGACTGGACTACACATAATTCATGGGCTATTGGGAATAACATCCAGGAAACTCTTGTTTCAGTGGTGGGAATAATCAGCCCTGGACTGACCTACCTAAAAAATCATCAAAGCAAGATCCAAAGGGATCAAACTGTTTACAAGTCACTTAACTGTACTCCAGAACAAAACTCAAGAAGTTTTATAGGAATACCAAAATAGCCAGTGCCCAAGAAGGGAAACTTTGACAATGTCTGGTATCCAATTAAAGAATGCCAGGAATGTAAAGAGGGAGGAAAATATGATGCATAATGAGGAGACTAATCAATCAATCAAAACTGAACCACAACTGACATGATGTAAAAATCAGCAGAGAGGACTTCAAACAGTTATCATGACTGTTACATATGTCCAAAAAGTTAATTAAAAATGTGGAACATACAAAAATGGCCAAAATTAAACTTTAGAGATGAAAACTGTAACATCTAAGACAGTAAGTTCACCAGGTTGAACAGCAGATTAGACATTGCAGGGAAAAAAAAATTAGGGAACACAAAGCCATGAACAACTGACATGATGAAATGACAAGATCCAAAATGAAACAACCGACAAGATCCAAAATGAAACTCACTGTCAAAAAAAATGTTTTTAACGAACATAGTGTCATTGACTGGTAAGGCAACGTTAAAAGACCTTATACATGCGTGACTGATGTCCCTGAAAATACACAGGGAGAAGAAACAATCTTTGAAGAAACAATGTCAGAAAATTCCAGTCGTAGTAAAGATTATGAACCTACTGATCCAATGAGCCAAATGAACAAAATAAATGAGCACAAGAAACATGAAAAACATCTAGTCACATCATAATTAAATTGCTCAAATCCATTGAAAAAGAATAAAATCCCGAAAGGGACCAGAGGAAAAAGATAGGGTACATACAGAAACAAAAATAAATGTCAGATTTCTTATCAGAAGCAGTGAAAGTGAGAAGACAGTGGAGCAACCTCTGTAAAGGACTGAAGGCCAAAAAGGCAAGGTGGAATTTTCTGACTCCCTCCCTCAAAGTCTTTCCAAAATGAAGGTGAATAATGACATTTACAGACATACAAATGCTGAAAGACTTCATCACCAGCAGACCCACATCACAAGAAATGTTAAAGGAGTCCTCCAGGAAGAACAACACTGACATCAGACGGAAATCTGTTATGTGCACAAAGGGATGAAGGAAAACAGAAATGGTATCAGCATGGGTAAAATATGATTTTTTTCTTATTTAAATCTCTTTAGAAACGTGGGACAGATTTTTTAAAATAATGATGGATTGTGGGGTTTATAACATATGCAAAGTAAAATGCATGACAACAATAGCAATAAAGACAGGCAGAAGAGAAATGTGAAGAGATACAGTTGCTAGTTGCACTCTTTCAGGAAATCCTGGACTCCCAGTGACTTGTCCTGGCAATCTCTTCTTCGATGCTCTTGGCTTAGGCACCAGACACATACAGGAGGGTCCTAGTGGCGGAGCCTTTTCCGGAAAGTATGTTCAGTGTAGGAAGAAACCACAATGCCTTTGAGTATTTCCTAAAAAGGAGTAACCTTTCGATTAACCGCGACATGCTAACCCATTGCGCCACAGAGACAAAGGAACATTATCTTCCCCGCTTCCCCCGGGATGAGCAATCACTCCTTCCGCGCTGGGCGGAGCCTCTCGCCTTTCTCAGGACGGCGGCGCCGGCTCCAAAGCCTCGGACAACAGGAGACGTGGAGTCCACGCAGCGCGTTCGTCCCGTGGGAAAGCCGTGCGTCGGGCGATTCCGAAGGCAGAAGGGCAGCCGAGCGTCCCCGCCGCAGATGCGGCGCCCCGGAGACGCCCCCGGGCCTGAACCGAGTGGGGCCCAAGGGAAGCTGAGTGCCCGATGAGCTCGTAATGGTTCTTTCTGTTCTTTGCTCATCCTTCACCCGATCTTCTGCGCGGGGAGAGGGGGGGCGCCGCCCTCCCTCCGCTCGGCCGCGATCGGTGGGGCGGGAGCCTGAACCAGGGGCTTGGAGGGTTGGTCCAAAGGGGCAAACGCAAGAGGCGGGAAAGAAGCCGGGGAGGTGGGGGCGAGGACAACAAGACTTCCCAGAAAGCCCGTGCCGGATTTGGGGAAATGAGAATTGGTTTTTGGTTTTCTTTTGTTCTATCATCATGTGTCAGAATTGAAAGGAAAAGAGGGGAAACCGGTGCTCGGGCATGAGTGAGAGAATACGAATACCTGCCATTTTCCAAGAATAAAGCGGCGCAGTGACTGGAATCCTTTTATGTTACATGACATACATCAAGGGTAGTTGTTGTCACTTGGAATATGGCGCGCCGTGATCGTATAGCGGTTAGTACTCTGCGTTGTGGCCGCAGCAACCTCGGTTCAAATCCGAGTCACGGCATTACCCTTATATCTGGCGTCTGCTTTCCCTTTTCTTACACCCGGTCTACACTGGGTTCTCAGACATGTGACCGCCAATTTTTAATCCAAAAAGGAAATTATTTAGGTGTATTATTAACAGAAAGAAACGCACAAATCATTAACGGACAGCTATTTGATGTGAAATCATCACGAGGATCACGACATAGAAAATTTTTACCAACCAAGTATGGATGAAACACTTTGATACATGGATGAAGCCCTTTGACACACTTTCCAGGTAATTCCTATCCATCCACTGCTACTTTAAACTATTCTGATGTCCACCCTTCAGGTTAAGCTTGTTCTTTCTTCAAATTCACGTAAATGAATATATACTTTTTACTATCTAGGTATTATCAGGCAGAGATTCTGAAGTCGAGTTTCCCACAAGTAGGGGAATCACAGAGGTCAGCGCGTCATGAAGGCAATGGACAAGACTTTGCCCTGGAGAAAGCACCTTCAAGATCATGGTACTTCTGCCGGTGATTCTAAGTACATACCCCACAGGCCACCATCTTTCTCTCAGGGTCATCATCCTCCCCTCCACCCGAACCGAACCACTCTCCGCAAAGAAATTCTAGCGAAGATCTCCCAATCCCCCCGCCCCTCCCCCCACACGCAGAACACACGTGCCCGTCCACCAGACTGACTGCCTTTTGGCAGCGGCTCCAGAATCACAGACACCCGCAGCCACTGTGCTGTCTCATCTACTGTTGCCTCTGCTGGCTTGGTTCGCCCCGCTCCCCCTCCTCTTGCCTTACAGTGGATATAACATTTATCCTAACAGGTCTTCTGAGCGAGTGTCCAAAGGAAAGGGGAAAATGTGCCCATTGCCTAGTAGAGACCACGGGGATTCAAAACAACAGCAGCAAAAAACAAAACAAAACAAAACAAACAAACAAACAAAACCCAGCAGCTGGAGAAGTTGGGCCATTTACCTAGATCACCATCCTATTGATATTCTGGTGTTAATTTTTACACCTACCTTCTGCTTATGTCGCTGATAACAGCTTTCCCTTGTGATAGTGAGATGAATTGGAAACTCAGATTACTCAGGGAAATGAATGTGAATGAATGGATTGAAAGAGAATATTTAAAAAATATATTCCTCCCTCGCTCAACTGACGAGTGTATGGAGATGGCAAAGGCCTGGGAGGCCCAGCACATCCGCTGATGCTGGGCCAGTCATTGGATCTGAACCTGTTGCTACTTGGAACACCTCGAGCCTGGGTCTCTGTCTCTGAGAGATGCTTTGGAGGATCCATCTGCACGGCAGTGACCGACCACACCACCCCGTTTTCTTTTCCTTGGGAGGCTAAGCCGGGGTCTTCCTGGATCACAAAGGTAGATATTTTAATGACCAAAAGTTATAAGAAAATATTCTTGACATTTTTACTCATCAGGGAAATAAGCATTAACACTATAAGGAGGTATCATTACACACCCTCCAGCATGGCTGTAACTTAAAAGAATTCGTGCTCCAAATGCTGACACAAGTGTGGAGCAATTGCATCTGTAGTATAGCTGGTTTGAAATCATTCTAAAATACTGTTGGCACTTTGTAATAAAGTTCATCTTGTACCTACTCCATGACCCAGCAGTTGCAATACTTTTATGAATGCACAATTGTACAAAAAGATTGATATGGAATATTCATCAAAACACCAAGAATATTCATCAAGAACACCAACTAACACCAACCCCCCACCAAAATTACTCCAATAATACCAAAATTAATAAATTATATACATAATATGAATATGTTTAATGAAAAAAATGTTGCATGAAACAAAAGTCAGTTACCAAAAATGTACATTCATTCATTTGAATTTCAAGAGTGGGCAACAGTAATCTATTGTAATAAACTTCAGAATAGCAATTAACTAAGTGATTTAGTGTAGGAATTGCCTAGAAAGGGGCTCAAGTGACATTTTTAGGATGATGGCAATTTTCTATAACTTGATCTGGGTGGTGATTACATTTGCCAAATTTCAACAAACTGTGCCTGTGCCCTAAAGATTTGTGCTTTTTACACTATGTGAACTATAGTTCAATGATTTACTGTTTCCATAAAAATCAGTGGATGGTGGATGAAGGCAGGTTGGTGTAGACCATGACAACTAGTTTGCATTTTATTGTAAACTCATTAAAAACTCGTTCTCCTTTAGTGTAAAAAATCCCACTGATATTTGAAATATCTTTACTGGAAAAAAAGGCAATCACCATGTCATTTCGTTAGTGCAAGCTATAGACAAGCTCCTTGAGAGGCGGTATTTCAACTTTTGGGATATGTTCTGCTCAACAGTGAGACAAGGAACCATCATCCTAGGTTTCACTTTGACTGGCGCCCACGTGTTTGTGCACTGTGGGATTTACTCATTCTCACCGCATCATGCTCTGCGGCCAGTGGCAAACTGCTCTCCAACCACTGCTAAGGGGCATAGCTGGTGCTGGCGTTAAAAGCAAATGGATGGAATATTATTCAGCCATAAAAAAGGAGATATTGCCATTTGCAGCAGCATGGATGACCTAGGGATTATCATACTAAGTGAAGTAAGCCAGACAAATATCATATGATATCGCTTATATGTGGACTCTAAACAAAAGAAAACAAAAAGGATACAAATAAATTACAGCAAGATCCTTTTTGACCCACCTCCTAGAGAAATGGAAATCAAAACAAAAATAAACAAATGGGACCTAATAAAACTTAAAAGCTTTTGCACAGCAAAAGATACTATAAACAAGACCAAAAGACAACCCTCAGAATGGGAGAAAATATTTGCAAATGAAGCAACTGACAAAGGATTAATATCCAAAATTTATAAGCAACTCATGCAGCTCAATAACAAAAAAACAAACAACCCAATCCAAAAATGGGCAGAAGAACTAAATAGACATTTCTCCAAAGAAGATATACAGATTGCTAACAAACACATGAAAGAATGCTCAACATCATTAATCATTAGAGAAATGCAAATCAAAACTACAATGAGATATCATCTCACACCAGTCAGATTGGCCATCATCAAAAACTCTAGAAACAATAAATGCTGGAGAGGGTGTGGAGAAAAGGGAACCCTCTTGCACTGCTGGTGGGAATGTAAGTTGATACAGCCACTATGGAGAACAGTATGGAGGTTCCTTAAAAAACTACAAATAGACCTACCATACGACCCAGCAATCCCACTACTGGGCATATACCCTGAGAAAACCATAATTCAAAACAACTCATGTACCAAAATGTTCATTGCAGCCCTATTTACGATAGCCAGGACTTGGAAGCAACCTAAGTGTCCATCAACAGATGAATGGATAAAGAAGATGTGGCACATATATACAATGGAATATTACTCAGCCATAAAAAGAAATGAAACTGAGTTATTTATAATGAGGTGGATGAACCTGGAGTCTGTCATACAGAGTGAAGTAAGCCAGAAGGAGAAAAACAAATACCGTATGCTAACACATATATATGGACTCTAAGGGGAAAAAAATGTCATGAAGAGATTAGTGGTAGGACAGGAATAAAACACAGACTTACTAGAGCATGGACTTGAGGATATGGGGAGGGGGAAGGGTGGGCTGTGATGAAGTGGGAGAGTGGCAGGGACATATATACACTACCAAATGTAAATTAGATAGCTAGTGGGAAGCTGCCACATAGCACAGGGAGATCACCTCTGTGCTTTGTGACCACCTAGAGGGGTGGGATAGGGAGGGTGGGAGAGAGGGTGATGCAAGAGGGAAGAGATATGGGAACATATGTATAACTGATTCACTTTGTTGTAAAGGAAAAACTAACACACTATTGTAAAACAGTTATACTCCAATAAAGATGTTTAAAAAAAAGGATACAAATTAACTTATATAAAAAACAGAAGTAGACCCACAGATGTAGAAAACAAACTTACGGTTACCAAAGGGGAAAGGGGGGGAGGGATAAATTAGGAGTTTGGGATATACGCAGTGCTATATATAAAATAGATAACCAACAAGGACCTACTGTAAAACACAGGGACCTATACTCCATATTTTGGAATAACCGATAAGGAAAAGGAACATGAAAAAAATAGATATGTATGTATAACTGAATCACTTTGCTTGTACACCTGAAATAAACACAACAGTGTAAGTCGACTATAGGTCAATTTTTTAAAAAAGCAAATGGAAAGACAGGTCATAGACACTACCTTTCTATAGCTTGGATTTGAACTGAGGTTGCTGCAGCCGCTATGCAGTGTTATCCACTATACAATCACAATGCACCACAGGCCTGCAGGTGACTTTCTTGACATAAATATATTCACACTGCTTTTGCTGTTTTATTCTTGGACACCTACAGATGTTAGTGCTTTTCTCTCTTTCATGCTCTTCTCCGATTCTCCCTCGCCATTCTGCTACTTAATAAAAACAACTCTCATCTCAGAATCTGGCCCGAACCTCCTCACAGGCTTCCTGGGAGGTGTCGCTGTCTCATCCATGCCTCTGCTTGCTTTCGCTGCTTTTCACGTTTTCTCTTTGGACCTAATCTCTTTCCCGCTGCCGCCATACCGAGCACACCTACTAAACCTGCGGGGCAGATGGTCCGGTGAAGGCGGAGCAAACCGGGAGCCGTCACGGAGCCCACCGGGCGCTCAGCTTCCCTTGGGCCCCACTCAGCTCAGGCCCCGGCCGTCTCCGGGGAGCTGGCATCGGCGGGTGTGGAGCAATGCGCAGTGGGGACGCTCGGCTGCCTTTCTGCCTTCGGAGTCGCCCAATGCACGGCTTCCCCATGGGGCAAACACGCTGCGTGGACTCCACCTCTCCGGTGTCCGAGGCTTGGAGCCGGCGCCGTTGTCCTGGGAAAGGCGAGAGGTTCCGCCTAGCTTCGTAGGCATGCTTGCTCTCTGTGGGCCTGAGGAAAAAGGGCTCCTCGTGTCTCTGTGGCGCAATCGGTTAGCGCGTTCGGCTGTTAACTGAAAGGTTGGTGGTTCGAGCCCACCCAGGGACGCGTCTCACCCTTTTAGAATGTAAAGGACTATACCAAGGTTTCTAGTCTGCGCCTCCTCTCCCATGCTCCTGCCCCCTGACACAGGAGAACCTAAGCCCAGATAATCACTGAGCCTCAGAGAGGATCTCTGGAGAAAAGCACTGGGAATCCCGGAATTCACGAAAGAGTAGACTCATCATCTTTACCCTGTAAACTCCTTTTACCAATGAAGTTTCTTACACTGTTTGTACTAGTCTTTATTTAACCCTTTCCATATACTTTTGCAATTAATCTGGTACTATGCTTTTCCTATTACAAATAATGCTACAGTCATCATTCTTGTACACATGGCTATAGGGTAGAATCTTGGGAGAGCAATTACTCTATCATAGCTTATACATGGTTTTGTATATAATTCCATTTTCTCGCCTTTGTTGGCTTACTAGTTATAACTCCTTCTCTTGTTATTTCATTGATTGCTTTAGGCTTTAGAGCAGACATCTGTAACTTACCACAGCCTGCCTTCAAGTGATGTCATACCTCTTCACATTTCTTGCTTGCCTGCCTTTATGCTTTTGCTGTTATGCATTTTACTTTGCATATGTTATGAACCACAAATCCAAGGTTATTACTCTTCCTTAAACTCTCCCATGTTTTTAAAGAGATTTAATTGATAATAAAAAATCATATATTTTCCCATGCAGATACTATGTCTCTTGTCCTTTCATTCCTTTGGTTTTTTTATTTAAATTTTTTTTATTGAAGTGTGGTTGATTTACAATGTTGTGTTAATTTCTGCTGTACAGCAAAGTGATTCAGTTTATATATATATACATATACATATATATGTGTGTATATATATATATATATATATGCTTTTTCATATTCTTTTCCATTATGGTTTATCTCAGGATATTGAATATAGGTCCCTGTGCTATAGAGTAGGACTTCATTCCTCTGTGTACATCCAGAATTCCATCTGATGTGAGCTCTCTTCTTCTTGGAGGATTCCTTTAACATTTCATGCATATGGATTTTCTGGCGATGAAGTCTTTCAGCATTTGTATGTCTGTAAATGTTGTCATTCACCTTCATTTTTCAAAGAGTTTTTTTTGGGGGGGAGGAGGCATAGAATTCCACCTTGACTTTTTTTTTTCCTTCAGTCCTTTAAAAATGTTGCTTCACTGTCTTCTCACTTCCACTGCTTTTGATGAGAAATGTGACATAATCTTTTTGTTTTCTGTGTGTACTGTGTCTTTTCTCTCTGGCTGCACTGGGGAATTTTATTTTCTTTTTCAATGGATTTGAGCAGTTTAATTATAATGTGACTAGGTATGGTTTTCTTTATGTTCCTTGTACTCAGGGTTCATTTGGCTCCCTGGACTGGCAGGTTTATAATTTTCATTATGATTGGAATATTTTCTGTCATGTTTCTTCAAAATTGTTTCTTCAAAAAATTTCTCCTGGTATTTTCAGAGACTCCAAACACTCCTATATTAGGCCTTTTAAAGTTGCTCTACGATTCAATGTTGCTATGATCAGTAAAAAAAAAAAATTTTTAACTGGAGTTTCATTTTGGATATTTTCAGTTGTTCAAGCCTTTGTGTTCCCTAATCTTTCTTCCTGCAATGTTTAATCTGTTATTGATTCACAGATGTTATAGTTTTCATCTCTAGAGTTTGCTTTTTGCCATTTTTGTATGTTCCACACTTCTAATGAACTCTTTGGACATATGTAACATAGTCATGATAACTGTTTAAACTCCTCTCTGCTGATTTTTACATCGTGTCAGTTCTGGTGCAATTTTGATTGATTATATTCTTCCTTTTGCATCATATTTTCCTTCCTCTTTGCATGCCTGGCATTTTTTTTGCTTGGATGCTGGACATTGTCAAAATTTCCCTTCTGGATACTAGCTATTTGGTATTCCTATGAATTATCTTGAGTTTTGTTTTGGAGTACAGTTAGGTGACTTGTAAACGGTTTGATCTCTTTGGATCTTGCTTTATGATTTTTTAGGTAGGTCAGTCTAGGGCTGATTATTCTAGGGCTGAGTGTTCTTCTCAAAGGCTCATGAATTATATGAGTAGTCTAGTCTGGCTGGTGGTGGTGAGTACTATTGCCTGTCCTGTGTGAACACCAGGTACTGTTCCATGATCTTTTCAAAAATTTCTTTTCTTGGTCTCAGGCATTTCTTCACAAGCATGCTCTTGTCAGAACTCTGCTTAGTACTTGAGAGAGACTCTTTCATATCCTTGGATTCACTCTCTCTCTCTCATCACTGGACCTTTGTTCTGTGAACTCTAGCTGCTTTGCTCTCCACCAACACTCAGCGTCATCTCCACAATCTAAGGAGTTGGTCTCAGATAGCCCTCCTCATGCCCAACCTGGAAACTCTCTGAAAGCATTAATGCGGGCCAATGGCGGGACTCAGCTTGTTTCTCATCTCTCAGAGATTGCTGTCCTCTGTTGCCCGATTTTCTGTGTCTAGAAAACTGACATTATGTATTTGCCTTTTTTTCCCTTGGGGGGCAGGCAAGAGGGGAGGGTGAAATTTCAGGCAGGAGGGCAAATCTGGTTTTTGTCATTCCACCTTTGTCAGAGGCTGAAGGCATCTCCTTATGTGTTCCTACTTCGATTTCAGCAGCAGGTGTGCCAGTTTGTATTCCCATTTTTCCAGCTCCGTGAAAGAGCTTTTTTCTTCATATTCTTGCCATCACAACAAACTATGTATACATCTATATGATACTCTAACAAGGGGAGTGGCACCCTCCTGATTCAACTAAGCCAGAGGTACAACAAAAGTCCAATGTGGACATTACTCAGAGATACCTTATTGCACATGTTCAGCAGCTAAACTTACAAGATGTTTAGAAAGTCTTCCAATAATTGTAATTATTTTTGGTGGTGACCTACTTATTCAGGTGCAGAGAAGACTGACCAGAATGACTTCCAATTGCTTCATACTGAACAGTTTATGGATAGGAGCAGGAAAAAACACTGGTCTCAGACATTTATTCTTCTTCCCTTTTCTTCATGAATATATTTTTGCCATCTTGGATGCACACATCTAATGGTTGTTCACCCTCTTATTCAAGGCTGTGTTAGCATGCTAATGACTGTCTCTATATGATTCCTTGACAGTGTTTGGCTGTTTCTGCAAAAATTATCCAATTTGAGACAAATCACCCTGACCAACAGGATTCTGCACCTGAAAATCCATCTTGTGCAGACCTGGATGCCAAGAGTTATTGGTTGACCTTCCCTGGGTTCTTCTGTTGAATCTCATGAGCACACATGAGCTCTTAGGCTTTTACACACTAAATCTAGTTCTTGGACATTCTCTCTACTCTCTTAGTGTGTGTCTTTGTCTTTCTCTGTCCCTCATACTCTAGGCCTCCACCAATCTACCTACTTTCTCCTCCTTTTCAGCTTTCCAGGACATTGCACTAGATTGCCTTCAATCACTGAGCACTTATTAGGCACTTAGGCACTTACTAGATGCTAGGCCTTGCTATGGCGGGAGGGGGAGAGAGATGCTGCATCGTGAGCCAACTCAAGGTCTCTGCCCTGTGGAGCCCACATCTGGAGGCATTGAAAAGTGCAGTGCAGCGGGAACATAATTGGTTCCTGGCAGTTTTTCCCAGGCTTACCTGCCCACCTTGGCCTAGGGGCTCTAGAAGTGATAGAGACAAGAGAAGCATAATGAAGAACAGTAAGATGGATGACTTCAGGCCTAGAGGTAGGTAACCTAGAACCAGAAACATTGTTTTATTAAATAAACAAGCACTTTAGGAAAACAGGAGGCTTTCAGTGACAGCTCCCTACTTCCTGGAGCAGATATTCCATGTGTTCTACAATTCTTGCAGTTACATTGATGGCCACAGTCATCAACCTCCCATAAACGTTACCTGAGCCTCCTCTCAACCTGTTTACATATGGCCATTCTCTAATCTATAAAAATACGAGGCAGCATCATAGTAGAACAGTGTTTCTCATTTCTACCTCAATTATAAATTATACAGGCAAAGACCACACATCAATTAATTTAATATCAATCAAAGAACTTAAAGATAAAAATAGATCTTAAAATCAAAAGTTGAGCTGACACATAATAGAGAAATGCATGTTGGAATCATACAGTAAATGATACCCCAAATTGTAAGTAGAATAATTAAGTTACTCTGATTTCTAGAATTATAATAGTAAATCTCCATTTAAAATATATTTATGGTATATTTAATTTACTGGAAAATATGATTTTAAATATCATAAGCTCAAATATTTATTGGATTTTAAATTTCTTGTTAAACAAGTAAAACCAGTATAAAAATTTAGGCAGTTCAATGTTATTAGAATTTTGAAGAGAGAATAAATCCAGGACTCATGAAACTAGAATACTATGCTACCCATATGTTCCGTGTTATTGTAATATTTGTAAAACAACATAAAGTAGTTTTTAGACCAAAATTATTAAACTGGTGTGATGCATACAAGGGGTCATCTCTAGGAATATAACATTTTCTATACAATCATATGTTAATTATTAGAATTCCCTAGAGTGTCAAAAGTATTCGAGATTTATCTTTACTATCAACTTGAATTTTTTTTCTTGTACCTAGCACACTAGGTACATACTAATTTATCTCTATGATAAAGTAAAGCTAAACTTTTTGGGTTTTCTTCGGAGTTACAGTTCAGCATGAAAGGTCAGTAAAAAGCACCTTGGATGCTATCCACTGGAATCCTCAAAGTATAGAGGCTCTATCAGAGCCCCACTCTGGGGAGTGACACAGCGGAATGAATACATAACTACAAATCAGGATGCCAGCGAAAGGACACTTCCCTGACCGGGAATTGAACCCGGGTCACGGCGGTGAAAGCACCGAATCCTAACCATTAGACCACCAGGGAGCCACGCAAAACGTCCAACTTAGTGTCTTCAGGTGGAAACTATGAAAGCACAAATTAAATTCCTGAGACACCTAGAGCAGGAAAGGAGGCGATTCCCAGCGGCTCTCAGCTGAAGGCAGCTGTGCAAGGCTCCCAGCACTTGCCCCGCTGCTCAACACCTTTCACCTCTCCTGTCCCGGGCGACGCTTTGGGCTCTGGGGCCAGGCTGCAAGGTAACTGGCTGGGTTCCATCCTGGTCTAGCTTTAGCTCTGTGTGAGGCAGAGACAAGGTCATGCTCTCTTTCTGAACCTCAGTTTCCTTATGAGTCAGGTGCCAACTTGGTTTTCCGCGGGTGATGAGCGTATCTGTTTACTTCCTGATCTCTGACCTGACTCCAGGGGCTCTCCCGATAATGGCACCTGCACGGGCTCCTTTTCCTACCGTGACTCAGTTAGTGGAGTTCTTCAGCTACCCGTCTTTGGCTCCAGCCCCCGGTGCAGAGTTGGGTTCGGTCTCTTTTGTTGTGTCACGCAAATCATATTGTTCTGCAAGTGTGCTGAGCTGTGGGAAAGCCAAGTGTGCTTCACAGGGATGAACTCGTTGGTTTTCAGAGACATAATACGTATTAGTGTGTAGAGGAGATTTAGGCGCCAGATGAGATGAGGGCATTTCCGGACATAAAGGTAACCTGAAGTTGGTCTTGGCCTGTGCCCTCCTTGGAGTAACTGGTGTGGCCTGGTGTCCAAACTGACTCAGACAGAGGAGGCCTGGTTCATGGTGCTGAGTAGGCTTTCAGGTAGTCACAGAACTCCTCCCAGGTTTCTTGGGGATCGAAAATGCAGCTGCTCCCCACACCGTTAGCCTCCTTTTTAAAAGTTTTTCAAATGTGACTGTAACTCTGGAAAAAAATAGAAGCTCTTTCTGCCTGGTTTTGAAGTGCGCACCTCTCGCGTGTTAGGTGAACGTGATAACCATTGCACTAGGAAAACCACCTGACCTACAGGCCCTAAAGACACATTCAAGAACTGTACCCCTTGCCACCATTGGCCACAAACATTTTTGAAAGGAAAGGACCCTGGGAGCAAAGGCGATCCCTCAGGTAAGGAGACTGCGGGTCCCAAGAAGCCTTAGTTTAGGGTTCCTCGCCTCCCCCGAAGCGAGGTCCCTGGGGCTCCCACAGTTTGACTTCCAGATCCCGCATCCAACACACAGCTATGCACCGAGTGCAGGGGTCGCGCCCCCGCGGACTCTCCAGGTCCCGGAAGCCCCAGAAGCCAGGGATTAGGTGAGCCTGAGCCTCAGGAGGCCCCGCCTCCCAGCAGTGTGGACGCAGCCTCTCCAGGGCTGCGGACCGGCTCTTCTGTGGCCCTTTTCACAGCACGGGCGCTCAGTGCGCTCGGCTCTCAGAAATGATCAATGCTCTGAATCCACCGGGGAACCACAGGACCCGCCCTCCCCTTCCTCCCCTCCCTCCCCTCTGCTCTGGTGCGCCTGGCCCGAGCGCTCCTTCTTCGCAAATCCTTTCGCAGCAGCGCTTCTCCGGTGTCCTTCCCGGCAAAGGGGCTTCCTCAGGTGCCGCTGTCGCTTATTCTAGTCGTCTAGTTGAAGTCCTGTACTTTAATCACACTTTCACGTTTAGCAGGAAGCCTAGCAAAGGCTGACGTCTCAGGTCATTTGGCTGTTGGAAAAACCTCGAACATCAACGCAGGCCGAGCCGCGCTTCCCGGCCTGTATTGACTTCGTTTGAAGACCAGGCCCAGCAGAAAGCCGCGGAGGACGCAGGCGCGGTCCACGCCCATCTCACGGTTGTTCATTCCTCCCTCATCGTACTTGACATTCTTCTTGAGGAACAGTTTTGTTTTACCTTTTACAATGTCTGAAACGTCTTTTATTTGCCTTTTATAATTTTCCAGTTCAACAGGTCATGGAGAGCGAATTTTATTAAAATAATGTTTTTATTTAAATCACCATATCCAAAATATTATTTCATCATGTGTATTTTTTATTTTATTTTGGGCTGTGTTGGGTCTTCGTTTCTGTGCGTGGGCTTTCTCTAGTTGCAGCGAGCGGGGGCGACTCTTCATCGCGGTGCGCGGGCCTCTCACTGTCGCGGCTTCTCTTGTTGCGGAGCACAAGCTCCAGACGCGCAGGCTCAGTAGTTGTGGCTCACGGGCCTAGTTGCTCCGCGGCATGTGGGATCTTCCCAGACCAGGGTAGGAACCTGTGTCCCATGCATTGGCAGGCAGTTTCTCAACCACCGCGCCACGAGGGAAGCCCGGAGAGCGAATTTTAACCTAGGAAGACAAAGAGGTAAAGGCGGTTTTCCCAGAAAGCCGGTGCCTGCAGGGGGTTTCGTGTTCACCTCACAGCACACGGCCAGCAGGCAGACGACTTTCTTTTTGCTGAAAGACTTTAATGCAACGTTGTCTGTCTGTGTGTCTGTGTCTCCCTGTCTGGTTTCCTTTAAAAGTAAAGCTTTACAAGTCTGGGGAAGCATGTGCCATTTTCTCCAGCTGTTACTTTTCTTCTTTCTTAATGTGGCGGTCACCGCGTTTCCTTCACACGTGAGGTTCAAGTGCTCCGACCCCGAGGAAGGCGCGGGCAGCTTGCGCACTGACCCCCAAGCCGCGGGGCTCTGCCTTGTTCCACGTCGACTCCAAGTGTCGTCGAGGGTGCTACCGGACTGCAGCATCCTCGCCAGCGCTGGAGGGCTGAGTCCCCAAAGAGGCGGACTTGAAAATAGCTTCAGATCAGGACATTTCATGAGATTTTCCGCTTTTCCCTCCCCTCCAGGTTCCAGTTTTCACCTCCCACGCGCAGCCAGAGGAACGGATTCGCCGTCTTTGGGGCGTGTCCGGCGCGCTGCTGTCCCACGTGGACAGGACGAGGGGTCGGTCGTCCTTTCCCCGACAGGAGCGTTGGGACAGCGGGCCCCCGAGGGACCACAAACACACACCCGCGCCGCTGGGGCCCGCAAACCCGATCAGGCGGCCCCTGGAGCCTCCCTGCAGCCGCAAGGGAAGGCGCGGGGCTCCAGAGCCGGCGAGAGGAGCGCGCTGAGAGCACCTGGCCCCGCCCCTGGCCTCGAGGACGGGCCCGGAAGAGGGACGCAGCCCAGGAAAAAGCGCAAGGGTCGCCCAACGCCCCCATCCGAGGTTCAGGGTGAGGGAGCCGAGCGTTACACTGATTTCCCCGCCTTTATCAGGAGAGTCGTTTGCCCAAGTCCAGAGTCGCGAAAAGGAGGGACTGTGTAGACCAAAGTCCACCTGGACCTAGAAGCAAACACCAAGTCCTAAGTAATTGCATGTGGGGTCTGAGGAAAAGGCTACGTCAGAGACAACTCTTGGTCGGAGCCTTAGGACCTGGAGTTGGCGTCATCTAAGGCGGGAGAACGGCAGGCGTCGCAGGTACTGAGGGGAAGATCCAGAATCCAGGTCTGGGGACAAGTCATGCTCTCTTTCTGAACCTCAGATTCCTTATGAGTCAGGGGGCAGACTTGGTTCTCAGCGGGTGATGAGCGATTCCGTCTACTTCCTGATCTCTGACCTGACACTGGAGGGTCTCCTGATAATGGCACATTTACCGGCTTCGTTTCCTCAGCCAGCTCAGTTCGAACAGCCTGACGTTCTTCATCTTTGGGTCTTTGGCTCGAGCCCCCAGTGCAGGGTTGAATTTGTTCTCTTTTGTTCTGTCACACAAATCAAACTGTTCCGCACATGTGCTGGGGTGAGGGAAAGCCAAGTGTGCTTCACAGGGATGTACTACTACTTGGTTTTCAGAGACATAATACGTGTCAGCGTGTAGCAGAGATTTAGGTGCCAGAGGAGGAGGTGAGGGGATTTCCGTATGTAAAGGTACCCCAAAGTCGGTCTCGTCCTGTGCCCTCCTTGGATTAACTGGCTGTGGCTTGGTCTGCAATATGACTAAGAAGAGAAAGGAGGGCTGGTTCCTAGTGCAGATTAGGCTTTCAGGTAGTAACAAAACTCTTCCCAAGTATCTTGGGCCAAGGAAAATGCAGGCCCGCCCGCTGCCACACACCTTCCGCCCCCCTTTTTAGTTTCTTGAATGGGAATATAAATACGTTCTCGCTCAGTTTCGAACTGGGGACCTTTACACGTATGAGACAATTGTGATAACCACTACACTATGGAAACAATCACCTATGTATGGGTTCAAACCTCTGTCCATGAAAAGCTCAGGTTCTGCCACCACTATCCTAGTCACCAACCTTTTAAACTAAAGAATGAACCTGGAACCACCAGTGATCTCTCAGTGGAGGAAATTGCAGCTCCCGAGAGGCCCAGCTCTAGGGCTCCTCACCCCACCCCACCCCCGTTTTACAGATGAGGTAGCTGAGGTAACTGAGACGCTGGAAAGTTAAGTACATTTGCCCAAGGTCACACAGCTAGAAGCCACATTGCTAGTATTCCAACCCAGGCATGTGTCTCCATTTTATTCATATAGCATTTGAGGGAGAATCCAGAGGCCTAACTAGTCCACCATCCAGTTCCCACAACCCTGCAGGCTGTCTTTGTCTAGTTCTGGGCCTGCCGTGTACATTTCCGCCCTTCTCCTTGCACAGATTTGCTCTTTATTCTATCAGTCTGGGCTTCCCACACAGCTTCCTCCTTACCCAAGCCTTGCAGCCGGTCTCATCTTCTCTGCCAGCTCCCCCTCCTCAAACAGCACTTCCTCCTCCAGCACAGATTCAATGAGGTCTTTGTACTCTTCACACTCTGGGGAAACAGAGACGCTGCCTCAGGGGAAAGCTGGACAGGCTGCTGCGGTCACTGCCTTCAAGGGAGGAGGCAGAGTCCATCCCGGGGACAGATGTAACCTCGGTAGCAGGCTCTACGCAGGGATTTCCATATCTGATTCCTCAACCTCCCAACTACGTGGCATTTGATTCCTCCCCATGTTACAGCTGAGGAAAGAGAAGCTCACAGGCAGGTATAATAACTTTCTCAAGATGATTCAACTGGAATGAAGCAAAGTCAGAATTCACATACCCTGAGTTCTGACTCCAAAACTTTACCAAGCCTTGCAGCCTCTTAAGTAGAATATTAACCTGGGGCATGGAGTAGGAATTTCCCATGTTTGGGAGAAGGCTCCAAGGACTGTAAGGCTGACAGTTGTCCCACACTGACAGTTTCTGTAATTCCCCAATATTTCAAAGATTTTTTAAAATTTTTATTTCTTCATTTATTTTTGGCTGTGTTAGGTCTTCATTGCTGTGCGTGGGGTTTCTCTAGTTGCAGTGAGCAGGGGCTACTCTTCATTGCGCGGGCTTCTCATTGTGGTGGCTTCTCTCATTGTGGAGTACAGGCTCTAGAGCGCAGGCTCAGTAGTTGTGGCGCCCAGTCTTAGTTCCTCCGCGGGATGTGGGATCTTCCCCGACCAGGGCTCAAATGCATGTCTTCTGCATTGGCAGGTGGATTCTTAACCACTGCACCACCAAGGAGGTCCCTCAAAGGTTTTAAAGTTTATCTGGATACAAACTGTGTAAAAATGTGTATGAAGGGAAAAAACTCTGAAAGACATATGCTCAAATGCTAGCAGATGTTGTGTTAGTCTGGAGGCAGAACTAATACAGTGTATGCCAAGGCCCTCTTCTAGTAGATTTTTGAGAATTATCATCCTGTAATCATCACCTCTGCCTGAGGAGGTAGATACTAGTCCTAGTACCATTACAGATGCAGAAACTGAGGCAGAGAGAAGATAAATAACTTGGGTTTATATCCAGGAGGTCTGGGTACATGCCAGGGTACATGCTCTTAATCACTGCACTGTATTACCTTTACATGAAGATGTTGGATAATACCTTTATTCTTCTGCAGTTTCAAAAAAAGCTGTGTTATGATTATAATAATTGATACTAAAAAACCTTACATTCCCACACCCCAAAGCTTGTCTTTTCACTTCTTTTACAACTAGGCTTAAATTTTTACTATTCGGCCCATATCAGTAAGTTGGATAGCAAATTTTATACTCCATTGGTTTACTAAAAAATAATGGTAGAAATTTGAAAGCAAACTCAATTTCAGTGTCAGTAAGAATCCTCCCCTTATATCCCTGTCCCTCTCGTGCCCTCCCTCCCGTGTTCCTCAGTCACTACAGCTCCACCCCTCCACTCTCTGTTATTGATGTTCTCATCTCCAGATATCTGTGGTTCACTTGGGAACAGACAGCTTTAAACTCCTTTAAGGTAGGTGGGGTCTCCTATCACTTCTTTCTCCCCGAGTGCAGCTAGAACTGTGCTTTGCAAATGGGTGCTCATAAAAGTCTGAATTAAATCCTGACATGTTTAAGCCAACAAGGATCTGACACGTGTTCCTGGGAGAGAAAAGAAAGTTTAGTGCCTGAACCGAGATCTCAGCCTCTATTCCTCCATACACTCTCACTGCAAACTTTACTCCCTTGTGCCTCAGTGTTTCCATCCCCTGCAAAATGAGGGTAAACTACCCACTTCCACCTTTCTAGGAGTATAGTAAGGATGAGATTGATTTGATTTGATCTGATGAAGAAGAGAAAAGAAAGCCTGGAGGGTGTTCAGGTGCCTGGAGGGAAGATGGACAATCATTTATCACTTTGGTGACTGTGAACCCATAGGACTTACTGTATTTCTGCAGCTGGTTGGCCAGGGAGTAGGCAGTAGCTTGGGACATGAGGAATTTCTCTGTGAGGTCTCGAAAGTCCTGTTTGCTTTTTTCCAGATGGGAGCGCAAGTACTGGTTGGTTTCCAGGATGCTCATTTCTGTTCTCGGACCAGAGAAAGCGGTGAGAGATACTGCCATGCTGAAGCTTATGGTGGAGGAAGTAGAGCCAAAACCTGGGGAGAAGAAACCCAAACAAATAATAAATTAAAAACAAGTGAATGGATTCTGGTGATGGCCGCACTGCCTGGCAAATTACTAAAATCACTGAAGCATACAATTATATTGGGTGAGTTTTATAGTACGTAAATTATACCTCAATAAGGTTTCATTAAGTGAAAAAATGTATTTAAACATGTGTAAAGAATGCAGATGTAATTCATTACTTAGTTCCTGCCAGACTTTGTCAGCATTCCACAACTGAGAATCCTTAACCACAAAAATAAGGCAAAAGATGCCAAAGCTCAGAGGTCAGGCTCTGACAAGAGTGCCCGAGGGAGGACCCAGTGTGCAGGTAACCATGAGGAGCCGCAGTAACAGAAATGGAAGGTGGGGCTGTCATGGAATCTTGGGAGCCCCTGTCTTCTAGTTGCCTAGGCCACACTGAGACTCAAGGCCACCTACCGGGTCTGTTCTGAAGGTCACCACTGATGGGGACACCCCATCAGCAGCTACTCTCAGTATCTTGTACTGAAACCACAGGCCCGTCTCCTTCTAATATTTAATGCTAGTTTGTACTGTTTATTCTTGCAAGCATAGAAAACACCAAGGAATCGAGATTTTCCCAAATTCTTTCATTGTCTTAAGGACTGTCATGAAGACACTTTTCTTACAGAAAAATTGAAAACTTTTAGTCATATTAAGGGGGTAAATATACAGTCAAAATTATTTTATTATTTTTAAAGAAATAAAAATGAAGTATTAGCCTAAATAGCAAGGAAAGGAACAAAAATGTGCAACTTGAAAGACAGCAGAAAAGAGAAAATAATAAAGCAAAAAAGTTTTAAATGATGAACCGAATGGTTGCAAACTTTTGTGAATATACTAAACATCACTTAACGACATACTTTTAAATGGTGAATTTTTGGTATATGTAAATTATATCTCATAGCGCTTATAAAAAGAAGTAAGGAGTCGGTAAAGAGAAAAGCAGTGGAATGAAAAATGACATAAAATTTAAAATCTGGTTCTTTTGAGAAAAAATAATGAAATACAGTAAAACTGGCAAATTTCTGGAAAATCAAATCAAAGAAAAAGGAGAGAAAATAAACTTTAAAATGAGAAAAGAGATAAAATAAATATGAAAACAATTTAAATTATAAATGAATACTACATGTCAACCCTTATACAAATTTTAAAATTTCAAAAACAGAAGAAGAAAAATTGAAAACTTTTAGAGTGTCTTGGTGTTCTTCTTTGATTCTCTAGTTTTTTTCCACACCATTTTAATATTGTGGGGAAAAAATCCTGAGTATAATACTGTGCTCCGTGTGTGCATAATTAATTTATGAGGATTACCAGACAGATTGTGTCTTATTTACCTTCTTGTTGGAGACCAATGTTAGGGTGGCTTCTTTTTACTCACTAGGGAAGCATGTAGGCTTCTCATTAAACTTGAAATCAGGTTTGACCTCCCTGCCTCCAGTCCCGCCCTCCTCTTCTCCTGTAGGCTGCTTTGTGCTTTAATCTGTATATAAGATGTCGTGCTTGTCACTTGTCAATGTCACCCTAGCGCCACAGGGTTTCTTTCCAACTTGTCAAAGTCACTGAAATACTTTTTTAATGTTTCTTTGAATACGTGCAGTGGCCACCTAATTTGGGATGACTTGGAAACGAATGCTGTTCCTTATGCCAAGAGCAGTTTTCATAGAACTCTGACAAGAGAGTTTGTGTTGACGCAAAGCTATTGACCTGTGGTTGTATTCTCAGCCAGCGCATAGTAAACATTAAGATCATGGGTCTATGGTTGTTGGTCGTGACCACAGCACTCCTGCACAGTGGGATCTAGTGGCATAGAAGCTCGGGTTTTAAAGAGAGGCACAGACAGGCAGGACAGAAAGTGATCGCCTGACCTCTGCTTACTTCCTATGTATCAATTCGTCCCTGATTTTGTGAGCCTAGGGCAACTTCCCTGAAATATCTATCTCTTCTCTTCCGCTGCCTAGCTTTTCCAGGCTGATGGCCTACACATGAACTGTGGGACCACGGCCACCTCCATAAGTGCCACTGAACATTCATGACAAAGTGAAGGAAGGAGGACAGGCTACCCAACCCGCTTGCCACCCTTTCTCTAGGCTGTAGTGTTGGTGTGTGAGATGTCCCAAACTGTATATGACTTCAATCCCTTTAAATGTATTTTAGCTTATATTATGTCTTAGTGAATAGTCTCCTGGAGAATGCTCTCAGTGCACTTGAGAGAAATTCTATACTGCTCTTGTTGGGTGCAGTGTCTATAGGTGTCTGTTAGGTCACATTGTTTAAATCTTCTGTCTCCTCCTGCTATTCTGACTGGTTGTTCTATCCGCTGCTGAAAGTGTGGTATTGAAGTCTCCAATAATTATTGTTGAATTGTCTGTTTCTCCCTTTGATTCTGTCAGTTTTTCCTTCATGCATTTTGGGACTCTGTTAGATGCACTGTGTTTACAACTATTACATCACCCTGATGGATTAACCCCTTGATTGTTATAAAATATCACTCTTTATCTCTGGTAACATTTTATTGTTGCAAAGTCTCCTGTCTATTTTGTCTGGTGTTAGTATAGCCACTGCAGCTTCTTTATGGCTACTATTTGCATAATTATGTTACATTACATGGCAAAAGGTACTTTTCAGAGATAATACAGTTGACTTTAAAATGGGGAGATTACTCGGGTAATCTGACTGATCTAATCACAGGAACCCTTTAAAATCTGGGTCAAGAGGTCAGAACTAGAGAGTTGGAGGGAGTCCAAGCTTGTGAGGGATTCAGTGAGGCTTTGCTGGCTTTGAAGGTGGAGGGAGCCACAGGCAAAGAAACAAATTCCTCAGTCCTACAGCTTCATAATTACTGCTACCTACATACATTCACTGACAGCTTCAAAAATGCATTTATAGTGCGTGCTGTACTGATTCAGACGGATTCCCACGGCCTCTGACCCCTCTTGTCTTCTTGCAGGTTCCTGCATCTGTCTAAACTGGGGGACACAACTGCCAGGGCTTTGTTCAGCCTCTTCTCTTCTCTCACGTGCGTATGGCTCTCTGGAGCCAATGACACTGTTGAGGACGGGGGTGCTGAGCACAGGCTCCGGGTGTGATTGGAAGCCACAGGCTCCTGATACATCTAGGCTCTGAACATCACTTACCTGCAAAGCCCAGTACCCTCCTCAAGCTTCCTGTCAGCAATAAACAGATTAGTACATTCAAGCCTTGCCCTTCCGTGCACCCCTGAGGCCATGGCCTCTAGCATCTCAGCCCCTTTTGGATGGATATGTCCCACCCCAGGGCTACTCTCCCTCCAGGAGGTTCACTTCCTTCATCCCTACAGCACATTGAGAAACTACCTGTGACCAGCCCGAGGGCCAGCTTGCAAATCAGGGTTAAACAGTGACCTGAGGATGCTTTGTCTAGATCAGCCAGAGGTGTAGGTGAATATGCCAAGGAGATTGTTTCCAAATGTTCCACACTACAGAAACACCCCAGAACCGACTTCTCACCATGGAATATACAACCTGGAGGAGCGGTTGTTTCACCTCAGGCCAAGCACTAATCCCCCTAGGATCACAACCTGGCCCCCAAGGCTGCCAAGCTACTGTTTAGACAAACTCTTGAATATCTTTTATTCCAAAATCATGGCTGGGTTCTCCACAGTTTCTTCAGTTGACAGCATCATGGCTCCTGGCTGCTAGATCTCTGCATGGAACAGACTTATCTGTGCAATAAACAGTCCAGCAGAGGTAGTAAAAAGGGTGACTCTTCTAATCTTGCATGCACAATAAAGATTCCCACACATGCTCCGCAGAGGCAGAAAATAAACTGTGGCAGAGTGAATGGCAAACACATACCTTGGCCAGGAATCAAATCTGGGTACTGCACATGAAACCGCAGACACTGCCATTGAACTACCGATGTTCTAAATTCAAGGTTGGGTGCAAGCTTATAACACTCCCAGTAGTTGACGTTCTGCAACCACCATATCTGGACTTGGGGACACCACAGCTCCCAACTACACTGAGAGCCCTTGTGGTTTGGGAGCGTGGTGTGGAAAGAACCAACTGGACCAGAACTGCAACTTAGGATCCAATTCCTCCTCAAGGCTACAAATTCCCACCTGGGGTCTGGAATCCACAACTGTGCCTCTACAAAGGTCAGGGTGCTCCAATGACACCTCTGAGACTTGACTACTAAGAATTCCCCAAGCCTAAGTTCCATAAGGTTCCTCTAGCGAGTTTCCCTAGAGGGATCTTTAGGGGCCTCCATCCCAGCTGCCAGAGAACTGAGTTGAATGAATTCAGAAGTCAGAAGTTCAGGCACATCAGAGGACTGCTGTTGGTCAGTGACTCCTTTGATTAGTGTGGTCCAGATGCTTTCAGGACCTTGACTGATAGTTGAAAAGCAAACATTCGAGTGGTGCAAACTTTTGGAATTTTGTCTTCCAAAAAAGGAGGGCGGGGGACGGGAGGCTCCCAGAGTGAGACCCAGGATCTCCAATATCATAAAGGACGGCGGATGTGGGAACAGGGACGGCCTGGGTGGAAAAGACTTTGAAGGAGGGCCCCAGGGCTCTGAACGAAATTCCGGGTCTCTCCTCTAAAACCTGCGGCAAGGCAATTGCAGCTTTCCCGCCTTACCTGATGATCCGTATGCTCAGACCAAACACACTTCTCTTTTCCGCCGGTCTTTCTCTCACACCACACTTCCGATTTGTCAGAAAATCGTATTTTTTCTTTGATTAATTGCGAACTTTGACCCACACAATCTTTTTCTTTGTCTGATTTTGGCCTTCGACTCTCCTGATAAAGGCGTGGAGATCGATTCAACTCGCGACCCTCGGTCAGCCAAGGCTTCAGGGCTGGAGACCTGTAACCTCGGGAGCGTGGGGCCGGGCCGCGCTTGAGACTTTGCTTGGCTCCGCCCGTCCAAATCGGCCTCGTCCGGGCCTGTCCTCGAGGGCAGAGGGCAGGGGGCAGGGCCGGGCCGTCTCAGCGGGGCCCCTCTCGCCGGGTCGGGAGCCCCACACCTCGCGTGGCGCCGGAGGAGAAGCTTCGGGCGGCGTGGGTTCATTGGCCAACGGCCCGCGTGACGCAGGGGCGCGGTGCGCGCGGGCGCACGCGGCGACTTTGTGGTTCTCGGGCATTCGCTGCCCTCCCGGCTCCTCTCGTTCTCCCTCGCGGGCAGTAACGTCCGGGCAGGAAGACACGGGTAGTAGAAGGGCAGCCTTTCCTTTAAGTCCTGTCCAC
Organism: Kogia breviceps; assembly: GCF_026419965.1. Lineage (NCBI taxonomy): Eukaryota > Metazoa > Chordata > Mammalia > Artiodactyla > Physeteridae > Kogia > Kogia breviceps. Next base: position 81,886,508 of record NC_081310.1, read on the forward strand.
TCAGGATCCAAAAACGGTCTTGAAGAGACCGTTGTCTCTTCAACGGAGAGGTGGAAACAGATTACGGGAAAAGAAGAAATCCTATGCGAATTCCACATCTAAACGCACCTTGAAGATGAGGTCGGCGTCCGCAGGGACCCTGTTCTCCCGGCGCTGGTGAAGGTGAGTCGAGTTCCCCGTGAGCAGTTGGCGCCAAAGCAGACAACCGAGGCCAGGCGGCCAGCGAGTAAGCAGCCAGCCCCTCCGCCTCCCCAGATGGGCAGCACTTGAACTTGTAGCACTTGAACGTCTCTCCGTTGGCTTTTGATGGATTCCAAGAATGCAACAGATAGGTTTCTTTTTTAATGCACTTACTTAGCGTAAGACCACTTTAAAAGTTTTAGCAAAGAAAACGATTGCCGAGAGGTTTTTTTTTTAAGTGAGGATTTTTAGGTGTGGGGGAAACTAGACAAAACGACCACGTACTGTTGAGGATGTCACACACTCAGGGGCACTTCAGCCGGCTATGTTTGACCCCCAGATCGGGCCCGCTTTATTTTCAACGCATTGTTTGTGGAACTCACTGAAATATGCGTTTTATGTCGGAGGGGGACTAGTGCAATGCGGTTTTGTGGTAAGACAGAGAGAGCGATCAGGCTCAACGCTGAATACAACAAAGCAAAGTGGGAATTTATAGCCAAGAAGCACGATGAGGGTTAGTGAATGGAATATTGCTAAGAGGAAACATCAGCAGTAAGGGGAAATTATGGCTAAACCGAGCTAAGGGATTCTTGCTGAATGCCGGCCAAAGTGATCAAGCATCAGCTGGGGTAGGGTGGTGGAGAAGGAGGAGACTATGGGGGGGCGTTCTGTTTAAAATGACTTAGCAGGATTCTTGCTAAAATTGGACAATGCAAGCAGAAACTCTGAGGTCTAAGAATCAAGACCTAGTTGAGAAGAGAGTTCAGAGGAGCCTGACCTAGAGTTTGGTCAAGGAGAGAGTATGTGTCAACAATCAGAGCTCTCATACATTGTTGGTGTAACTATAAAGTGGTACAACCACTCTGGGAAACATTTAGCCGGTTTCTTATAAAATTAAATCTCCACCCTGCCTCTTAAGTATTCAACCAAGAGAAATGGAAGTGGGGCGGGGGTGGGGGGGTGGAGGGGGAATGTGCCTACAAAGACACGTATAACAAGAATGTTCACAGAAGCTTATTCATAACAGCCCAAACTGGAAACAACCCAAATGTCCAATATCAGGAGAATGATAAAGAAATTGGAAAATATCTATGCAATGGACTACTACTCAGGAATAATACTACTTCTTCAGTCTCGTCTGTGCAATAGAGAAATTAGCTTCGCAAAATTCAGTAAATCTCCATTTTGGGGAATCAAAAGCAGGGTCCTGGGGATGGGACAAAAATTCGACCACTGTCCCGCAGTTGCTGACATGACTGCCTTACTCTCGTCCCCGCTGCCTTCCAACACAAGGAAATCCCTGCCGTATACAACATAGGCGCCTGCACAGTGCTGCAGCGATAATAATCAAACGTGGAAGGAAAGGGGGAAAGCTCTACCACCTGGGTAGAGCTGTGTGACTAGCCAAGGCAGATGAGACCCCTCTGTGAGAGAGCAGGACTGGCTGAGGCTCTTATTCCCTTGGTGGAGGTGTCAGGATCTGACGAGGAAGCAAAGGCAGCTGCGCAGCCGGCCCCACCCTGGAGTACCCGTGGCTGAATTGACATTCAGCTGTATCTAAGCAGATGGAGAAAGGCATTCAGAATTGTTAGTAGATATGAGATCTTATGAAATCTGTTTATCGCTACAGGGAAATAAAGCAGCTGATTTTATGGTATAATGGTCATTCTCTAACCCGTGCAGTCCTATAGTGTAGCCAATAGCCACATGCAAGTATTTAAATTGAAATTAATTACATATTATGAAGTAAAAAAAGAAATATTCAACATCTCCACACTAGCGGCATTTCGAGCACTCAGTTGCCACGTGCGTCTAGTGGCCACTGTATTAGATAATGCAGATCAAGGTCATTCATCTAGCGAGTCAGTACACATAAGATTTTTAAATTTCAAGGTCCCGACTTCTCACTCAACATTAGATTCATTCCAGTCCATTTCGTTCATCCCTAGTACTAGTAGCTCCTGGGTCTATACTGATCTCTATGTGGTCTCTGAGCTTTGATTGAGAGGACGACTTTAGTGGTTCCCTCGGCTGGAAAAGAAGAAGCATTCCATACCCTAAGGGCTACTATAGGGCAGTGGTAAACCAGGCACAACCAGGGTTTTCTCACATTGGTCACTGCAGCCCCAGTGCTGCTCTAGGTTGCTCTAAAGGCCGCCCCTGCCCAGACCTCCAGGGAATGTTTGTGCAAACTCACGAGCTCTGCCTATTAACTCTGCTATTAGCCATAATAACACGTTTTCTTTTTATTTAATTTTAGTATTACATCCTGCTTGTGGCAATTCATAGTGGTATTTCAGTTGTGGTAGTGAGAGGTAATTAATTTTAAAAACAAATTTTCCAAGTAAAACTGTGAATCAAAGCATGAAAACTGTCAGGTAATCAATGATAAAGGTACATGGACATGGCTAAATATGAAAGTGATCTGTTCACTAATGAACTTAGAAAATCATGCTTTTGTCTGATTTCTCTGGGATGTCCTCCCTACCTCTTTTCCCTCGAGGAGCACTTCCTCTTGGCTGAAGTCAAGAAGGCAGGAATGCTGAGCTGTTCCCTCTACAACTTAAACACAGAAGGCACTGTCACCTTTTTCTGGGAGCCCCTCTGGGAACTCCCTAGTTCAGATCAGGAAAATCAAGGCCCATAAAGTCATCTGGTTGGAGATGTGATTGCATCCTCCCCAGAGGCATAGAGTCTGTTTCTTGGGAAGACGAAATGGTTCTGTTTAGTCTCTCTCTTCTTCTCCATTGCATTAATTGGTTCTGAGTGTTTTGTAGGCCTTCCTTTCAATCTTCTTTTTCTCTTTGAAATCTTGGAGGTTGAACAAGAAGGAGGGGATGCAAATCTTAGTGAAGTTTTCTCAGTTACCCGTGAGCATGTTGGCCAAGGGAAAGGGCGCTGGAGGCAGACTGCCTGGGTCTGGGTGCTGGCTCTCACTGTCACGGGGGTGGGACCCTTACAAGGTTAGCTCAGCTTTTCAGTGTTCTCGTCTGCAACAAGGGGGTGGTAATATCCTACACGATCTTTTAGGGTTGTTATGTGGACTTAATGAGTTTTTACGCAGTAAAGCACTCAGGAACAGTGCTGGTCACACAGTGAAGCTCCGAGAAATCTGGTATTATTTCCACTTCTAACTGTCTCGCTGCTGACTTTCAACATTGCCCAGATAAATGAGTGTTTAATGGTTTAACTGATCTCTTCTGCCCCATATTAGTGTTCACCATCTGGAAAAGTGCTTGGTTTTGATGTTGATCTAAGTGGTGATCTAACTGCAATGGGGGACTGGATCCAGCCTCATCAGTTTCTTGGACCTTGGACAGGCATGACGATTGTTCAGCTCACGGTAGACAATATTTTGCACACGCTTCCAGCAAGATCTTTCAATATACAGTCCGTTAAGTGTTATAAGAAAAGTCCAAGTATGTACCAGTGACTCAGTCTTTTTGGTTGCTTTTGTTTGTTTTGTTTGTAAGAAATCAAAGGAGGGAAATATAATTTACCTGGAAGTTGTGGAAGATTTCCTCTCTCGGTTATGGTGCAGTGTTTGTAGCAAAGCAGCATTGACCCTGAAAACAACCAAATAAAGTCTGGCTTAAAGAAATTCTGTTTGAGGTCGTTGGAGAAATACCTATACAGCGAGGACCCACAGGATCAGAGAGAGAGAGAGAGAGAGAGAGAGAGAGAGAAGCTCATTGGAATGAAACTGATTCTCTACCTTTTCCCCTTAGGGCATTTGCCAGTTCTTGGCAAGGCACAAGCGACTGGGAAGCTGGGGACAGGGCAGCTGCTGAGGGTCAGGGAAAACAGCAACACTCTAAGTAGTCTCACAAATCTGGCAAGCAAAAAAAACGAGAAGGAGGAGGGCGAGGAAGAAAGGAGGGCTGGAGGAGGGGAGAAAGAGGGGAGGGGAGAGGGAAGGGAGGAGGAGAAGATGGGGCAGGAAGAAGAGAAGGGAGATGAGAAGAAGAAAAAGAGGAAGAAGAAAGAAAGTAATGTGGGCTGTCCACGTATTCAGACTTAAGGAGCCAATATACTGGAGTGGCTTGATGAGTGTGTTGGATGCTTGCTTCAGGATTTCCCCTGAGGACATTTGCGAATTTAGCCATGTGCGTGTGTGACGTTATGAGGGCAAGCAGAGTGTGGCTGAAAGAGAGTGGAATTTCCATCAGTATCATGGTATGAAGGAGATAAAACTGGAAGTTCAGAATTCCTCAAGGGGCAGGACCCAAGGAAACACCTCAAGGTCTCAGGTGGGAGCCCTAGCCGTCTAGAGCATGGCCCTGTGCGCAAACTAGCCGTGGACGGAGACTTCCCTGCAAATCAGCTCAGTCAAGGACTGGATTGAGGTGATCTTCCCCTCTGCTGCCTGCTGGGGGACAGGGTGCACAATCTTCAGAGAAAGATAACATCATGACTCTATCTATCATTTTTCACACAACAGGTTCATCCTTCAGTCACAATATTCGAGGACTATAAAGGAACGGAAGCAAGGAAACGTGGAAGTTGACTCAACAGATGATTGAGATATTGAAGTTATCAGGTAGGAGGAACTTAGAGTGATGTGTTTTAACTGTTCAGAAAATAGATGACAGGATCAGTCTTTTTCACCAACGATAGAGAATCTATTTTAAAGAACCAGTGTAAATTCCAGGAGCTGGAGAGTCAGCGGGGGCGACTCCTGCCCTCGGGTGCTTAGTTGTGGAAGTGGAGACACTGCGTTGGATGCGGGATCCCGAAGTTAAGCGAGGGCCTCTCAGGAGTCACAGTCTTGTCTCTTGAGGGCTCGCTGGTGCTTCCCGGTTTATTGTTCACTTTAAAACGTTGGTGACCAGGACCTGTGGTTTTCACTGATACAGCTGAGGACTCGGAGCAGCGTTTCCGTAGTGTAGTGGTTATCACGTTCGCCTCACACGCGAAAGGTCCCCGGTTCGAAACCGGGCGGAAACAGACTCAACGCTGCTGCCTTTTTCCTGAAATTTACATTCCCATTTAAAACATGAAAGGGGGGCGAGGGGAGTGAGGTGTAGCGACCTGCGCGGCTGCATTTTCCATCCCCAAGGTACAGGGCAGGAGTTGCTTTGATGCCTGACAGCCTGCTCAGCACTAGGAACCCTCCTTTCTCTGCTCTGAGTCACTGTGGAGTGCAGGCCACAGCCAGCTGATCCAAGTGGGCAAAGGACAAGGCTCACCTCAGGTTACCTCTACATTCGGAAATCCGCTCACCTATTTTCAGGCGCCTAAATCTCCTCTACACGCTGACACACCTATCATGTCTGAAAAGCAAGGAGCTCGTTCCTGCGAAGCACCCTTGGCTTTCCCCCCACCTCAGCACACGTGCGGAGCACGTTGATTTGCGTGACAGGCCGAAAGAGAAGGAACCCAACGCCACCCCGGGTGCTCGACCCAAAGACACGTAGATGAAGAATGTCACGCTCCGCGCGAACTGAGCGGGTCGGGGAGGAAAAGGAGCCGGTAACGTGCAGTTATCAGGAGAGACCCCGGAGCCAGGTCAGAGATCACGAAGTAGACGGATCCGCTCATCACCCGCTGAGAGCCCAAATGGGCCCCTGATTTAAAAGGAAACTGAGGTTCAGAAAGAGAGCATGTCCTTGCGTCGGCCGCACGTAGAGCTAAAGTTAGACTAGGATGAAACCCGGCCAGTTACCTTGTGGCCTGACCTCAGAGTCCAGAGTCGCCCAGGTCGGGAGAGCTGAAGGGCGATGAGCAGCGGGGCAGCGACTTGGGCGCCGTGCGCTACTGCGTTCAGCCTAAGGGGTGCTGGGAATCGCCTTCCTTTCTGCTCGGCCCTTCTCAGAAATTCAACCTTTACTGTCACAGTTTTCAAGTGGAGAGGCCAATTTTGAGAATCTGTCTCCTGCGCGGCTCCCTGCTGGTCTAGTGCCTAGGATTCGGCGCTTTCACCGCCGCGGGCGGGCTCGATTCCCGCTCAGGGAAGCCGCCTTTCGTGGAAGAAGAATCCAACTCTCTTTTCTTCCTTCATGTCAGAAACCTGATGGTTTCACAGAGTTTTCATCCAAAGACAACCTGCGATTTGAGTTCCAAAAACTCAGTAAGACATTTGAAACATACAGGACACTCGAAATACAAAGGTATATTCTGGACCTAGCCGCGCAGAGTTAACATTTTCTCACTATTGCTTTCTCACTCTCTCTCCATATATATGAACTGCGACGCCTTTTGGAGTAACCTGGAATCCGTTCCCTTCAGGCTTGCAGAGACGCTTCAGGCGGTGTTGGATTCGGCTCTCCCCCAGGTGCAGGCCAGGCGCGCCCTGTGCTCGTAGGCGTCCCCCCGGACCGGCTGCCCTCAGGTCTCCTCCCGGTTGCCTTGGCGGGCAGTGGGGTCTTGGGTCAGCCTGAGCGCTGGAACCGCCTACCTCGGGAAGGGCCCTTCAGGGAGGTGCAAGCTGCCCCTTTGGCCCTTGCCTGGCTCCCTGGGCCCTGCAGGGGGCAGAAATGTGTAGGATCTTCCCTGTGGTGGGAGGATGAAGGGAGCAGGTGGGAAATGCATGAAAGGGAGGGGAAAGTTCTCAAGAGCTTCCCAGAACCGTCTGGACGGGTAGACAATTTTGTATGCATCACAAGAGTTTAAGAACTTCTGTCTAAACACTACTTTACGTTGTCTTCCGGATTCTCTACTGATGTGGAAAGTATTGCTGGCACAGTATTCTAGCGTGTACACGTCTTGGATATATTTTCTCTTCAAAATGCTCATGACACTGAACGGCCTAAATTTCCTCCCCTGGTTTTACTGATCCAATAAGCAAACTTTAATTCCAATAGCTATGGAAGTTCATAAGATTTAGAATTATGTGTTCCAGTAAAATACATGTGCCCTAGAATATCTTTTAAATAAAGATTACGTCTCAGAATTCTGTAAAATCATAGCGACTTAATTATGTCAGTTACAATTTGGGGGTAAACCGTTTTAGGCGTCACCCAATATACGATTCTAACATGCATTTCTCTATTAGGACTCGGTTCGAGTTGCCATTTTAAGATCTATTGTTCTCTTTAAGTTCTCTGGCTGATATTAAATTGAGTTAATTAATGTATAATCTTTGCCTGGAGAATATCTAATTAAGACAGGAAAAACAAAACACTGTCCAACTCGGTATAATGCAGTCGCATGTTTTTATAGACTGCAGAGTGGTCAAAGTTTCACAGGTTAGGAGGAGTTGTGGGAATCTTTAGGGGATGATGGTGAACGCAGCCCTCATGTCACCTGAAGAAATGTAAAACCCATGGCATCAGTGCTCCAGGAAGTAAGGAGCTGTCACTGGAGACCTGCTGTGTTCCTGAGGTGTTTGTTTATTATTATTATTTTTTAAATTCCCCGTTCTTGGTCACCTGCCTTCTAGAAATGAAGTCATCCATTTTCCCATTCTTTGCTATGCTTCCCTTGTTTCACTCACTGCTCCTGCTCTTCGGCTCTGGCAGGCGGACGAGCCTGACTGTGTTCCCACTGGGCTGCCCCTTTTGGATGCCTCAAGGTGCAGGTGCAGTGGGCCCAGGGACTTTGGGTTTGTTCACAATTCAACATCTCTCCTGGGACAGGGCCTGGCACCTCATAAGCACCCAATGAAGTGCTTGGCGATTGATGGCATTCTAATGCAAGGTCCTGGAACGCTGAACAGCAGAAGACAGTGGGTAAGACTGGGGGCAGCCTAGAGCGTGAGGAACAGAGAGACACAGGCACACAAAGACAGAGAGTGAATGAGAGGAAGGGGGTGGGGAGAAAAGGTCCTATCCGATTTAGCCCGTAAAAGCTGAAGAGCTCGTGTTTTTGCTCATGAGATTCAACAGAACAACCATGGGAAGGGAAGGGAAGGCAAAAACTCTAAGAACCCAGGTCTGCACAAGATGCATCATCAGGAGCAAGATCCTGTGGTTCCAACAGTTTGTCTCAAATAGGATAATTTTTGTAGAAATAGCCCAACACTGTCAAGGAATCATACAGAGACAGTCACGGTCATGTTCACGCACGCTGGTGATATAGCAGGGAGGCCAGTCATTAGATTGTGTGCATGCAACGAAAGCAAAAACACAATTCAGAAGATAAGGGAAGAGGAAGAAATGCCTGGGACCAGTGGCTTCTCCCCCGCTCCAGTCGATAAGCTGCTTGGCAGGAAGAAATCTGGGGTCATTCTAGCCAGTCTACTCTGGACCCCATTAAGTAGCTCACCACCGAAAACAATTACAGTTGTTGGAAGACCTTCTAAACATCTTGGCAGTTGAGGTGCTGAACATATGCAATAGGGTATCTCTGGGTAGTGCCCACATCGTCCTTCTGTTGTACCTCTGGCTTACATGAGTCAGGAGGGCACCACTCTGCTTGTGAGCATGTCAGTTAGTGATACAGAAACTTTGTTGTGATGGCAAGAGTATGAAGAAAAGACTCTTACTCTGAGTTAGAAAAATACATTGGGATACAAATTGGCCCACCTCCTATTGAAGTCAAGCTAGGAACACATAAAGAATGCCTTCAGCTTCTGGCAAAGGTGGAGTGATATAAATCAGGTTTACCCTCCTGCCTGGAATCTCGCCACGGCCCAAACCACCACCCCCAAGAAATGAAAAAGATAAAAGACATGAAATACCAGTTGTCCAGACACTGTAAAGCAGGCAGCAAAGGACAGCAACCCCTGAGAGATGAGACACAAACAAGGTGAGGCCTGCCACTGGCCCAGCTTACTGCTTTCAGAGAGTTTCCAGGCTGGGTGGGCACCAGGAGGGGCATCTGAGGCCAACTCCTTGGATGGTGGAGATGAAGCTGGGTGTTGGTAGGACAGTAAGGAAGCTAGAGTCCACAGGACAAAGATCCAGTGATCAGAGAGATAGACAGAGAATCCAGGGTTATGAACGTGTCTCCCTCAAGCACTCCGCAGAGTAATGATTGGGATATGCTTCTGAAGAAACTGCCTGAGGCCAAGGAAAGAAACTTCTTAAAAGATCGTGGAACAGTGCCTGGTGCTCACACAGGACAGGCAATTGTACTCGCTTCCCCCAGCCAGACTGGACTTGGACTACTCATAATTCGTGGGTCATTGGGAAGGACATTCAGGAAACTCTTGTTTCAGTAGTGGGAATAATAAGCCCTAGAATGACCAACCCCAAAAATCATGAAAGCAAGATCCAAAGGGATCCAACTGTTTACAAGTCGCTTAACTGTGCCCCAGAACAAAACTCAAGAAGATTTAGAGGAATACCAAAATAGCCAGTGCCCAAGAAGGGAAACTTTGACAATGTCTGGCGTCCAATCAAAGAATGCCAGGCATGCAAAGAGGCAGGAAAACATGAGGTGTAAGGAGGAGACTAATCAATCAAAACTGAACCACAACTGACATGATGGTAAAACTAGCAGAGAGGACTTTAAGATGGTTATTAGGACTGTGTTGCGTATGTCCCAAGAGTTAAGTAGAAATGTAGAACACATACAAATGGCCAGAATCAAACTTTAGACATGGAAATGATAACATCTGATATTATGTAGTTCACCAGATGGAATTAATAGCAGATTAGACGTCGCAGGGGGAGTTTTAAAAAAAGGAAACAAAAAGGATCAGGGAATGTCAAGCCACGAACGACTGACAGTATCCAAAATGAAACTACAGGCGAAAAGAAGTTTTTAAATGAACATAGCATCACTGAGTGGTAGGGTATGTTTAAAAGGCCCAATATATGAGTAATTTGGAGTCCCTGAAAAGACCAGAAGAGAAGGAACAATTTTTGCAGAAACACTGACAGAAAAATTTCCAAAGAGCCCAATGAACACTATGAGGACAAGAAACACGAAGCAAACCACACTTAGCCACATCATAATTAAACTGCGCATTACCCCACTGAAATAGAACAGTATCTCCAAAGCAGTCAGAGGGAAAAGACACAGTACATACACAAAACAAAAATAAAGATTATGTCAGATTTCTCATCAGAAGCAGTGAGAAGACAGTGGAGCAACATCTGTAAAGAACGTGGAATTCTATGCCTCCTCCCCAAGAAATGTCTTTCAAGAATGCAAGTGAATAATGACATCTACAGACATACAAATGCTGAAAGAATTCATCACCCGCCGACCCACACTATAAGGAATGTTAAAGGAGTCCACTGACACCAGATGGAAATCTGGAGGTACACAGAGGGGCGAAGGACAACAGAAAAGGTATCTGCCTGGGAAAATACGTAAGGATTTTTTTTATTATTTAAGTCTCTTTAGAAACATGGGACCGATTTTTCTAAAGTAATAACGGTGGGTTGTGGGGTTTAGGACACATGCAAAGTTAGATGCATAGTGACGACAGCATAACGGCCAGCAGGGAAGAAATGCGAACAAGTGTGGCATCGCTTGAAGGCAGACTGTGGTAAGTTACAGAAGTCTGTTACAGAGAGTCAAGCAGTCGCTAAAATAAGAAAAGAAAGAGTGATACCTAGTAAGTCAGCAAAGGAGCGGAACTGGAATCATAGGAACCATGGAAGCGCTATGTGATCGAGCAACTGCTTCTCCAGGACTCTTCCCTATTATAAGAAGACCTTGTACAAGGGGCCAAAGATACCTGTACAAGAAGGATGACTGCAGCATTATTGGTAACGTGAAATCGTAGAACCAACTTAATTTCAAAAGTATATGGAAAGGGTTAAAGAAAGACTAGTACGTGCAAACAACGGACGCAAGAGAGTCCATCGTGAAAAGGAATTCAGAAAGTGACGATGACAGCCGTACTCCTTCGAGGATTTCCAGGCGACCAATTCCGATCGCCCCTTATGTCCTCGTGTTGTGAACCGGACACGGGGGACAGAAGGGTAGTAGTGGAGGAGCCCTTTTCGGCCTTTACGGGAGAGAGTGTGCAGAGCAGAAAGAACCACGAAGCCTTTACTTTCTAAAAGAGGCGGGAGAAAGGCGTCCCTGGGTGGGCTCGAACCACCAACCTTTCGGTTAACAGCCGAACGCGCTAACCGATTGCGCCACAGAGACACGCGACCGCCATTCTCCCCTCTCATTGCCTTGGAGATGAAACACAGCTTCCGCGCCAGGCGTAGTCACTCGCCTTTCGCAGGACAGCGGCGACGGCTCCAAAGCCTCGGACAACCGCAGACGTGGAGTCGACGCAGCGCGTTCGTCCCGTGGCAAAGCCGTGCGTCGGGCGATTCCGAACGCAGAAGGGCAGCCGAGCGTCCCCGCCGCAGATGTCCAGCGCCCCGGAGACGCCCCCGGGGGCCTGAGCCGAGGGGGCCCCGAGGGAAGCTGAACGCCGGGTTTGGCTCCGTGACGGCTCCCCGTTCTCTCCGCGGGCGCTGCCCGCCCTCCGCTCGGCCGCGGTCGGTGGCACGCGAGCCGGAACCAGGGGCTGGGGAGGGAGGGCTGGTCCAAAGGGGCAAACGCGAAGAGGCGGGAAAGAAGCCGGCGAGGTGGGCACGAGCGCAGCTTGACTTCCCGGGAGGCCTGTGCAGAGTCACGTGCTGGATTAGGGGAGATGAGAATTGGGTTTGGGTTTGGTTTGGTTTGTTTTGATCATCGTGTACCAGAATTGAGAGGACGGGAGTGGAAAAGGGAGAGCGGGCATGAGAGAAGACTACGAATACCTACAGTTGTCCAGGCACAGCGCAGTAATTGGAATGATTTTACGTCAACATCCTAAGAGCAAGAGCTCCCTCCGCCGCGGGGACCGTGGCGCGCCGTGATCGTATAGTGGTTAGTACTCTGCGTTGTGGCCGCAGCAACCTCGGTTCGAATCCGAGTCACGGCACCCTCCTCTCTCTCACGTGGCACGGCGGCTCCCCTTTTACTTTGTCTTGAAACTTGCACCGGCCTGGGGGCCAGAGAGCACTGCCTTCCCCAGGCCACCTGGCGGCAGGAGGTCAGGAGAAGGGAAGGAAACCCCACACAGGGCACTTACCTCGTGTCTGAGCAGAAGGAAACCCAGGGCAGTGGCTTCTCTTCGGCCCTGCTCCAAAATAGGGAAGCCCGGCAAGGAGCCTCCTGTGCTGTAACTGGTGAAAAAATGTGGTTTCGGTGTTACTCAAAATCTGCAGGATCTTAAAGACCAGATAAAAAATTTTAATCAGATAGGCGACTCCCCCTCCCTAGACCTGTTTTGCTGGTTTAATCTTGGCTCCTGGGAATCTCTGCTCCGAGGACTTTTTCAATCCTTGGCTCTTGTTCCCTTTAGAGTCACCGACGTAACCTCTCTAGTGCCTTTCTATACTCTCAAGGATTTTAAATGCCTGTCGGCAGCCACTCACAAGACAAATGGTATCCATCAGGACTGGACAACTGGAAGACCTTAACAGTCACCGCAGAAATCATGAAAACGGTGACTACAGCACCCTGCGCCCTGACGACCCAGCTAGTGGAAACAGCGAATATGTGTGATTCTTCTGCCTGACTACATCAATGCTGGTGCCCGAGAGTACCGTTAGACTGAGAGCATGACCAAAAGCGGGCGGGGAATTGTTAAAAATCAGACACAAATGGAGATCACGCTTGAAACTTCCCTGAGCAGACAAACCCGTTTTAGTCACACAAGGAAGAGCTCGTTTCGCTTATTTAGCAAAACAAGTGAAACTTACCTTGGGCCACTTCTTGTTTATGCCTCTGAAAGTCATAAACAAAGCCTAAAACTGTTCGCCAAAATTGATGGGAGGTAACCACTTTTAACCAATTCCCTATCACGAGGAAAACTCTAATGTTATAACCGATCACTGGGAAGGACAAAACAGCCACCACCCCCTCACGATATAAGTTGCTTTCTAACAGTGTACCACCTCTGAGCCTCCTTCCATATTCCATTGGAGTGCTCCCAGTTCCTGAACGGTAAACCTTTTTGCGCACGGTAAACCTTCACTAATTACTGCTTCGGTGATCACCAGTGGCTTAACGTCTGCTATATCTGAACTTTGACGGTGCCTCGACATTTTCATCTACCAGATTGGACCAACAAGGCAATTCCACATCACGCTGTTGTTGTCCCATGTGCCTGGACTTAGTGACTACTCAGGCAGTCACGCAGAATCATTAAAATCATTGCCATTGTCCTCTGTTTTATTTGTTAACAATCACTGTCCAGACTCCTTTCACTTTACCTTTGCCTCTTCTAGAATGTCATGGAAATGGCATCATAGTGCACACACTCTTGCCTGCACACCTCTTCATCTTTGCACAGCGTCTCTGACTTTATCGATTGTTGAGTAAAGCAGATGTCATTCCTCTTTCATCGCTGAGTTGTATTCCATGGCAGTAACATAGCACAGTCTGTTTACCATTCACTCGATAATGAGCATTTGAGCTGTATCCAGTACTGGCTATTGTGAATAAAGCTGCTTTGAACAGTCTTTCCACGAGAGATCTTGTGGACGTAGGTTTTCATTTCTCTCGGTGAAGAATAGCTGGTACCAAGGAGTAGTATATGCTCCACTTCATAAAAACCACCAAAGCCTCTTCCAGAGCAGTTGTACCATTTTATGTTACCACCAACAATATGACAGTTGTGGTTATTGCACATCTTTGCCAAGATTGTTGGTGTTTCCTCTCCTTATAATTTTGCCACGCTACTAAGAGTCGTGGTAGCTCAACATGGTTTTAATGTCCGTTTCTCTAACGGCTAAAAATATTGAGGACTCCAGGCATGCTTTTTTGGCCATGTGCATATCTTCTTTTCTGAAGTATCTGTGCATATTTTTTAACCCATCTGAAAAATAGTGGGGTTTTTGATCTTTGAAAAACTTGGTACTGGGTTGGAGGAGCTCATTTTACATTACAATGACAGGCGGTGAGGGTGGTCAGCTATGTGTTGTGAATATTTTCTCCCTGCCTCTAGCTTGCTTTTCCATTTTAGTGGCCTCCTTGAATGAGAAGATACGGCTAACGCTGATGAACTCTAATTTATCATTTGTCTTTGTTTTATACATTCTTTGGGTCCTGGTTAGTACATCTTTGCCTACCACGAAATCACGAAGCATCCTCAAAATGCCTTATACCTTTAACTTTTATGTCTTGGTCTATGATCCACTTCAGACTGACTTTTGTGTGTAGTGTGAGATAGAAATACAGCAGCCCCCCTCCCAATATGGAACCTATTTCCTTTCCCCATTGAACTGCTTTTCTTGAAAACTCATTCACTAATTGAGCTATGGGTCAGTTTCACGTCTCTGAACTCAGTCCATTTTCCAGTTGTGTACCCTGATGCCATTTGCACACTGCTGGTCTATGTTGGGGGCGGTGGTCACAGTAACTCTTAAGGTCAGGTAGTGCAAGTCTCCCCATTCCGCTCTGTTCCACACAGAGCGATACATTTTGCAACGTGTAATAACTCAGGTAACCATCCCCCAGGTCGAGATATGCGTGCCATCACATCATACTTCTCATTTCCTTGTGGGACACAGGCCCTCCCTCCAATGTACTGGCTGGCCCCTTGTAGCCAAAGAGCCTCTGTTGTACTCTCTGGGGATAACAAACGCCCAGTTGCCTGCAGGGCAGCTGAACCTTGCCAGAAAGATCTTACAGGACTCAAAACAGTCGGGATTTTCGGATGCAGGGGAGGGGGCGGGGGGGAAGTTAGCTCACTTTTCAGGCCTTTGGTCTTAGAGAAAGTTTCCTTTAGTAATTCCTAACCGTAAAAAGTACAAAGCTTTGTGCTGCTTAACATTTCCTCTTCTTTCTAGGCAGAGAGAGTCCCATGGAGCATACCTAATTTGCGAAATTGTTCGCTGGGTGCGATGTTGAAAACTGGAGGCTGAGGGAGAGCTCTATCATGTTGTGTTTTGTGTGAATAAAAGAAAATGAGGAAGAAGCGGAGATACAGAGAGGGGAATCATAGGCTGGATCCTGAAAAGCGATCGTGGGGTCTGGCCCTGGATGTCAGATTTTGGAGAAAGATGAGCGTATCCAGGGAAGGACTTCGTTGGAAAGAGCAAACACTTAAGGCTATTTTATGATGTTTTCCATTCGTTTATATGTACTTCTCCTTTCCCATCTTTGTAGATAAGGCACAGGTGAGCTTGATTCGTTCACTGCTTTTTGGAATGCATGCTTAAACAAAAGTGACTACCATACTTCAAATAGTCATCTGTGAACCTCCTAGACTCCTCTTAGGTGCCACCAACTGTGCATTCAAAGTAAAATGGGTCCAACCTGGGGACTCTACCTGGGAAAGTGCAATTAATTTTAAGGGGGTGGGTGAGAGAGGAATGAGACAGTCTCAACAATGGTTGCTTTCCTTACTGCAGTGGTTTTCATGTATGCTCCACACCCGATCGATCGATCCTTTCCTCAAATCCTTTCCTCCTTTTCTCAAGCAGTTGAGAAAAAGAATTCAGTGAGTTGCACCCTGGAAATGGACAGATTTCGTGGCTAGGGAAGTTCAAGCACTCCCGAGTGGGAAGATTGGGGACTGCCTACTCACTGGTACCCGGGCCACCTTTGTTCGCTGTGTCTACTTGCACTGGACTGGACAAGGGGACTCCACTTGCTTTCGCCAGCCAGGGGGAGGACGCGGTTCCAGAGGTGGTCAACTTCATGGTGACTCCAGATCCTGAGACCTCATAGGATTTTTCTTCACTTTCCCTTTCATGTCTCTTCTGCCTGCCCAATAAGAGAGGATTCACTGCCTTTCTCTCTCAGTCAGGACCCTTTTGGGGGGGTCCCTCGTGGACAGGACTGAAGTGGGCCTCTGGTTCCCCCTAGGTGTCTCTCCTGGCTTGGGCGTCTCCAGAGCTCAGGCTGGCCCAATATGGAACCCCCGGCTGGGCTGGTGGGACCGCGGGGAGCCCAGAAGGCTGCACTAGCGGTGGTGGAGGTGCGGGCCCCAGGCGGCAGGCGCCACAGTCAAACCCTGTTCTTCCCCGTGCACCTCCTCCTCGGGGATGCGCGGGACAGCTGGAATAAAGCGGCCCCTAAAGCTTCTCTGCGGGCTGAACCCAAAGAGGCGTGAAGTTCCAGGAGGGGTGAGAGGAACCTCACTGAGCAGAATCAGACTTCTTCCTGGCTGCCTCTCCTGGGCAGGCTCAAGAGAAGCTGATGTCGAGGATGGAGCCAAAGAAAAGGCTTCATGGCGGAAAACCCCACGATCTCGACAGACGTGCAAGTCCTAAATCCTAAAGTCTAGATGAGCAGGGGGCCAAGCTGAAATCCGCCCCTGTGCCCTGATCAGGAGAGTCATCTGCATGAGTTCAGAGGCCAGTAACAGGAGCGACTGTGCACATCTCTGGTTCTCAAACGGGGGCGATTTGGGCTCCCACCCTCATCCCTGGCCCCCTCTGTGACACTAGGCCTTGTCTGGAGATATTTTTTATTGTTAAAACTGGGGGAAGGGAGACGGAGAGTTTTCCACCTGGCATCCAGTCAGCAGAAGCCAGGGGTGTCATTAAACATGCTTCGGGGCTTCCCTGGTGGCGCAGTGGTTGAGAGTCCGCCTGCCGATGCAGGGGACGCGGGTTCGTGCCCCGGTCCGGGAAGATCCCACATGCCGCGGAGCGGCTGGGCCCGTGAGCCATGGCCGCTGAGCCTGTGCTCCACAGCGGGAGAGGCCAGAAAAGTGAGAGGCCCGCGTACGACAAAAACAACAACAACAATAAACAAAACATGCTTCGGTCCTCAGGCGGAGCCCTCCCCCACAAACAATGATCCCGCCCAAAATATCAACACTGCGGAGGTTGAGAAACCCCGGTGTAGATCAATGTCCACACACTTGAGAGACGAGAAAACACGAATGAATTCCTGACTACTTGGATGTGGGGTCTGAGGAAAACCGTGGCGTCAGAGAGAACTCCAAGATCGTTGACCTGGGTATAGAGAAAGATGGAGTTGGCATGGACTAAGGCGGGAAAACTGCAGGTGCAGCAGGTTGTAAGGGGGAAGATCTGTTATCAAACGTCACTCGGGTCCTCTGGCCCATCGCACAGCAAAGCCAATCAACGGACACCAGGTAGTGGTAAGGAAAGTACAGCGTTTATTGCAGGGTGCCTGAGCAAGGAGAACGGGCAGCTAAAGCTCAAAAGACCCCAAATCCTGGATGGCTTTCAGGACAGTGTATTTAAAGGCAGGGTGAGGGAGAGGGTCTCAGGGTGCGTGATCAGCTTCCACACAATTCTCTGGCTGGTTGATGGTGAGGTAACAAGGTGAAGTTTCAGGAATCAACGTCATCAATCTTCTGGCTCTAACTGGTCAGGGGTCTATGTGCTTGTGGTCGGCAGTTTCCATCTGGTGGGGAGTCTGAGTTCTGTAAATACAGCTTGGGAATGTGCATCAAACAGTGTTATCTATGTCCTTCAGGGAGGAACTACAGGTCCCTTGACTCTGCTATATGACTGATATATTGTGAAAATTCTTACCAGTTCTCCTGCCTGACTGCTGTTCTTTATTTCTGCATGTTTTCATTCCTCTAATCATTAATTCTTGGGCCAGACTTTTTGCAACTCAGGGAAGGCTCAGGAGACTGAAGTTTTTCTTTACGGAGAGCTGGGGACACGACGGGATGGGTTAACCGACAAAGCCCATCGGGGGATTGCTCGGCTTAAGCTCCGGAATCCAATTTAGCGCCTTGGAGCCTGGCTTAAAAGGGTTTTCCATCCAAGCCGGGTCTCCGTTGCTGCATCCGCCTGAGTCCTTTTGGACAATGGAGATGCCGGCTGTCGGTGCGTGGCCCCTTCTCAGCCCCGCCACATTCCCTCCCGCCTCCTCCCGGCCACCGGGCCCCGGTGACCTTCTCTCCACACGCGGCCACCTCACAAAGACGCGTCACAGGGCTAGTTCTCAAGGCTAGGTGCGGCCGGGATGAGGCAACTCGCTCGGGACTTGCGGACCCGGCAGGCCCCGCGGGCGTTCGGGCTCCTTTTTTGGAGGAAGCACGGAGGGAACGGCCTTAGGGAAGGCTTTCTGGAACGACGGATGACCCGCTCCCCCGAAGCCTCAAGGTCTTCCAGAGCAAAGGGAAAGGTCGCTGTAGTCAGAAGCACGTGAAAAGCCATCCACCAGCAGCTCCCTGGTGGTCCCGTGGCTAGAATTCAGCGCTTTCACCGCCGCGGCCCGGGTTCCACTCCCGGTCAGGGAAACCTTTTGGGCAGCTTTCCATCCCCTGAATTGTGTTGCGGCGTGCTCCCCGCACCGAGGAAAACCAGAGTGGCCGATTCCCAGGGCACCTAGGTCGTGCTTATCTCCAGGGCAGCCCTACCCCACCCGCGCCCGCACAGCGCCACATCCTCTCATCTCCACCGCACAAGTGGCTTTCCAGGGCTTCCGAGCATCTTGCTCAGGTTTACACAGCCCTGCAGAGGTTCAACTCCCTGTGGGGTTCAAACCCTTGCCCGTTGCTACCCGGGGCGCAGGTCACGTTGAGCTCTGAATAACCGAGAGAGGCTTCACGCCCGTTGCTACTGGGGGCAACGGGAAGATTAGATTGGCCGGCTCCGGGAAGATGTCCTGGAGATTAGATTCTCCCATATAATCAAACATTGGTTGGAAACAACAGTAATTGATCTTTTAATAATTATGATATATCACATATCCTTCCAAATGCTTTGAACACTTTAAAAAGCAGACGCGGGCTTCCCTGGTGGCGCAGTGGTTGAGAGTCCGCCTGACGATTCAGGGGACACGGGTTCGTGCCCCTGTCCGCGAAGGCGAAGGTCCCACGTGCCGCGGAGCGCCTGGGCCCGTGAGCCGTGGCCGCTGAGCCTGCACTTCCGGAGCCTGTGCTCCGCAACGGGAGAGGCCACAACAGTGAGAGGCCCGCGTAACGCAAAAAAAAAAAAAAAAAAAAAAAAGCAGACGCATACTATTGCTATAATGGTTACAAGAATGACTCACTATTCTTGTACAAAACAACGGTGTGTTTCTTCGTTATCTCTCTTTTGATTCTGGCCCTTTCCTTTTTCTAATTCCAGTCTAATTCTGCTTCTCTTTCTTATTTCTTGCCTGGATGAGAATTTCACTTGCCTAACCTAGCAAGTTGGATTATTTTCTCAGACTCTCTAAGGTAAGAGTTTGAGGTTGACAGTTGCAGGTATAGGGTCATAAACAAGGGATCTGGATGAATTTCCGATGTTTTTTCGGCAGGGGTCTGTTGTACGGTTAGAAAGAGCCTTCCTTGTTCAGAGTTGTGGTGTGAGCTGACGAAGCCGATATTTTGATATTTTCATTGGAATGTCCCCACTTCATGCTGTTGCCTGCTTGTAGGCCTTTTTCGCAAGGCTTTGTCCCCAGTGCCTGTCCAGTCTGTGAGCTCTGTCTTTCAAAGACAACGGTGTAGGCCTATTATGGAACCTCTTTGTTTCGCTGCCGCGGGCCGTCGGTCACTCTGGAGATGCTTTCTGGAGAGCCATTAGGGATCTGAATGGAGAGGGGCACTGGTGGTTCAGTGGTAGAATTCTCGCCTCCCATGCGGGAAACCCGGGTTCGATTCCCGGCCGGTGCAGTGTCTCTTCCTGATCCCTTTTCCGGCCCAGACTTTTCACTCCTTGGTTCTTGCCTGCTGCACACGCAAGTCCGATGACCTCGTGGTTTTGGCCACAAGGAGTACTAAGATGAGAATTAACATCTGAAGGCAGTCCTGACCGGAAGACGTTAAGGATGCATCTGAATGGGGACTTTGCAGAGCCCTGGGGCTGTGAGGGAGTACCATATGGCAGCAACCACCTCGCTGGTCAGTTGGTACCTTTCTACCTGCAAGTGTCGTCCACCTCCTACTCATCCTCCTTCTCCTGCCCCACTTCCTCCCCTCCTTATCCCCCTCTTCCCTTCCCCTCTCCTTCTCCTTCCCTTTCCCCTCCCTCTCCCATCCCCTCTTCCCCCTCTCCCTCCTCTTTCTTCTTTGCCATCTGTAATGTTCCCTCATTGGGATTTCACTTCTAATATCCCTTATTGGTTATAAATTTGAGCAGCCTTACATATTTGTTAACCATTTGGATTTTCTCTTATAGGTTCTCCCCCACCCCCATCCCCACCCAAGACCTTGGTGATTTTCCTACAGGTCTTTTTCTTCTTGTTTTGTAAGAATTTATTAAATATCTTCAGTAGTAGTTGATTATGCTGACTGCAAGGACATTCACTTAAGTTGTGACTTGTCTTTTTTACTCTTTAGTCTGTGGTTTGATGAACAGAGATGCTTGATGTAGTCCAATTGATCAGTCTTCATTAAGAACTGTTTTTTTTTCCCTACATTTTATGACATATTCTTATTAGTTATCCATTATACATATTAGTGTATGTATATCAATCCCAATCGCCCAATTCATCACACCACCACCCCACCCCCGCCACTTTCCCCCCTTGGTGTCCATACGTTTGTTCTCTACATCTGTATCTCAATTTCTGCCCTGCAAACCGGTTCATCTGTACCATTTTTCTAGGTTCCACATATATGCGTTAATATACAATATTTGTTTTTCTCTGACTTACTTCGCTCTGTATGACAGTGTCTAGATCCACCCACGTCTGTACAAATGACCCAATTTCTTTCCTTTTTATAGCTGAGTAATATTCCATTGTATATGTGTACTACATCTTCTTTATCCATTCATCTGTCGATGGGCATTTAGGTTGCTTCCATGACCTGGCTATTGTAGATAGAGCTGCAGTGAACACTGGGGTGCATGTGTCTTTTTGAATTATGGTTTTCTCTGGGTATATGCCCAGTAGTGGGATTGCTGGGTCATATGGTAATTCTATTTTTAGTTTTTTAAGGAACCTCCATACTGAAGGACTGGTCTTTTTATCTTATTTTTAAAATCCTCGCTTACCCTTGAGATCATGGAAATACCCTGCTATATAACACCAACTAAAATCATTTTATGTTTAATTCCACATTGAAATGATTTTGGTTATGGTAGAGGTAGGAGTCACCTTTCATTCCCCTGTCCCATCCCCAGTGCACATGATTGAACTGTGTGGTATAATTGTTGAATATTTAAAATGTTTTTAGTACCTTTGTTTCTTGAATCCTCAATTTAATCCAATTGAATCCTCCAATTTAGTCTGATTTTAAAATATTTGTATATACCAAATAAACTCAATTCTCTTAATAATTTTAGTAATTCATCTTTCATCCATGTAAATAATTATAGTAGTCATTTTTCATTTTCACTTCTTATACCTTTTCTTTTTCTTGCCTTTCCTCACTGGCTAAGATCTCCATCACAATGGTGAAAAGATGTGGTCAGAGTGAGGCCTATTTGTCTGATTCCTGAGGGTTCCTAATTGGTAACGGGGGTGGGGGGCTGGGAGCCAGGGGTTTATTACCCACTATAATGTATGCTGAAGGTTTCTTGTTTGTTTTTGTTTTGGAAGCTACCCTTAGCAGATTAGGGCCGTTCTCTTCTAGCTTATTATGCTAAAGGATTTTTTTTTCAATGTTAAATCAATGATGAATTTTTTCAAATACCTCTTCTGTTTTAGTGATTATGATTTCCCTCCTCTAGGTTGTTAATGTGGTTAGATTAATTTATTTTCTAATGATAATCAACTGTTTTCCCAGGAAAAGACCAATTTTTCACAATTAAAAAATGTATTGCTGGATTCAGTATTTTTTTAACATTGCAGCAAATAAGACAGGTCTGTAATTTATATTTTTCACATTGCCTTTGTGGGGGGTTGTTGGTTTCAACATAAACTCATTTTAAAAAGTTGGAGAAATGTGCCGTCTTTTAATTCTTTTAGAATTTGTTTGCTTTGGAGTCATTTCTTCTAATGAACTGTTTTTTGGTCCTGGAGCTTTCTTTGAAGGAAGATTTTAAAATTCTGATTTAAAAAATGTAATGCTTATAGGACTAGTCCATTTTATTTCCCTAAACTCATTATTGGAATATGTTCACTTCCTCTAAATTTTTAATCAGTTGTTATATATGTGTTTATGATATTCATTTATCGTTTCCTTATGTCTACGAGTTCAGTAGTAATGGCTTCCTTCTTTCCTCTCTTTTTAAAAAAATCTATGTATATTTCTTTTTATTTAGAATTTCCACAAGCTGTGAAATTGGGGGCTGAGATAATTTTTTTAGCTCTCAAGGATTTTGGAGACCTCTGTTGACATTTAAGAGCCATGCAATGCCTAAGAAGAGGCACTGGGAGTATTTAAGAAAACACTCTCCTGTGTCAGTCCCACACTCGCCTCCCACTCTGGGCTATTATTTCTTTAAAATATTTGTTTGTTTGTTTGTCTGTTTTTGCGGTACGCAGGCCTCTCACCGTTGTGGCCTCTCCCATTGCGGAGCCTATGCACAGACTCAACGGCCACGGCTCACGGGCCCAGCCACTCCGCGGCATGTGGGATCCTCCCGGACCGGGGCGCGAACCCGCGTCCCCTGCATCGGCAGGCGGACTCTCAACCACTGCGCCACCAGGGAAGCCCCTCTTTAAAATATTTGTAAAAATTTAAAAATTTTTAAAAATACGAAAAGTACAAAAAATAAATATGTATCCCTCACCTAATTTTAAATGATGTTATCCTTTTGCCATGTTCTTTTTAGAATTTTCATAAGAACTAAAAATATTTCAGATGTTGCTGAACTTCTCCTCACCTCCTTAATCACTTCACCCCATTCTCCCATTTCCTTTCTAGAAATACCCATCCTCCTGATGCTGGTGTGACATTTCTTTACAAGTTTTGGTATAAGACAATAAATGATTAAAGACATATATAATATATCCATCTATTTTTTGTTTTAAGAATTTATATGAACACCATCATACTATGTCATCTTTTGTCACTTGATTTTTTTTCATTCAGCTTTGTTTTTCAGTTTTATCCATATTGATAGATAGAACTAGTTCATTCATCTTAATGGCTTAATAGCTGTAGAACAGTCCATGGAAAGAATAAACCAGAGTTTATGTATCCTTTCCCCTCAGGACCATTGGGTAGTTTACATGTTTTTATAAGTACATGCAGTGCTTCAGTGAACCTTCTTGCACATGTCTTCAGAAGCACACGTGTGGGCTTCCCTGGTGGCGCAGTGGTTGAGAATCCCCCTGCTGATGCAGGGGACACGGGTTCGTGCCCCGGTCTGGGAAGATTCCACATGCCACGGAGCGGCTGGGCCCGTGAGCCATGGCCACTGGGCCTGCGCGTCCGGAGCCTGTGCTCCGCAACGGGAGAGACCATAACAGTGAGAGGCTGGCGTACCATAAAAAACAAACAGAAGCACACGTGTGGGGGGGCCTTCTTGCCTCTTAACAGTTTTATCAGTTTTAGTAGTCTTTTCAAAGAGGCAACCACTTACTTTTTCACTTCTGTAAATTTATTTCTAATTCTTAAATTCCTGGTTTTCTACATAATTTCTGCACTTATCTGCTTCTGTTGTTGTTGTTATCCTTTTTTGTAACTTTTTGAAATGGAGATTTAGCTCAATAGCGATCAGTCCTGATTTTCATAATTCACCTTTAAATCTGTGTATTGTCCCCTAAAGACCAGTTTAGCTGCACCTTGTGTGTATACATAGTATTTTCCATTTTGTTTGATTCAGAATATTTTCTAATTTTCATTTTCATGTCTGCTTTGATACAAGTGTCGACAAAAATTCTATTAACAATCAAGTTAAGAAGAAAAAAGAGGATTTTATTCGAGTCAAACTGAGGATTATAACCTGGGAGAGAGACTCTCAGAAGCTCTGAGAACTGTTGTTCTGAGACAAAAGGTCATACATCCAAATGACATACTGACATTTTACATAAAGTTCACCAAAGATACATAGTCCAGGTAATCATGTACAAAGCGAGCAGGAAGTCACTTGACCACTTACGAAGTTGGGAAAGAATGCTAATCTTTTAAGAAGTTACATTGCTAGTGTCAGAAGAAATGGGTGGTGGGGGGACGATCTCTACAGTCAATGGGGCATTTACACCTCTGAGGAGGTCTGGTTATTGTATAATGCAGATGCACTTTTCACATGAAAGTGGGGAAAGAGGAGGCCCAAGAGGACAGAGAGAGTGAGAGTTTTATGCTTAAATTTTCTCAACCTGCTTTAAAATATAAATTTCATTTCATCACAAGGATTGATAGAATTGTTAAAATTCCAGATGCATGAGATTTCGTTCTTATGTGTTAAAATTGAATTCTAGGTGCTAATTGCTTCTCTTGAAATGTTATTTGTGGATACCTCTACAGCCCTAGGATGAATATATTTTCCTCTGAATATAGTCTCCTCTGATAGGCTCCTGGGGTTCGTTAGCAGCTGGGAAACAACACACCAAGTTGAGGTCTTATGGTTTCCCAGACTACCCAGGCTACGAGTACTCAAGGCTAAATCCTCTAGAGGTCGAGTCTGTGGCCATG
Source organism: Kogia breviceps (assembly GCF_026419965.1). Taxonomy (NCBI): domain Eukaryota; kingdom Metazoa; phylum Chordata; class Mammalia; order Artiodactyla; family Physeteridae; genus Kogia; species Kogia breviceps. The sequence goes on from NC_081310.1 coordinate 81,910,968, forward strand.
ATTTCTCATGAACTTTTAAAACTTTCTTATTCTTTATACTGTTTGTGGCACCAAGGCTGCCTGGTCCAAAGAGCCCTGGGATTTGAAGGGGCAGGACTAGATCGGATGACCCTTACCCCTGAGGGCTTAAGACTTTGGGGTTCCAGCTTAATGTAGTGAGGACCTCCTATAAGACTTCTCAAGTTAGCCTGGGATTAAAACTTGGCTTTTGTGTTCCTTGTGCGCAAACAGAAGATGAAATAAGCTATCTTGGCAATTCACCTCAGAGTGTAAGCAGCCTTGAGGCCTCTTTTCCTTTTTTTTTTTTTGCACTGGCACCTGCCAATGTTAGTGGCAAGCTTGCCATCTACCTTGAGTCTATGCTTTTTAAAGCTACTGATAAAGCTTTAAGAAACAAACAACAACAAAAAGCCCTCTTCATTGAAATTGAAGTAGATTGTATTCTCTTACTTTGAAAACTATACCTTTATAATCACCAAGGATGAATTTAGAATTCCTGGACTTCTTGGAGTGACACACCAGAGAAAGGAAGTATGGTGAGACCCTCCACCACTGCTTGCCTACTGGCCTGCTGGAACCAGGTTTTGTCCTGCACCTCCAACACATCCATGCTACATCCATTAGCTCTCCCTAAAAGCAGCCTCTTTACACTGCACTGCCCACAAGCTCTAGGTCTGAGTACAAAAGGAAAAAAAGTGAATTTTGCCCTCAGTTTGACAATGTCAAGAAGAAAGATCCAAAAATTTTACACATGAACTAAAAGACACTTGGGCAAGGGATTCTGGGATTCTTTGCACATTTTGGGAACGTCTCCTTGGTTCCATATAATCTTTGCCCAATGGAAGAAGGCACGGCCAGAAGAGGGCCACAGTGGGGCCCATGGCAGATCTCTTCTGCCCTGACTCCAAGCACAATATTGTCTAGACCAGCATGTGAACAATGGTCGCAGTAACATTCCCCAAGCAACAGTGGTGTTGCCAACCATTTTGTTGGGAGGCTGTGACCTAAGAATAGAAGAAAACGAAGAGAACAGAAGAGAGCACTGGGTGGAAAAATCTGTTTCAGCTAATCCGGGGTATTGTGCCAGTTGTGCAGAGCCCTTGAACTGAGATGGTAAGGAGCTATGGCAATTCGCCCCCCGGGGTTTGATTGCTGGCCAAGTTTTGTAAAAGGTAGTTAACATCAACAGATTGGCTACAGAGTGGATAAAAGAACAGACTCTGTCCTACAGAATTGCCAAGGATATATGTGTAAGAATATTCTCCACACACTGTTTTTCATAATAGAATGGCAGAACCGATTTATTATTCAACAAGTATGTAAGGTTTAAATGTATATTAATATATTCCGACAATGAAAAGGCACTTGTTAAAAAAGAGACAATTCTGATGATTCAATTGATGTTACTGATAAAAATAAGAGGTCACCATTACTGAGCATTCGTGGCTCTGTTACACACAATTCCTTATTGGAAGCTCAGAACTACCCAAGGAAATGTGTAACCTGCGGAGGAAGTGAGAGGTCCCCTGGCACAAAGAAAGGTAGGCACTCAAGGAACCCAAGGATAGAAAACAAAGAAGGGGGAAGAGGAAGGGGAGGAGGGAGAGGAGGCGGAGGAGGGGGAGGAGGAGGGAGAGGAGGCGGAGGAGGGGGAGGAGGAGGGAGAGGAGGCGGAGGAGGGGGAGGAGGAGGCCACAGCCCGGTGAGTTTTCCACAGCAGCTGGATAACCCTGGTCGAGAGAGGGAGCGCTCGTTCCACAAGCCTCTCTGCGACCACAGGCTTCGGCCTGCTGCCTTCTTGGAAGACGCCCTCCTTCCCTCTTTTGTCTCAGGCAGGACGCTGAAGAGCGCGTCGTCCTAGAGATTTCTCCGCTCCCCAAAGCCCTAGGAGGGAAGGACAGACCGACGGAAGCGTTGCTCCGAAGTTGTCCATCGCGCAGCATCCGGCTTTCTGCTGGATGATTTCCCCGGTGCCTCTTCTGGGTAAGAGTGGACCCCACAGGATATTCCTGCTGTTCCCTGAGGAGCAGTGGGAGAGACGCCAACTTGGCCGGCTCCTCGGGCCGCGCGAGACCCAGGCCCCCGAGCTAGGCCCCTCGATGGGCTGAGCCCAGAGAACAAGCAAGGGAACGGGTTGCCTTCTAACTCCAGAGGTTCTCACTCCTCCCGTTGCAGGAAAACACTGATCCAACTCCCGTAAACACCGCAGAGGCAGCTAGATCATTTCTGAGGGCTGGGGGTGGGGGGTGGGGTGGGGTGGGCGGCGGGCGCCGAGGGGCGGGTGGAGGGAGCGCTAACTCTCCGCAGGAACACGGCTGGGGTGGAAGAGGAGAGGCGGAAGGCAAGGCCGGGTGGAAGGCCAGAAGGGTTGGCTAGCCCAGGCAAGGATACTGCGCGCCGGCTCCAGGAGCCTCCTTGCGAAGGCAGGCCTCGGGCCTCCTTGTTCCTGGAAGGGTGCCTCATTCCGATCTGGCCCCCAAGGGCCTGTGGAGCTCTAGGCCTTCAGGCGACGTTCGCACGCTTTCGTAACACCGCGGCCGCGTGGCCTTTCTCCTGCGGATGCCAGCCGGCCAGCCTGCGGGCACTGCCCAGACCAGAGCGGGGCCCAGCGGGCGGGGCCCGGCGCGCACACACACACGCGCGTGGCCGGCAGCGGGCTGGAGGAGAAGGCACGTCCCGCACTTGTGAACAGACAGGAGGCGTGGCTCAGGAAGCAGGACCCATCCATACACTTTGGTCACGAAACAGGAAAGCCGGGAAGATGCGGGTGCAGACCCGATTTCCCAAGCTGTGGAGCGCTGGCTGGGGGTGCGCCTCTCGCCCTGCGCCCGGGGAGCGGAGCGCAGCGAGACACCACGGAAGGGACATCGTCTGTCATGAACCGAGGGGTATCGGGGAGAGCACGAACGCAATCTTTCATTAGCACAGATCCCTACATCAGCACGCCCCGAGTGCAGTAGAGGAGCCTCGTCCTGGGAAAACTACCTTAGTGATCACAGTCTCTCCCGTGCCCGGTAACCATGAGCATACACCCCGCAGGCACGGTCAACACCCTGCCCTCCCCTCCCCTCGCTGTTCTTCCAGACCGATCTCCGAAAAGCCACCGATCGCCCACTCCCGCCTGCCCAACACACAGGAGATCCCACGGCCCGGCCCACAAGACTGACCGCCTTTCAGCAGTGGCGCCCGACCCACCGACCCGCAGCCACTGCGCTGTCCCATCACCTACACACCCCACCTGCGCCTCTGAGGCTCCGTCCGCTACACCTGCCAGGGCTCTCGCTCTCTCTCCTGTTGCCTTACAGTGGATGCAACATTTATCCCAACAGGTCTTCGGAGTGAGCGTCCAAGGGAAAAGGGAAAAGGGAAAATGCGCCCAGTGCCTGGGAGAGTGTGCAGGGTTTAAATGCAACAGCCATTGTAGAAACTGTGGGACTTGATTGTGGTTTTGACGTAGTGGTGTTGATTTTTACTCTTACCTTCTGCTTACGGCAGCAGTGCAACAATGTTCCATTCTGCGCATACGTCACCTGCTGCCTTTGTTGGGTCAGTTAACTGTTGTTAACTCCCTACACGGCTTAATCTACAAGGGGAACAACGCTCCAGGATCCGACCCAGCGCTGACCTTCCTGTCAACACTCGTGGATATCGCCTCCGGGCACCACTGCCGAGCGCCTAATAAGCATTTCATCCAGGGCATCTATTGATACTAACACCAGGACCCGGCTTGCCCTCTCTCGGTTATTCAGAGCTCAACGTGACCTGCGCCCCGGGTGGCAACGGGCAAGGGTTTGAACCCCACAGGGAGTTGAACCTCTGCAGGGCTGTGTAAACCTGAGCAAGATGCTCGGAAGCCCTGGAAAGCCACTTGTGCGGTGGAGATGAGAGGATGTGGCGCTGTGCGGGCGCGGGTGGGGTAGGGCTGCCCTGGAGATAAGCACGACCTAGGTGCCCTGGGAATCGGCCACTCTGGTTTTCCTCGGTGCGGGGAGCACGCCGCAACACAATTCAGGGGATGGAAAGCTGCCCAAAAGGTTTCCCTGACCGGGAGTGGAACCCGGGCCGCGGCGGTGAAAGCGCTGAATCCTAGCCACGGGACCACCAGGGAGCTGCTGGTGGATGGCTTTTCTCGTGCTTCTGACTACAGCGACCTTTCCCTTTGCTCTGGAAGACCTTGAGGCTTCCGGGGGGGGGGGGCGGTCATCCGTCGTTCCAGAAAGCCTTCCCTAAGGCCGTTCCCTCCGTGCTTCCTCCAAAAAAGGAGCCCGAACGCCCGCGGGGCCTGCCGGGTCCGCAAGTCCCGAGCGAGTTGCCTCATCCCGGCCGCACCTAGCCTTGAGAACTAGCCCTGTGACGCGTCTTTGTGAGGTGGCCGCGTGTGGAGAGAAGGTCACCGGGGCCCGGTGGCCGGGAGGAGGCGGGAGGGAATGTGGCGGGGCTGAGAAGGGGCCACGCACCGACAGCCGGCATCTCCATTGTCCAAAAGGACTCAGGCGGATGCAGCAACGGAGACCCGGCTTGGATGGAAAACCCTTTTAAGCCAGGCTCCAAGGCGCTAAATTGGATTCCGGAGCTTAAGCCGAGCAATCCCCCAATGGGCTTTGTCGGTTAACCCATCCCGTCGTGTCCCCAGCTCTCCGTAAAGAAAAACTTCAGTCTCCTGAGCCTTCCCTGAGTTGCAAAAAGTCTGGCCCAAGAATTAATGATTAGAGGAATGAAAACATGCAGAAATAAAGAACAGCAGTCAGGCAGGAGAACTGGTAAGAATTTTCACAATATATCAGTCATATAGCAGAGTCAAGGGACCTGTAGTTCCTCCCTGAAGGACATAGATAACACTGTTTGATGCACATTCCCAAGCTGTATTTACAGAACTCAGACTCCCCACCAGATGGAAACTGCCGACCACAAGCACATAGACCCCTGACCAGTTAGAGCCAGAAGATTGATGACGTTGATTCCTGAAACTTCACCTTGTTACCTCACCATCAACCAGCCAGAGAATTGTGTGGAAGCTGATCACGCACCCTGAGACCCTCTCCCTCACCCTGCCTTTAAATACACTGTCCTGAAAGCCATCCAGGATTTGGGGTCTTTTGAGCTTTAGCTGCCCGTTCTCCTTGCTCAGGCACCCTGCAATAAACGCTGTACTTTCCTTACCACTACCTGGTGTCCGTTGATTGGCTTTGCTGTGCGATGGGCCAGAGGACCCGAGTGCCGTTTGATAACAGATCTTCCCCCTTACAACCTGCTGCACCTGCAGTTTTCCCGCCTTAGTCCATGCCAACTCCATCTTTCTCTATACCCAGGTCAACGATCTTGGAGTTCTCTCTGACGCCACGGTTTTCCTCAGACCCCACATCCAAGTAGTCAGGAATTCATTCGTGTTTTCTCGTCTCTCAAGTGTGTGGACATTGATCTACACCGGGGTTTCTCAACCTCCGCAGTGTTGATATTTTGGGCGGGATCATTGTTTGTGGGGGAGGGCTCCGCCTGAGGACCGAAGCATGTTTTGTTTATTGTTGTTGTTTTTTGTTTTTGTCGTACGCGGGCCTCTCACTTTTCTGGCCTCTCCCGCTGTGGAGCACAGGCTCAGCGGCCATGGCTCACGGGCCCAGCCGCTCCGCGGCATGTGGGATCTTCCCGGACCGGGGCACGAACCCGCGTCCCCTGCATCGGCAGGCGGACTCTCAACCACTGCGCCACCAGGGAAGCCCCGAAGCATGTTTAATGACACCCCTGGCTTCTGCTGACTGGATGCCAGGTGGAAACTCTCCGTCTCCCTTCCCCCAGTTTTAACAATAAAAAATATCTCCAGACAAGGCCTAGTGTCACAGAGGGGGCCAGGGATGAGGGTGGGAGCCCAAATCGCCCCCGTCTGAGAACCAGAGATGTGCACAGTCGCTCCTGTTACTGGCCTCTGAACTCATGCAGATGACTCTCCTGATCAGGGCACAGGGGTGGATTTCAACTTGGCCCCCTGCTCATCTAGACTTTAGCATTTAGGACTTGCACGTCTGTCGAGATCGTGGGGTTTTCCGCCATGAAGCCTTTTCTTTGGCTCCATCCTCGACATCAGCTTCTCTTGAGCCTGCCCAGGAGAGGCAGCCAGGAAGAAGTCTGATTCTGCTCAGTGAGGTTCCTCTCACCCCTCCTGGAACTTCACGCCTCTTTGGGTTCAGCCCGCAGAGAAGCTTTAGGGGCCGCTTTATTCCAGCTGTCCCGCGCATCCCCGAGGAGGAGGTGCACGGGGAAGAACAGGGTTTGACTGTGGCGCCTGCCGCCTGGGGCCCGCACCTCCACCACCGCTAGTGCAGCTTTCTGGGCTCCCCGCGGTCCCACCAGCCCAGCCGGGGGTTCCATATTGGGCCAGCCTGAGCTCTGGAGACGCCCAAGCCAGGAGAGACACCTAGGGGGAACCAGAGGCCCACTTCAGTCCTGTCCACGAGGGACCCCCCCAAAAGGGTCCTGACTGAGAGAGAAAGGCAGTGAATCCTCTCTTATTGGGCAGGCAGAAGAGACATGAAAGGGAAAGTGAAGAAAAATCCTATGAGGTCTCAGGATCTGGAGTCACCATGAAGTTGACCACCTCTGGAACCGCGTCCTCCCCCTGGCTGGCGAAAGCAAGTGGAGTCCCCTTGTCCAGTCCAGTGCAAGTAGACACAGCGGACAAAGGTGGCCCGGGTACCAGTGAGTAGGCAGTCCCCAATCTTCCCACTCGGGAGTGCTTGAACTTCCCTAGCCACGAAATCTGTCCATTTCCAGGGTGCAACTCACTGAATTCTTTTTCTCAACTGCTTGAGAAAAGGAGGAAAGGATTTGAGGAAAGGATCGATCGATCGGGTGTGGAGCATACATGAAAACCACTGCAGTAAGGAAAGCAACCATTGTTGAGACTGTCTCATTCCTCTCTCACCCACCCCCTTAAAATTAATTGCACTTTCCCAGGTAGAGTCCCCAGGTTGGACCCATTTTACTTTGAATGCACAGTTGGTGGCACCTAAGAGGAGTCTAGGAGGTTCACAGATGACTATTTGAAGTATGGTAGTCACTTTTGTTTAAGCATGCATTCCAAAAAGCAGCGAACGAATCAAGCTCACCTGTGCCTTATCTACAAAGATGGGAAAGGAGAAGTACATATAAACGAATGGAAAACATCATAAAATAGCCTTAAGTGTTTGCTCTTTCCAACGAAGTCCTTCCCTGGATACGCTCATCTTTCTCCAAAATCTGACATCCAGGGCCAGACCCCACGATCGCTTTTCAGGATCCAGCCTATGATTCCCCTCTCTGTATCTCCGCTTCTTCCTCATTTTCTTTTATTCACACAAAACACAACATGATAGAGCTCTCCCTCAGCCTCCAGTTTTCAACATCGCACCCAGCGAACAATTTCGCAAATTAGGTATGCTCCATGGGACTCTCTCTGCCTAGAAAGAAGAGGAAATGTTAAGCAGCACAAAGCTTTGTACTTTTTACGGTTAGAAATTACTAAAGGAAACTTTCTCTAAGACCAAAGGCCTGAAAAGTGAGCTTCCCCCCCGCCCCCGCCCCTGCATCCGAAAATCCCGACTGTTTTGAGTCCTGTAAGATCTTTCTGGCAAGGTTCAGCTGCCCTGCAGGCAACTGGGCGTTTGTTATCCCCAGAGAGTACAACAGAGGCTCTTTGGCTACAAGGGGGCAGCCAGTACATGGGAGGGAGGGCCTGTGTCCCACAAGGAAATGAGAAGTATGATGTGATGGCACGCATATCTCGACCTGGGGGATGGTTACCTGAGTTATTACACGTTGCAAAATGTATCGCTCTGTGTGGAACAGAGCGGAATGGGGAGACTTGCACTACCTGACCTTAAGAGTTACTGTGACCACCGCCCCCAACATAGACCAGCAGTGTGCAAATGGCATCAGGGTACACAACTGGAAAATGGACTGAGTTCAGAGACGTGAAACCGACCCATAGCTCAATTAGTGAATGAGTTTTCAAGAAAAGCAGTTCAATGGGGAAAGGAAATAGGTTCCATATTGGGAGGGGGGCTGCTGTATTTCTATCTCACACTACACACAAAAGTCAGTCTGAAGTGCATCATAGACCAAGACATAAAAGTTAAAGGTATAAGGCATTTTGAGGATACTTCGTGATTTCGTGGTAGGCAAAGATGTACTAACCAGGACCCAAAGAATGTATAAAACAAAGACAAATGATAAATTAGAGTTCATCAGCGTTAGCCGTATCTTCTCATTCAAGGAGGCCACTAAAATGGAAAAGCAAGCTAGAGGCAGGGAGAAAATATTCACAACACATAGCTGACCACCCTCACCGCCTGTCATTGTAATGTAAAATGAGCTCCTCCAACCCAGTACCAAGTTTTTCAAAGATCAAAAACCCCACTATTTTTCAGATGGGTTAAAAAATATGCACAGATACTTCAGAAAAGAAGATATGCACATGGCCAAAAAAGCATGCCAGGAGTCCTCAATATTTTTAGCCGTTAGAGAAACGGACATTAAAACCATGTTGAGCTACCACGACTCTTAGTAGCGTGGCTAAAATTATAAGGAGAGGAAACACCAACAATCTTGGCAAAGATGTGCAATAACCACAACTGTCATATTGTTGGTGGTAACATAAAATGGTACAACTGCTCTGGAAGAGGCTTTGGTGGTTTTTATGAAGTGGAGCATATACTACTCCTTGGTACCAGCTATTCTTCACCGAGAGAAATGAAAACCTACGTCCACAAGATCTCTCGTGGAAAGACTGTTCAAAGCAGCTTTATTCACAATAGCCAGTACTGGATACAGCTCAAATGCTCATTATCGAGTGAATGGTAAACAGACTGTGCTATGTTACTGCCATGGAATACAACTCAGCGATGAAAGAGGAATGACATCTGCTTTACTCAACAATCGATAAAGTCAGAGACGCTGTGCAAAGATGAAGAGGTGTGCAGGCAAGAGTGTGTGCACTATGATGCCATTTCCATGACATTCTAGAAGAGGCAAAGGTAAAGTGAAAGGAGTCTGGACAGTGATTGTTAACAAATAAAACAGAGGACAATGGCAATGATTTTAATGATTCTGCGTGACTGCCTGAGTAGTCACTAAGTCCAGGCACATGGGACAACAACAGCGTGATGTGGAATTGCCTTGTTGGTCCAATCTGGTCGATGAAAATGTCGAGGCACCGTCAAAGTTCAGATATAGCAGACGTTAAGCCACTGGTGATCACCGAAGCAGTAATTAGTGAAGGTTTACCGTGCGCAAAAAGGTTTACCGTTCAGGAACTGGGAGCACTCCAACGGAATATGGAAGGAGGCTCAGAGGTGGTACACTGTTAGAAAGCAACTTATATCGTGAGGGGGCGGTGGCTGTTTTGTCCTTCCCAGTGATCGGTTATAACATTAGAGTTTTCCTCGTGATAGGGAATTGGTTAAAAGTGGTTACCTCCCATCAATTTTGGCGAACAGTTTTAGGCTTTGTTTATGACTTTCAGAGGCATAAACAAGAAGTGGCCCAAGGTAAGTTTCACTTGTTTTGCTAAATAAGCGAAACGAGCTCTTCCTTGTGTGACTAAAACGGGTTTGTCTGCTCAGGGAAGTTTCAAGCGTGATCTCCATTTGTGTCTGATTTTTAACAATTCCCCGCCCGCTTTTGGTCATGCTCTCAGTCTAACGGTACTCTCGGGCACCAGCATTGATGTAGTCAGGCAGAAGAATCACACATATTCGCTGTTTCCACTAGCTGGGTCGTCAGGGCGCAGGGTGCTGTAGTCACCGTTTTCATGATTTCTGCGGTGACTGTTAAGGTCTTCCAGTTGTCCAGTCCTGATGGATACCATTTGTCTTGTGAGTGGCTGCCGACAGGCATTTAAAATCCTTGAGAGTATAGAAAGGCACTAGAGAGGTTACGTCGGTGACTCTAAAGGGAACAAGAGCCAAGGATTGAAAAAGTCCTCGGAGCAGAGATTCCCAGGAGCCAAGATTAAACCAGCAAAACAGGTCTAGGGAGGGGGAGTCGCCTATCTGATTAAAATTTTTTATCTGGTCTTTAAGATCCTGCAGATTTTGAGTAACACCGAAACCACATTTTTTCACCAGTTACAGCACAGGAGGCTCCTTGCCGGGCTTCCCTATTTTGGAGCAGGGCCGAAGAGAAGCCACTGCCCTGGGTTTCCTTCTGCTCAGACACGAGGTAAGTGCCCTGTGTGGGGTTTCCTTCCCTTCTCCTGACCTCCTGCCGCCAGGTGGCCTGGGGAAGGCAGTGCTCTCTGGCCCCCAGGCCGGTGCAAGTTTCAAGACAAAGTAAAAGGGGAGCCGCCGTGCCACGTGAGAGAGAGGAGGGTGCCGTGACTCGGATTCGAACCGAGGTTGCTGCGGCCACAACGCAGAGTACTAACCACTATACGATCACGGCGCGCCACGGTCCCCGCGGCGGAGGGAGCTCTTGCTCTTAGGATGTTGACGTAAAATCATTCCAATTACTGCGCTGTGCCTGGACAACTGTAGGTATTCGTAGTCTTCTCTCATGCCCGCTCTCCCTTTTCCACTCCCGTCCTCTCAATTCTGGTACACGATGATCAAAACAAACCAAACCAAACCCAAACCCAATTCTCATCTCCCCTAATCCAGCACGTGACTCTGCACAGGCCTCCCGGGAAGTCAAGCTGCGCTCGTGCCCACCTCGCCGGCTTCTTTCCCGCCTCTTCGCGTTTGCCCCTTTGGACCAGCCCTCCCTCCCCAGCCCCTGGTTCCGGCTCGCGTGCCACCGACCGCGGCCGAGCGGAGGGCGGGCAGCGCCCGCGGAGAGAACGGGGAGCCGTCACGGAGCCAAACCCGGCGTTCAGCTTCCCTCGGGGCCCCCTCGGCTCAGGCCCCCGGGGGCGTCTCCGGGGCGCTGGACATCTGCGGCGGGGACGCTCGGCTGCCCTTCTGCGTTCGGAATCGCCCGACGCACGGCTTTGCCACGGGACGAACGCGCTGCGTCGACTCCACGTCTGCGGTTGTCCGAGGCTTTGGAGCCGTCGCCGCTGTCCTGCGAAAGGCGAGTGACTACGCCTGGCGCGGAAGCTGTGTTTCATCTCCAAGGCAATGAGAGGGGAGAATGGCGGTCGCGTGTCTCTGTGGCGCAATCGGTTAGCGCGTTCGGCTGTTAACCGAAAGGTTGGTGGTTCGAGCCCACCCAGGGACGCCTTTCTCCCGCCTCTTTTAGAAAGTAAAGGCTTCGTGGTTCTTTCTGCTCTGCACACTCTCTCCCGTAAAGGCCGAAAAGGGCTCCTCCACTACTACCCTTCTGTCCCCCGTGTCCGGTTCACAACACGAGGACATAAGGGGCGATCGGAATTGGTCGCCTGGAAATCCTCGAAGGAGTACGGCTGTCATCGTCACTTTCTGAATTCCTTTTCACGATGGACTCTCTTGCGTCCGTTGTTTGCACGTACTAGTCTTTCTTTAACCCTTTCCATATACTTTTGAAATTAAGTTGGTTCTACGATTTCACGTTACCAATAATGCTGCAGTCATCCTTCTTGTACAGGTATCTTTGGCCCCTTGTACAAGGTCTTCTTATAATAGGGAAGAGTCCTGGAGAAGCAGTTGCTCGATCACATAGCGCTTCCATGGTTCCTATGATTCCAGTTCCGCTCCTTTGCTGACTTACTAGGTATCACTCTTTCTTTTCTTATTTTAGCGACTGCTTGACTCTCTGTAACAGACTTCTGTAACTTACCACAGTCTGCCTTCAAGCGATGCCACACTTGTTCGCATTTCTTCCCTGCTGGCCGTTATGCTGTCGTCACTATGCATCTAACTTTGCATGTGTCCTAAACCCCACAACCCACCGTTATTACTTTAGAAAAATCGGTCCCATGTTTCTAAAGAGACTTAAATAATAAAAAAAATCCTTACGTATTTTCCCAGGCAGATACCTTTTCTGTTGTCCTTCGCCCCTCTGTGTACCTCCAGATTTCCATCTGGTGTCAGTGGACTCCTTTAACATTCCTTATAGTGTGGGTCGGCGGGTGATGAATTCTTTCAGCATTTGTATGTCTGTAGATGTCATTATTCACTTGCATTCTTTTTTTTTTTTTTTTTTTTGCGGTATGTGGGCCTCTCACTGTTGTGGCCTCTCCCGCCGTGGAGCACAGGCTCCGGACGCGGAGGCGCAGCGGCCATGGCTCACGGGCCCAGTCGCTCCGCGGCACGCGGGATCCTCCCAGACCAGGGCACGAACCCGTGTCACTTGCATTCTTGAAAGACATTTCTTGGGGAGGAGGCATAGAATTCCACGTTCTTTACAGATGTTGCTCCACTGTCTTCTCACTGCTTCTGATGAGAAATCTGACATAATCTTTATTTTTGTTTTGTGTATGTACTGTGTCTTTTCCCTCTGACTGCTTTGGAGATACTGTTCTATTTCAGTGGGGTAATGCGCAGTTTAATTATGATGTGGCTAAGTGTGGTTTGCTTCGTGTTTCTTGTCCTCATAGTGTTCATTGGGCTCTTTGGAAATTTTTCTGTCAGTGTTTCTGCAAAAATTGTTCCTTCTCTTCTGGTCTTTTCAGGGACTCCAAATTACTCATATATTGGGCCTTTTAAACATACCTTACCACTCAGTGATGCTATGTTCATTTAAAAACTTCTTTTCGCCTGTAGTTTCATTTTGGATACTGTCAGTCGTTCATGGCTTGACATTCCCTGATCCTTTTTGTTTCCTTTTTTTAAAACTCCCCCTGCGACGTCTAATCTGCTATTAATTCCATCTGGTGAACTACATAATATCAGATGTTATCATTTCCATGTCTAAAGTTTGATTCTGGCCATTTGTATGTGTTCTACATTTCTACTTAACTCTTGGGACATACGCAACACAGTCCTAATAACCATCTTAAAGTCCTCTCTGCTAGTTTTACCATCATGTCAGTTGTGGTTCAGTTTTGATTGATTAGTCTCCTCCTTACACCTCATGTTTTCCTGCCTCTTTGCATGCCTGGCATTCTTTGATTGGACGCCAGACATTGTCAAAGTTTCCCTTCTTGGGCACTGGCTATTTTGGTATTCCTCTAAATCTTCTTGAGTTTTGTTCTGGGGCACAGTTAAGCGACTTGTAAACAGTTGGATCCCTTTGGATCTTGCTTTCATGATTTTTGGGGTTGGTCATTCTAGGGCTTATTATTCCCACTACTGAAACAAGAGTTTCCTGAATGTCCTTCCCAATGACCCACGAATTATGAGTAGTCCAAGTCCAGTCTGGCTGGGGGAAGCGAGTACAATTGCCTGTCCTGTGTGAGCACCAGGCACTGTTCCACGATCTTTTAAGAAGTTTCTTTCCTTGGCCTCAGGCAGTTTCTTCAGAAGCATATCCCAATCATTACTCTGCGGAGTGCTTGAGGGAGACACGTTCATAACCCTGGATTCTCTGTCTATCTCTCTGATCACTGGATCTTTGTCCTGTGGACTCTAGCTTCCTTACTGTCCTACCAACACCCAGCTTCATCTCCACCATCCAAGGAGTTGGCCTCAGATGCCCCTCCTGGTGCCCACCCAGCCTGGAAACTCTCTGAAAGCAGTAAGCTGGGCCAGTGGCAGGCCTCACCTTGTTTGTGTCTCATCTCTCAGGGGTTGCTGTCCTTTGCTGCCTGCTTTACAGTGTCTGGACAACTGGTATTTCATGTCTTTTATCTTTTTCATTTCTTGGGGGTGGTGGTTTGGGCCGTGGCGAGATTCCAGGCAGGAGGGTAAACCTGATTTATATCACTCCACCTTTGCCAGAAGCTGAAGGCATTCTTTATGTGTTCCTAGCTTGACTTCAATAGGAGGTGGGCCAATTTGTATCCCAATGTATTTTTCTAACTCAGAGTAAGAGTCTTTTCTTCATACTCTTGCCATCACAACAAAGTTTCTGTATCACTAACTGACATGCTCACAAGCAGAGTGGTGCCCTCCTGACTCATGTAAGCCAGAGGTACAACAGAAGGACGATGTGGGCACTACCCAGAGATACCCTATTGCATATGTTCAGCACCTCAACTGCCAAGATGTTTAGAAGGTCTTCCAACAACTGTAATTGTTTTCGGTGGTGAGCTACTTAATGGGGTCCAGAGTAGACTGGCTAGAATGACCCCAGATTTCTTCCTGCCAAGCAGCTTATCGACTGGAGCGGGGGAGAAGCCACTGGTCCCAGGCATTTCTTCCTCTTCCCTTATCTTCTGAATTGTGTTTTTGCTTTCGTTGCATGCACACAATCTAATGACTGGCCTCCCTGCTATATCACCAGCGTGCGTGAACATGACCGTGACTGTCTCTGTATGATTCCTTGACAGTGTTGGGCTATTTCTACAAAAATTATCCTATTTGAGACAAACTGTTGGAACCACAGGATCTTGCTCCTGATGATGCATCTTGTGCAGACCTGGGTTCTTAGAGTTTTTGCCTTCCCTTCCCTTCCCATGGTTGTTCTGTTGAATCTCATGAGCAAAAACACGAGCTCTTCAGCTTTTACGGGCTAAATCGGATAGGACCTTTTCTCCCCACCCCCTTCCTCTCATTCACTCTCTGTCTTTGTGTGCCTGTGTCTCTCTGTTCCTCACGCTCTAGGCTGCCCCCAGTCTTACCCACTGTCTTCTGCTGTTCAGCGTTCCAGGACCTTGCATTAGAATGCCATCAATCGCCAAGCACTTCATTGGGTGCTTATGAGGTGCCAGGCCCTGTCCCAGGAGAGATGTTGAATTGTGAACAAACCCAAAGTCCCTGGGCCCACTGCACCTGCACCTTGAGGCATCCAAAAGGGGCAGCCCAGTGGGAACACAGTCAGGCTCGTCCGCCTGCCAGAGCCGAAGAGCAGGAGCAGTGAGTGAAACAAGGGAAGCATAGCAAAGAATGGGAAAATGGATGACTTCATTTCTAGAAGGCAGGTGACCAAGAACGGGGAATTTAAAAAATAATAATAATAAACAAACACCTCAGGAACACAGCAGGTCTCCAGTGACAGCTCCTTACTTCCTGGAGCACTGATGCCATGGGTTTTACATTTCTTCAGGTGACATGAGGGCTGCGTTCACCATCATCCCCTAAAGATTCCCACAACTCCTCCTAACCTGTGAAACTTTGACCACTCTGCAGTCTATAAAAACATGCGACTGCATTATACCGAGTTGGACAGTGTTTTGTTTTTCCTGTCTTAATTAGATATTCTCCAGGCAAAGATTATACATTAATTAACTCAATTTAATATCAGCCAGAGAACTTAAAGAGAACAATAGATCTTAAAATGGCAACTCGAACCGAATCCTAATAGAGAAATGCATGTTAGAATCGTATATTGGGTGACGCCTAAAACGGTTTACCCCCAAATTGTAACTGACATAATTAAGTCGCTATGATTTTACAGAATTCTGAGACGTAATCTTTATTTAAAAGATATTCTAGGGCACATGTATTTTACTGGAACACATAATTCTAAATCTTATGAACTTCCATAGCTATTGGAATTAAAGTTTGCTTATTGGATCAGTAAAACCAGAGGAGGAAATTTAGGCCGTTCAGTGTCATGAGCATTTTGAAGAGAAAATAAATCCAAGACGTGTACACGCTAGAATACTGTGCCAGCAATACTTTCCACATCAGTAGAGAATCCGGAAGACAACGTAAAGTAGTGTTTAGACAGAAGTTCTTAAACTCTTGTGATGCATACAAAATTGTCTACCCGTGCAGACGCTTCTGGGAAGCTCTTGAGAACTTTCCCCCTCCCTTTCATGCACTTCCCACCTGCTCCCTTCATCCTCCCACCACAGGGAAGATCCTACACATTTCTGTCCCCTGCAGGTCCCAGGGAGCCAGGCAAGGGCCAAAGGGGCAGCTTGCACTTCCCTGAAGGGCCTTTCCCGAGGTAGGCGGTCCCAGCGCTCAGGCTGACCCAAGACCCCACTGCCCGCCAAGGCAACCGGGAGGAGACCTGAGGGCAGCCGGTCCGGGGGGACGCCTACGAGCACAGGGCGCGCCTGGCCTGCACCTGGGGGAGAGCCGAATCCAACACCGCCTGAAGCTTCTCTGCAAGCCTGAAGGGAACGGATTCCAGGTTACTCCAAAAGGCGTCGCAGTTCATATATAGGGAGAGAGAGTGAGAAAGCAATAGTGAGAAAATGTTAACTCTGCGCGGCTAGGTCCAGAATATACCTTTGTATTTCGAGTGTCCTGAATGTTTCAAATGTCTTACTGAGTTTTTGGAACTCAAATCGCAGGTTGTCTTTGGATGAAAACTCTGTGAAACCATCAGGTTTCTGACATGAAGGAAGAAAAGAGAGTCGGATTCTTCTTCCACGAAAGGAGGTTTCCCTGAGCGGGAATCGAACCCGGCCGCGGCGGTGAAAGCGCCGAATCCTAGGCACTAGACCAGCAGGGAGCCGCGCAGGAGACAGATTCTCAAAATTGGCCTCTCCACTTGAAAACTGTGACAGTAAAGGTTGAATTTCTGAGAAGGGCCGAGCAGAAAAGAAGGCGATTCCCAGCACCCCTTAGGCTGAACGCAGTAGCGCACGGCGCCCAAGTCGCTGCCCCGCTGCTCATCGCCCTTCAGCTCTCCCGACCTGGGCGACTCTGGACTCTGAGGTCAGGCCACAAGGTAACTGGCCGGGTTTCATCCTAGTCTAACTTTAGCTCTACGTGCGGCCGACGCAAGGACATGCTCTCTTTCTGAACCTCAGTTTCCTTTTAAATCAGGGGCCCATTGGGGCTCTCAGCGGGTGATGAGCGGATCCGTCTACTTCGTGATCTCTGACCTGGCTCCGGGGTCTCTCCTGATAACTGCACGTTACCGGCTCCTTTTCCTCCCCGACCCGCTCAGTTCGCGCGGAGCGTGACATTCTTCATCTACGTGTCTTTGGGTCGAGCACCCGGGGTGGCGTTGGGTTCCTTCTCTTTCGGCCTGTCACGCAAATCAACGTGCTCCGCACGTGTGCTGAGGTGGGGGAAAGCCAAGGGTGCTTCGCAGGAACGAGCTCCTTGCTTTTCAGACATGATAGGTGTGTCAGCGTGTAGAGGAGATTTAGGCGCCTGAAAATAGGTGAGCGGATTTCCGAATGTAGAGGTAACCTGAGGTGAGCCTTGTCCTTTGCCCACTTGGATCAGCTGGCTGTGGCCTGCACTCCACAGTGACTCAGAGCAGAGAAAGGAGGGTTCCTAGTGCTGAGCAGGCTGTCAGGCATCAAAGCAACTCCTGCCCTGTACCTTGGGGATGGAAAATGCAGCCGCGCAGGTCGCTACACCTCACTCCCCTCGCCCCCCTTTCATGTTTTAAATGGGAATGTAAATTTCAGGAAAAAGGCAGCAGCGTTAAGTCTGTTTCCGCCCGGTTTCGAACCGGGGACCTTTCGCGTGTGAGGCGAACGTGATAACCACTACACTACGGAAACGCTGCTCCGAGTCCTCAGCTGTATCAGTGAAAACCACAGGTCCTGGTCACCAACGTTTTAAAGTGAACAATAAACCGGCAAGCACCAGCGAGCCCTCAAGAGACAAGACTGTGACTCCTGAGAGGCCCTCGCTTAACTTCGGGATCCCGCATCCAACGCAGTGTCTCCACTTCCACAACTAAGCACCCGAGGGCAGGAGTCGCCCCCGCTGACTCTCCAGCTCCTGGAATTTACACTGGTTCTTTAAAATAGATTCTCTATCGTTGGTGAAAAAGACTGATCCTGTCATCTATTTTCTGAACAGTTAAAACACATCACTCTAAGTTCCTCCTACCTGATAACTTCAATATCTCAATCATCTGTTGAGTCAACTTCCACGTTTCCTTGCTTCCGTTCCTTTATAGTCCTCGAATATTGTGACTGAAGGATGAACCTGTTGTGTGAAAAATGATAGATAGAGTCATGATGTTATCTTTCTCTGAAGATTGTGCACCCTGTCCCCCAGCAGGCAGCAGAGGGGAAGATCACCTCAATCCAGTCCTTGACTGAGCTGATTTGCAGGGAAGTCTCCGTCCACGGCTAGTTTGCGCACAGGGCCATGCTCTAGACGGCTAGGGCTCCCACCTGAGACCTTGAGGTGTTTCCTTGGGTCCTGCCCCTTGAGGAATTCTGAACTTCCAGTTTTATCTCCTTCATACCATGATACTGATGGAAATTCCACTCTCTTTCAGCCACACTCTGCTTGCCCTCATAACGTCACACATGCACATGGCTAAATTCGCAAATGTCCTCAGGGGAAATCCTGAAGCAAGCATCCAACACACTCATCAAGCCACTCCAGTACATTGGCTCCTTAAGTCTGAATACGTGGACAGCCCACATTACTTTCTTTCTTCTTCCTCTTTTTCT
This sequence comes from Kogia breviceps, assembly GCF_026419965.1. NCBI lineage: Eukaryota > Metazoa > Chordata > Mammalia > Artiodactyla > Physeteridae > Kogia > Kogia breviceps. Next base: position 81,929,281 of record NC_081310.1, read on the forward strand.
TCTTCTCATCTCCCTTCTCTTCTTCCTGCCCCATCTTCTCCTCCTCCCTTCCCTCTCCCCTCCCCTCTTTCTCCCCTCCTCCAGCCCTCCTTTCTTCCTCGCCCTCCTCCTTCTCGTTTTTTTTGCTTGCCAGATTTGTGAGACTACTTAGAGTGTTGCTGTTTTCCCTGACCCTCAGCAGCTGCCCTGTCCCCAGCTTCCCAGTCACTTGTGCCTTGCCAAGAACTGGCAAATGCCCTAAGGGGAAAAGGTAGAGAATCAGTTTCATTCCAATGAGCTTCTCTCTCTCTCTCTCTCTCTGATCCTGTGGGTCCTCGCTGTATAGGTATTTCTCCAACGACCTCAAACAGAATTTCTTTAAGCCAGACTTTATTTGGTTGTTTTCAGGGTCAATGCTGCCTTGCTACAAACACTGCACCATAACCGAGAGAGGAAATCTTCCACAACTTCCAGGTAAATTATATTTCCCTCCTTTGATTTCTTACAAACAAAACAAACAAAAGCAACCAAAAAGACTGAGTCACTGGTACATACTTGGGCTTTTCTTATAACACTTAACAGACTGTATATTGAAAGATCTTGCTGGAAGCGTGTGCAAAATATTGTCTACCGTGAGCTGAACAATCGTCATGCCTGTCCAAGGTCCAAGAAACTGATGAGGCTGGATCCAGTCCCCCATTGCAGTTAGATCACCACTTAGATCAACATCAAAACCAAGCACTTTTCCAGATGGTGAACACTAATATGGGGCAGAAGAGATCAGTTAAACCATTAAACACTCATTTATCGGGGGAATGTTGAAAGTCAGCAGCGAGACAGTTAGAAGTGGAAATAATACCAGATTTCTCGGAGCTTCACTGTGTGACCAGCACTGTTCCTGAGTGCTTTACTGCGTAATAACTCATTAAGTCCACATAACAACCCTAAAAGATCGTGTAGGATATTACCACCCCCTTGTTGCAGACGAGAACACTGAAAAGCTGAGCTAACCTTGTAAGGGTCCCACCCCCGTGACAGTGAGAGCCAGCACCCAGACCCAGGCAGTCTGCCTCCAGCGCCCTTTCCCTTGGCCAACATGCTCACGGGTAACTGAGAAAACTTCACTAAGATTTGCATCCCCTCCTTCTTGTTCAACCTCCAAGATTTCAAAGAGAAAAAGAAGATTGAAAGGAAGGCCTACAAAACACTCAGAACCAATTAATGCAATGGAGAAGAAGAGAGAGACTAAACAGAACCATTTCGTCTTCCCAAGAAACAGACTCTATGCCTCTGGGGAGGATGCAATCACATCTCCAACCAGATGACTTTATGGGCCTTGATTTTCCTGATCTGAACTAGGGAGTTCCCAGAGGGGCTCCCAGAAAAAGGTGACAGTGCCTTCTGTGTTTAAGTTGTAGAGGGAACAGCTCAGCATTCCTGCCTTCTTGACTTCAGCCAAGAGGAAGTGCTCCTCGAGGGAAAAGAGGTAGGGAGGACATCCCAGAGAAATCAGACAAAAGCATGATTTTCTAAGTTCATTAGTGAACAGATCACTTTCATATTTAGCCATATCATGTACCTTTATCATTGATTACCTGACAGTTTTCATGCTTTGATTCACATTTTTACTTGGAAAATTTGTTTTTAAAATTAATTACCTCTCACTACCACAACTGAAATACCACTATGAATTGCCACAAGCAGGATGTAATACTAAAATTAAATAAAAAGAAAACGTGTTATTATGGCTAATAGCAGAGTTAATAGGCAGAGCTCGTGAGTTTGCACAAACGTTCCCTGGAGGTCTGGGCAGGGGCGGCCTTTAGAGCAACCTAGAGCAGCACTGGGGCTGCAGTGACCAATGTGAGAAAACCCTGGTTGTGCCTGGTTTACCACTGCCCTATAGTAGCCCTTAGGGTATGGAATGCTTCTTCTTTTCCAGCCGAGGGAACCACTAAAGTCGTCCTCTCAATCAAAGCTCAGAGACCACATAGAGATCAGTATAGACCCAGGAGCTACTAGTACTAGGGATGAACGAAATGGACTGGAATGAATCTAATGTTGAGTGAGAAGTCAGGACCTTGAAATTTAAAAATCTTATGTGTACTCACTCGCTAGATGAATGACCTTGATCTGCATTATCTAATACAGTGGCCACTAGACACACGTGGCAACTGAGTGCTCGAAATGCCGCTAGTGTGGAGATGTTGAATATTTCTTTTTTTACTTCATAATATGTAATTAATTTCAATTTAAATACTTGCATGTGGCTATTGGCTACACTATAGGACTGCACGGGTTAGAGAATGACCATTATACCATAAAATCAGCTGCTTTATTTCCCTGTAGCGATAAACAGATTTCATAAGATCTCATATCTACTAACAATTCTGAATGCCTTTCTCCATCTGCTTAGATACAGCTGAATGTCAATTCAGCCACGGGTACTCCAGGATGGGGCCGGCTGCGCAGCTGCCTTTGCTTCCTCGTCAGATCCTGACACCTCCACCAAGGGAATAAGAGCCTCAGCCAGTCCTGCTCTCTCACAGAGGGGTCTCATCTGCCTTGGCTAGTCACACAGCTCTACCCAGGTGGTAGAGCTTTCCCCCTTTCCTTCCACGTTTGATTATTATCGCTGCAGCACTGTGCAGGCGCCTATGTTGTATACGGCAGGGATTTCCTTGTGTTGGAAGGCAGCGGGGACGAGAGTAAGGCAGTCATGTCAGCAACTGCGGGACAGTGGTCGAATTTTTGTCCCATCCCCAGGACCCTGCTTTTGATTCCCCAAAATGGAGATTTACCGAATTTTGCGAAGCTAATTTCTCTATTGCACAGACAAGACTGAAGAAGTAGTATTATTCCTGAGTAGTAGTCCATTGCATAGATATTTTCCAATTTCTTTATCATTCTCCTGATATTGGACATTTGGGTTGTTTCCAGTTTGGGCTGTTATGAATAAGCTTCTGTGAACATTCTTGTTATACGTGTCTTTGTAGGCACATTCCCCCTCCACCCCCCCACCCCCGCCCCACTTCCATTTCTCTTGGTTGAATACTTAAGAGGCAGGGTGGAGATTTAATTTTATAAGAAACCGGCTAAATGTTTCCCAGAGTGGTTGTACCACTTTATAGTTACACCAACAATGTATGAGAGCTCTGATTGTTGACACATATTCTCTGCTTGACCAAACTCTAGGTCAGGCTCCTCTGAACTCTCTTCTCAACTAGGTCTTGATTCTTAGACCTCAGAGTTTCTGTTTGCATTGTCCAATTTTAGCAAGAATCCTGCTAAATCATTTTAAACAGAACGGCCCCCCATAGTCTCCTCCTTCTCCACCACCCTACCCCAGCTGATGCTTGATCACTTTGGCCGGCATTCAGCAAGAATCCCTTAGCTCGGCTTAGCCATAATTTCCCCTTACTGCTGATGTTTCCTCTTAGCAATATTCCATTCACTAACCCTCACCGTGCTTCTTGGCTATAAATTCCCACTTTGCTTTGTTGTATTCAGCGTTGAGCCTGATCGCTCTCTCTGTCTTACCACAAAACCGCATTGCACTAGTGCCCCTCCGACATAAAACGCATATTTCAGTGAGTTCCACAAACAATGCGTTGAAAGTAAAGTGGGCCCGATCTGGGGGTCAAACACAGCCGGCTGAAGTGCCCCTGAGTGTGTGACATCCTCAACAGTACGTGGTCGTTTTGTCTAGTTTCCCCCACACCTAAAAATCCTCACTTAAAAAAAAACCTCTCGGCAATCGTTTTCTTTGCTAAAACTTTTAAAGTGGTCTTACGCTAAGTAAGTGCTTTATAAAAAAGAAACCTATCTGTTGCATTCTTGGAATCCATCAAAAGCCAACGGAGAGACGTTCAAGTGCTACAAGTTCAAGTGCTGCCCATCTGGGGAGGCGGAGGGGCTGGCTGCTTACTCGCTGGCCGCCTGGCCTCGGTTGTCTGCTTTGGCGCCAACTGCTCACGGGGAACTCGACTCACCTTCACCAGCGCCGGGAGAACAAGGTCCCTGCGGACGCCGACCTCATCTTCAAGGTGCGTTTAGATGTGGAATTCGCATAGGATTTCTTCTTTTCCCTTAATCTGTTTCCACCTCTCCGTTGAAGAGACAACGGTCTCTTCAAGACCGTTTTTGGATCCTGAGTGGACAGGACTTAAAGGAAAGGCTGCCCTTCTACTACCCGTATCTTCCTGCCCGGACGTTACTGCCCGCGAGGGAGAACGAGAGGAGCCGGGAGGGCAGCGAATGCCCGAGAACCACAAAGTCGCCGCGTGCGCCCGCGCGCACCGCGCCCCTGCGTCACGCGGGCCGTTGGCCAATGAACCCACGCCGCCCGAAGCTTCTCCTCCGGCGCCACGCGAGGTGTGGGGCTCCCGACCCGGCGAGAGGGGCCCCGCTGAGACGGCCTGGCCCTGCCCCCTGCCCTCGAGGACAGGCCCGGACGAGGCCGATTTGGACGGGCGGAGCCAAGCAAAGTCTCAAGCGCGGCCCGGCCCCACGCTCCCGAGGTTACAGGTCTCCAGCCCTGAAGCCTTGGCTGACCGAGGGTCGCGAGTTGAATCGATCTCCACGCCTTTATCAGGAGAGTCGAAGGCCAAAATCAGACCAAGAAAAAGATTGTGTGGGTCAAAGTTCGCAATTAATCAAAGAAAAAATAACGATTTTCTGACAAATCGGAAGTGTGGTGTGAGAGAAAGACCGGCGGAAAAGAGAAGTGTGTTTGGTCTGAGCATACGGATCATCAGGTAAGGCGGGAAAGCTGCAATTGCCTTGCCGCAGGTTTTAGGGGAGAGACCCGGAATTTCGTTCAGAGCCCTGGGGCCCTCCTTCAAAGTCTTTTCCACCCAGGCCGTCCCCGTTCCCACATCCGCCGTCCTTTATGATATTGGAGATCCTGGGTCTCACTCTGGGAGCCTCCCGTCCCCCGCCCTCCTTTTTTGGAAGACAAAATTCCAAAAGTTTGCACCACTCGAATGTTTGCTTTTCAACTATCAGTCAAGGTCCTGAAAGCATCTGGACCACACTAATCAAAGGAGTCACTGACCAACAGCAGTCCTCTGATGTGCCTGAACTTCTGACTTCTGAATTCATTCAACTCAGTTCTCTGGCAGCTGGGATGAAGGCCCCTAAAGATCCCTCTAGGGAAACTCGCTAGAGGAACCTTATGGAACTTAGGCTTGGGGAATTCTTAGTAGTCAAGTCTCAGAGGTGTCATTGGAGCACCCTGACCTTTGTAGAGGCACAGTTGTGGATTCCAGACCCCAGGTGGGAATTTGTAGCCTTGAGGAGGAATTGGATCCTAAGTTGCAGTTCTGGTCCAGTTGGTTCTTTCCACACCACGCTCCCGAACCACAAGGGCTCTCAGTGTAGTTGGGAGCTGTGGTGTCCCCAAGTCCAGATATGGTGGTTGCAGAACGTCAACTACTGGGAGTGTTATGAGCTTGCACCCAACCTTGAATTTAGAACATCGGTAGTTCAATGGCAGTATCTGAGGTTTCGTGTGCAGTACCCAGATTTGATTCCTGGCCAAGGTATGTGTTTGCCATTCACTCTGCCACAGTTTATTTTCTGCCTCTGCGGAGCATGTGTGGGAATCTTTATTGTGCATGCAAGATTAGAAGAGTCACCCTTTTTACTACCTCTGCTGGACTGTTTATTGCACAGATAAGTCTGTTCCATGCAGAGATCTAGCAGCCAGGAGCCATGATGCTGTCAACTGAAGAAACTGTGGAGAACCCAGCCATGATTTTGGAATAAAAGATATTCAAGAGTTTGTCTAAACAGTAGCTTGGCAGCCTTGGGGGCCAGGTTGTGATCCTAGGGGGATTAGTGCTTGGCCTGAGGTGAAACAACCGCTCCTCCAGGTTGTATATTCCATGGTGAGAAGTCGGTTCTGGGGTGTTTCTGTAGTGTGGAACATTTGGAAATAATCTCCTTGGCATATTCACCTACACCTCTGGCTGATCTAGACAAAGCATCCTCAGGTCACTGTTTAACCCTGATTTGCAAGCTGGCCCTCGGGCTGGTCACAGGTAGTTTCTCAATGTGCTGTAGGGATGAAGGAAGTGAACCTCCAGGAGGGAGAGTAGCCCTGGGGTGGGACATATCCATCCAAAAGGGGCTGAGATGCTAGAGGCCATGGCCTCAGGGGTGCACGGAAGGGCAAGGCTTGAATGTACTAATCTGTTTATTGCTGACAGGAAGCTTGAGGAGGGTATTGGGCTTTGCAGGTAAGTGATGTTCAGAGCCTAGATGTATCAGGAGCCTGTGGCTTCCAATCACACCCGGAGCCTGTGCTCAGCACCCCCGTCCTCAACAGTGTCATTGGCTCCAGAGAGCCATACACACGTGAGAGAAGAGAAGAGGCTGAACAAAGCCCTGGCAGTTGTGTCCCCCAGTTTAGACAGATGCAGGAACCTGCAAGAAGACAAGAGGGGTCAGAGGCCGTGGGAATCCGTCTGAATCAGTACAGCATGCACTATAAATGCATTTTTGAAGCTGTCAGTGAATGTATGTAGGTAGCAGTAATTATGAAGCTGTAGGACTGAGGAATTTGTTTCTTTGCCTGTGGCTCCCTCCACCTTCAAAGCCAGCAAAGCCTCACTGAATCCCTCACAAGCTTGGACTCCCTCCAACTCTCTAGTTCTGACCTCTTGACCCAGATTTTAAAGGGTTCCTGTGATTAGATCAGTCAGATTACCCGGGTAATCTCCCCATTTTAAAGTCAACTGTATTATCTCTGAAAAGTACCTTTTGCCATGTAATGTAACATAATTATGCAAATAGTAGCCATAAAGAAGCTGCAGTGGCTATACTAACACCAGACAAAATAGACAGGAGACTTTGCAACAATAAAATGTTACCAGAGATAAAGAGTGATATTTTATAACAATCAAGGGGTTAATCCATCAGGGTGATGTAATAGTTGTAAACACAGTGCATCTAACAGAGTCCCAAAATGCATGAAGGAAAAACTGACAGAATCAAAGGGAGAAACAGACAATTCAACAATAATTATTGGAGACTTCAATACCACACTTTCAGCAGCGGATAGAACAACCAGTCAGAATAGCAGGAGGAGACAGAAGATTTAAACAATGTGACCTTACAGACACCTATAGACACTGCACCCAACAAGAGCAGTATAGAATTTCTCTCAAGTGCACCGAGAGCATTCTCCAGGAGACTATTCACTAAGACATAATATAAGCTAAAATACATTTAAAGGGATTGAAGTCATATACAGTTTGGGACATCTCACACACCAACACTACAGCCTAGAGAAAGGGTGGCAAGCGGGTTGGGTAGCCTGTCCTCCTTCCTTCACTTTGTCATGAATGTTCAGTGGCACTTATGGAGGTGGCCGTGGTCCCACAGTTCATGTGTAGGCCATCAGCCTGGAAAAGCTTGCAGCGGAAGAGAAGAGATAGATATTTCAGGGAAGTTGCCCTAGGCTCACAAAATCAGGGACGAATTGATACATAGGAAGTAAGCAGAGGTCAGGCGATCACTTTCTGTCCTGCCTGCCTGTGCCTCTCTTTAAAACCTGAGCTTCTATGCCACTAGATCCCACTGTGCAGGAGTGCTGTGGTCACGACCAACAACCATAGACCCATGATCTTAATGTTTACTATGCGCTGGCTGAGAATACAACCACAGGTCAATAGCTTTGCGTCAACACAAACTCTCTGTCAGAGTTCTATGAAAACTGCTCTTGGCATAAGGAACAGCATTCGTTTCCAAGTCATCCCAAATTAGGTGGCCACTGCACGTATTCAAAGAAACATTAAAAAAGTATTTCAGTGACTTTGACAAGTTGGAAAGAAACCCTGTGGCGCTAGGGTGACATTGACAAGTGACAAGCACGACATCTTATATACAGATTAAAGCACAAAGCAGCCTACAGGAGAAGAGGAGGGCGGGACTGGAGGCAGGGAGGTCAAACCTGATTTCAAGTTTAATGAGAAGCCTACATGCTTCCCTAGTGAGTAAAAAGAAGCCACCATAACATTGGTCTCCAACAAGAAGGTAAATAAGACACAATCTGTCTGGTAATCCTCATAAATTAATTATGCACACACGGAGCACAGTATTAGACTCAGGATTTTTCCCCCACAATATTAAAATGGTGTGGAAAAAACTAGAGAATCAAAGAAGAACACCAAGACACTCTAAAAGTTTTCAATTTTTCTTCTTCTGTTTTTGAAATTTTAAAATTTGTATAAGGGTTGACATGTAGTATTCATTTATAATTTAAATTGTTTTCATATTTATTTTATCTCTTTTCTCATTTTAAAGTTTATTTTCTCTCCTTTTTCTTTGATTTGATTTTCCAGAAATTTGCCAGTTTTACTGTATTTCATTATTTTTTCTCAAAAGAACCAGATTTTAAATTTTATGTCATTTTTCATTCCACTGCTTTTCTCTTTACCGACTCCTTACTTCTTTTTATAAGCGCTATGAGATATAATTTACATATACCAAAAATTCACCATTTAAAAGTATGTCGTTAAGTGATGTTTAGTATATTCACAAAAGTTTGCAACCATTCGGTTCATCATTTAAAACTTTTTTGCTTTATTATTTTCTCTTTTCTGCTTTCTTTCAAGTTGCACATTTTTGTTCCTTTCCTTGCTATTTAGGCTAATACTTCATTTTTATTTCTTTAAAAATAATAAAATAATTTTGACTGTATATTTACCCCCTTAATATGACTAAAAGTTTTCAATTTTTCTGTAAGAAAAGTGTCTTCATGACAGTCCTTAAGACAATGAAAGAATTTGGGAAAATCTCGATTCCTTGGTGTTTTCTATGCTTGCAAGAATAAACAGTACAAACTAGCATTAAATATTAGAAGGAGACGGGCCTGTGGTTTCAGTACAAGATACTGAGAGTAGCTGCTGATGGGGTGTCCCCATCAGTGGTGACCTTCAGAACAGACCCGGTAGGTGGCCTTGAGTCTCAGTGTGGCCTAGGCAACTAGAAGACAGGGGCTCCCAAGATTCCATGACAGCCCCACCTTCCATTTCTGTTACTGCGGCTCCTCATGGTTACCTGCACACTGGGTCCTCCCTCGGGCACTCTTGTCAGAGCCTGACCTCTGAGCTTTGGCATCTTTTGCCTTATTTTTGTGGTTAAGGATTCTCAGTTGTGGAATGCTGACAAAGTCTGGCAGGAACTAAGTAATGAATTACATCTGCATTCTTTACACATGTTTAAATACATTTTTTCACTTAATGAAACCTTATTGAGGTATAATTTACGTACTATAAAACTCACCCAATATAATTGTATGCTTCAGTAATTTTAGTAATTTGCCAGGCAGTGCGGCCATCACCAGAATCCATTCACTTGTTTTTAATTTATTATTTGTTTGGGTTTCTTCTCCCCAGGTTTTGGCTCTACTTCCTCCACCATAAGCTTGAGCGTGGCAGTATCTCTCACCGCTTTCTCTGGTCCGAGAACAGAAATGAGCATCCTGGAAACCAACCAGTACTTGCGCTCCCATCTGGAAAAAAGCAAACAGGACTTTCGAGACCTCACAGAGAAATTCCTCATGTCCCAAGCTACTGCCTACTCCCTGGCCAACCAGCTGCAGAAATACAGTAAGTCCTATGGGTTCACAGTCACCAAAGTGACAAATGATTGTCCATCTTCCCTCCAGGCACCTGAACACCCTCCAGGCTTTCTTTTCTCTTCTTCATCAAATCAAATCAAATCAATCTCATCCTTACTATACTCCTAGAAAGGTGGAAGTGGGTAGTTTACCCTCATTTTGCAGGGGATGGAAACACTGAGGCACAAGGGAGTAAAGTTTGCAGTGAGAGTGTATGGAGGAATAGAGGCTGAGATCTCGGTTCAGGCACTAAACTTTCTTTTCTCTCCCAGGAACACGTGTCAGATCCTTGTTGGCTTAAACATGTCAGGATTTAATTCAGACTTTTATGAGCACCCATTTGCAAAGCACAGTTCTAGCTGCACTCGGGGAGAAAGAAGTGATAGGAGACCCCACCTACCTTAAAGGAGTTTAAAGCTGTCTGTTCCCAAGTGAACCACAGATATCTGGAGATGAGAACATCAATAACAGAGAGTGGAGGGGTGGAGCTGTAGTGACTGAGGAACACGGGAGGGAGGGCATGAGAGGGACAGGGATATAAGGGGAGGATTCTTACTGACACTGAAATTGAGTTTGCTTTCAAATTTCTACCATTATTTTTCAGTAAACCAATGGAGTATAAAATTTGCTATCCAACTTACTGATATGGGCCGAATAGTAAAAATTTAAGCCTAGTTGTAAAAGAAGTGAAAAGACAAGCTTTGGGGTGTGGGAATGTAAGGTTTTTTTAGTATCAATTATTATAATCATAACACAGCTTTTTTTGAAACTGCAGAAGAAGAAAGATATCAGCCAACATCTTCGTGTAAAGGTAATTCAGTGCAATGATTAAGAGCATGTACCCTGGCGCCAGACTTCCTGGATTGAAACCCAAGTTGTTTATCTTCTCTCTGCCTCAATTTCCACATCTGTAATGGTAATAGGACTAGTTATCTACCTCCTCAGGTAGTGGTGATGATTACAGGATGATAATTCTCAAAAATCTACTAGAAGAGGGCCTTGGCAAACACTGTGTATTAGTTCTGCCTCCAGACTAACACACCGCACCTGTTAGCATTTGAGCATATGTCCTTCAGACTATTTTCCCTTCGTACACATTTTTACACAGTTTGTATCCAGATAAACTTTAAAATCTTTGAGGGACTTCCCTGGTGGCGCAGTGGTTAAGAACGGGTTCGAGCTCTGGTCCAGGAAGATCCCACATGCTGCGGAGCAACTAAGCCCGCAGTGTCACAACTACTGAGCCCACCGGCTTAGAGCCCATGCTTCTCAATGAGAGAAGCCACCACAATGAGAAGCCCGTGTACTGCAACGAAGAGTAGCCCCTGCTCACTGCAACTAGAGAAACCCCGCACACAGCGACAAAGACCCAACACAGCCAGAAATAAATGAATAAATAAAAATTTTAAAAAATCTTTGAAATATTGGGGGATTACAGAAACTCTCAGTGTGGGACAACTGTCAGCCCTACAGTCCTTGGAGCCTTCTCCCAAACATGGGAAATTCCTACTCCATGCCCCAGGTTAATATTCTACTTAAGAGGCTGCAAGGCTTGGTAAAGTTTTGGAGTCAGAACTCAGGGTATGTGAATTCTGATTTTGCTTCATTCTAGTTGAATCATCTTGAGAAAGTTATTATACCTGCCTGTGAGCTTCTCTTTCCTCAGCTATAACATGGGGAGGAATCAAGTGCCACGTAGTTGGGAGGCTGAGGAATCAGATGTGGAAATCCCTGCGTAGAGCCTGCTACCGAGGTTACATCTGTCCCCGGGATGGACTCTGCCTCCTCCCTTGAAGGCAGTGACCGCAGCAGCCTGTCCAGCTTTCCCCTGAGGCAGCGTCTCTGTTTCCCCAGAGTGTGAAGAGTACAAAGACCTCATTGAATCTGTGCTGGAGGAGGAAGTGCTGTTTGAGGAGGGGGAGCTGGCAGAGAAGATGAGACCGGCTGCAAGGCTTGGGTAAGGAGGAAGCTGTGTGGGAAGCCCAGACTGATAGAATAAAGAGCAAATCTGTGCAAGGAGAAGGGCGGAAATGTACATGGCAGGCCCAGAACTAGACAAAGACAGCCTGCAGGGTTGTGGGAACTGGATGGTGGACTAGTTAGGCCTCTGGATTCTCCCTCAAATACTATATGAATAAAATGGAGACACATGCCTGGGTTGGAATACTAGCAATGTGGCTTCTAGCTGTGTGACCTTGGGCAAATGTACTTAACTTTCCAACATGTTACCTCAGCTACCTCATCTGTAAAATGGAAATACGAACAGTGTCTACCTCAGAGGGTTATGAAGATTAAATGCACGATTACCAGTGGTTAGAACCCTCTCTCACACATGTGAAGCTCTCAACAAATATTTGCTGTAATTATTATACTTGTTCTTACTTTTTATAAGTGTGGTGATTGTCATCTTTTTAAAATATTAGATTTGGTTTTTATTAGTTATGCAGTCCCGACTTAAGGAATCCATGCTGGCAAAGGAGTCCTGACCCCTGAGAGGGGCTTCTTGATGGTGGCTGCCCCAGGTTATGCAGCCTCCGGGCTGGGCCTGTGTAAGACTAGGCCCCCAGGGTGGTGGCAGCCTGGGAATTGCGAGGACCTCTGCTCTTCACAGGCCCGGGCTTGGCCATGGCTGGCAAGGAGACACTCCTAATTTCCAGTTTTCTGAAGTACCTTTCATGATAATAATGTTTCTCCTCCCCAACTTTAGTTTTTTTTCTAAGTATCAGACAATGTGGAGTGGGAGGGCCATTGAGTAGATAGATAATTGAGCAGCTGTTACCTAGAAAATGAATTATTAATTTGCAAGGACCAGCATTGCCCATCCTTAGAGATTTTCAAACATAGGGTAGATTGTGGCATTTAAGACATCTTTTAACCTTGGTTAAAATGAAATCTGAGAAGCTTAATTGCGTAAGACCCACTAAAGCAGAGATACTTGATTGAAGGAGGCCTTGGTCTGGAGTCCTGTTTCTCCCTGGTCTCTGCCTTTACCTCCTCTGACACTTTATAGGAACTCTAAGTAAAAGAATTTGAAAGACAATCTGTAGAAGATCACTTAGTGGTGAGGAGATTCAGGCATCAGATGGGGTAGATGACAATGTCTAGTCTAGCATTAGGATTACGTGGTTCTAAGTATTAACTGATTGCCTACTTGGGTGTATACACGCTACTGTGTACTGTAAGTTGGGTGATACGGCACTGTCTCCAGCCTCACAGAACTCACGTTCTAGATTGGAATCTATGAGAAATATTTGTACAATAATTAGAAAACTGTGAAATCCCACATAGAGTAATGCAATTGTTACTCAGAATTTTAATTGTTACTCTTAAGTGCCTCCTTACTAATTACAGCTTATCTTCTTGTCATTCAAAGGAATGCTCTTCATCTTGACCCTCTCACTGATTTTTCTTTTCATCCTTTCAATTAATATCAGATGTACGTGTCCAATACTTCTGTACCTGACTTCCGCCCACACACACTTTCTGCATAATGCTTGATGATGCATATGACATTGCAATGGATGTGGGCTGAAGTGAGGAACTGAAAGGGCTTCTTTTTAAAGAAAAATTAATAAAAAAGAAAGAGACAAACCCAATGCTATTTTACTCATTCCCTCTGTCACAGGCAAGGCACACAACCTGTGCAAGAATTCAACATGGGGAATTTCGTACGAGTAATCTAAAAGATATCTTTGTTGAAATTCCCATAACTTATCATTCACGACTTTCACTTTTACATTTTACTTTTCTTTCCCACTCTAGGAGATATGATCCCCTAATTCAGGCTCAGGCCCGAGAACTGACCCACTTACGACAGAAGCTACAGGAAGGGAAAGGTGTCTGTTATTTTTTCGTGCAGCATGCAAAGAACACAGTCAAGTCTTTTGAGAGTCTCCTCAGGAGCACTGACGTTACCTACTACCAGAGACAGAGATTCTGTGAACTACTGGCCCAAGGAAGCCAGCTGGCAGAGAGACTTGCAAGCAAACTCACCACTGGTAAGTTGACTTATAGGTTCTGAGGACCCTTAGCTCCTCCTAAGGTCCTAGCCTCACATAAGATGCCATGCCTCCACGACTCGAATTTTGACTTTTTAGCCAGATGTCCTGCTGTTTTGTGCCAGTCTCAGCCAAAGGATAGTGACGCTGCCAGCTAGAAAAACCTGGGGGTCCTCCCCTAGGCCCGAGGCAAGCCCCCACAGACATTTCCCCTTTTGGAGCCAATGTTATGGCTGGACCAACCCTTGTGGTTCTTATTATGATTGCAAGATACACCTCAGCAACAACCATCAGGGAACTTTGAAACACATGATGTGTATTACTCATACTTCCTGGAGGGTACACGGCTCCCCCAGGGCCGCCCAGTGAGGTCAGGGATAGAGAGGGAGACAGCACAGGCCTGTGGTTCTGCTTAATTTGGGTTGGGGCTGGGGTACCTAGGGTTTTGTGGGTTCACTCTTTATTTGTGAATTTAAAACAGAAGAGGGGGAATTAAAGTGCAGAAAAGAAAAATAAGCAGTCAAACACGAGTTATCTAAATCAACCAGGGATCTCTAAATCAAGAGAAACTTCAGAGGTGGGGCAGCCTGCTTCTTCATCTAGTCCTGTAGCTGCCCATGTGATTCTTTGAGATAGCTGTCTTTGAAGTGGATGCCTCAGGAATCAGTAATAATATCAGGCACTCGGGTTACAATTTTTTTTTTTTTTTTTTTGCCGTACGCGGGCCTCTCACTGTTGTGGCCCCAGACGCACAGGCTCAGCGACCATGGCTCACGGGCCTAGCTGCTCTGAGGCATGTGGGATCTTCCCGGACTGGGGCATGAACCCGTGTCCCCTGCATCGGCAGGCGAGCTCTCAACCACTGTGCCACCAGGGAAGCCCATCGGGTTACAATTTTAAAAGAGGAGGACTGTCAGGTGCTTACACTCCACCTGCTGTTCACCTCACTCTGGGGACCATGACAATGTGAGGACTGTCTGGGGGCGAGTACAGGGGAGAATACCCGGGGCTGGAGGCCACATTGTTACAACTGCCTCCTTCATCACAGGCTTTTGGACCAGGAGGCAGCAGCCATCCAATCTTTTTTGGTTTTTAAGGATAATTGACATATAATAAAAAGACCCATTGTAGTATCAGTTCTGTGAGTTTTGAAAAATGCATACAATGGTAAAAGCACCACCACAATCAAGATGTAGAATAGTTCCATCACTCCTAAAAGTTCCCTTGTGCCTCTTTGTAGTCAGCCATTTTCCCCAAACCCAGTCCCTGGCAACCACTGGCTCTGTTTTCTGTCCCTTTAGACTTTTCACCTCCAGAATGTATCAGTAGTTTGTTCCTTTTTTATTGCTGAGTACTATTCCCTTATAGAGATGTACCACTTTTTGTTTATCCATTCATCCACAGTTTGGGCCAATTATGAATAATAGCTGTTAAGATTCACATACAGATTTTTGTGTGAGAATACATTTTCACTTCACTTGGGTAAATATCTAGGAGTGAGATTGCTGGGTCATAGGGTGAGTGTATGTTTAACTTATAAGACACTGCCTTCTAGGTAATTAAGGTTGTGAATTTTCATTTTTGCTTCATTTTTAATGAACATTTGTCTTTCAGAATAGGATTGTGTGATAATGATTAAATGGCAAAAATAAAACATGATTTTGTGCAATTAACAACAAGGTACTGCAAGCAAAATAAAAACGTTTCTTGGTAACACACACACACGTGCGCGCACACACACACACACACACACACACACACACACACAGAAACTGCCAAACTGTTTTCCAATGTGGCTATACCGTTTCACATTCCCCCTAGTGATGAGTCAGCATTCCAACTGTTCCCTAACACCAGCTCTTGATATTTTCAGGTTGTTGTTCTTTTGTTTGTTATCTATTAATAGGTGTGTGGTTGCCTATCATTGTGGTTTTAATTTGCATTTGCCTATTGACTAATGATTTTGAGGATCTTTTCATATGCCTATTGACCATCCAAATATCTTTGGAAAAGTGAGTATTCACCTATTTTGTCCATTTTAAAGTTGAGTTGTTTGTTTTCTTATTATTGAGTCTTGAGAGTTCTTTATATTTCTGGATACAATCATTATCAGATATTTGATTTGTCAATATTTTCTCCTGGTCTGTGGTTTATCTTTTCATTCTCTAACTCCCTTTCAGAGAGAAGAATTTCTTAATTTTCATGAAATCCATCCTATGGATCATAAGTTTGTAGTTCTATCTAAGAACTCTTTGCCTAAAACAAGGTTCTTTGCCTTTCCAAGTAGATTTTACAACCAGCTTGTCATTATCTATTTAAATCCTGTTGGGATTTTGAGTGTCATTGCTTTAAATCTATGAAAAGTTTGAGGAGGATGGACATTTTTAATAATATTGAGTTTTCTAATTAATGATCATAGTGCCTTTCATCAAGTTGAGCTATTGTTTGTTTTCTTTTATTTATCCATATATCAATGAACAAACAAACCTTCTACTTATTGTTTTATGATGGTGACTGAGGACATCAGAGAAGAAACTATGTCCCCTAACACAAAATGAGCAGGCATGGTACAGCTGAATAAACCTTTCACCTTATTTAAGGAAGTTCCTCTTTGTTCCTTATTTGCTGAGAGTTTTATTTTGAATTGATGTTGAGTTCTGTCAAATGCTCTTTGTTCATCTGTTGAGATAATTATATGTTTTTATTATGTTGAGTACTTTTAGATTGTACTCTGGACATTTTGAATTTATATTGTGAGACACTGGGTCCTGTTAAAGTCCTCTGGAAATTATTTTCTAGTGGGCAATCAACCCCTTCTAGGTTCAGACTGCAAGTTCTGTCTCACCTTCTATGGGCAGTAGTTCCAATGTCAGTTTAGTGTTCAGGGCCTTTGACATGTTGTTTGGGTCAGTCCAGCAAAAATGTCACTAGGTTTAGTTTGCACTAGCTAGTGTTTTATATGGTAATTCAGATCTCTAATCCTTTGCCATGATTCCTTGGGTCTGTTCCACACATGTTCAGTTTGGGGATGAGCCCTGGGATTTTTGACAGCTTGTAGACAGTTTTCCAGCCTCTCCACTCTCTGGTATTTCTTCCCTACTTTCCAGTTCCCAAGGGTCCTTTTTCCAAGTCCCTCTGTTCACAAAGATTGGGTTCTCCCAGTTGTTTCTCCTGTCTCACTGTCTTGCAGTTCCACATGACTGGGGCTACTTTAAGAGCAAGGAGGCAAGAAAACTGAGAAAGAAAAAAAAAGAGGGGACACTCTTCACACTTTTCAGACAAGAGGTCCCTTTTTTTTTTTTTTTTTTGGTGGTACGGGGGCCTCTCACTGCTATGGCCTCTCCCGTTGCGGAGCACAGGTTCCGGACGCGCAGGCTCAGCGGCCATGGCTCACAGGCCCAGCCGCCCCGCGGCATGTGGGATCTTCCCGGACCGGGGCACGAACCCGTGTCCCCTGCGTCGGCAGGCGGACTCTCAACCACTGTACCACCAGGGAAGCCCAAGAGGTCCCCTTTTGACTAGAGAGCTAGATTCTCATTTGTGGTTAAGGTCCCTGCTCAGTTGCCTCGACAATACAGTTCTGCAACTATGTTGGTCTCTGGGCAGGGTCAGAAAGAGAAACAGAAAAGAAGGGAAGATTCTCTTTACAGTCATCAGCATGCAGAGGTCCCTTGGTCCAGTCAGTTGCTTAGAAACAGGTGGTTTCTCCTAAAGTATTTACTCCTCAGTGGCTGCTGCAGGGTCTGTGTGAGAGGAATAATGGGACTCACAACCATGGTCCATCAACCAAGTTTGTGGGGGGAATGAAGGTTACGGCTGAAGAAGTATAGAATACAGCTGGGCAAGTATCCTGTGTGCTGGGGAACATTTTAAACGTTTTGCCTGGATTCAGTAGCAGACATCATGGGGATGATTCACCACACCAGCAACAGTGTTCAGTGTTGCTCAGGAAAGCCTGCCAGGCTACTCCTCTAAAGACACGACCTGAACCCTCCTAGAATAATTCTTTCAGAGTGTTATGAACAAACATGTAAGTATAAAAAAATAAATAAAATTCTAAATAAATAAATAAAGTAAAAAAAAAACCAAAACAAAACAAAAACAACAAACGTAGGGTATTATGGCTCTGTCAGATAGGCCCTTGTATTTGTAAAGCATGAAATGGGACCTGCTCAATTTCCTACTAGCTGTCTCTATTTTTGGTTCACAGGAAATCATCACGATAGGAAGGATGAAGACGGAGAGCCACTGACACCCAGGTAACTCTGAATGATGAAAGGGCTGATAATGGAATGGTGAAATCTAGAGAGGATTCCAGAAGCAAGAGACCCAGAGGCCAAAGGTCCCAGATCCAGGAGAAACCAGAAACTGCTGATTGTACCTATTTCATTCATTCATCATACAATGATATGTCCTATTAATCCATGTTTTCTGTTCTCTTTGCAGTTCTTGTATTAGTTACCATTTCTTAGTAATTCCTCAAGTTAAGTTAACTAGAGTCAATCTGACCTAAAGGTAAACCAGCCAGAGATCCCTGGTTTCTATTTTCTAAAAACCTGCATGGTTAAAAGCTAAAGTGAGATGCCTATCTGGTTTCTGCACAGTTTCCTGAGATACGTTGGCAGATGTTTCATAGCCAGAAATATCCTGAAAAATAAAGTCAGTCATATCAAACATTGAGAGAGAGAGAGAGAGAGAGAGAGAGAGAGAGAGAGGTCTAAAAGCTGCAAGAGCCCTAGGAGGTTACATTGCCTCAGGAGCCATTATTCAATGGACTCCTTCATATACTATTGTATAAAATTTGTCCACAGCATTTTAAAGCCAATATTATAGGTCTCTGTGTGTCCGGTGTGTCAGAGTGTATTTTAGAGGAGTCGTTGAGTCTACTTCCTCATCTGCATTATGAGGTCAGTACGCTGAACACTTGCTGCTCTCTCTCCTACGCCAACTCTAGGCGCACTATAACCCCAGTCAGAAGTGGATTGTTATGCTTTCTTTCTCTGAGAGGATGGCCCCTTTGGTTTCTGGTGCCTCTTCCATGAGCTTCAGATCAGGACCAGCTGTGAGGCTGTGGTTCCAGGATGCCTTAGTTTAATCTCCTGTCTTGCCTGCCCTCCACCCTCCCTCCTCTCCATTCCCCACCCAGGCTCAGCAGGGGGCTCCAGGAGGAAGAAGTGAATGAAGTCCTGGAGGACTCACTGGATGAAAGGTATCTGACTCATTCCAGTCTCCACGACTCCCACCAGCCTCCCAGCAGCAATGCCTTTGTGTGTGATGTGCAGGAGGTGACCCCTGCTGTGGATGTAGCCAGTGAGTATTCCCAATTAAAGAGAATAACCCCCAACAACCAGAAGACTGAATAATAAAGCTCTGGTAGCTCTTACATGCTCGCCACCTCTGTCTATGCTGATTGAGATCATCTCTGCAGGCAGTCCCTAAAAACTAACCTTGAAAAAGTGATTAGGCTGAACACAGTTCTGGGTCCAAGTTTTAAGTACAAGTCTCTGGTGAGTCTGGTCATTTGCATTGTTCCTGGGCCACACCTCACCTCTGTCCCTCTGTCCCCCAGTGGCATATGCAAGCTGAGGAACCCCAGGCAAACCAGAGTGCAGAGAGTGAAGGGACCATGGCAAATTCTCTGCCACCCTTCAACACATGCATGGAATCTGTCTAATAAATTTCCTTATTTAAGATGGAGCATCTTAGCTTTCTGAATTGTTCTTGCTATTTATAGTTCTGGAACGGTGTCCCTTAGGCCTTTCTAGCTGTCCAACAATATTGGCAGTCTTGCCTATATTTGGGGCCCACTTATCATGGTCCCTGAGTTCAAGCACCAGTGTCCATCCCACCTCAGGCGGCTTGTCTCCCCATAAGGTTCCATCTTAGTACTAGAATATTGGTGGTGTCCCTAAGGCCAAGGCTCTGATCTTGGTAACACTTGGGTAAATGGCCAGGGTTCCCATTCTTTGTGCAACACAAGATTTGGTGGAGTTATTTTTGTTTGTTTGTGGATTTAGTCTCAGTGCAGCATTCTAATCTAAACCAACAACTAGCATATCTACTAGAGAAATGGCTGAATCTAGCAGCAATGCCACCAGCATGCCCCTTTCCAAAAACCCACCCAACTAGCCAGTGAAGCTCCTCCATGCGTAAGAGCCCCTGGGTTAGCAGACTCATTGATGTGTGTGTGCAGACTAGGACCTCAACTTTCATCTCCTTTCCCCTACTTGAATGACTTTCCCTTGGGGACAAAAGTTTGGATTGTTAGAGGACAATATGTTTTATATTCTCTTCTAGGCATGAGAAAGAAACTTTCTTAATTTGCTCACTGTTAACCGAGTTTTTCATAGTGATATAAACCACATCAGGTTTTTGTCTTTTTGCCAGCGATGGGTGTAAGTACATGTCTTTTGTTACTCAGTCCATTCCCTTACAAAGGTATTTTCACTCCTGCTTCCCATTTCACCCTGTGGTGCAGAGGGAGGTCTTTGCCATCTCTTAAAGATGTTCAGTCATAAATCAGGTGGGAGAGGTATTTAGTAGAGAGGAATACCTTCCTAGTACCCACAAAGTCATACTGAAGAGGGGGCCACTCCTTTCCCAGTGCGAGACAAGCCCTACTCAGAGGCCTTCAGTGTTTTCCCACCTTGTGTCAACCTCCCTTAGACTTCCCAGATCCTTGTGTAGGAGGTGGCTCTATGGAGTGAGCTCGGCCCTGGGCCATGCTTTGTTTGAAAGCCTAAGGGCTCTTAAAGGAAGCTACCTGGTGTTCCCTGATGAGAAGACAAATTGGCAGAAGAATGGTGAAAGGCAGGGATCTTGCTGAGAGGCCCCGGCCACGCCATTACTGATAAGGATTTTCCACCATCTACATCATTCCATGTCCTGGGGGAATGGCTGCAGTAGATGAGATCCAGAACCTGTGCCAGCACCTGAAGGAAATCCTTTTCATCAATGCCTGCCTTCCAGAAAAGCTGGAACATCATCTCAGCATTTCTGACCAAAGAAATGGTAGGGGAGGCCCAAGTTTGCCTGCTTCTGGCCATGTGTCTCTCTCTAAGGACCAGTCTCCTGTGCAGGGCTTCACAGACTTCAAGAGCTTTGATATAACTTACTTACTTCACTTACTTCTTATAAATGGCCCAGCTAGGCAGGTGGGGCAGGTACTATTATTCTTACTTGATAGGTGAGTAAGTAGGCTCTGGTAGATTTGCCCCAAGGCTGATCTATGCCTCCATCCTAGAGCTGTCTGACCTCCAAAGCCATTCTTGTGACTCCTGTGCTGTATACTTTCTGCTCCTCTCCTCTTGTGTGATCGTCATTCAGCAGAACTCAGGTTTCTGAGCTCTTTTTTCCAGCGCAGTGAGGGTCTCCACGGCTGCCATCCTCACCCTCTCCCTTTTGTCTTGGTTACTCTTCATGGTCCCCAAGGTGGTTCTTGTTCCCACATCCTCCTCTTAGACTGCATTCACACAGAGGCCATCATTCCACAGTCTGGTGCTGGGACAGTGACCTGGCCCCTTCCCACACCAAAGCAGCAGCTATTTAATGGGAAAAGGTTTCTTTCTAATTGCAGCCGCTAGGTGTGATAATACATATAAATGTTTTGGCATTTGTTAAGGGCCATGTGAAAGTTAAGCTTCTGCCCCATCACGCTGAAGTCCCAACCCTTGAGTCCCAGTTTTGTTCTGAGCTGAGACAGAAGCACAGGACAAGGAACTGCAGAAAGCATCCTCCTAAGCAAATGTGTGTAACTTGTCTCAACTGTAATTATTTCCTGGAACAGGATGCACTTCTCACTTCTACAGGCAGATCTTGGAGTCCACTGCCCAGCTGTACAATGAAATCAGACATCAGGAAAGAAAATCAGAGCCTTCTGGCTCACCTGATTCATATTCCAGAGATAAGTGGTCAAAACCCACAGGGTGAGATCACTCTCAGTTCTCTCTTTTCTCTTGCCACATCTGGGTAGCGAAACAAAAGATGATGATGGGGAGACCAAAACTATTTCACAACCGAGAATTCTCATAGTTTTTTCAACCTAGAAAGGTGCTCCCTCTACAGGTCCCCAAGACTCCAGGCTCCAGGAATGAGTAGCTCTGGGAAATCCACCACTTAGTTACAAAATTCACCCTATTATTGAAGCCTGGATTCCAGTCCCATGTTTCTCAATTTACAGGTCATATGGCTTTAGTTACTACTTAACCTCTTGACCTACTGTTTCCTCATGGGCAAAGGAACTGTACCTGAATGGTATACAGGTTCTGGTACCAATTCCAACGTGGTAAGGGAGATTTCCCCTTCCACAGGTTAAAGGTTAAGCATTCAGGCCTTCAGGACTGCCTCACACCCCCATACTCTGTCCATTTCTGAGGGCAGTTGAAAGCCCATGTTGTTACCTGTACTTCTGACTGACTGGCTAGAAATCAGAGGATAGCATCACCCCCTCCTCAGGTTCGATTAATTTCCTAGAATTGTTTCTCACAGAACTCAGAGAAACATTTTACTTACTATCAACAGATTACCAGTTTATTATAAAAGGATATAACTCAGGAACAGCAAATGGAAGAGATGCATAGGGTAAGGCAGGGGGGAAGGGTGTGGAGCTTCCACGCCCTCTCAGAGCAAGCCACTCTCCCAGCACCTCCTTGTTTTCACCAACCCGGAAGCTCTCACAACACTAAAAACCCTCCCAGGAGGTCAGGAGCTGGGACTGGAAGTTCCAACACTCTAATCACAAGGTGGACCTTCCTGGCAACAAGCCCCCCACATTCCTTGCTTTCCAAAAGTTACCTCATTAACATAACACAATAACCTTTATCCCTCCATCACTTAGGAAATTCCAAGGGTTTTAGGAGCTCTATGACAGAAACAGATGAAGACCAAATATACATTTCTTATTATAAATCACATCACAGAGGTGGTGTCTGAGAGCCTCCTGGTTTCACATTCTACAGCTGTTCCCTTGGCACCACCCTCCTTTTTAAAAGGAATTGGACATGGATTTAGGAGCTAGATTTCCATTCAAAATATCCTCTTTCCTAGAACAGACTGTTTCTGAATGTGCGTGCTTGAAGCTAGGCACAGCTCTCCTGAGAGGTGTGAAAGGCCTTCATTTTTCTCCACAAGAGTAGAAAGGAGAGTAAACTGATACTGAGGAGGGGTGGTAGGGATCTAAAAGCTGCTTAAAGCTAAAAGCTGCTTAAAGGTGCAGAAGCTTTGAGCAGGGTTATCAGTATTTTGAGCTGGTGGGGGCCTAAATTCCACACCACAGTGCAGACAGTATCTTTCAGAGGACTTTCCCTCTAATCTGCTCGCACAACTTTCTCTTTCCAGACTGTAGGCTTACCACCATAGCTTATCCACTCAACTGCATTCAGGTGGCACGTGGCCTCTTTTCCTCTCTTAGCTCTCAATCAAACCTCAGTTTGGTATCAGCAGAACCTGATAGAAAATTCTCAGTTTTTGTTTCTGTTTTCTGTTGCAGGTAACAACTAATGCTGGAACTACAAAACGTTCTGTCTTATTTCAACAAAGCATAATCACAAACATTTCCCCAATTGATGAGAAAAACAACAAAACAAGCAAAAGTCCAAATCTGAAAGGAAGAGCAAGATTTCACAGCCACTCCAGACTTTTACTGCAAATGGATAGTTAGATTACAGAAATCACAGCCCTTCAGCCTGCAAATGTGATAACTGCCTAAGGGACACCAATACCTAGGTTCTCAGATAATCTTGAGAAGCCCTAAACCTTTTTCCTTCCCACCCCCATCCTGTGGATAACTGGAGTCAGCAGCAGCTGGAAGAAAATGACAAGGATTTGGGTGAAGAATAAGTCAGAATAGTGTCGCTGCAGGCCATTCATCAGCTCTTCAGCATATGTCCTTTTTCCTTGAAGGTTGGGGGTTTATAAAGATCCTAGAATAGAGTTTATTTTATATACATTCTGTTGGCTATCATCTTTCTGTGCAAATCAAAATTATAAAGCTTTCTTTCTTCAGCTTAAAGCAGGAAACTCAAACTTTAAAGTGCCCACTGCATTTATACCCCTGAGTGATAGAAACCAGGTCTGAGTTCATCATTTCATTCCAAAATTAAATATTATTGTACACCCGGTATTACAAAGAAAATATTCATTGTGTCTCACCCTCTGGGAACCTAGATACTCAGACAAAAAGTTCTGCCCCCACAGTTGGGCATCTGTAAGCAGAGCCGCGGTCTCGTACATATCCACCTAATGGGGGACCCAAGGACACGGTGATAGAATCTCTGCCAGAGAAGGATCCTGAGAGCTTACTGTTCACTGTTGTATTTCTGATACACTCTAGCAAAAGTCTCATCCTAGAGGTCTCTATTTAGGGCCCACAGAGAGAGAGATAACATACCTAGAGGGAACTGGTAGCTTTCAAATATCTCCACTCTCATTTGGATTTTTTTTTCTAAAAATAAACTCCTCATACCCTCTGTCTGTCTTTTGCTATCAAATATAACATCGGGACATCTCATTCAGAAGCTTTGAAACATATAAAGTAGCCTCCAACTTACCAGACTTCTGCGTTAGAAAGCTGATTCGTGTAAGGAGGATACATCCTGGGTGGCAGGAAGGGATCCTTTAGATCCTTTGTGCAGCACACTTCTGACTTCAATTTTTTGTATGAGTGGGTGGCATTGAGCACTGTCACACCCTTCTGCAAGGGAGAGAGACATTGAGAGCCAATTTTTAGTCCAGGACTCAGCTCTTCACAGCCTCCTGTGTTTTACAATAATTTCCCCCCACAATTATTTACTTTGAAAAATTTCAAACTTACAGAAAATTTGAAAGAACCATACAATGAACACCTCTATTCTGTTCATCTAAATACAACAATTAACATTCATTTGCTCCTTTTCTCTGTCTGCACTCACATGCCCACTTCTAAATACTTCAGCATGTATTTCCTGGTGTTAAGGGCATCATTCTATGTAACCATAATACAATTCAATTACCAAATCATAGGACATTAATACTAATTCAATACTATAATATATGCTCCAGGTATAAATTTTACAATTGTTTAAAAATGTCATATGCATGTGCATGTATGTAGATACAGATGCATTTAACATATGTATCTATATTTTATATGAGCAAGAGATTAAGAATTAAGTGTGTGTGTTGTGGTACTGGTATCTTCCCCTGTTCTAATTAAAGTTTCTAAATTACACTTTGGTCTTTATTACCTGAAACTCTCTCCTGATGTCTTTGTTTTTGTTGTTTTTGATGGCATTGAATTTCTGAAGAGGACAGGCTAATTATCTTGTTCAGTGTCCTACATTCTGATCAAACTAAACATTTTTGGAAAGATCAGCACATAGTATTTGTGCTTCCTACAGCATCCTGTCAGGAAGCAAGTTGTCAAAGAACAAAGCAACAAAATAGTGCGAATACTTTTCGTCGAAAATATTAAAGGAAACACACCATCTGCCAGCAAGGTTAGTAGTCTGTATTGTGCCTGTAGTCCTTCAATCCAAACCACAGTGTCTGCCATCTATCTTGACAGGAACTGAGTCTTTAGGTTTGCTTTTAACCCCAGCACTGACTGCGACCGTTATTTGCAGCCACAGAGCAGGATTTACTGAAGACTTACCAGTGCAACGTGATCCGAAGAAGGGAAGGAAAACCCACAGTGAACAAACCTACAGCCAGGCCACTGGGAGCCTTGGATGGGCCTCATGTCTGAGCATGCTCAGAAGCTACTCACAAATGTGAAATGCCTGCTCTCAAGCAGTCTGTAGCTTCCACTAATGAATCGTGCCATCATAGCCATTTTTTCTAGTTGAGATATTTTAAATATTAGTGGGACTTCTAGGGAGAAATGAGCTTAGTGCATTTAAAATAAAATCAAACTCTTTGCCCTAGTCTACACCGGCTTATCTCCATCTCCCATACTTCTGTTTTTGTGGTTTGTTAGGTTTTTTTTTTTAATCGCAGTATAGTTGATTTACCGTGTTGTGTTAGCTTCAGGTGTACAGCATAGTGACTTAGTATATTTGCAGATTATACTCCATCATAGGTTATCACAAGATGATGTATATGATTCCCTGTGCTATACAGTATATCTTTGTTGCTTAACTATTTTATATAGTAGTTTGTATCTGTTAATCCCATACCCCTAATTTGTCCATCTCTTCTTCCCACTCTCCTTTGATAACCACAAATTTGTTTTCTATATCTGTGTGTGTGTTTCTATTTTGTATATGCATTTGTTTTGTTTTTTTAGATTCCACATATAAGTGATATCATATAGTGTTCGTGTTTTTCTGTCTGACTTATTTCACTAAGCATCATATTCTCTAGGTCCATCCACATTGCTGCAAATGGCAGTTTCATTCTTTTTAAAGTCTGAGTGGCATTCCATTGTGTGTATACACACACACACACACACACACACACACACACACACACACATTACATCTTCTTTTTTTTTTTTTAATGGTACGCGGGCCTCTCAGTGTTGTGGCCTCTCCCATTGCGGAGTAAGGACTCCAGATGCACAGGCTCAGCGGCCATGGCTCACGGGCCCAGCTGCTCCACGGCATGTGGGATCCTCCCGGACCGGGGCATGAACCCGTGTCCCCTGCATCGGCAGGCGGACTCGCAACCACTGCGCCACCAGGGAAGCCACATCTTCTTAATCTAACCCTCTGTTGATGCGAACCTGGGTTGCTTCCATGTCTTGGCTACTGTGGGGGTGCTGTGAACATGGGGGTGCACATATTTTTTCAAAGTAGTGTTTTCATTTTTACTGGACATATACCCAGGAGTGGAATTGCTGGATCATCTGGTAGTTCTATTTTTAGTTTTTTAAGGAACCTCTATACTGTTTTCCATAGTGGCTGCACCAATTTACATTCCCACCAACAGGACACAAGGATTTCTTTTTCTCCACATCCTCACCAGCACTTATTATTTCTTGTCTTTTTGATAATAGCCATTCTAACAGGTGTGAAGTGATAGCTCATTGTGGTTTTGATTTGCATTTCTCTGATAATTAGTGATATTGAGCACGTTTTCATGTACCTCTTGACCATCTACATGTCTTCTTTGGTAAAATGTCCATTCAGATTCTCTGCCCATTATTACCTGGAATTTGAGGGGGGCAGTTGCTATTGAGTTATATAAGTTCTTTGTGTATTTTGGCTGTTAATCTCTCAACAGATATATGATTTTCAAATATTTTCTCTCATTTGGTAAGTTAACTTTTCATTTTATTGATGGTTTCCTTGGCTGTGCAGAAGCTTTTTAGTTTAATGTAGTTTCACTTGTTATTTTTGCTTGCATTCCCATTGTTTTTTGTGTCATGTTCAAAAAATCATTGCCAAGGTCAATGTCAAGGAGCTTACCATCTGTGTTTTTTGTAAGGAGTTTTATGGTTTAGGGTCTTACTTTTAAGTCTTTAATCCATTTTGAATTAATTTTTATGTATGGTGTAAGATAGTGGTCCAGTTTCATTCTTTTGCATGTGGCTCTCTAGTTTTCCTAACACCATTTTGAAGAGACTGTCCTTTCTCTGTTGTATATTCTGGGCTCCTTTGTCATAAATTAATTGTGT
Organism: Kogia breviceps; assembly: GCF_026419965.1. NCBI lineage: Eukaryota > Metazoa > Chordata > Mammalia > Artiodactyla > Physeteridae > Kogia > Kogia breviceps. Next base: position 81,956,480 of record NC_081310.1, read on the forward strand.
GCTTATTTCTGGGCTCTCTATTATGTTTCATTGATTTAGGTGTCTGTTTTTATCCTGATAACATACTGTTTGATTACTATAGCTTTGTAATATAGTTTGAAATCAGAGGGCATGATACCTCCAGCTTTGTTCTTCTTTCTCAAGATTGATCTGACTATTTGGGAGCGTTTGTGGTTCCATACAAATTTTAGGTTTGTTTGTTCTATTTCTGTAAAACATACCACTGAAATGTTTATAGGGTTTGCATTGAATCTGTAGATTGCTTTGAGTATTATGGATATTTTAACAATGTAAACTCTTCCTACCCATGAGCATGGAGTATCTTTTCATTTATTTTGTGTCTTCTTCAGTTTCTCTCATCAGTGTCTTATAGTTTTCAGTGTACAGGTCTTTCATCTCTTTGGTTAAATCTATTCCTAGGTATTTTATTATATTTGATACAGTTGTAAATGGGATTGTTTTCTTAACTTCTCCTTGTGATTTTTTGCTATTAGTGTATAGAAACAGCAGATTTTTGTATTATTGTATTATTTATATTGTGATTATATCCTGCAACTTTACTGAATTCATTAATTAGTTCTAACAGTTTTTTTGTGGAATCTTCAGGGTTTTTATATAAAATATCATTTGATCTGCAAATAATGACAGTATTACGTTTTCCTTTCCAATTTGGATTCCTTTTCTTTCTTTTCCTTACCTAATTGCTCTGGCTAGGACTTCCAATGTCATGTTGAGTAAAAGTAGTAGAGTGGACATCCTTGTCTTTTTCCTAATCTTAGAGAAGATGATTTCATCTTTTCACCATTGAGTATGATAATAGCTATGAGCATTTAAACTATGTTTTTTCTTTGACTATTGAACCTACCTTGTAGCTCTGGTGTAAACCCCACGTAGTTATGGTGTGTAATTCTTTGTACATATTGCTGAATTCTATTTGTTAATATTTTGTTAAGATTTTTCATCTATATTCATGAGGGAAATTTGTAAGATATTAGAATATTTATATATTTATGTAAGATAGCTATAGTTTTCTTTTTGAACTTTTTTCCCCCTGCTTTTGGTGTCAGGGTAATACAGGCTTCATAGAATGAATTGAGAAGTGTTTTGTACTCTTCTATTTTCTGGAAGAGATTGTATAGAATTGATATTAATTCCTGTTTAATCTTTTGGTAGAATTCTCCAGCACAACCATCTGGGTCTGGGATTTCTTTCCTTGGAATATTTAAATTACAAATTGACTTTCCTGAACAGTTATAGAGCTATACAAATGATCAATTTCATATTGAGTGAGTTGTAGTAGTTTGTACTTATGAGGAATTTGTCCATTTCATCTACGTGGTCAAATTTATCTGTGTAGAGTTTTCCATGATATTCCCTTATTATCCTTTTGATATCTGCAAAATCTGTAGTGATTGTAGTCTCTATTCATTCATGATACTAGGTACTTGTCTTCTCTCTTTTTCCTTTGTCAAGTTTATTGATCTCTTCAAAGAATCAGCTTTCATTTTATTGATTTTATCTATTGCTTTTTTGTTTTTAATGTCATTGATTTCTGCTTTGTATTATTTTCTTCCTTCTGTTCACTTGATTTCTTTTTCTTGTTTCTTGATGTGGGACCTTAGGTTATTGATTTGATACGTCTTTTCTTTTTTTTCATATAAATTTCACTTTATTTAAAACATATGAAAGGGGGTATTTCAAACCACACTAAACATAATAAATATATAACTTGCTTTTTAAAAAATCTGCAGTGTACATTCAAGGAAGGGCTAAACTTCCAATGCCAACTATATATGAGACAAAATTAAACATTTACAATAATCAGGTTCCTAAAAGTGCTATTTTTAATACCTATACGAGGAAACTCATTCTAGTGCTTTGTTTCCATCCAAACATCTATATACCTCTTTTCTAATGTAACATTTAGGGCCTTAAATTTCCCTTTCAGCACTGATTTAAGCTGTTTCCCACAAATTTTGATATGTTATGTGTTCATTCCATGTTTTAAAACTGCCAAATGCCCTAAGGCATAGCCTTTGCTACGTAGTGGCTAAAACATAAATGCGTGATTAAAATATTGAACTTAAATTGAATTGAAAGAATTAAGCGACAGAGATAGAAACCGGAGGAATCTCTTTCGCCTGGAGGATACCGGAGAGATCACCTTTGATAACCCAAGAAGCGCTGAGGCAAAAGGGCTTGAGAGGAAGAGCAGGAAGATCCGGATAATCTGAGCAGAGGAGAGGGCGAGGAGAGACGTTCCTATGGTTCCCTGAATTCCAAGCACAGTTCATTTCCAAGAGCCGAGAGCGTTGACCGTTGGCTCCGTGAAAAGAACCACCGAGGCTCGAGTCCGCAGCTCGGGAAGTAGGCGTGCACACTGCTGGGCGGCGCCTGAGGCTCAGAGGCACCTAGCCTGTGGCTCCTGCGGCTTCCGGGAGCTGAGGAGTCAGCGTAGGCGACCCCTGCACCCGGGGGCATAGCTGTGGAACTGGAGACCCTACGTTGGATGCAGCATCCCGAAGTCAAACTTGGGGTGGGGGGTGCGGTGTCCCATGGTCTTCGCTTCCAGGTAGGCGAGGAACCTTAACCAGGGCCTGTCTGGAGCCGCAGTCTGCTTGCTTGAGGGACCACTGGTGCTTCCAGGTTTATTCTTCAGTTTAAAAGGTTGGTGGCCAGAACAGTGGTGTCAGGACCTACAGTTTTCACAGATGTATCGTTAAGCTCACGCACTTGGCTTGTTTTCGCAGTGTAGTGATTATCACGTTTGCCTTATACGCGAAAGGTCCCCGATTCCAAACCGGGCGGGAACAGTTTGATTTTTCCGAGTTACATTCACATTTTAAAAACAAAAAGGAGGCTAGGGGTATGGGGTGAGGCAGCAGACGCAGCTGCATTTTCAATCCCCAAGAAACATGGGAGGCATTCCGTTACCACCTGAAAGCCTACTCAGGACTACGAACAAGGCCTTCTTTGTCTGAGTCACTTTGGAGACCAGGCCACAAACAGTTTCTCTAAAGACAGCACAGGACAAAGCCAACTTCAGGTTACCTTTATGTCCAGAAATCCCCTCGTCTCATCTGGCGCCTAAATCTGCTCTACACACTGACACGTATTATGTCTCTGAAAACTAAGGAGTTCATCCCTGTGAAGCACACTTGGCTTTCCCACAGCTCAGCACACTTGCAGAACAATATGATTTGCGTGACACAACAAAAGAGACCGAACCCAACTCTGCACCGGGGGCTGGAGCCAAAGACAGGTAGGTAAAGAACTTCAGACTCCACGAATTGAATTGTCGCGGCACAAAAAGGAGCCAGTACCCGTGCCATTATCAGGAGAGCCCCTGGAGCCAGGTCAGAGATCAGGAAGTAGATGGAATCGCTCATCACCCACGGAAAACCAAGTCGGCACCTGACTCATAAGGAAACTGAGGTTCAGAAAGAGAGCGTGACCTTGGCTCTGCCGCACACAGCGCTAAAGCTAGACCAGGATGGAACCCAGCCAGTTACCTTGCGGCCTGGCCCCAGAGCCCAAAGCGTCGCCCAGGACAGGAGAGGTGAAAGGTGATGAGCAGCGGGGCAAGTGCTGGGAGCCTTGCACAGCTGCCTTCAGCCGCGGGCCCTGGGAGCCCCCAATTCTGCTCTCTGCATCTCTGAAACCTAACCTCTACTTTCACAGTTATCACCTGGAGAGGCCAAATTCAGGCTCCAGTGTGGCTCCCTGGTGGTCTAGTGGCTAGGATTCCCCAATTTCCTAGCTCCGGCCCGGGGTTCGATTCCCGGTCAGGGAAGCTCTTTTCTCAGCGTCTCCACTCAAAGGAGTCTTCTTCAACCCCACAGGTGTGTTTTGCCACAAGGTCCAGATGCAGAAGTACTTCTGCACTGAGTCCCTAAACTCCAGTGAGGTCCTGCCTCAGGATTCTTGGCATCGCCCAGGCTGGAGAAGGTGAGATGTGATGAACAGCCAGGGCTGAGCAGCCCCTCGCCTTCATTCTCCCTTCATCTCAGGAATTTAATGTCTTGCTTTCAGAGTTTTTCATCCAAAGAGAACCTGGAACTTGAGTTCCCAAAACAATAAAAAACAAAAACATAAAACATTTGAAACATACCAAAAAATTGAAATACTAACATTGTATATTCTGTACCTAACGGCGCAGAGTTAACATTTCCCCACATTTGCTTTCTCACTCTCTCTCCATATATATGAACTGCGACACCTTTTGGAGTAACTTGCAGACATTGCAACTCCAGATCACTGGTTGGGCCGCTGTTGCTCCTTTCCTTTGGCGTCTCCCTCAAAACCAGCTTCTGCGGGACCTGCCCTCCAAGACCAGGGGAAGGCTTTGTCCTCGCAAGGAGGCCCCTCTTGCCCCTTCAGGAACCTGGAATCTGTTCTCTTCAGGCTGTAGAGAAGCTTTAGGTCGTGTTTTATTCAGCTCCCCCCTGAAGTGCAGGCCAGGCACGCCCTGTGCTCGTAGGAGTCCCCCCAGAACGGCTGCCCTCCGGTCTCCTCCCGGTTGCCTTGGCGGGCAGTGGGGTCTTGGGTCAGCCTGAGCGCTGGAACCGCCTACCTCGGGAAAGGACCTTCAGGGAGGTGCAGCTGCCCCTTGGCTGTTGCCTGGATCTCAGTGACCTGTATGGAGGGAAAAGAGTTCTGACGAGACAGAAAGTTGAAGGATGTTTCCTGTAGTAGGAGGATGAGGGGAGCAGATGGGAAATGCGTTAAAGGGAGGGGGAAAGTTTTGAAGAGCTTCCCAGAATTGACTGTATCAGTGCTGGTGGTGGTGGGGTGGGTGGGTGGGGTAGTGGCTGCTCTGTGACAACAATGGTACTTAGTCTTGTCTTGGCCTTGACCTGGTCCCGGGTCCAGTCTCAGTCCAAGCAGACAGAGGCATCCTGGTTTGCAGAACATATTCCATTGTGCCTCTCTCCAAAATGGGTATTCACTGAGTTTCTATTTCTAGGATCCCAGTGGATGGTGTCCATGGGGTTTCTTGAACTTTCTTTCTTGTCTGAAAAATTCCTTATCTCTCCTTCAATTCTAAATGGTAATCTTTCTGGGTAGAGTATCCTGGGTTGTAGATTTTCCCTTTCAGCACTTTTAAATATATCATGCCATTCCCTTCTAGCCTGCAAATATTCTGCAGAAATATCAGCTGATATGGGGGTTCCCTTGTGTATGACTCATTGTTTTTCTCTTGTTCCCTGTCTTTGTCTTTAACTTTTGCCATTTTAATTATGATATGTCTTGGTGTCGGTCTGTTTAGGTTCACCTTGTTTGGGACCCTCTGTGCTTCCTGTAACTAGATATCTGCTTTCTTCTTCAGGTTCGGGAAATTTTCAGTCATAATTTCTTCAAATACATGTTTGACCCTTTTCTCTCTCTTCTCCTTCACAGATCCCTGAACTTCCTTTCTTGCTGAAATGTAAATCAGGGGAAATTAAAAAGTAGATAAATTAGTGGTCTAGATAAATTAGTCGTCTCCATGCCAGGTATAAGAAAAAAAATTTAAGTTGATAATAAAGATGAATCTCAAATACTTTTAAAGACTTTAAAGAATTCTAAAAATTGACATAATAGCATAGAAAATATTTATGTCACGTCATATTTCTAGAGATGACTCCTTTTATGCATCACACTGGTTTAATAATTTTGGTCTAAAAACTACTTTGTCTTTCAGATTTTCTAATAGTGTAGAAAATATTGGTAGCAGAGTATTCTAGTTTATACACACCTTGGATTTATGTTCTCTTCTAAATCCTCATGACACTGAATTGCCTAATTTTCCTCTACTGGTTTTACTTGTCCAATAAGAGAACTTTAATTCCAATAAATATTTAAGTTTATAAAATTTAAAATTATGTGTTCCAGTAAATTAAGTATACCATTTAATAACTTTTAAATGGAGATTAACTCTTATGATTCTAGAAATCATTGTAACAATTATTCTACTTACAATTTGGGGGTCAATGTTTTTAGGTATCGTTCAATATATGATTCCAACATTCATTTCTCTATTATGATTCAGCTCAAGTTGTGTTTTTAAGATCTATCATGATCTTTAAGTGCCTAGACTGATATTAAATTAATTAAAGTATAATATTTGCCTGGAGAATTTTTAATTAAGATGGAAATAGGGCTTCCCTGGTGGCGCAGTGGTTGGGAGTCTGCCTGCCGATGCAGGGGACATGGGTTCGTGCCCCGGTCCAGGAAGATCCCACATGCCGCGGAGCGGCTGGGCCCGTGAGCCATGGCCGCTGAGCCTACGCGTCCGGAGCCTGTGCTCCACAGCGGGAGAGGCCACAACAGTGAGACGCCCGTGTACCGCAAAAAAAAAAAAAAAAAAAAAGATAGAATAACAAAGCCCTGTTTTTATATAACGCTGGTGTGGCCATAGGTTAACAGGTTAAAAGGACATGTGGGTACCGTTAGAGTATGTTGGTGAGCACAGCCATCATGTCACTTGAAGAAATGTAAAACACATGGAGTATCTTCTTCAGGAAGTAAGGAGCTGTCACTGAAGACCAGCTGTTTTCATGAAGGGCTTGCTTATTTAAAAAAAAAATTTTTTTTTTGGTTCTTGTTTGCCTGCCTTCTAGGTCTGGATTCATCCATTTTTCCATTCTTCTTTATGCTTATTTTGTGTCGAACACCACTGGTGTCCCTAGGCCAGGTGGGCAGAGGAGCCAGAAACTACAGGGCTTGACCAAATTATGTTCCCACACTTTTTGATGCCTCCAGAAGGGGATGCCACAGGCAGAGACCTTGGGTTTGCTCAGGATGCAGCATCTCTCCTGGACCAGGGTCTGATACTTAGTAACACCTAATAAGTGCTCAGTGATTGAAGGAATTCTAACACAAGGTCCTAGAAAGCTGAAGAGGAGGAAAGAATGTGGGTGGGTTGGGGCAGTCTAGAGTATGAGGGCCAGAGTGAGACAGACAGACAAAAACAACCACAAAGAGAGTAGAGAGAATGGTTAGAACTGGATTTAGGGTATAAACGCCTAAGAGCTCATGTGTGCTCATGAGATTCAACAGAAGAACCAAGAGAGGGTGAGCCAGCAACTCTTGGTATCCAGGTTTGCACCAGAAGCATTGTCAGGTGCAGGATTCTGTTGCTTCCAATGTTTTGTCTCAAGTGGAACAATTTTTTTTCAGAAATAGACAAACACTGTCAAGGAATCATATAGAGACAGCTATTGGATTACTAACCCAACTTTGAGTAGGAAGGTGACCAGTCCACAGATCGTGAGTGTCCAAGAAGGCAAATAGCAACTTACAAAGGGAAGGGAAGATGAATATATGTCTGGGACCAGTGGTTATTCCCCTCCAATCGATCAGCTACTTGGCAGGAAGCAACCTGGGGTCATTCTGGTCAATCTTTTTTGGACCCAATTTAGTAGGTCACCACCAAAACCAATAACAACTACTAAAAGACTTTCTAAACATCTTGGAAGTTATCAGCTGAACAAATGCAATATGGTACCTCTGGGTAATAGCCACATTGTCCTTCTGCCATTCCCCCTGCTTAGCTGAGTCAGGAGTCCAACACCTGTTGTAAGAGTATCAGATAGATTTATAGAAAGTTTGTTGTACTAGAAAGACTTTGAAGAAAAAGAATCTTTCACTGAGTTGTAAAAATACATTGGTCTATAAAGTGGCACACCTCCTATTGAAGTCAAACTAGGAACACGTGAAGAACGACCTTCAGCTTCTGGTAAAGGTGGAGTGACAGAAATGAGATTTACTTTTCTGCCTGAAACCTGACCCTACCCTTCCCCCCTGTCCCCAAAGAAAAGAAAAAGACAAAAGGCATAAAATATTAGTTTTCAAGACACTGAAAATCAGGCAATAAAGGGTAGAAATCCCTGAGAGATGAGAAACAAATATGGTGAGCCCTGCCATTGGCCCAGCTTACTGCTTTCAGAGTCTCTAGGCTGAGCACAAGGAGGGGATCTGAGGCCAACTCCTTGGATTGTGCGGATGAAGCTGAGTATCCATGGAGAACAAGGGAGCTAGAGTTCATAGGACAGATTTAGTGATGAGAGAGATGAACACAGAGAACCCAGGCATTTGGAAAGGGTTTCCTTCAAGTAGTGAGGGGAGTTCTGATACAAGCATGCTTGTGGAGAAATGCCTGAGACCAAAAAAAGAAACTTTGAAAAATATCATGGGACAGTGCCTGGTGTTCACACAGTACAGGCAATTGTACTCTCTCCCCACAGCCAGACCGAACTACTCATAAGAGCCATGGAGAAGAACACTCAAAGAAGGTTGTGACTTACTAGTTGGATTAGTCAGCCTTAGACTGACCTACCTAAAAAATAATAAAACCAAGATTCAAAGGGATCAAACTGTTTACAAGTCACTTAACTCTATCCCAGAACAAAACTCAAGAAGATTTATAGGAATACCAAAATAGCCAATACACAAGAAAGTAAATTTTGGCCATGTCTGGTATCCAATCAAAGAATGTGAGGCGTGCAAAGAGGCAGGAAAACATGATGAATAAGAAGAATAGTCAATGAATCAAAACGGAACCAGAACTGACATGATGGTATAATCAACAGAGAGGACTTTAAAACATTTATTATGACTGTGTTACACATTCCAAAGAGTTGTAGAAACGTGGAACATATAAAAATGGCCAAAATAAAACTTTAAAGATGAAAACAATAACTTCTTTTCTAAAGTTTTTAAACAGCTTTATTGGAGTATAATTGCTTTACAATGGTGTGTTAGTTTCTGCTGTATAACAAAGTGAATCAGCTATACATATACATATATCCCCACATCCCCTCCGTCTTGCATCTCCGTCCAACCCTCCGTATCCCACCCCTCTAGGTGGACACAAAGCATCGAGCTGATCTCCCTGTGCTATGTGGCTGCTTCCCACTAGCTATCTAGTTTACATTTGGTAGTGTATATATGTCCATGCCACTCTCTCTTGTTCCCAGCTTACCCTTCCCTCTCCCCGTGTCCTCAAGTCCATTCTCTACGTCTGCATCTTTATTCCTGTCCTGCCCCTAGGTTCTTCAAAACCTTTTTTTTCTAGATTCCATATATATGTGTCAGCATACAGTATTTGTTTTTCTTTTTCTGACTTACTTCACTCTGCATGACAGACTCTAGGTCCAACCACCTCACTACAAATAACTCAATTTCGTTTCTTTTTTTGGCTGAGTAAAATATTCCATTGTATATATGTGCCACATCTTCTTTATCCATTCATCTGTTAATGGACACTTAGGTTGCTTCCATGTCCTGACTATTGTAAATAGAGCTGCAATGAACATTGTGGTACATGACTGTTTTGTTTTGTGGGTTTTTTTTTCTTTTTTGTAGGACGCAGGCCTCTCACTGTTGTGGCCTCTCCCGTTGCAGAGCACAGGCTCCAGACGCACAGGCTCAGCAGCCATGGCTCACGGGCCCAGCCGCTCCGCAGCATGTGGGATCTTCCTGGACCAGGGCACAAACCCGTGTCCCCTGCATCGGCAGGTGGACTCTCAACCATTGCGCCACCAGGGAAACCCTACATGACTGTTTTTGAATTATGGTTTTCTCAGGGTATATGCCCAGTAGTGGGATTGCTGGGTAGTATGGTAACTCTATTTTTAGTTTTTTAAGGAACCTCCATACTGTTCTACATAGTGGCTGTATCAGTTTACATTCCCACCAACAGTGCAAGAGCATCCCCTTTTCTCCATACCCTCTCCAGCATTTATTGTTTCTAGATTTTTTGATGATGGCCATTCTGACTGGTGTGAGGTGATACCTCACTGTAGTTTTGATTTGCATTTCTCTAATGATTAGTGATGTTGAGCATCCTTTCACGTGTTTGTTGGCAATCTGTATATCTTCTTTGGAGAAATGTCTATTTAGGTCTTCTGCCCATTTTGGAGTGGGTTGTTTGTCTTTTTGATATTGAGCTGCATGAGCTACTTGTAAATTTTGGAGATTAATCCTTTGTCAGTTGCTTCATTTGCAAATATTTTCTCCCATGCTGAGGGTTGTCTTTTTGTCTTGTTTATGGTTTCCTTTGCTGTGAAAAAGCTTTTAAGTTTCATTAGTTCCCATTTGTTTATTTCTGTTTTTATTTCCACCTTCACTAGGAGGTGGATCTTGCTGTGAGTGATGTCATAGAGTGTTCTGCCTATGTTTTCCTCTAAGAGTTTGATAGTGCCTGGCCTTACATTTAGGTCTTTAATCCATTTTGAGTTTATTTTTGTGTATGGTGTTAGGGAGTGTTCTAATTTCATACTTTTACATGTACCAGTCCAGCTTTCCCAGCACCACTTATTGAAGAGGCTGTCTTTTCTCCACTGTATATTCTTGCCTCCTTTATCAAAGATAAGGTGACCATATGTGCGTGGGTTTATCTCTGGGCTTTCTATCCTGGTCCATTGATATATATTTCTGTTTTTGTGCCAGTACCATACTGTCTTTTTTTAACATCTTTATTTGAGTATAACTGTTTTACAATAGTGTGTTAGTTTCTCCTTTACAACAAAGTGAATCAGTTATACATATACATATGTTCCCATATCTCTTCCCTCTTGTGTCACCCTCCCTCCCACCCTCCCTATCCCACCCCTCTAGGTGGTCACAAAGCACAGAGGTGAACTCCCTGTCTATGCTGCAGCTTCCCACTAGCTATCTAATTTACATTTGGTAGTGTGTATATGTCCCTGCCACTCTCTCACATCGTCACAGCTTACCCTTCCCCCTCCCCATATCCTCAAGTCCATGCTCTAGTAGGTCTGTGTTTTATTCCCATCCTACCACTAATCTCTTCATGACATTTTTTTTTTAGATTCCATATATATGTGTTAGCATACGGTATTTGTTTTTATCCTTCTGACTTACTTCACTCTGTATGACAGACTCCAGGTCTATCTACCTCATTACAAATAACTCAGTTTCGTTTCTTTTTATGGCTGAGTAATATTCCATTGTATATATGTGCCACATCTTCTTTATCCATTCATCTGTTGATGGACACTTAGGTTGCTTCCATGTCCTGGCTATTGTAAATAGAACTGCAATGAACATTTTGGTACATGACTCTTTTTGAATTATGGTTTTCTCAGGGTATATGCCCAGTAGTGGGATTGCTGGGTCATATGGTAGTTCTATTTGTAGTTTTTTAAGGAACCTCCATACTGTTCTCCATAGTGGCTGTATCATTTTACATTCCCACCAGCAGTGCAAGAGTGTTCCCTTTTCTCCACACCCTCTCCAGCATTTATTGTTTCTAGAGTTTTTGATGATGGCCAATCTGACTGGTGTGAGATGATATCTCATTGTAGTTTTGATTTGCATTTCTCTAATGATTAATGATGTTGAGCATTCTTTCATGTGTTTGTTGGCAATCTGTATATCTTCTTTGGAGAAATGTCTATTTAATTCTTCTGCCCATTTTTGGCTTGGGTTGTTTGTTTTTTTGTTATTGAGCTGCATGAGTTGCTTATAAATTTTGGATATTAATCCTTTATCAGTTGCTTCATTTGCAAATATTTTCTCCCATTCTGAGGGTTGTCTTTTGGTCTTGTTTATGGTATCCTTTGCTGTGCAAAAGCTTTTAAGTTTCATTAGATCCCATTTGTTTATTTTTGTTTTTATTTCCATTTCTCTAGGAGATGGGTCAAAAAGGATCTTGCTGTGATTTATGTCATAGAGTGTTCCACCTATGTTTTCCTCTAAGAGTTTGATAGTGTCTGGCCTTACATTTAGGTCTTTAGCCCATTTTGAGTTTATTTTTGTGTATGGTGTTAGGGAGTGTTCTAATTTCATACTTCTATAGGTAGCTGTCCAGTTTTCCCAGCACCACTTATTGAAGAGGCTGTCTTTTCTCCACTGTATATCTTTCCCTCCTTTATCAAAGATAAGGTGACCATATGTGTGTGGGTTTATCTCTGGGCTTTCTATCCTGTTCCATTGATCTATATTTCTGTTTTTGTGCCAGTACCATACTGTCTTGATTACTGTAACTTTGTAGTATAGTCTGAAGTCAGGGAGCCTGATTCCTCCAGCTCCGTTTTTCGTTCTCAAGATTGTTTTGGCTATTCGGGGTCTTTTTTGTTTCCATATAAACTGTGAAGTTTTTTGTTCTAGTTCTGTGAAAAATGCCAGTGGTAGTTTGATAGGAATTGCATTGAATCTGTAGATTGCTTTAGCTAGTAGAGTCATTCTCACAATGTTGATTCTTCCAATCCAAGAACATGGTATATCTCTCCATCTATTTGTATCATCTTTAATTTCTTTCATCTGTGTCTTATACTTTTCTGCATACAGGTCTTTTGTCTCCTTAGGTAGGCTTATTCCTAGATATTTTATTCTTTCTATTGCAATGGTAAATGGTAGTGTTTCCTTAATTTCTCTTTCAGAGTTTTCATCTTTAGTGTATAGGAATGCAAGAGATTTCTGTGCCTTAACTTTGTGTCCCGCTACTTTACCAAATTCATTGATTAGCTCTAGTAGTTTTCTGGTAGTCTTTAGGATTCTCTATGTATAGTATCATGTCATCTGCAAACAGTGACAGCTTTGCTTCTTCTTTTCCTATTTGGATTCCTTTCATTTCTTTTTTTTCTCTGATTGCTGTGGCTAAAACTTCCAAAACTATGTTGAATAATAGTGATGAGAGTGGGCAACCTTGTCTTGTTCCTGATCTTAGTGGAAATGGTTTCAGTTTTTAACCATTGAGAACGATGTTGGCTGTGGGTTTGTCATATATGGCCTTTATTATGTTGAGGTAAGTTCCCTCTATGCATACTTTCTGGAGGGTTTTTATCATAAATGGGTGTTGAATTTTGTTGAAAGCTTTTTCTGCATCTATTGAGATGATCATATGGTTTTTCTCCTTCAATTTGTTAATATGGTTTATCGCATTGATTGATTTGTGTATATTGAAGAATCCTTGCATTCCTGGGATAAACCTCACTTGATCATGCTGTATGATCCTTTTACTGTGCTGTTGGATTCTGTTTGCTAGTATTTTGTTGAGGATTTTTGCATCTATGTTCATCAGTGATATTGGCCTGTAGTTTTCTTTCTTTGTGACATCTTTGTCCGGTTTTGGTATCAGGGTGATGGTGGCCTTGTAGAATGAGTTTGGGAGTATTCCTCCCTCTGCTATATTTTGGAAGAGTTTGAGAAGCGTAGGTGTTAGCTCTTCTCTAAATGTGTGATAGAATTCACCTGTGAAGCTGTCTGGTCCTGGCTTTCAGTGCTTGTGATTGGTCTGTTTATATTTTATATTTCTTCCTGGCTCAGTCTCAGAAGGTTGTGCTTTTCTAAGAATTTGTCCATTTTTTCCAGGTTATCTATTTTATTGGCATATAGTTGGTTGTAGCAATCTCTCATGATCCTTTTTATTTCTGCAGAGTCAGTTGTTAGTTCTTTTTCATTTCTAATTTTAATTATTTGAGTCTTCTCCCTTTTTTTTCTTGATGAGTCTGGTTAATGGTTTATCAATTTTATTTATCTTCTCAAAGAAGCAGCTTTTAGTCTTATTGATCTTTGCTAGTGTTTCCTTCATTTTTTTTCATTTATTTCTGATCTGATCTTTATGATTTCTTTCCTTCTGCTAACTTTGGGGTTTTTTTTCTTCTTTCTCTTATTGCTTTAGGTGTAAGGTTAGGTTGTTTATTTGAGATATTTCTTGTTTCTTGAGGTAGGATTGTAGTGCTATAAACTTCCCTCTTAGAACTGCTTTTGCTGCATCCCATAGGTTTTGGGTCGTCATGTTTTCATTTTCATTTGTTTCTAGGTATTTTTTGATTTCCTCTTTGATTTCTTCAGTGATCTCTTGGTTATTTAGTAGTGTGTTGTTTAGCCTCCATGTGTTTGTATTTTTTACAGATTTTTTTCCTGTACTTGATATGTAGTCTCATAGCATTGTGGTCATAAACAATACTTGATATGATTTCAATTTTCTTAAATTTACCAAGGCTTGATTTGTGACCCAAGATATGATCTATCCTGGTGAATGTTCCATGAGCACTTGAGAAGAAAGTGTATTCTGTTGTTTTTGGATGGAATGTCCTATAAATATCAATTAAGTCCATCTTGTTTAATGTATCATTGAAAGCTTGTGTTTTCTTATTTATTTTCATTTTGGATGATCTGTCCATTGGTTAAAGTGGGGTGTCAAAGTCCCCTACTATGATTGTGTTAGCTAGGACAATTTTAAAAGGCCTATCATGGGAGTGTTTGAAGTCCCTGAAATGACCTGATGACTTTTGTTTTTTGTTGTTTGTTTGTTTTTGCGGTACGCGGGCCTCTCACTGTTGTGGCCTCTCCTGTTGCAGAGCACAGGCTCAGGACACGCAGGCTCAGCGGCCATGGCTCACGGGCCTAGCCGCTCCATGGCATGTGGGATCTTCCCGGACCGGGGCACGAACTCGTGTCCCCTGCATCGGCAGGCAGACTCTCAACCACTGCGCCACCAGGGAAGCCCCTGAAAAAGTTTTTTGAAGAATAAAATTTTGAAGAAACTAGACAGAAAATATTCCAATTATAATGAAAATTATAAAGCCACCAATCCAAGAAGGCAAATGAACCCTGAGCACACAGAATATGAAGAAAGTCACACCTAGCACATTACTATTAAACTGCTCAAATCCATAGGAAAAGGAAAAATCACTAAAGCAGCCAAAACAATAAGACATGCTACATACAGAAAACAAAAATAAAGGCAGTGGAGCAACATCTTTAAAAAACTGAGAGGGGGGAAAAACAAAGTCAGCATGTAATTCTATGTGTGTGCCCTCACAAAATATCTTTCAAAAATAAAAGTGAATAATGACATTTATAGACATACAAATGCTGAAAGACTTCATCACCAGGAGATCCACACCACAAGAAATGTTAAAGGAGTCCTCCAGAAAGAAGGAAATTCACAGCAGATAGAATTCTGGGTGTACATAAAAGAATGAAGGACAAAAGATATGATATCTGCATGGAAAATATATAAGATCATTTCTTATCAATTAAATATCTTCAAAAACATGGGACAGTTTAAAGAAAAGTAAAAACCTTAGATTTGGGGTTTATAATATATGCAAAGTAAAATGCATAAGGGCAATAGCATAAAGGCAGTCAGGTGAGAAATATGAAGAGGAATGACATCACTTGAAGGCAGGCTGTGATAAGGTAGAAATGTATGCTCTAAAGCCTAAAGCAGTCGCTGAAATAACAAAAGAGTTATAGCTAATAAGCCAACGGAAGGTGAGAGAATGGAACCATATGTAAAACCATGTAAACTCTCTTAAATGAACAGTTGCCCTTGTGGCACTCTACCCATACACATGTGTACAACAATGATGAGTGCAGTATTGTTTGTAATAATAAAAGCATAGAAACAAATTGATTTCAAAGGTATATGTAAAAGGTTCAATAAATACTAGTGCAAACAATGGATAAAACTTCACTGTTAAAAGGAACCCAGAGGGTAACGATGAGATGACGACTCTACCTTCTTTCCAGGAATCCTGGATTCCAAGTGACCTGTGTCCTTCGAGGGTCTTCTGTGAGGATCAGAAGAGCAGCAGTGATCTTGGTTTATTTAGGTTCTCTTGCTGTGGACAAGACACGGGTGACAAGAAAGGTAAAGGAGGCCTTCCTCCGAGTTTACGTAGAAAAGGAGGCCTTCCTCCGAGTTTACGTAGAAATGATGTACGAGGGAAACCGTTAAATTACATACTGAAAAAACTAGAAAGGCGTCCCTGGGTGGGTTCGAACCACCAGCCTTTCGGTTAACAGCCGAACGCGCTAACCGATTGCGCCACAGAGACCTGAAGGTACGCTGTTTCTCATTTACGTAGAGAGTAAGCAGTCCTTCCAAGGTAGGCGGAGTCACCGCCTTTCTCAGGACAGCGGCGAAGGCTCCAAAGCCTCGGACAACGGGAGAGGCGGAGTCGACGCAGCGTGCTCCTTCCGGCGGGGGAGCCGTGCGTCGGGCTATCCCGCAGGCAGAAGGGCAGCCGTGCGTCCCCGCCGCGCCTTGCTCCACCACACCCGCCGCAGATGCCGGCGCCCCGCAGACGCCCCCGGGCTTGAGCTGAGGGGGGCCCGAGAGAAGCTGCGTGCCCGATGGGTTACGTGACAGCTCCCCGTTTGCTCCGCCTTCACTCGACCATCTCCCCCGCTGGGCAGCGGTTTAGTAGATGTGGTCGGTTTGGCTGCAGCGGGAAGGAGATCAGGTCCAAAGAGCAAATGTGAAAAGGAGCAAAAGAAAGCAGAGGCATGGATGAGACAGACCTCCCAGGAAGCCTGTGAGGCACAGGCCGGATCTTGAGAGATTAAAATTGTTTTTATTAAGTAACTGAATAGGGAGGGAGAACCGGAGAAGGGCGTGAAATAGAGAAAAGCACGAGCATGTGTGTCTAAGAATTAAACAGCAAAATAATGTGAAAATATTTATGTCAAAGAAATTACCTGTTGGCCTCTGGTGCATCGTGACTGTACAGTGATTAGTGCTGTGTTGTGGCGGCATCAATCTCGGTTCAAATCAAAGTTACAGCAAGTTCGTGTCTATGACCTGTCTTTCGGTTTGCTTTTAATGCCAGCACCAGCTGCGCCCCTTAGCAGCGTTCAGAGAGCAGTTTGCCGCTGGCCGCCGAGCGCGATGCGGTGAGAAGAGCAGTAAATCCCACAGTGCACAAACCTGCGGGCGCTGGTCAAAGCGAAACCTAGGGCGGTTCCTTGTCTCACTGTTGAGCAGGATATATCCCCAAAGTTGAAATAACGCCTCTCAAGGATCCTTATCTGTATCTTCCACTAATAAAATAGTGTGGTGATAGCCATTTTACTGTTAAAGATAATTCAAATACTAGTGAGGGTTGTTACACTAAACGAGAACGAGTTTTTAATGAGTTTACAGTAAAATGCGAAATAGTTGTTCATTGTCTACACCAGCTTGCCTTCGTTCACCAGTCACTAATTTTGAACTATAGTTCACGTAGAGTTAAAAGCACATATCTTTATGCAAGGCAGAAATAGAGACACAGATGTAGAGGACAAATGTATGGACACCAAGGGAGAAAAACCTGGGTGGGAGGAATGGATGAATTGGGATATTGGGATTGGCATATATACACTAATTTGTATAAAAAACGAACAATTTGTAGAATTTTAGCAAACGTAATCATCACCCAGATCAAGTTATAGAAAATTGCCATGATCCCAGAAATATACTCAGTTCCTTTCCAGGCAATTGTTACCCTATCTCACTTAGTTAATTACTATTGTGAGGTCTATTGCCGAAATTACTATTGCCTGCTATTGAAATTCAAATGAATGCATGTAGTTTTTTGTATCTGGCTTTTAAAATACAACATTATGTTCATTAAACATAACCATATTATTGTGTATATCACTTCTTAATTTTGGTATTATTGGAGTAATTTTGGTGTTATTGTTTTTGATGAATATTCTATACCAATCTTTTTGTATACTTGTGCATTCATGGAAGTACTGCAACTGCTGGGTTGTGGAGTAGGTACAAGATTAACTTTATTAGAAACTGACAAACAGTGCCCTAGAATGGTTTCAAACCAGAAACTACAGTTGCAGTTTCTGTGCATTCTTGTCAGCTTTTGGTGTACTAATTCTTTTAGCTATAGCCATGCTGGAGGGTGTGTAAAGATATCTCCTCATAGTATTAATGTGCATTTCCCTAATGAATAAAAATGTCAGGAATATTTTCTTATAACTTCTGGCCATTAAGATATCTTCCTTTGTGATCCAGGACGACCCTGGCTTAGCCTTTCGAGGAAAAGGAAACAGGGTCAGGTGGGTGGTCGCTGTGGTGCAGGTGGATCCTTCCGAGGCACCTCTCGGAGACAGAGACCCAGGCTCAGTGTGTTCCCAGTGGCAACACACGCAGATCCAATGACTGGCCCAGCATCAGCGGACAGTGCCCGGCCTCCCAGGCCTTTGCCATCTCCACACACTTATCAGTTGAGCGAGGATGGAATATACTGTTTACATATTCTCTTTCATTCGAGTCATATTCATTTCCCTGAGTAATTTGACTTTTCAGTTCATCTCACTACCACAAACAGAACACTGTTATCGGTGCCATAATCAGAAGTTAGGTGTAAAAATCAATCCCAGAATACCAAAAAGACGGTGATCCAGGCAACTTCTCCAACTGCTCTTGATTCAAATACCTGTGGTCTCTACCAATGAGCATGTTTTCCTTTTTCCCTTGGACACTCACGCTGAAGACCTATTGGGACAAATGTTGCTTCCACTGTAGGACAAGAGGATAGCCAGGGAGAGGGAGGGGGAGAGGATGTGGACCAAGTGTGCAGAGGCAGCAGGTAGAGTATGTCGATGAGACAGAGCTGAGGCTGTGGGTCCCTCCTTCTGGAGCCACCGCTGAAAGGTGATTAGTCTGATGGGCCGGGCTGTGGGTGGGTTTATGAGAGGGTGTGGGGGTGGATGGGAGAGATTTGGAGGGTCTTCGCTTGAATTCCTTTGGGGAGAGCGGTTTAGAGGAACGGCAAAGGGTGGGTGGAGGGGAGGGTGGTGATCCTGAGTGAACACTGGAGGGGTGGGAGCCTGCACTGGTGCCTGCAGGGTGTGTGCCCCTAGTTACCTGACAAAAGAGATGTCATGATCTTGAAGTTGCTTTCCCCAGGGTGTAAGGCTTATCCACTGTACTCCTGAAAACCTGATGGCTGCGATTTCCCCACCTGTGGGAGGGAATTGGTGCTGGTGGGCGGGGGGCGGGGGTTTGAGTTGCCGCTCCTCCTGATATGCCTTGGTTCATGGCAGACGACGTCTCTTCCGTGATGCCTCACTGTTCTACGCCGACCCAGGGCAAGAGGCGCACCACACTGTGTTCAACTGCCTCGGAATTCCGGTGAGCAGCCGCATCTTCCTGGCCCTCCTATTTCATGACCAAAGTGTATGGATGGGTCCTGCTTCTTGCGCCAAGCCTCCTGACTGTCCTGTCTGTGTGTGCGTGTGGGGTCCCCGTGCGGCACTTTGCTGGGGAGGCCCGCTGGCTGGCAGGCACCAGCAAGAGAGAAGCCACGCCACAGGGGTGGTGAAAAAACATGGGAGACGTCGCCCCGGAGGCCTCGTGCTCCACCGTCCCTTTGGGGCAGGTCAGAAGGAGGTACCTCTTCCGGGAACACGGAGGCCGGAGGCCTGCCTTCGCAAGGAGGCTCCCGGGACCAACGGCACTATCCCTTCCAGGCCTAGCCAACTCCATGGCCACTCATAAGGCTTCCCCTTCTCCCGCCTCCTTCTCTACACCAGCTGTGTTCTTCGGGAGTGTAAGTCACCCCTCCCAACAAGCAGAAATATCCCAACACACCTCTAGTGATAGGGAAAGGAGTTGGATCAACGTTTTCTAACAAGAGGAAGAGAGAGCACTTGTGGTGGTAGGAGGCAACACCTTCTTTGTTGGTTCTCTTGGCAGACACAAGGGCCTGGAATTGAAGCTCCTCCTTGAGGGGTTGGGTGGCACAGCCCAGGAACCTGGCCAGGTAGGCACCTCTCCCACTGCTCCTTAGGGAACAGCAGGAAATCCTGCAGGGTCCACTCTTACCCAGAAGAGATGCCCAGAAAATGCTCCAGTAGAGCCCAGAATCTGTGCACTGAACCACTTTGGAGTGAAGCTCCCGTTGTCGGTTCTTCCCTCAGTGGACCTTGGAGAACCGAGAAATGATTGAAAAGGATATGCCTTTCAATTTCAGTAAAAATTCTACTTTTCTCTGACTTGCCACTGTGCCCCTCCACTCCCCCACTCTAGCATCTCTAGGATAGAAGGCACTGGTTTTGCTTTCCTGGCCGATTTTTTGGTCCATGGCTCCTTTACCTTTAATGGATATTTATTCTCATATTCACAAGTTATAGTAGAAAGGTATTCATATGAGCCTTTCCCAATGCTGTAGTTTGAAACCACCCCAATGTTCATCATATGTGAAATAGTTTTACATTAGTGTAATGCTTATCATTAACACCAAAATTAAGGTATGAGAAACACAAATACATATATATATATAAAACATAATAATGTTGCTTGATAATAGCTAGATAGAAACTTGTATATTCAGACACATGAACTTGAAGAAAGGGCAAGCCTAATTTGAGATAGAAGACATCAGAATTCTTTAAAGTATCAGGGGATGGGTGGGCATTACCTGGAAGGTGTATCAGAGGGCCATGCTTGAATGACAAAAAATGTCTATGTCGTGATCCTGGTGATGATTATACATTTCAATATTCAAATAGCTGCCCATTAATGATGTGTGTATTTTGTTCTGTGAACACACTTTAATAATTTCCTTTTAGGGTAAAAATTGGAGGTCGGATGTCAGAGAATCCAGTAAGATGATGACCGGATTGGAGTACATTGTAAACTGTTTATTTAAAGTCTGGAGCCCAGATCCCACTTGGAGTTGCAGGGAGATTCTGAAGATTCAGATCACTCCCCAAAGGAAAACCATTCGTACCACTCTTGATCATGACAGGAGTGACCCTTCCAAATGAAACTAAGATAAAATTCGAGGTTGAATTTTGTACATGAGACAATCAGAGTTTTATGGAGCCCAAGGCTTTGTGTGCAGTGTCCAATGAAGCTAAGACTTAAGCTTTGCTTTTACTATTTGTCTTAGGGTTCTGTCTGTCCTTTTTTTTCCTTTTTTTTCAGTATAGTTTTTAGCGCTTGTTATCATTGGTGGATTAGATTTGGTTTGGTTGCTCTCTTCTTTTTTTCTTTCTTTTTTAAAATTACTTTTTAATTTTTAAATTTTAAATAATAATTTTTGTTTTTTATTTTAATAACTTTATATTTTTTATTTTATTTTTTCCCCCTTTTCTTCTGAGCCGTGTGGCTGACAGGGTCTTGGTGCTCTGGCCGGGTGTCAGGCCCAAGCCTCTGAGGTGGGAGAGCTGAGTTCAGGACTTTGGTCCACCAGAGACCTCCCAGCCCCACATAATATCAAATGGTGAAAGCTCTCCCAAGATCTCCATCTCAATGCTAAGACCCAGCTCCACTCAATGACCAGCAAGCTACAGTGCTGGACATCCTATGCCAAACAACTAGCAGGGCAGAAACACAATCCCACTCATTAGCAGAGAGGCTGCCTAAAATCATAATAAGCTCACAGACAAAACACACCACCGGATGCAGTCCTCCCCACCAGAAAGACAAGATCCAGCCTTATCCACCAGAACACAGGCACCAGTCCCCTCCACCAGGAAGCCTACATAACCCACTGAACCATCCTTACCCACTGGGGGCAGACACCAAAAACAATGGGAACTACAAACCTGCAGCCTGTGAAAGGGAGACCCCAAACACGGTAATTTAAGCAAAATGAGAAGACAGAGAAATACACAGCAGATGAAGGAGCAAGGTAAAAACCCACCAGACCTAACAAACGAAGAGGAAATAGGTAGTCTACCTGAAAAAGAATTCAGAGTAACGATAGTAAAGATGATCCAAAATCTTGGAAATAGAATGGAGAAAATACAAGAAACGTTTAACAAAGACCTAGAAGAACTAAAGAGCAAACAAACAATGATGAACAACACAATAAATGAAATTAAAAATTCTCTAGAAGGAATCAATAGCAGAGTAACTGAGGCAGAAGAACGGATAAGTGACCTGGAACATAAAATAGTGGAAATAACTGCTGTAGAGCAGAATAAAGAAAAAAGAATGAAAAGAATTGAGGACAGTCTCAGGGACCTCTGGGACAACATTAAATGCACCAACGTTCGAATTATAGGGGCCCCAGAAGAAGAAGAGAAAAAGAAAGGGACTGAGAAAATATTTGAAGAGATTATAGTTGAAAACTTGCCTAATATGGGAAAGGAAATAGTCAATCAAGTCCAGGAAGCACAGAGAGTCCCATACAAGATAAATCCAAGGAGAAACACGCCAAGACACATATTAATCAAACTATCAAAAATTAAATACAAAGAAAAAATATTAAAAGCAGCAAGGGAAAAACAACAAATAACACACAAGCGAATCCCCATAAGGTTAACAGCTGATCTTTCAGCAGAAAATCTGCAAGCCAGAGGGAGTGGAAAGACATATTTAAAGTGATGAAAGGGAAAAACCTACAACCAAGATTACTCTACCCAGCAAGGATCTCATTCAGATTTGAAGGAGAAATTAAAACCTTTATAGACAAGTAAAAGCTAAGAGAATTCAGCACCACCAAACCAGCTTTACAACAAATGTTAAAAGAACTTCTCCAGGCAGGAAACACAAGAGAAGGAAAAGACCTATAAAAACAAACCCAAAACAATTAAGAAAATGGTAATAGGAACATACTTATTGATAACTACCTTAAATGTAAATGGATTAAATGTTCCAACCAAAAGACAACTGGTTGAATGGATACAAAGACAAGATCCATATATATGCTGTCTACAAGAGACCCACTTCAGACCTAAGGACACATCCAGGCTGAAAGTGATGGGATGGAAAAAGATATTCCATGCAAATGGAAATCAAAAGAAAGTTGGAGTAGCAATTCTCATAGCAGACAAAATAGACTTTAAAATAAAGGCTATTACAAGAGACAAAGAAGGACACTACATAATGACCAAGGCATCGATCCAAGAAGAAGATATAACAATTGTAAATATTTATGCACCCAACATAGGAGCACGTCAATACATAAGGCAAATGCTAACAGCCATAAAAGAGGAAATCGACTGTAACACAATAATAGCAGGGGACTTTAACACCACACTTTAACCAATGGACAGATCATCCAAAATGAAAATAAATAAGGAAACACAAGCTTTAAATGATACATTACACAAGATGGACTTAATTGATATTTATAGGACATTCCATCCAAAAACAATAGAATACACATTTTTCTCAAGTGCTCATGGAACATTCCCCAGGATGGACCATATACTGGTTCACAAATCAAGCCTTGGTAAATTTAAGAAAATTGAACTCTTATCAAGTATATTTTCCAACCACAATGCTATGAGACTAGGTATCAATTACAGGAAATAATCTGTAAAAAATACAAACACATGGAGGCTAAACAATACACTAGTAAATAACCAAAGATAACTGAAGAAATCAAAGAGGAAATTAAAAATACCTAGAAACAAGTGACAACGAAAACACGAAGACCCAAATCCTATGGGATGCAGCAAAAGCAGTTCTAAGAGGGAAATTTATAGCAATACAATCCCACTTCAAGAAACAAGGAACTTCTCAAATACACAACCTAAACTTACACCTAAAGAAATTAGACAAAGAAAACAAAACAAGAAAAAAACCCCAAATTTAGCAGAAGGAAAGAAATCATAAAGATCAGTTCAGAAATAAATGAAAAAGAAATGAAGGAAACAATAGCAAAGATCAATAAAACTAAAAGCTGGTTCTTTGAGAAGATAAACAAAATTGATGAATCATTAACCAGATTCGTCATGAAAAAAAGGGAGAAGACTCAAATCCACAGAATTAGAAATGAAAAAGGAGAAGTAACAACTGACTCTGCAGAAATACAAAGGATCATAAGAGATAACTACAAGCAACTCTGTGCCAATAAAAAATGGACAACTTGGAAGAAATGGACAAATTCTTAGAAATGCACAACCTTCTGAGACTGAACTGGGAAGAAATAGAAAATATAAACAGAGAAATCACAAGCACTGAAATTGAAACTCTGATTAAAAATCTTCTAAAAAACCAAAGCCCAGGACTAGATGGCTTCACAGGCGAATTCTATCACACATTTAGAGAAGAGCTAACACCTATCCTTCTCAAACTCTTCCAAAATATAGCAGAGGGAGGAACACTCTCAAACTCATTCTACGAAGCCACCACCACCCTGATACCAAAACCAGACAAAGTTGTCACAAAGAAAGAAAACTATAGGCCAATATCACTGATGAAAATAGATACAAAAATCCTCAAAAAAATACTAGCAAACAGAATCCAACAGCACACCATACACCATGATCAAGTGGGGTTTATCCCAGGAATGCAAGGATTCTTCAATATATGCAAATCAATCAATGTGATAAATCATATTAACAAATTGAAGGAGAAAAACCATCTCAATAGATGCAGAAAAAGCTTTCAACAACGTTCAACACCCATTTATGATAAAAACCCTCCAGAAAGTAGGCATAGAGGGAACTTACCTCAACATAATAAAGGCCATATATGACAAACCCACAGCCGACATCGTTCTCAATGGTGAAAAACTGAAACCATTTTCACTAAGATCAGGAACAAGACATGGTTGTCCACTCTCACCACTATTATTCAGCATAGTTTTGGAAGTTTTAGCCACAGCAATCAAAGAAGAAAAATAAATAAAAAGGAATCCAAATCAGAAAAGAACTAAAACTGTCACTGTTTGCAGATGACATGATACTATACATAGAGAATCCTAAAGATGCCAGCAGAAAACTACTAGAGCTAATCAATGAATTTGGTAAAGTAGCAGGATACAAAATTAATGCAGAGAAATCTCTTACATTCCTATATACTAATGATGAAAAATCTGAAAGAGAAATTAGGGAAACACTCCCATTTACCATCGCAACAAAAAGAATAAAATACCTAGGAATAAACCTACCTAAGGAGACAAAAGGCCTGCATGCAGGAAACTATGACACTGATGAAAGAAATTAAAGACAATACAAACAGATGGAGAGGTATACCATGTTCTTGGATTGGAAGAATCAACACTGTGAAAATGACTATATTACCCAAAGCAATCTACAGATTCAGTGCGATCCCTATCAAACTACCAATGGCATTTTTCACAGAACTAGAACAAAAACTTCACAATGTGTATGGAAACACAAAAGGCCCCAAATAGCCAAAGCAATCTTGAGAAAGAAAAACGGAGCTGGAGGAATCAGGCTTCCTGACTTCAAACTATACTACAAAGCTACAGTAATCAAGACAGTATGGTACTGGCACAAAAACAGAAATATAGAGCAATGGAACAGGATAGAAAGCCCAGAGATAACCCACACACATATGGTCACCTTATCTTTGATAAAGGAGGCAAGAATATACAATGGAGAAAAAACTGCCTCTTCAATAAGTGGTGCTGGGAAAACTGGACAGGTACACATAAAAGAATGAAATTAGAACACTCCCTAACACCATACACAAAAATAAACTCAAAATGGATTAAAGACCTAAATGTAAGGCCATATACTATTAAACTCTTAGAGGAAAACATAGGCAGAACACTCCATGACATAAGTCACAGCAAGATCACTTTTGACCCACCTCCTAGAGAAATAGAAATAAAAACAAATGGGAACTAATGAAACTTAAAAGCTTTTGCAAAGCAAAGGAAACCATAAACAAGATGAAAAGACAACCCTCAGCATGGGAGAAAATATTTGCAAACGAAGCAACTGACAAAGGATTAATCTCCAAAATTTACAAGCCACTCATGCACCTCAATATCAAAAAAACAAACAACCCAATCCAAAAATGGGCAGAAGACCTAAATAGACATTTCTCCAAAAAAGATATATAGATTGCCAGCAAACACATGAAAGAATGCTCAACATCATTAATCATTAGAGAAATGCAAATCAAAACTACAATGAAGTATCTCCTCACACTGGTCAGAATGGCTATCATCAAAAAATCTACAAATAATAAATGGTGGAGAGGGTGTGGAGAAAAAGGAACCCTCTTGCACTGTTGGTGGGAATGTAAATTGATACAGCCACTATGGAGAGCAGTATGGAGGTTCCTTAAAAATCTAAAAATAGAACTACCATATGACCCAGCAATCCCACTACTGAGCATATACTCTGAGAAAACCACAATTCAGAAAGTCATCTACCACAATGTGCATTGCAGCTCTATTTACAATAGCCAGGACATGGAAGCAACCTAAGTGTCCATCAACAGATGAACGGATAAGGAAGATGTGGCACACATATACAGTGGAATATTACTCAGCCATAAAAAGAAAGAAAATTGAGTTATTTGTAGTGAGGTGGATAGACCTAGAGACTATCATACAGAGTGAGGTAAGTCAGAAAGAGAAAAACAAATACCGTATGCTAACATATATATGTGGAATCTTAAAAAAAAAAAAAAAAAAAGGTTTTGAAGAACGTAGGGTAGGGCCAGGACAGGAGTAAAGACATAGACGTAGAGAATGGACTTGAGGACACGGGGAGGGGGAAGGGGAAGTTGGGACGAAGGGAGAGTGTGGCATGGACATATATACACTACCAAATGTAAAATAGATAGCTAGAGGGAAGTAGCTGCATAGCACAGGGAGATCAGCTTGGTGCTTTGTGTCCTCCTAAAGGTGTGGGATAGGGAGGGTGGGAGGGAGATGCAAGAGGGAGAAGATATGGGGTTATATGTGTATTCATAGCTGATTCACTTTGTTACACAGCAGAAACTAACACACCATTGTAAAGCAATAATACTCCAATAAAGATGTTTAAAAAAATAATAAAATCTGTTTCGTTTTGTGTAAAAAAGCCTCACTGCTGTTTGAAATATTTCAACCAAAAAAAGAAAAAAAAAAGAAAAAAATCCATATATGACTACACCATTTCCTTCGTCAAAGGCACACACAAGTTTCATTTAGAGCTTGAACCTGATCTTTAGGTATTTTCTCTTAAATGGTGAGACGTGGTTTAAGTCCAGAGCGCTTCAGCCTAGTGCACTGTTGGGGTGACCTTCGTTCTCCTGACTTTACTCCGTTTGGTGACTAAAGAGTTGTTCTGGTAACAGATGCAACGCAAAAGAAAAGTGAAACACTGCCGTGACTCGGATTCGAACCGAGGTTGCTGCGGCCACAACGCAGAGTACTAACCACTATACGATCACGGCGCGCCACTGAACCGGCGGCGAGGCCGGTTTCTGCGCTACTACTTTTAATATAAATCGATTCCAATTATTTAGCTGTTCTGTTGTTGAAAACTGCAAGTATTCGCGAGTTTCCCTCACGTCTTCCCTCCGTTATTCCCTTCGCATTCTGATGCATTTCTCATCTCCCCTGCGTCCAGCCGGTGCCTCAGATCAGGTCTCCTGGGAAGTATCTTTGCTTTGTTCTTGCCTCCCTTGCTTCATTCCCTCCTCCTTACATCTCCTCTTTTGACCAACCCTTCCCACCGCCTCCTTCCGGCTCCCGGCCCACCTACCGTGGCTCAGACTGTCGGGTGAAGGCGGAGCAAAGAACCGAAAGAACCATTATGAGCCCATCGGGCATTCAGCTTCCCTTGAGTCCCACTCGGCTCAAGCCCGGGGTGTCGGGCGACTCCGGGCCGCTGGCATCTGCGGAGAGTGTGGAGCAAGGCGCGGCGGGGACGCTTGGCTGCCCTTCTGCCTTCGGAATCGCCCAACGCACGGCTTTCCCACGAGTTTCTCCGGTTTTCCGAGGCTTTGGAATCAGTACAGCTGTCCTGCGAAAGGCGGGTGGCTCCGCGTAAGGTGGAAGGCGTGCTTGCTCTCTGTGGGATGAGGTGGGGAAGGAGAGAGAGAGGAGATAATGCTCAGGTGTCTCTGTGGTGCAATCGGGGAGTGTGTTTGCTTATTGACCGAAAGGTTGGTGGTTCGAGCCCGCTGAGGCATGCTTTTCCTGGCCTTCTTAGGATGTAATTAAAGGGTTTGCAGTTATTTCTGTCTTGTACATCCTTTTCACATAAACTTGAAGCTAGGCCTCTATTACCCTTCTTTTCACCTATGTCTTGTCCATAACAAGAGAACCTAAGCCGAGATCATCGCTGATCCTCACAGAAGAGCTCTGAAGGAAACAGGTCACTTCGTCATCTCATCGTTACCCTCTGGGTTCCTTTTAACAGTGAAGTTTCGTCCCTTGTTTGTACTAGTACTTATTGACCCCTTTACGTATAACTTTGAAATTAATTTGCTTATATGCTTTTATTATTACGAACAATACTGCAGTCATCATTCTTGTACACATGCCTATGGTTAGAGTGCCTGAAGCACAATTGTTTTATGAGATATACACGGTTTTGTAAATGGTTCCATTCTCTCACCCTTGTTGGCTTATTACCTATAACTCTTTATTTTGTTATTTCAACGACTGCTTTAGGCTTTAGAACAGACATCTGTAACTTACCACAGCCTGCCTTCAAGTGATGTCTTCACTTTTCTCCCCTGCTTGCCTTTATGCTATCCTTGTCATGCATTTTACTTTGAGTATGTTATAAACCCCACAACCCAAGGTTATTACTTTTCTTTAAACTGTCCCATGTTTTTAAAGAGATTTAAATAATAAGGGGAAAAAGGTTATATATTTTTCATGCAGATACCATTTCTGTTGTCCTTCATTCTTTTGTGCATATGGAGATTTCCCTCTGATGTGAGTTTCTTTCTTCCTGGAGGACTACTTTAACCTTTCTTGTGGTTTGGGTTGCTGGTGATGAAGTCTTTCAGCAATTGCATGTCTGTAAATATCGTTATTCACCTTTATTGTTGAAAGACATTTTTGAGGATAGGAGCCATAGAATGCCACATTGACTTTTTTCTCTTAGTTCTTTAAAGATGTTGCTCCACTGTCTTTTTCACTTGCTGTAGTGCTTCTGATGAGAAATCTGGCATTATATTTATTTTCTGTATGTAGCATGTGTTATCCCTCTGGCTGCTTTTGAGATGTTTTTCCCAACTGATTTGAGCAATTTAATTATTATGTGACTAGGCGTGGTCTTCTTCATATTTATTGTGCTTGAGGATCATTTGATTTCTTGGATCAGTGGTTTATAATCTTAATTGTGGCTGGAAAATTTTCTGTCATTGTTTCTAAAAAATGAGTCTGATACAAAGCAAATCTGATACATGGTAGCAGTAGGTCCTGGGGAGGACCAGCAGACCCATGTAAGGCAACTACTCGGATGTTATAGGGAGACCTTTGAGCTTCTTCAGGTAAGTGGAGGTAACGTACTTTATGTAACCTCCTCAAACAAGGGAGGAAGGGCTGCTTCTCAGGTAACCTGAGGCTCAGGGCAATTTAGGGTTTCAAGAGCCCCACCTTCATCAGAATCTATCCATAAGACCCCATCCCAATGATACCAGTCCTTCTTAATAAATTCCCTGACTTTAACATAAGAGATTCTGTGATGTTGAAAATTCAATTTAGGTTTAGTTTGCAGAGCTACATAAGAGATTCTGTGATGTTGAAAATTCAATTTAGGTTTAGTTTGCAGAGCTCGGGCCTACAGTTATACTAATAGACAAGGTTTTAAGGTTGTTTTGTTTTGTTTTAAATATGGTTATAGAATCTTTCAGGTCCCTAACCTAAATCTTAAGCTAGGAACTTAGAACCTTGAGCTCATCATTTTGTTTCCCCAATTCCTCCAGTTTACATGTAAGTAACCAACCCATTATATTCATATCTTCACTAAAATGTTCTATGGCAGCAACTATTTGACCACTCTAATCCTTACTTTCTATGGAAATCTAAATACAGGTGTCTGCAGATGATGATTTGGGAAAATGTTTTGCTACTGCATGCCACGAACTGAAAGTGTTCTCTGACATCAGGGTCATTAATAATTTCACATCTAATCAGGTCCAAGATCCAATTCCAGATAATATGGAACCACTCCATTTATTATCACTCAATTCTAATCAAGGGTGTCTCTACAACAATGCTAAACATAGAACAATGGCACCACACAAAGACGACTAGGAACTTCAGCATACTGCATTTCTGCTACCATGCCACTTTCTTGAGCCCACGCACACAAACTCAAACACACATCTTACTCCCTCCTCCCAAATGTTAAATCAGGCATTTGTACTACCTAGGTTTTCAACAAAACAAGGCAAAGCTTGAACCACCTTGGAGGCCTCAGTTTTCTGTCCCACTTGCCTCACCATCCTTCTACTTTCTCTCATTAGATTTTTATTTATTCCTGCCCTCCTGCAGCATGTCCTTCTTCGAGCCCCTGGCCCTCTCTCTCAGGAACAGGAGGTAAATGGAGAATTATGATATTGTTGACATTACTACAGGCTTGTTCCCTGGATAGACATCAACTCAAAGAAGAGCATTTGTCCATCCCAGGGTATTTTGTAGAAAAAAAGCTTAGAAAACTAACACTTGAATATTTGCTTTTCCTACAAAGAGAAATTTGAAGTGACACTGCTGGCAGCTGTGAAGTTAGCTCTAGGTATTAAGCTAAAATGGAAGCCTTTGCATTCACCATGGGGCTGAGGAGAAATGGCAGTCAAAACTGGTTGGAAGGAGGTTTCTGAATCCATAAGACATATCACTTCCACCAAAGAGAAGTAATGTTTCCACTTCTCAGTTTGTAGATGGAATTTACAGAAGCTTTCACTCTGAGGGAGGTAAGGAACAAGTTATGGGAAGGCAGTTGACTGTCAGTCTAGCCTTGAAATCATTTAACTAACAGGTGTTCTCATGAGCCCCAAAATGTGTTCCATGACATGACTTCCTCAGTCATGTCTCCAATGTCTGAAGCCTCCCCAGGCTCCCAAAGCTAGAGAAGTTTGAAAGAGGAGAGAATGAAAGAGACACAAGCCTAGGTTCTTGTAAGCACATTCTAGAGTATGGTACAAAGACTTCAGGGTCACCAGTCCCTTGGGCTATCAACTAAGTGGGTTTGGTGGCATAAACCTACTTCGCATCAAAGCTTCCTTTTGAATCTTTTAAGGTAGATTCCCTACATGGTTGAGTTTTGCTGTCATTTCAGCAGTGATCTCATCCTCTTTGTCCTTATCATTTAAATCAGATAACAAAAAGCCCTAATTAGTAGAGTGTTGGTGGACATAATATAAATATTTTCATCTAAGCTCTGGAAATTAAAGGTAAAATTTGCCCTCAAAGTAGTTTTCTTATGTTGCCAGCATTTTGGTTCTTTGTAACTGTGTATCCTTGGAAGGCAGGCTTGGTGTGCTCCAAACTTGTTTCCAGCTCTTGCTTAGTTCAGTGAGCTTAGATCTATCTCTAGAGTTCCTTTGGAGTCTATAAGATGTCTCTTATATTTCTTGTATTTCAAACATGACCTTTCTGAAAAGAGTACATTGTCTTTAAAAAAAAAAGATGATTCTACCCAGTTTTTGAATGAACATTTTTCACATTGAGGCAACCTCTCCACTGTAGTGTCCCCACTCCTTCCTGAATTCAGTGCTGCCTGCTGTGTCCAAATTTAGGGCATGTGATGTCCAAAATTCAACTGCATTCTACACCAGGAGCAATATCTCCGTGAGAGTTCAGCACTCCAGAGGCTCCTGCTTTGGGGCTGTATTGCCTTTCCCTGGAAGAAAGGGCCCAGGATTTTCACATCCTGGATTCAGAATCCCACATCTCAGTCAGGACTCCTGATTTGAGAACAGAACACCAACTGCAAGTTTTCACCACTTGGACCTTGGAGATCCTGGAAGCTGCAGGAGCTAGGGGACATGAACAGATCAGAGGCATGAGACAGCTCCTTGCAAGCCAAGAACTGTGGGACTCCTCCCCTCCCCCACCTTTTCCTTCCTCTTCATTACATTGCTCTGCCAGGTCATTCCTCTCAAATTCCAGTGCCTCTTTCTTGCCTTTCCCTCAGAAATAGGAGATCTTTCTGGCTCTTGTCACTTTGTTCTATTTGATCAAATTTCAAGTCTGATACTTTAACCAGGCCTTCATGTTTTAAACAGTTCCCTAGCCAAGGCTGAAGGCCTCAGGGCATTTGGCTGCTTTAAAACGGTGAATATCTGTTCCAAGTCAGCCCTTGATTACATGTTTGAATTGGACAGAAGACCAGCCATGAAGCCAAGTGTCAACTATTCACATCACTGAGCCACCACCTAGTGCAGGGCCAAGGTCCAGGAAACACAGACTACCATGTTGACTCTACTTTCTCTTCTTTCAACTTTAGATTCTTTGTTTTGATGTAGATAATGATGTTTTCTAAGGGAACAATTGAGTTTCTATCTTCCCAATACCTGTGTCATCTAGTTCCCTGTCTTTTATTTACTTTCATATGTGTCTATTTGTTTATTTATGCTGACCTACAGGTCATCAAGTGAGATATTTTACTCAGGATTAAGGGAAGCATAAAAGACAGAGAAGCTTCCTTAAGACAACTAAAGTTTTTTCCCTTGGTTGGTTCTTCTTACAGGAAAGTATCTCAGATGGAAAGCAGGCAGAAACTGCTTTTGCGAAAGACTTTCATGTATCCTTTCTCTAAAGGGTGTCTATGGAAAGACAAGGAAAAAAAAATCAAGGGTGTCCTTGAATTCCTCTGGGATCCTGGATATAGAAGCTTGGTTACTACCCCATGTTGGGGAGAGGCACAGTTGAATATGAACCACAAATCAGGACACCTCAGACTGGAGCCAGGACCATTTAAGACCAAGCACCATTGTTACCTGGGTTGTTAAAGCATGGCTTCAGTAATTAAATGTTAAATAATCTAAATATATGAAAGTCACTTAACAGTTCCAGGGTGATTTAGAGTAGAACATGTTGTGTACTGCCAGAAACTTGTCTTACTAATTGCCAGATTCTCAAAAAGACATTCCCAAAATATTTAAATAAAATTTAATGAGGTTATCTTATTTTTTAAAAAACAGACTAAGCACCATTATTACAAGGCAGCCAACTACCTGACAGCAGTGATACAGACAATTCTGGAAAGCTCTTGAGAATTATCCCCTACTTTTGATAATTTTCCACCTGCTCCCCTCATCCTCCCACCACAGAAATATTCTTCACCTATTTGTCAAGTCAGAACCCTTTAAAATGTTGGTAGGAATGTAAAATGGTGCAGCTACTATGGAAAACAGTATGGAAATTCTGCAAAAAAGTAAGAATAAGACTGCCATATGATCCAGCTATTCCACTTCAAGGTATTTATCTAGAAAATACAAAACCAGTCATTGGAATAGATATATACATCCATACATACATCAAAGCATAATTTACAATAGCCAAGATATGGAAACAACCCAAGTGTCCATCAACAGGTGAATGTATAAAGAAGATGTGGCATACATACACAATGGAGTACTATTCAGCCTTAAAAAAAAAGAAAAGAAAAGAAATCTTGCCATTTGTTACAACATGGATGGACTTCAGGGTATTATGCTAAATGAAATAAGTCAGGTAAATAAAGACAAATACCATGTGATTTTACCCATATGTGGAATTTAAAAAAATTTTTAAATGAATGAACAAACCATACAAAAAGAAACACATAGGTACAGAGAACAGAGTAGTGGGTTACCAGAGGGGAAGGAGGAGGAGAGAGGGGAAGTGAGTAAAGTAAATTGTTATAAACAAAAAAACCCAAAATCCTAGCAGGACAGAGAGCCAGGCAAGAAGCAAGGGGGCAGCTGCACTTTCCTGAAGGGTCTCTCACAAGGTAGGTGGTTCCACTGGGCAGTTGGACTCAAGAGCCCACAGCCCACCAAAGCAACCAAGCAGAGTCCACAGGGCAGCAGGTCCTGGGGGGAATACCAGCATAGACATGTTCCTCCTACAAGCTCAAGGCGTGCCTGGCCTGCACTATCAGGAAGAGCAGAATAAATTTCCACCTTAAGCTTCTTATAGCCCACAGGATAACAGGGCAAGAGGGGCCTCCCCGCCAGGACAAAATCTTACCCTGGCCTTAGAGCACAGATATCGCAAAAGCTGGTTTTGAGGGACACGCCAATGAAGGGAGCAACAGCAGCCCAGTGATCTTGAGTTGAGAGGTCTGCAAGTTACTCTCAGATGGTGTAGCAAATTATGTACATGGAGAGAGAGTGAGAAAGCAAATGTGGGAAAATGTGCGTTTTGGTGAAGAATATATGCTGTTCCTATTCTTGCAAATTTTCGTAGGTATCAAAGTTTTGTTTTTCTGGTTATTGTTTTGCTTTTTTAAAGGAGTAATTCGCACTCAGGTCCCAAGTTCTCTTTAGATGGACACTGAAAGTGAGACTGTAGGTATCTGAAATGAAGGAAGGCGTGGAGGAGAGGGGCTGCCCAGGCTGCTCGTCACATCTCCCCTCTCCCAGCCTGGGATATGCCTTGGACCTGGGACCCAACCTCACTGGCTTAAGGATTCAGTGCAGAGATCTACTGCATCTGCACCTTGGGGCATATAACACTTGTGAGGAGGAAGCAAAGATTGCTGGGTGCAGAGATGCCACAAAGAGGAAGGGAGAAAAAGGAACAACAAAACCTACACCTCCCTGACCGGGAATCGAACCCGGGCCGCGGCGGTGAAAGCGCCGAATCCTAGCCACTAGACCACCAGGGAGCTATGCACAAACTCCTTGTGATAGTAGAAAGCCTACAATGAGTGTGTGCTATCTCCCGCCCTCCTGTTCTCAGTGCCGCACCTCCCTCCAAGGAACTGTACCCGAAGAACGTTCCCTCCCTGCTTTCTCCAAAACAGGAGCCCCACACGAAAGGCCGAGCGCTCTGCGGGACAGTGGACGCGCCCGCGAGGCCCGCAGGGGCCGCAAGTCCCGAGCGAGTTGCCCCGTCTGGGCCGCACCTCAGAACTGCCCTGGAGCCGCGCCTTTGCCAGGCGACCGCGTGGGGAGAGCAGGCCGCCGGGGCAGGGGCTGTAGAGACAGGAGGGGAGGCGCGCGGGGTGACACCCCGGGATCCCCAACACCATAAAAGACTCCCAGCGGATGCAGGATCGGGGACGGCTGGACGGAAAACGCTTTCAAACGAGGCTGCGCGCCCAGACCTGCATTCAGGGTCTTCCCCTCACTACCTGCGACAACTGCCGTTCTCCCGCCTTAGATGACGCCAACTCCAGGTCCTAAGGCTCCGACCAAGAGTTGTCTCTGACGTAGCCTTTTCCTCAGACCCCACATGCAATTACTTAGGACTTGGTGTTTGCTTCTAGGTCCAGGTGGACTTTGGTCTACACAGTCCTTCCTTTTAGCGACTCTGGACTTGGGCAAACTACTCTCCTGATAAAGGTGGGGAAATGAGTGTAACGCTCGGCTCCCTCACCCTGAACCTCGGATGGGGGCGTTGGGCGACCCTTGCGCTTTTTCCTGGGCTGCGTCCCTCTTCCGGGCCCGTCCTCGAGGCCAGGGGCGGGGCCAGGTGCCCTCAGCGCACTCCTCTCGCCGGCTCTGGAGCCCCGCGCCTTCCCTTGCGGCTGCAGGGAGGCTCCAGGGGCCGCCTGATCGGGTTTGCGGGCCCCAGCGGCGCGGGGGTGTGTTTGTGGTCCCTCGGCCCCTGTCGGGGAAAGGACAACCGCCCCCTCGTCCTGTCCACGTGGGACGGCAGCGCGCCGGACGTGACCGAAAGACAGCGAATCCGTTCCTCTGGCTGCGCGTGGGAGGTGAAAACTGGAACCTGGAGGGGAGGGTAAAGGGGGAAAATCTCATGTAATGTCCTGATCTAAAGCTATTTTCAAGTCCGCCTCTTTGGGGACTCAGCCCTCCAGCGCTGGCGAAGATGCTGCAGTCCGGTAGCACCCTCGATGGCACTTGGAGTCGAGGCGGAACAAGGCAGAGCTCCACGGCTTGGGGGTCAGTGCGCACGCTGCCCGCGCCCTCCTCGGGGTCGGAGCACTTGAACCTCACGTGTGAAGGAAACGCGGTGACCGCCACATTAAGAAAGAAGAAAAGTAACCTCTGGAGAAAATGGCACATGCTTCCCCAAACTTGTAAAGCTTTACTTTTAAAGGAAACCAGACAGGGAGACACAGACACAGACAGACAACGTTGCATTAGTTTTTTCAGCAAAAAGAAAGTCGTCTGCCTGTTGGCCGTGTGTTGTGAGGTGAACACGAAACCCCCTGCAGGCACCGGCTTTCTGCGAAAACCGCCTTTACCTCTTTGTCTTCCTAGGTTAAAATTCGCTCTCCATGACCTGTTGAACTGGAAAATTGTAAAAGGCAAATAAAAGACGTTTCAGACATTGTAAAAGGTAAAACAAAACTGTTCCTCAAGAAGAATGTCAAGTACGATGAGGGAGGAATGAACAACCGTGAGATCGGCGTGGACCGCGCCTGCGTCCTCCGCGGCTTTCTGCTGAGCCTGGTCTTCAAACGAAGTCAATACAGGCCGGGAAGCGCGGCTCGGCCTGCGTTGATGTTCGAGGTTTTTCCAACAGCCAAATGACCTGAGACGTCAGCCTTTGCTAGGCTTACTGCTAAACGTGAAAGTGTGATTAAAGTACAGGACTTCAACTAGATGACTAGAATAAGCCACAGCGCCAGGAACCTGAGAAAGCCCCTTTGCTGGGAGACGCAGGAGAAGGGCTGCTACGAAAGGGCTTTCGAGGAAGGAGCGCGCGGGTCAGGCGCAACCGAGCAGAGGGGAGGGAGGGGAGGCAGCGATGGTGGAGGGAAGGGAGGGAGGGGCGAGGGAGGGAAGGGAGGGGCGAGGGAGGGGAGGGAGGGGCGAGGGAGGGGAGGGAGGGGAGGGAGGGGAGGGAGGGGAGGGAGGGGAGGGCGGGCCCTATGGTTCCCAGGTGGATTCGAAGCATCGATCATACCCGAGAGCCCAGAGCACTGACCGCCTGCGCCGTGAAAAGGGCCACCGAGGCGCGGGTCCGCAGCCTTGGAGGGGCGGTGTCCACGCTGCTGGGATGCGAGCTCGCCTGGGGCTCAGGCTCACCTAACCCCCGGCTCCTGGGGCTTCCGGGAGCTGGAGAGTCCGCGGGGGCGACCCCTGCACTCGCTGTGTGTTGGATGCGGGATCGGGTAGTGAGGCTGTGGGGGCCCCAGGGACCTCGCTTTGGGGGAGGCGAGGAACCCTAAACTAGGGCCTCTCGGGAGCTGCAGTCTCCTTACCTGAGGGCTCGCCTGTGCTGCCAGGGTCCTTTCCTTTCGAAAATATTTGTGGCCAGTCGTGGTAAGAGATACAGTTCTTGGATGTGTCATTAGGCAGGTGAGCAGGAGCTGTTTCCGTGGTGTAGTGGCTATCACGTTCGCCTAACACGCGAAAGGTCCCTGGTTCGAAACCAGGCGGAAACATATAGTTCCTTTTCTGAAACTGACGTTCACGTTTAAAAACCGGAAAACTGGGCGAGTGGGATGGGTTGACGTAACGCGTGCAGCTGTATTTTATCCCCCCGAAATACAGGAGGAGTTCCCTTATTGCCTGAAAGCCTACTCAGCACTAGGAACCATCCCTCCTTTGTCTGCTCTGTGTCACTTTGAAGACAAGGCCACAGACAGACTACGAAGGGCACAGGACAAAGCCAAGTTAAGGTTATCTTTATATTCGGAAATCCCCTCACCTTCTCATGTGGCGCCTAAATCTCCTCTACACTCTGACACGTATTTTGTCTCTGGAAACAAGAAGTTTATCCCCGTGAAGCTCACTTGCTTACCCCACCTCAGCACACTTGCAGAACACGCTGATTTGCGTGACAGAACGAAAGAGACCGACCCAACTCCGCACCGGGTGCTCGACCCAAAGACACGTAGGCGAATTTCAGGCTCCAGAATTGCAGCAGGTAGGGGCACGTGAAGGAGTCGTTGCACGTGCCATTATCAGGAGAGCCCCTGTAGTGAGGTCAGAGATCAGGAAGTAGACGGAATCGCTCATCAGCCGCTGAGAGCCAAGTCGGCACCTGACTCATAAGGAAACTGAGGTTCAGAAAGAGAGCGTGACCTTGGCTCTGCCGCACACAGCGCTAAAGCTAGACCAGGATGGAACCCAGCCAGTTACCTTGCGGCCTGGCCCCAGAGCCCAAAGCGTCGCCCAGGACAGGAGAGGTGAAAGGTGTTGAGCAGCGGGGCAAGTGCTGGGAGCCTTGCACAGCTGCCTTCAGCCGCGGGCCGCTGGCAATCGCCTCCTTTTCTGCTCTGCCATTCTCAAAACTCTAACCTCACTCTTACAGTTTTCAACTGGAGAGGCCAAATTATGGAGGTTTGTTATGTCTGGTTGCCTGCTAGCTACAATTTGGCGTTTTACTGCTGCGGCCCGGATTCGATTCCAGGTCAGGAAAGCTCTAAATTGCGCTAAATCTTCCTCTTCCCGAAGAGAGGTAGTTTGCCAGAAGGGCGATGCAAGACCCTCCTCAGAGTTCCTATTGCCAGGCACCCTTCATGTGTGTTTGTGTGTGGGGGGGAATGTGATGAACCACCAGGGCTTCTGCCCTCCACTCTTTTCTTCCTTTATTTCAGAAACCTAGTGTCTCACATATGGAGTTTTCATCCAAAGAGAACCTGGGACTTAACTTCGAAAAACTCATTAAGAAAACAAAAACATAAAACCTTTTAAATATACAAAAATTTTGAAATACTAGCATTGTCTATTCTGTACCTAATCTCACAGTTAACATTTTCCCACGCTTGCTTTCTCACTCTCTCTCCATATACATGATTTGCCACACCATTTGAGAGTAACTTACAGACATCTCAACTCAAGATCACTGGTTGGGCCACTGTTGCTCCTTTCTTTTGGCATCTCCTTCAAAACCAGCTTCTTCGGGACCTGCCCTCCAAGGACAGGAGGAAGCTTTGTCTTCGTGAGGAGGCCCCTGTTGCCACTTCAGAAACCTGGAATCTGTTCTCTTTAGGCTGTAGAGAAGCTTCAGGTGGTGTTTTATTCGGCTCTCCCCTGCGCTGATGTTCGATTTTTTTCCAACAGCCATATGACCTGATTCGTCAGCCTTTGCTACGGTTCCTGCTAAACGTGAAAGTGTGATTAAAGTACTGGACTTCAACTAGACGACTAGAATAAACCACAGAGCCAGGAACCTGAGGAAGCCCCTTTGGCTGGGATGACACTGGAGAAGAGTTGCCGAGAAAGTGCTTGCGAAGAAGGAGCGCGGAAGGAGCGCGCGGGTCAGGCGCACTAGAGCAGAGGGAGGGGAGGGAGGGAGGGGAGGGGAGGGCGACTCCTATGGGTCCTGGGTGGATTCGAAGCACTGCTCATTTCCGAGAGCCGAGCGCACTGACCGCCGGCTCCGTGAAAAGGGCCACCAAGGCGCGGGTCTACAGCCCTGGAGTGGAGGTGTCCACGCTGCTGTGAGGCGGGGTGGCCTGTGGCTTAGAAGCACCTGACCCCCTGCTCCTGAGGCTTCAGGGAGCTGGGGAGTCAGCGGGTGATCCCTGAACTCTGGCGCTAGTCTGAGGAACTGGAGACCCTGCGTTGGATGTGGGAGCCTGAATCTAGACTGTGGGAGCCCCAGGGACTTTGCTTCTTGGGAGGTGAGGAACCCTAAGCTAACACCTCTCAGGAGCTGCAGTGTACTTGCTTGAGAGATCGCAGGTGCTCCCAGGATCCTTTTCCTTTAAAATTTTTTGGTGGGCCAGTCATGGCAAGACATAATACATTTCTTGGATGTTTCTTTAGGCAGTGACATCTGTGTGGTTTCTGTAGTGTAGTGGTTATCACATTCACCTAACACGTGAAAGGTCCCTGGTTCAAAACTGGGTGGAAACAAATGACGGTTCCTTTTTTTTTTTTTTTCCTGAAACTTACATTCACACTTAAAAACCAGAAAGGGGGCAAGTGGGATGGGTTGTGGCAGAATGTGTAGCTGCGTTTTTATCTCCCCAATCCCAGGAGGAGTTCCATTACCACCTGAAGCCTACTCAGCACTAGGAACCAGCCCTCCTTTCTCTGCTCTGAGTCACTTTGGAGACCAGGCTACAGATATTCCAAGGAGGGCACAGGAGAAGGCCAACTTCAGGTTATCTTTAAATCTGGAAATCCTTCACATTCTTATCTGGTGCCTAAATCTCCTCTACACGCTGACACGTATCATGTCTCTGAAAACCAAGAAATGCATCCCTGTGAAGCAACCTTGGCTTTCCCTCACCCCAGCACACTTGTGAAACAATTTGATTTGTGTGACAGAAAAAAAGAGGACGAATTCAACTCTGCACCAGGGGCTCGAGCCAGACACGAAGATGAAGAATTTCAGGCTCCACGAATTGAGCAGGTTGGGGAGGAAAAGGAGCCGGTAATGTGCCTTCATCAGGAGAGACCCCGGAGCCACGTCAGAGATCAGGAAGTAGACAGATCCACTCATCATCACCCGCTGAGAACCAAGTCTGCCCCTGACTCATAAGGAAAGTGAGGTTCAGAAAGAGAGCATGACTTTGGCTCTGCTGCACACAGAGCTAAAGCTAGAGTAGGATGGAGCCCAGCCTGTTACCTTGTGGCCTGGCCTCAGAGCCCAAAGCGTCGCCCAGGCGGGGAGTGGTGAAGGGTGATGAGCTGAGTTCAGACCGGGGCTCTGGGAATCACCTTTTTTCTGCTCTCTGCATCTCTAAAATCTAACTTTTACTGGGGTAGACTGCCTATCTCCACTTTACTTAGTTATTCTGGGGTTTTATCTTGTTTCTTCATTTGGAACATATTCCTCTGTCACCTCATTTTGCCTGATGTACTTTAAAAATTTCTATGTGTCTGGTAGGTTGGTTACATTTCCTGGCCTTGGAGAAGTGACCATTTGTAGGGGACTTCCTGTGGGTACCAGCAGCCCACTACCCTCTCATCACCAGATCTGTATGCTCTAGGGGTGCCCTGTATGTGGGCTGCATGGGTCCTTCTGTTGTGCCTGGCTGACTGCAGTGCATGGTCTGGTAGGATTAGTTGGTCCCCTCTCTTTGGTTGTCAGGCCCTGCCTTGTTTGGAATCTGCAGCCACTAGTTGGCACTGCCGGGTCAAGAGGCAACTGGCTGTGGAACCCCCGTGGTGGGGGTGGGGGGGTTAGTGCTGTCTTACTGGTGCATGAAGCCAGGTGCTAGAGCTAGTGCTAGTGCTGGCCCACTGGTGGGCAGAGCGGGGTCCTGGGGTTTGGCTGCAAGGCCCAGGAGTCTGAGAGCTGGTGTCAGACTGCTGGTGGGTGGGGCTGGTTCCCGACACAGCTGACTGTGGGGGTTCTGGGTGTCCTGATACTTGTGTTGGCATGCTAGTGGGCGGGGCCAGGGTCCAGCCAGTCCCAGGGCTGGTGAAAACATGGGACAGTTTAAAGAAAAGTAATAACCTTGGATTGTTATTATTTGGATGGTTATAAACCTTGGGTTTATAAGAGATGCAAAGTAAAACGCATGGCAACAAAAGCATAAAGACAGGCAGGGGAGAAATGTGAACTGGTATGACTTCACTTGAAGGCAGGCTGTGGTAAGTTACAGATGTCTGCTCTAAAGCCTAAAGCAATTGCTGAAATAACAAGAGTTATAGCTAGTAAGTCAACAAAGGCAAGAAAATGGAATCATATACAAAACTATGTATAATCTATGATAGAGCGATTGCTCTTCTGGCTTTCTACCCTATGGACATGTGTACAAGAATGATGACTGCACCATTACATGTAATAATAAAAGCATAGAACCAAATTAATTTCAAAGTATATGCAAAGGGGTAAATAAATACTATACAGACAATGGAAGAAACTTCATTGATTACAGGAATTCACAGGGTAATGATGAGTCTATTCTTGAGGATTCCTCAATTCCAGTGACCTGTTTTCCTCCTGAGCTCTTCTCAGAGGATCGATGATGATCTGGGCTTAGTTAGATCCTCCTGTTGTGCACAAAATACAGGGTACAGGAACATAGTAGTGGAGGAGCCTGTCTTGGCTTGTGCGGGAAAGGGTGTGTAGAAAAAGGGAGGACCCCAAGCCCTCTGCATTATGGATGCTTCCCTGAGTAGGCTTGAACCCCCAACCTTTTGGTTAACAGCTGAAGGTATTAACTGCTTGCACCACAGAGATACCTATATGTCGCTTTCTCTCTCTCTTCCCTCACCTCATTCTCAGTGAGAGCAAGGACGCCTTCCACTCTATGCCGAGGCACCCGCCTTTAGCAGTGCAGTCGTACCTGCTCAAATCAGCCCAGGAAAACCGGAGAAACCCGTGGGAAAGCCGTGAGTCGGGCGATTCCGAAGGC
Source organism: Kogia breviceps (assembly GCF_026419965.1). Classification (NCBI taxonomy): domain Eukaryota; kingdom Metazoa; phylum Chordata; class Mammalia; order Artiodactyla; family Physeteridae; genus Kogia; species Kogia breviceps. The sequence continues at coordinate 81,998,273 of NC_081310.1, forward strand.
AGAAGGGCAGCCGAGCGTGCCCGCCGCGCCTTGCTCTACATGCGCCGAGATGCCAGAGCCTCGGAGACGCCCGGGGCCACGAGCCCCCAGGCCTGAGCCGAGTGGGGCCCAAGGGAAGCTGAATGCGGGTGGGCTCCGTGACGGCTCCCGGTTTGCTCCGCCTTCACCCGACCATCTGCCCCGCAGCTGTAGTAGGTGTGCTTGGTATGGCTGCGTCGGGAAAAAGATCAGGTCAAAAGAGGAAACGTGAAAAGGAGCGAAAGCAAGCAGAGGCATGGATGAGACAAGGACACCTCCCAGAAAGCCTGTGAGGAGGCTCGGGCGAGATCCTGAGAGATAAAAATTGCTTTTATTAAGTGTCCAAGAATAAAACAGCAAAAGCAGTGTGGATATATTTACCTTCAAAAAATTACGGGAAGTGCAGTGACTTCCAGCCGGCCTGTAGCGCATCATGACCGTCTGGTGGTTAATACTATGCGGTGGCCGCAGTAATCTCGGCTCAAATCCGAGCTATAGCAGGGTGGTGTCTGTGACTGGTCTCTCGGTTTGTTGTTGTTTTTTTTAAACATCGTTATTGGAGTATAATTGCTTTACAATCGTGTGTTAGTTTCTGCTCGGTTTGCTTTTAATGCCAGCACCAGCTACGCCCCTTAAGAAGCGGTCAGAGAGCAGAGTATAGCGCCGGCTACACAGCGCGATGCGGTCAGAAGAGGAGTAAATCCCACGGTGCACAAACCTGCGGGTGGCCTTGTCTCACTACTGAACAGAAAATGTCTCTAAGGGTGAAATACAGCCTCTCAAGGAGCCTTGTCTGTACGTTCCGCTAATTAAATAGTGCCGTCATTACCGTTTTTCTGGTAAAGATAATTCAAGTATCAGTGTTGGGTTTTTTTCTAAACGAAAACGAGGTTTTAATGAGTTTACAATAAAATGCAAACTAGTTGTCATCATCTACACCAGCTTGTCTCCATCCATCATCCACTAATTTTTATTGGAACAATAAATCATTGAGCTACAGTTCACATAGAGTTAAAAGCACAAATCTTTAAAGCACAGTTTTTTGAATTTTAGCAAATGTAACTATTACCCAGATCAAGTTATAGAATATTGCCATCATCCCAGAAATGTCCCCTGAGCCTCTTTCCAGGCAATTCCTACCTTCTCTCTCTTAGCTGATTACTATTTTGAGGCCTATTGCCGAAATTACTATTGCCTGCTATTGAAATTCAAATGAATGAATGTACTGTTTTGTATCTGGCTTTTTAAATTCAACATTATGTTCATTAAACATAACTATATTATCGTGTATATCACTTCTTAATTTTGGTATTATTGAAGTAATTTTGTTGTTATTTGTTGTTATTTGATGAATATTCTTGGTGTTTTGATGAATATTCTATACCAATCTTTGTGTATACTTGTGCATTCATAGAAGTACTGCGACTGCTGGGTCATGGAGTAGGAACAAGATTAACTTTATTAGAAACTGACAAATAGTACTCTAGAATGGTTTCAAACCAGTAACTATGGTTGGAATTTCTCTGCATTCTTGTCAGCATTTGGTGTAGTAATTCTTTTAAATATAGCCATGCTGGAGGGTGTGTAATGATACCTCCGTATAGTATTAATGTACATTTCCCTAATGAATAAAAATGTCAAGAATATTTTCTTATAACTTTTGGTCATTAAGATATCGTCCTTTGTGATCCAGGACGACCTTGGCTTAGCCTTCCCAGGAAAAGGAAACAGGGTCGGATGGTCAGTCGCTGTGCAGGTGGATCCTCCCGAGGCGTCTCTCCGAGACAAGAGACCCAGACTCGGGGTGTTTGGAGCAGCGACGTGTGCAGATCAATGACTGGCACGGCATCAGCGCCCCCTTCCGGCCTCCCAGGCCTTTGCCATCTCCACGCACTCCTCAGTTAAGCAACGGCAGAGACCTGTCAGTTGAGACAGCGCAATGGCTGTGGGTTGGTCTGTTTGGAGCCGCTGCTGAACGATGGTCGGTGTTGTGAGCTGTGCAGTGAGTTCTCCTCTCTCTGTGTGTGTGTGTGTGTGTGTTGGGGGGAGATTGGGGAGGAGATGTGAGAGGGGAGGGAGGTCTTCGCTTGAATTCCTTTGAGGAAAGTGGTTTAGAAAAACAGCGTGGGGCGGGTGGAAGGGAGGGTGGCGACCCTGAGTGAACCTTGGAGGGGTGGGAGGCTGCACTGTGCCTGCGGGGTATGTGCCCCTAGTTACCTGGCAGGAAAGATGCTATGATCACGATGGTGGTTTTCCCAGCGCGACGCTTGTCCATTGCACTCAGGAAGCGCTGACTTTAGAGATTTCCCCAAATGTGGGAAACTTGACCTCGGAATTTGTGCTAGTAGGGGTATGTATTTGCGCTCTCTGCTATCTCTGTGTGTATGGCAGGGGAGTTCTCTTCCGTGGTGCCTCACTGCACTCTGCTGGCTCAGGCCCAGGGCAAGAGGCGCCCCACACCCAGGGCTCCAACACACAACTTCCTGGCTTTCCTATTCTGGGACCAAAGTGTATGGATGGGCCCTGCTACTTGCTTCAGGCCTCTTGTCTGCAGGCTTGCCGGCAGGCATCAGCAAGAGAAAGGCCACATGGCGGGGGTGGTGGGAAAGCGTGGGAGAAGTCATCCAAAGGCCTCGAGCTCCACAGTCCCTTTAGGGCCAGATCGGCACTTCTTCCAGGAACATGGAGGCCGGAGGCCTGCCTTGGCAAGGAGCCTCCGGGGGCCAGAGCACTGTATCCCTGCCCCGGGTTAGCCAACACTTTTGGTCTCTCACCCGGCTTTCCCTTCTCCTTCTTCCCGTTCAACCCCAGCTGCGTTCTTGGGGACGGTAAGCTGTACCCTATCACCCCCTAACCCACACGTAATGACCCAGTCCCTTCTCCAGTGCTTATGAAGAGAGCTGAATCAACGTTTTCTAACAACGGGAGGAGAGAGAACCTGCGGCGACAGGAGGCAACCTTCTTTTGGCTCAGGAGCCTGGAATCGCCCCTCCTGCTTGAGGGACATGGGTCGCACGCAGCCCACGGAACCAGCCAAGTTGGCGTCTCTTCCACTGCCTCTCAGGGAACAGCAAGAAATCCTGCGGGGTCCACTCTTACCCAGAAGAGACACAGGGGAAATGATCCAGCAGAAGCCCGGACCCTGCTCGATGGACCACTTCGGAGCGACGCTTCTGTCGGCCGGTCTTTGAGAGGAGAAATCATTTAGGACGAGGCGTTCTTCAGTGTCTTGTCTCAGACAAGAGTGAAGAAGGGTGATTCTTCCAAGAAGCTGGCAGTCCTGATACCTGGTGTCGCAGAGAGGCTTGTGGAACAAGACCTCCCTCTCTCCACCAGGGTTAACCAGCTGTTTTGGCCTCCACCTCTTCCTCCTCTTCTCCTCCTTCCCCTGTCATTTTCTATCTTGGTGTTCCTTGAGTGCTTATCTTCCTTTTGTGCCTCGGAACCTCTCACCCTCTACCATGGATTATACATTTTCCTGGGTTGTTCTGAGCATCAAATAAGGAAATCTATGTAAGAGTGCCACAAATGCTCAAAAAGTTTGATCTCATTTTATCAGTAACATCATCTGAATCATCAGGATTGTCTAACTCCCTTTTTAACAATTGCATTTTCATTGTCTGAATATATTAATGCACATTTAAACACCACATAATTTTTGAATAATAAATTGCTTCTGATATTTTAGTATCAAAAATAATGCTGTAGGGCTTCCCTGTGGCGCAGTGGTTAAGAATCCTCTTGCCAATTCAGGGGACACGGGTTTGAGCCCTGGTCCGTGAAGATCCCACATGCCGCGGAGCAACTAAGCCCGTGCGCCGCAACTACTGAGCCTGCGTTCTAACGCCGGTGAGTCACAACTGCTGAAGCCCATGCGCCTGGAGCCCGCGCTCAGCAACGAAGACCCAACGCAGCCAAAAATAAATAAATAAAATAAGTAAATTCATATAAAAAATAATGCTGTAGAAAGTTCTTACTTATAAATCCTTGGCAATTCTGTAGGATAGACACTCCTTTTTTCCACCCTGTAGCCAACCTGTCAGTGTTAAATACCTTTAACAAAAATTTTACAACAATCAAACACTTGGGGCCAATCGCCTTAGCTTGTTACCATCTCAGTTCAAGGACTCTAGGTAATCGGCACAATACCCTGGATTAGCTTATATGGAGAATTATTTTCTCACTCTCTTTTTTGTCTCCTTTCTTCAGTTCTTAGGTAACAACATCCTAATAAAATGGTTGGCAACAACAACACAAGTATATCACTGTATCTTGGGGAACGTTAGTGCTTTCATTGTTCATATGCTTGTCTACCCAATTTGTGCTTGGAGCCAAGGAATAAGAGATCTGCCATGGGCCCCGCTCTTGCACTCTTCTGGCTGTGCCTTCTTCCATTAGGCAAGGATCGTGTGGAGCCAAGAGGACATTCCCACATGGTGCCCATGCCCTCCCTCCCCCATAGGGCTGTCAAATGTGTAACGAATCCCAGAGTCCCTTGCCCAAGTGTCTTTTAGCTCATGTATAGAGACTGTGGATCTTTCTTCCTCGCATTGTCAAACTGAGGGCAAAATGTACTTTTGTTTGTTTGTACTCAAACCTAGGGCTTGTGGGCAATGTGACATCAAGACCACTTTTTAGGGAGAGCTAGTGGATGTAGCATGGATGTATTGGAGGTGCAGAACACAATCTGGTTCCAGCAGGCCAGTAGGCAAACGGTGATGGATGTTCTCACCATGCTTCCTTTTTCTGGTGTGTCACTCCAAAAAGTATAGGAATTCTAAAATCCTATACATTCAGGTGATTATAAACGTATAGTTTTCAAAGTAAGAGAATACAATCTATTTCAGTTTCAACTGAGAGATTTTTTTAAAGCTTGATCAGTAACTTTAAAAAAGATAGACCCAAGGTAGATGCCAAGCTTGTCACTAACATTTGCAGGTGCCAGTGCAAAAAATAAAAAGAGGCATCAAAGCTGCTTACACTCTGAGGTTGGAGTGCCAAGATAGCTTATTTCATATTCTGTTCCAGGGGGCCTTGAGTACAAGAAACACAGAAGTCAAGTTTTAGTCCCAGACTAACTTGAGAAGTCTTATAGGAGGTCCTCACTACATTAAGCTGGAACCCCAAAGTCTTAAGCCCTCAAGGGTAAGGGTCATCCGATCTAGTCCTGTCCCTTCAAGCCCCAGGGCTCTTTGGACAAGGCAGCCTTGGTGCCACAAACAGTATAAAGAATAAGAAAGTTTTAAAAGTTCATGAGAAATCATGGCCACAGACTTGACGTCTAGCAGATTTAGCCTTGAGTACCCACAGCCTGGGTAGTCTGAGAAACAATAAGACAGCAACTTGGTGTGTTGTTTCCCAGCTGGTAACAAACCCCAAGAGCCTATTAGAGGAGAACATATTCAGAGGAAAATATATTCATTCTAGGGCTGTAGAGGTGTCTACAAATAACGTTTCAAGAGAATCAACTAGTATCTAGAATTCAGTTATGAAATATAAGAGCAAAATCTCATGTATTTGGAATTTTAGAAACACTTCTACCAATCCTTGTATCAAAGCAGATGTGAAAATTAGAAAATATTCTGATATTTATTCTGAAAATTAGAAAATATCAAACAAAACTGAAAATACTACGTATATGCAGAAGGTGCAGCTAAGCCAGTCTTTAGAGGACAATACACGGATTTAAATGTAAATTATGAAATTTAAGGCTGATTTCTGAAGAGCTAAATCTCCATCTCATAAAGTTACAAAAAGAATAGCGACAACAACAAAAGCAGATAGGAGCAGAAATTATATATAAAAACAGGAATTTTAAAATTATAAATAAATATACAGAAGAAAAAGTATAAATGGTTGGCTCTTTGAAAAGACTACTAAAACTGATAAAACTGTTAAGAGAGAAGAAGGAAGTCATTGCTGCTGAACCTGTAGACATATAGGAACAATAAATGAATCTCATAAACACATATATGCCAACAAACTAAAATTTTGAGAAGAACTGAACATATTCCAATAACGATTCTGGGGAAAAATGAGCTAGTCCTACAGGCATTAAATTTTTTTAAATCAGAATTTAAAAATCTTCCTACAAAGAGAGCTCCAGAACCAAAAAAGTTCATTAAAGGAAATGATTCCCGAGCAAATAAATTCCAAAAGTATTAAAAGATGGCATATTTTCTCCAACTTATTTTATGAATTTAGGTTGGAACCAAAAACGGCAATGTAAAAAACAGAAATTATAGGTCTGTCTTATTGCTGAATATAGCTGTAATTTAAAAAATACTCAATCAAGCAATATATTAAAAAAGTATATATTGTGACAAAATTGGTCTTATCCTGGAAAACAGTTGATTCTTGTTAGAGAATAATCAAATTTACAACATTAACAATATAAGGGAGGAAAATAATAATCGCTAAAATACAGAACAGGTGTTTGAAAAAATTCACCATCGATTTACCATTTTTTAAAACTTAAGCATAATAGTATAGAAGAGGACAGACCTAATCTGCTAATGGATGGTTTTAAAAACAAAAGAAACACACAAAAAACCTTCAGCAAACATTATTGCTAATTATAAAATACTGGCTTTCCCCCCTCCCCCAACACTTACCAATCAGGAACCATCAGGAATCAGACAAATAGGCCTCACTCTGACCACATCTTTTCACCACTGCGATGGAGATCTTAGCCAGTGAGGAAAGGCAAGAAAAAGAAAGAAATGGTATAAGATGTGAAGATGACCAAAAAACAAATAACCCAATCAAAATATGGGCAGAAGACCTAAATAGACATTACTCCAAAGAAAACATACAGGTGGCCAAGAGGCACATGAAAAATGCTCAACATCGCTAATTATTAGAGAAATGCAAATCAAAACTACAATGAGATATAACCCCACACCAGAATGACCATCATCAAAAAATCTACAAACAATAAATGCTGGAGAGGGTGTGGAGAAAAGGGAACCCTCTTGCATTGTTGGTGGGAATGTAAATTGATACAACCACTATGGAGAACAGTATGGAGGTTCCTTAAAAAACTAAAAATAGAGCTACCATATCATCTAGCAATCCCACTGCTGGGCATATATCTGGAGAAAAACATGGTTCAAAAGGATACATGCACCTCAATGTTCATTGCAGCATTATTTACAATTGCCAAAATATGGAAGCAACCTAATTGTCCATCAACAGATGAATGGATAAAGATGTGGTACATATGTACAATGGAATATTACTCAGCTATTAAAAAGAATGAAATAATGCCATTTGCAGCAACATGGATGGACCTGGAGATCATCATACTAAATGAAGTAAGTCAGACAGGAAGACAAATATCATATGATATTGCTTATATGCAGAATCTTAAAAAAAAGATACAAATGAACTTATTTACAAAACAGACTCATAGACTTAGAGAACGAACTTATGGTTACCAGGGGGAAAGGGTGTGGGGGGGATAGATTGGGAGTTCGGGATCGACATGTATACACTTGAAAAAAAAAAGTAAAGATGAAAAATGAATACTATAATTATTTACATATATGAAAGATAAATTACTAGAATTAGTAAGAGAATTGAGTTTATCTGGTATATATAAAATTTAAAATTTTTATTAGGTATAAAGTTATTAAAAACGTTATAAATATTCAACAATTGTAGCATACAGTTCAATCACATGCACTGGGGAGGGGACAGGGGAATGAAATATGACCCCTACCTCTACCGTAACCAAAATCATTCCAGTGTGGATTATACCTAAAATGAAATGAAACTTAAAATGATTTTAGTTGGTATTATGTAGCAAGGTATTTCCATGATCTCAAAGGTAAGCAAGGATTTAAAAAATAAGACAAAAGACTAATTCTTAATGAAGAGACTGATCAATGTGAATACATCAAGCATCTCTGTTCATCAAAACACAGAATAAAGAGTAAAAAGACAGATCACAACTTGGGCGAATGTATCTGCAGTCAGCATAATCAACTAGTACTGACGATATTTAATGAATTCTTACAAAACAAGAAGAAACAGACAGACAGACCTATAGGGAAATCAACAAGGTCTTGTGCGGGGAGTGGGGGGGAACCCCTTATACAAGAAAATCTAAGTAGCTAACAAACATGTATTGGTGCTCAAATTCATTACCAATAAGGGACATTAAAAGGGAAACCCAAATGAGATAACATTCAGATTGGTGAAGAAGAAGATGGAGGAGGAGGAAGAGAAGAAGGAGGAGAAGGAGGAAAAGGAGAGCGGTAGGGGTGGGAGAGGTGGAGGCAGAGGAGGAGGTGAATGAGGAAGAAGAGGAGAAGGGGGGAGGAGGAGGGGCAGAGGAGGAGGAGGTGAAGAAGAGGAAGAGGAAGAGGAAGAAGGAGAAGAAGAAAATAGGAGTGGGGATGAGGTAGAAGGTTATTACCTGTTAAAGTGTGGGAGGAATTGAGGAATTGCCATCATTTTATACTAAAAATGTGGAAAGACAATCTCAGAACATGGAAACTCTTGAAAATGAATAAATCACGTTTTTCTTTAAAACAGAAAGGGGGGGTAACTCCCAAAATGTCACTGATCTTTGATTTTAAACTACTGTTAGGTAGGGGAATCCTCCACAGATTTGCAGGAAAATTAATCACTCCTAATCTCTCTTAAGGCAGCCACACCCCTAGTACACTCAAGTCGGAATCCTTTAGAAGGAACCTCCAAAAGCTATAAAATAAAACCGGATAAACATATCCCAGATTCTGTAGCTCACTTTCCCTTAAAAAAATATATATAAAATATAAAAATTAAAAATATAAAAAATATATAAATTTATATATATAAATTTTCAGGCTAACAACTGTTGACACACATTGCCAGGTGCACAGGATCCTTCCTGCAACACCAACGGGCCCCTAAGACACGCAGAGGCCGAGGTGGCTGACGATGTTAAATTTAGCACAGTGTCCAGTGCACAGACTCAAGAGGCCTCTCCCCACCTCTGTGCAAGGCCTCCTTTTCGCATCCCTCCTCCTGTCCACGCGGATTCCTCCCCACACGCCTTCCTCTTCCCTAGGCTGCTAGTGCCTCCCTGGCCACTGAGGTGTCTGCCGGGCCCCGCAGATGCTTTCCTTCTGGGACCTTCCTCTCTTGATCCTTGCTCCCCGGTGAGACGTGGCCCAGCCGTCAGCCCAAGGTCCAGAGAGCGAATCAGTGACCTGATGGCTCTTTGGGTTCCTAGGATCTAACAGGAGAAAAACTGAAAGTAAGGTGGCTGCTGCACTGCGAGCCAAAGGCTACTCTGTATGCCCAGAAACCTGAGGGCCACAGGGCTCTGCAAAGCCCCAGTTTAGCTCGACTCCTTAGAGTCTTCTGCTTAGAACTCCCTTGAGGAGTTTAGTTCTCATTTTCCTACTCCTGGTGGCCAGAACCACGGAATTTTCGGACTTGACTGTGCACCACGCGAACAAGGAGGAAGCATGAAAAGTCGGGGAGGGAAAAAAAGAGAAAAGCACCGTGCATTGGCTGGGAATCGAGCCTGGCTCTCCTGCGTGGGAAGCGAATGTTCTACCACTGAACCACCAATTCTTCTCCCTGTCCATGTCTCTGACGGCTCTCCAGAAAGCATCTCCAGAGCGACCGAAGAACCGGTGGTGGGGAAACAAAAATGTTCCAAACTAGGCTTACCCCTTTGTCTTTGGAAGACAGAGCTCACAGACTGACAGGCACCCGAAGCAAAGGCTTGTGAAAGAGACTCGCAATCAGGCAACAGCATGAAGTGGGGACAGTCAAATGAAAATATCAAAATATCAGTTTTGTCAGCTCACATCACAACTCTGATAATTTCACCCATTGAGACTTTTCTAAAAATAAGTCCGCTCCTTATGTAAGCAAAGCACCAAAGCCTATGCCTCATATGCATCTCAGAGTCACAAATGCTAAAACTCAGCACAACATGGAGCCCAATTTAGGAGATTAGATTCTCCCATATAATCAATCATTGATTGAAAACTTAATATTAATTACTCTTTTAATGATTATGATATGTCACATATCCATCCAAATGCTTTGAATCATAGAACAGAACCCTGCAGAAAATAAGCAGAGATTCATCCAGATCCCTTGTTTATGACCCTAAACCTTCAACTGTCTACCTCAAATTTTTACCTTAGAGAATCTGAGAAAATGATCTAACTTGCTAGGTTAGGCAAGTAAAATTCTTTTTTTAATTAAAAAATTTTAATTTATTTTTGAGACTTTTAAATATACAATTTTTTTCCCGTTGCGGAGCACAGGCTCCGGACGCGCAGGCCTAGCGGCCATGGCTCACGGGCTTAGTTATTCCGCGGCATGTGGGATCTTCCCGGACCAGGGCACGAACCCGTGTCTCCTGCATCGGCAGGCGGATTCTCAACCACTGCGCCACCAGGGAAGCCCCTAAATATACAATTTTAAAGGTTACTTTCCATTTATAGTTACTACAAAATATTGGCTGTATTCCCCAACTTGTGCAATACATCCTTGAGCCCATCTTACACCCAACGGTTTGAACCTCCCACACCCTCACCCCTATGCTGCCCCTCCCCACTCACTGGTAACCAGTAGTTTGTTCTTTATATCTGTGAGTCTGCTTCTTTTTTTGTTATATTCACTAGTTTGTTGAGTAGTAGTATATATATCTACTTTATCATCTGTTGATGAACAATTAGGTTGCTTCCATACCTTGGCAATTATAAATAATACTACTATGAACATTGGGTTGCATGTATCTTTTCAAATTAGTGTTTTTGTTTCTTTCAGATATATACCCAGGAGTAGAATTGTTGGGTCTAAAATTCTAATCCAGGGAAGAAATAAGAAACAGAAGCAGAATTAGACTGGAATTAGAAAAGAGCCAGAATCAAAATAGAGATAATGAAGAAACACATTGGTTAATGGAGTTAGTTCTTTGTAACTGTTTTTTTGTACAAGAATAATGAGTCAGTCTTGTAACCACTATAACAATAATATGTGTCTACTTTTTAAGGTGTTCAAAGTATTTGAATGGATATATGACATACCATAATCATTAAAAGAGTAATTAATATTAAGTTTGCAATCAATGTTTGATAATATGGGAGAAGCTAATCTCCTAAATGGGACTCGGTGTTGTGCTGAGTTTTAGCATTTGTGACTCTGAGATGCATATGAGTCATAGGCTTTGGTGCCTTGGTTACATAAGGAGCAGACTTATTTTTAGAAAAGTATCCATGGGTGAAATATTAACATATTGGCCTTCTGATGAAATTGAAATACAGAGAGATTTCTTTCCCAATTTTTCCTGGGGGAAATTACACTGAACAAAGGAACCTGGGGTGGGGGCTCCCCCACATGTTGGGACTTAGGAACCATTATGACTTTCTGAAAGATAGGAGCTGCAGACGTGCAGTCATGCTTCTCTTGCTGAGAAGCCAAGCTAGGTGGAGGCTAACTTTTCCTTGTTGAGTCATAAACTTGAACTCAACAAGGAAAACGACCATCCCCTTGACCTTGAAGAGCTTTGGCTCTATCTGCCCCTTGCCCAACACCCAAGACACATGCCAGCTCTGGCCAACACGTTTTCATTTACCAACTACATCAACCAGATCTACATGTATTCCCACACCTCTTTCTAAACTACAAACCTGCATTTTCCACTCACAACTCCTAAATCACAAGTCGATGCCTCCTATGCGTCTCAGAGTCACAAATTCTAAAACTCAACACACCAGTGAGTTCCCTGTCAGCATCACACACCACCCTCTGCCTCAACACTCTATGATCAGACCCAGGCACAGTGTCTCCCAAAGAGTAGTGTGCACTGTCTCTCAAGTGTTTCAATCAATCACCAAGACAACACCCAAATCTGTTCCTACCCTTACCTAGTGTGTTTATCCTCATCACCAACCACCCTGTTGTCCAAACCAGATCTTGCTACCCTCTTTGGATATAGTCTCTCATGCTCCTGGCACAGAAGTTTATGTCTAGTATAGTCAACAAATAGTGCTTAACTTTATTGTGTGCACCACTGGCTTACTGCCACTCTATGCCTACACTCTTCTACCCATTAATACATTAATACATTCCATCCGTTAATACAACCAGATAAAAAGCCAGCCTCCCTACAGCCAGTCTAGTCTACACTAATCCATTTGCCACACTGTATCCTGAGCAACACTTCCGTAGCCTAAATCTGGACATGCCTGTTGCCTAAAGCCACCTAGCGTCCCCATATTCCTTCACTAAAATGTCTTATTACCTCTATGACATGTACTCTGCTTCCCCTGCTCCTCCTCATCAGAATATCTCTTGCCAATTCTCAAATCCAACAACAGTGAAGTACTTGACCTGTCAGGAACTCTCTCACTCTCAGGGACTTGCTTCTCTCTACAGGGGATGGCCTTTCACAACTCCCTCTTCATTCTTCAAATTCATTCTCATCCTTCGGGTCTCAGTTCAGAAGCCTGTTTCCTCTGGAAAGACTTTCCTGACTGTCAGAATTGAATGTGTGATGTGTCAACTTTTATTTTGGCATAATTGTGTTCTAACAAAATCACATTTTACTTCACTCTGTCTTCTGAAGACATATTTTCATATGAAAAAGATTTATATTTCACAGAAAACTAAGGTTGTATATGTAAATAAAATATTCTTAAGAGGTAGCACAGTGCCTAGCATAGTTTATAGTCTAGGGTTGTTATATAATGAAAGAGAGAGAGAGGGGCAAATAAGGAAAGTTTCTCTCTCTCTCTCTCTCTCTGTCTCTCCATCTCTGTCTCTGTCTCTGTCTCTCTCTCTCTCTCACACACACACACACACACTCACAGATAGACAAAAGAGAAAATAAATTTAGCTAGATAGGCAGAATTATTAGTCTGCAAAGTAGCAAAACTCCAGAAGAGCAATTGAAAAGGGTAGAGAATACAATGATCAAGAATAAAGTTTTGGAAAAAAAAAGAATAAAGTAGTAAAAAGACCTTGAGTGGATCTTCAGAGTTGAAAATAAGTCAAGAGCTGGAAAGGAGAGGGGAAGGATATGGTGTGATGTGGTGAAGGGAATAAACCTTGGAGTGAAAATGTCACTTATACTCTTGTGTAGGTCTTGTAAGACACAGAGTTTGAAAGCTCCCCTTTTTGATCCTTAGGATTTTCTAGGGACTTAAAAGAGATGCCAAGAGAGTAGAGAGGCTCTGGGGCCCTGGAGTGATTGTGCGTGGGTTAGTGCTTGGCCTGTGCCAAGCTAATTGTAAACAAAAGAATAAAAAAGGAATAATTTGGATATCAGAATATCAGACAAGGCAAAGGGCAAAAGAGCTTTACATCAGATAGAAGAGTAACATTCTAGCATCTACCCAGAATCGAATGTAATCGTTTTTCTCTGGCATGCCCTCCTCAAGTGGCCAAAGAGGGTGGGGCTAAAGGGAAGAAATCTTGGAGTGAAATTTTCACTTATTCACCCTTTTGTAGGTCTCTCTCAAACACAAGAGCTTAAATGCAGGGCTATTTGGCTCTTGACCTTTTTCAGCAACCCAGAAGAGCATCTTATCTGGTTAATTTTATTTATTCTGAGGAGAATAGATTAAATTCACTTAACTGTCCAGTCTATTAAATTATGTTATAATTTATGTTACTGTAATTGAATCAGGACAGGAGGAAATTAAATTGCTTTTAAAAAAAAGCCTTAGGAGGAGAGAGTTTCAATAGTCACTCAGATCTGGAGTAACTCAGGCACATCCCCAAACATCCAGCCTCCCAGACCATCCCTGAGTACTGAGTGCCTGTTTAGGGAAAGAACTTGTGCTTGTCTCAAGATTGGGGGGAAAGGGTTTGGGAGGTACCAAGCAATGGGAGGGCAAAGAGAATGCATCCTCAGTGAAGAAATGAAGTCCAGTATTTTGATTTGAATGCTGCAACTTGGTGGTGTTTCCTGACCTAAGCCTTCTACACAAGGCTTTGCTCTGGGTGTGGTTTTTTTTGGGGGGGGCGGGGGAGCGGGTTGTTCTGCCTAATAAAGAGGCCTGTATAAACTTATTTTTAGAACTGGCTTTTCAAAGTCCTTCCCAATACCCTGCCTGGTGACACCTAGTCTAGCAGTACAGACCAAGGCATTGGTGATTCAATGGTAGAATTCTCTTCTCCTACTCAGAAGAGCTTGATTCCCAACCAAAGCATAGCTTTAGCTGCGGGGCTCTTCCCGTGATAAGGAGCTGAGCTCAACAGGAGTACTTTTGCAGCCCTCTGAAGCCACGAAGAGACCGCGCATGCGCTAGTGCTACAGGGCAGAAGCCACCTGGCGAGAGCCTGGCTTTGAAGCCCCAAGTGTGTCTGTCTGCTGGATCTCTGAGGTTTGGAATACTTGAAACTGAAAAACTGAAACCGTTGTTACTACCTATCCTTTCTCCTATCCTATCCTTGGACTACATCGCACTATGGAGTGGGGATCAAGAAATGAAGGTCACTGAAGGACAGTAGCTGTGACGGGAGAGTCGTCAGGGGCCCAGGGAGGCGGACGCTTGTGGGGAGGAATTCGCGTGGAGATGAAGGAAGTTGGAGAATGGGACCTCTGACCTTCCTGGGGAGGTAGGCCCTAGTCTGCTGGTCTTGGTAAAATTAAGAACAAGGATGAGCCCCCAGTGGAGAGGCGCACCCACGAGAAAATCATTTTTATCTTGCCTTTTGGTTTTACACTCCACCACTCCAATCTTCTGGTCAGTAGATCTTTGTTTTTGCATTATTAATACTCGTTAGAACTGTTTGAGGATTACAAAAACATCGAGCACATAGCAGAGTTGTCATATTCACTCCTTCTTTGCACACAGTTTCCTCTATTATTTACATCTTGCCTTTATGTGATACATTTCTTACAAATAATAAACCAATATTGATACATTATTATTAACTAAAGTTCATGGTTTGTGTTAAGGTTAACTCTCTTTTACTATCTCTACAGTTTTGCCTTCAATGTCATATAATTAGAATCATACAGTATGCAGTCTTTTCAGACTGGCTTTTCACTTAGTAATATGTGTTTAAGGTTCTTTTGATTATAGTCCATTTCTTTTTATTGCTTAGTACTATTCCATATTTTGTTCAATACATTCACCTATTGAAGGGCATCTTGCCTCCAGTTTGGGGCAATTATTAATAAAGCTGCTTTAAACTTTCGTGTGCAAATTTCTGTGTGGACATATGTTTTCAACAGATCTCTGTAAATACCTAGGAGGAGCACGATTATTAGATCATATTGTAAGGCTATGTGTCGCTATTGTAAGAAACTGCCAAACTCTCTCCCTAAATGGCTGTATCATTTTTCATTCCCATGAGCAATGAGTGATGATTTCTGTTGTTGCACAATCTGCTGTAGCATTTGGTACTGTTAGTTTTTTGGATTTAACCATTCTAATGGGTGTGTAGTGGTATCTCATTGTTGTTTTCATTTGCAATTCCCTAATGACATAGGATGTTAAGCATTTTTTCATATGCTTCTTGGCGCTTTTGGTTTCATACCCAAGAAACTTAGTGTCAAGCCCAAGGTCACATAGATTTTCTCCTATGCTATCTTCTGGAAGTTTTATAGTTTAACACGTTCCTTTTAGGTCTATGAACTATTTTGAGTTACATTTTGCGAAAAATGTAAAGTCTGTGACTAGATTTGTCTGAGATTCTCTTGCAGCTTGGCTTCTGCATAGAAATTATGTTATGCCACTAGATGCACTCAAGAGAAATTGCAGAAGTGAGAAGAAGCAATTTTCTGCAGCTGTTGCTGGTGGCACGTAAGGTTATGGAACCATGAGTGTTTTGACACATCTGTGACTGGCAGTCATATTCTAGTGTCTAGTCACCTTTACTGCCACCTTCAGTGGCAGTAAATATTCCACTTCTCTATGACCTGCCTCACTGCTCCCCTTCACCCCCTCATACTAAAACCTCTAGGATAGAAGACCATTGGTCTTGCTTTCCTTGCCAATTTCCTGTCCATTGCTCTCTTTCCTTCAGTGGACATTTATTCTCATATCCACAAATAACTAGTAGAATGGCATTCATATGAGCCTTTCCCCAAAGCTGTAGTTTGAAATTACCCAAATGTCCATCATTTGTGACATGGTTTTACATTAGTGTCATGCTTATCATTAACACCAAAATTAAGGTGTGAGAAACTCAATAACATACATATATATCAAAAATATAATGTTGCTTGTTAGTAGCTAGATAGAAAAATTATATATTCATTCACATGAACTTGAAGAAAGGACAAGCCTAATCTGAAGGGGTAGACATCAGAGTAATTTAAAGTAGCAGGGGATGTACAGGCATTACCTGGAGAGTATCAAAGGGCCATGCTTGAATGATAAAAATCTTCTGTCGATCCTGGTGATGATCACACATTTCAATAGTTAAATAGCTGCCCATTAATGATTTGTGCATTTTGTTCTGTAAACACACCTTAATAATTTCCTTTTAGGATTGGTGGTCGGATATCAGAAAATCTAGTGTAGACCATGATCGGTTTACAGTATACTGTAAACTCTTTAAAATCTGTTTTATTTTGTGTAAAAAAGCATGACTGATGTTTGAAACATTTGCACCAAAAACAAAAACCAAACAAAATCCCCGTGTGACTAGACCATTTCCTTCGTGGAAGTTACACATAAGACTCATTTAGAGCTTGAACCTGATCTTTAGATATTTTCTCTTAAATGATGAGAGCCGGAGCACATCCAGAGCTCTATAGCCTAGTGCACGGATGGGCTGACCTCCGTTCTCCTTACCTTACTCCGTTTGGACAAGCCAGCGACAAGCTAAGAGTTGCTTTGGTAGATACAACGCAAAAGATGGGGAAAACACTGCCATAACTCGGACTCGGCCACAACGCAGAGTATTAACCACTATAAGACCACAGAGCGCCACGGTGCTGGCAGTCAACTGCACTCTTGCTCTTCTCATTTTGACATAAATCCGTTCCAGTTACTGCTCTGCTTTGTTGTTGGATAACTGCAGGCACTCCTGATTTTCCTTCATATCTTCCCTCCGTTTTCCCCTCCCAATTCTGATGCATTTTTCATTTCCCCTGTGTCCAGCCCTTGTCTCTGCACAGCCTTCCAGGAAGTTATCTTTGCTTTGTCCTTGCCTCCCCTGCTTCATTCCCGCCTCTTTATATTTCCCTTTTGAGCAACCCTCCCCACCCCCTCTTTCCGGCTCCCGAGGCCAAGCCCAGATGGTCGGGTGAAGACGGACCAAACGGGGAGCCATCACGAAGCCCACGGGGCGTTCAGCTTCCCTTGGGCCCCACTCGGCTCAGGCGGGTAGGGTCGCGACCCCTGGCGTCTCCGGGGCGCTGGCAACTGCGGCGGGTGTGGAGCAAGGCGCGGCGGGGACGCTCTGCTCCCTTCTGCCTTCGGAATCGCCCGACGCACGGCTTTCCCACTGAACGAACGCGCTGCGTCGACTCCACATCTCCGGTTGTCCGAAGCTTGGAGCCAGCTCCTCAGTCCTCAGAAAGGCGGACTTGCTCTCTATGGAGATGAGGTGGGGGAGGGGAGAGGAAGGGCAACTCGCAGGTGTCTCTGTGGCGCAATCGGTAAGCGCGTTCGGCTGTTAACCGAAAGGTTGGTGGTTCGAGCCCACCCAGGGACGGGCCTTACCGTTTTAGAGTGTACATTGCTGCAGAAGCCCTCCATTTCTCTTTTGTTCCCCGAGTCTTATGCACAACAAGAGGACGTAAGCCGAGATCATCACTGGTCCTCACAGAAGAGTTCTGGAGGAAAAAACTTGGAATCCAGGATTCTTCATCTCATCGTTATCTTCTGGGTTCCTTTTAGCATAGAAGTTTCTTCCACTGTTTGTTTGTACTAGTATTTATTGAACCCTTTCCATATAACTTTGAAATTAATTTGGTCCTATGCTTTATTTTTTTAACAAATAAAACATCATTCGTGTGCACATGTCTATAGGGTAGAGTTCTGGAAGAGCAACTGCTCTATTATAGTAGTTACATGGTTTTGTATATGGTTCCATTCTCTCACCTTCGTTGGCTTATTAGCTATAACTCTTTCTTTTGCTATTTTAGCGACTGCTTTAGGCTTTACAGCGTACATCGGTAACTTACCACAGCCTGCCTGCTAGCGATGCCACACCTCTTCACATTTCTCCCCTGCTGGCCTTTATGCTATTGTCCTACATTTTACTTTGCATATGTTATAAACCCCACAATCCATCATTGTTACTTTTCGTTAAACTGTCCCATGTTTTTAAAAAGATTTAAATAGTAATAATAATACCAATAATAAAAATAAATGTTGTATATTTTCCCTGCAGATGCCATTTTTGTTGTCCTTCATCAATTTGTGTACATCCAGATTTCCATCTGGTGTGAGTATCCTTTTTCCTGAAGGACTTCTTTAACATTTCTTGTAGTGTGGGTCTGCTGGTGATGAAGTCCTTCAACATTTGTATGTCTGTAAATTTTTCACCCTTATTTTTCCAAAACTCTTTGGGGGGAAGAAGCATAGAATTCTATGTAAACTTTTTTTTCCCCTCAGGCCTTTAAAGATGTTGCTTCACTATATTCTTATATCCACTGTTTCTGATGAGAAATGATATGATATAATCTTTATTTTTTTCTGTATGCAGCATGTCTTATTCTCCTGGCTTCTTTTGAGATTCCTTCTTTTTCAATGGATTTGAGCAGTTTAATTATAACGTGTTAGGTGTGGTTTTCTTCACGTTCCTTGTGTCAGGGTTCATTTGGTTCCTTGGATCAGTGGGTTTATAATTTTAATTATGATTGGAATGTTTTCTGTCATTGTTTCTTCAAAAATATTTTCTTCCATAAAATTTCACCCCCAGTGTTTTCAGGGACTCCAATTATATCAGGCCTTTTAAAGTTGCCCTACCCTTCACTTATGCATGCTCATTAAAAAATTTTTTTTGACTGTGAATTTCATTTTGGATATTTTAAAATTGATTGTGGCTTTGTGTTCCACAGTCTTTTTTTTCTGCAATGTCTCATCTGTTAATTCTAGCTGGTGAATATGTTATCCCAGACATTATATTTTTCATCTCTGAAGTTTGATTCTCAACTTTTGTATATGTTCTACATCTCTACTTAACTATTTGGACATACGTAACACAGTTATAATAACTATTTTAATATCTTCTCTACTAATTTTAAATTATATCAATTCTGGTTCAGTTTTGATTGATTGATTATTCTCCTCCTTATGGGACATGTTTTCCTGCCTCTTTGCATGGTTGGTATTCTTTGATTGGATGCCAGACCTTGTCAAAGTTTCCCTTTTTGGAAACTGGTTATTTTGGCATTCCTATGAAAATTGAGATTCATTTTGGGGGACAGTTAAGTGACTTGTAATCAGTTTAATGTATATAGATCTTGCTTTTATGATTTCTAGGTAGATCAGTCTAGGACTGAGTGTTCCCACTATTGAGGCAAACTTCCTGAGGGCTCTTGCCAATGGCCGATGAATGATGAGTAGTCCAGTATGGCTGGTGGGATTGAGTAAGATTTTCTGCCCTGTGTGAGCACCAGGCACAGTTCCATGATCGTTTCAGAATTTTCTTTCCTTGGCTTCAGGCAGTTTCTCTGCAAGTAGACCCTGATCAGAACTCTGCTGACTACCTGAGGAAGATCTTTTACATATGTCTGGATTCTCTCTTCCATCTCTCTCATCACTGGATCTTTGTCCTGTGGACTCCAGCTCCCTTGCTCTCCACAGACTCTCAGCTTTATCTCCTCTATCAAGGACCTACTCCTCATGCCCAGCTTGGAATCTCTCTGAAAGCAGTAAGCTGGGCCAATGGTAGGGCTCACCTTGTTTGTTTTTCTCCTTTGTTGCCTGATTTCCAGTGTCTGGAAAACTAGGCTTTCATGTCTTTTTTTCTTTTGCTTTTCTTGGGGGCAGGGGAGAAGGGGAGGGTGAGATTTCAAGCAAGAGGGTAAATATACCATCATTTCAGGCACTCCACATTTGCCAGAAGCTGAAGGCATCTTTTTATATGTTCCTAGTTTGGCTTCAGTAGGAGTTGTGCTTATTTATATTCCAATGTATTATTCCAGATTGATGAAAGACCCTTTTTCTTGCTGTACAACAAGCTTTGTACATCTATCTGATATTCTTAAAAGGGGAGTGGTGCCCTCTGGGCTCAACTTAGCAAGAAATACAACAGAAAGACAATGTGGACATTACCCAGAGACACCCTACTGCATATATGTTCGGCAACTAAACCTCCAAGATGTTTAGAAAGTCTTCCAACAATTGTAATTATTTTCAGTGGCGACCTACATAATCGGGTCCAGAGAAGACTGACTAGAATGATCTGAGATTGCTTCCTGCCAAGTAGCTTATTGATTGGAGGTGGGGAAACCATTGGTCTCAGACATTTGTTCCTCTTCCCTTTCCTTTGTGAATTGCATTTTTGCCTTTGTTGAATGCACGCAATCTAATGACTGTGTGCATCCTATACCAGGGTGAACTAGCATACTGATAACTCAGTATGTAATTCCTTGACAGTGTTTGGCTATTTTTGAAAAAAAATTATCCCATTTGAGACAAATCATTAGAACCAACAGAATCCTACTGCTGATAATGCATCAGGTGCAGACCTGGACACAAAGGGTTATTGGCTCACCTTCCCTTGGTTCTTCTGTTGAATCTCATGAGCATAATTGAGCTCTTTGGCTTTTACACACTAAATATGGTTCTTGGACAATCACTCTCTCTCTCACTCACTCACTCACTCTCTCTCTCTCTCTCTGTTTGTCTTTGTCTGTCTCTCTCTCTCTGTCCCTCATACTCTAGACTGCCCCCAATTTTACCCACTTTTCTCTCCTCCTCTTCTGCTTTCCAGGATCTCTCATTAGAATGCCTTCAATCACCGAGCACATATTATGGGCTTACTAAATGCCAGGCCCTACTCTGGGAGAGATACTGCATAGTGAGCAAACCCAAGGTCCCTGCCTTGCTGAGCCCACATCTGGAGGCATCCAAAAAAAGAAAAAGTGTGGCAGAAGCACAACAGCTTGGCACTGTGTCCTTTCCAGGTGTGTCCTCCCACCCCTCTCCCGGGGCACTAGCAGTGAAAAAGACAAGGAAAGCCTAACAAAGAATGGGAAAAGGGAAAAGAATGCCTTCATGATCTAGAAGGCAGGTAACAAAGAACAACCCCCTACACAAATTTTTAAAAACTAAAAACACTTCAGGAAAACAGCAAGTCTCCAGTGACAGCTCCTTAATTCCTGGAGCATACATTGCTTATGTTTTACACTTCTTAAAAGTGACAATGTTGGCCATGCTCACAAACATCCCTTAAAGTACTGACATTTCCTCTTAACCTGTTACCATATGGCCACTTTATAATCTATAAAAATATGAGGCAAATTACAAAAAAATGGTAGGTGGAATAATTAACAGAGTTACTTCTAGAATTATAAGACTTAATCTCCATCTAAAAGATCTCATATGGTATATTTAATTTACGGCAACACATATTTTTAAATCTTATAAACTTGAATATTTATGGAATTTAAGTTTGCTTATTGGACCAGTAAAAACAATATAGCAAAATTAGGCAGTTCAGTGTCATTAGGATTTTGAAGAGAAAATAAATCCAAGACTTTTACAAAAATAGAACTGGAGTTCTTTGCTACCAATATTTTCTTCATTATTAGAAGAAAATAGCTCTTAGACAGAAATTATTAAACTGGTGAAATGCATAAAAGGAGTCATCTTTAGAAGTATGACATGACAAAAACATTGTCTATGCCATTATATGTCAACTATTAGAATTCTTTAAAAGTGTTTTTGTTTTGTTTTCTTTTTTGTTTTTTTGTTTTTTTACCTAGCACTGAAGACCACAAATTTATCCAGAGCTAAACTCCCCCCGCCTCACCCCAAGTTACATGTCACCAAGAAAGAAAGTTCAAGAACAAAACCCAACCCAAGAATGCCATCCCCTGGGATCCTGGAACTAGAAGCTCAGTGACTACCCCACTTTGAAGAGAGGCACAATGGAATATGTTCTGCAAACCAGGATGCCTCTGTCTGCTTGGACTCAGACTGGACCCTGGACCAGGTCAAGGGCAAGACAAGACTAAGTACCATTATCACAGGGCAGCCACCCCCCTGACAGCACCCATGCAGATAATTCTGGGAAGCTCTTGAGAACTTTCCCTCTCCCTTTAATGTATTTCCCACCAGCTCCACTCAACCTCCCACCACAGGAAAGATCCTTCACCTTTCTGTCAAGTCAGAACCCTTTATGCTCCCTGCAGGACACAGAGAGCCAGGTAAGCGCCAAGGGAAAAATGTTAACTGTGAGATTAGGTACAGAATAGACAATGTTAGTATTTCAAAATTTTTGTATATTTAAAAGGTTTTATGTTTTTGTTTTCTTAATGAGTTTTTCGAAGTTAAGTCCCAGGTTCTCTTTGGATGAAAACTCCATATGTGAGACACTAGGTTTCTGAAATAAAGGAAGAAAAGAGTGGAGGGCAGAAGCCCTGGTGGTTCATCACATCCCCCCCCCCACACACACACATGAAGGGTGCCTGGCAATAGGAACTCTGAGGAGGGTCTTGCATCGCCCTTCTGGCAAACTACCTCTCTTCGGGAAGAGGAAGATTTAGAGCAATTTAGAGCTTTCCTGACCTGGAATCGAATCCAGACCGCAGCAGTAAAACGCCAAATTGTAGCTAGCAGGCAACCAGACATAACAAACCTCCATAATTTGGCTTCTCCAGTTGAAAACTGTAAGAGTGAGGTTAGAGTTTTGAGAATGGCAGAGCAGAAAAGGAGGCGATTGCCAGCGGCCCGCGGCTGAAGGCAGCTGTGCAAGGCTCCCAGCACTTGCCCTGCTGCTCAACACCTTTCACCTCTCCTGTCCTGGGCGACGCTTTGGGCTCTGGGGCCAGGCCGCAAGGTAACTGGCTGGGTTCCATCCTGGTCTAGCTTTAGCGCTGTGTGCGGCAGAGCCAAGGTCACGCTCTCTTTCTGAACCTCGGTTTCCTCATGAGTCAGGTGCCCACTTGGCTCTCAGCGGCTGATGAACGATTCCGTCTACTTCCTGATCTCTGACCTCACTACAGGGGCTCTCCTGATAATGGCACGTGCAACGACTCCTTCACGTGCCCCTACCTGCTGCAATTCTGGAGCCTGAAATTCGTCTACGTGTCTTTGGGTCGAGCACCCGGTGCGGAGTTGGGTCGGTCTCTTTCGTTCTGTCACGCAAATCAGCGTGTTCCGCAAGTGTGCTGAGGTGGGGTAAGCAAGTGAGCTTCACCGGGATAAACTTCTTGTTTCCAGAGACAAAATACGTGTCAGCGTGTAGAGGAGATTTAGGCGCCACATGAGAAGGTGAGGGGATTTCCGAATATAAAGATAACCTTAACTTGGCTTTGTCCTGTGCCCTTCGTGGTCTGTCTGTGGCCTTGTCTTCAAAGTGACACAGAGCAGACAAAGGAGGGATGGTTCCTAGTGCTGAGTAGGCTTTCAGGCAATAAGGGAACTCCTCCTGTATTTCGGGGGGATAAAATACAGCTGCACGCGTTACCTCAACCCATCCCACTCGCCCACTTTTTCGGTTTTTCAACGTGAACGTCAGTTTCAGAAAAGGAATCACATGTTTCCGCCTGGTTTCGAACCAGGGACCTTTCGCGTGTTAGGCGAACGTGATAACCACTACACCACGGAAACAGCTCCTGCTCACCTGCCTAACGACACATCCAAGAACTGTATCTCTTACCACGACTGGCCACAAATATTTTCGAAAGGAAAGGACCCTGGCAGCACAGGCGAGCCCTCAGGTAAGGAGACTGCAGCTCCCGAGAGGCCCTAGTTTAGTTCCTCGCCTCCCCCGAAGCGAGGTCCCTGGGGCCCCCACAGCTTCACTTCCCGATCCCGCATCCAACACACAGAGAGTGCAGGGGTCGCCCCCGCGGACTCTCCAGCTCCCGGAAGCCCCAGGAGCCGGGGGTTAGGTGAGCCTGAGCCCCAGGCGAGCTCGCATCCCAGCAGCGTGGACACCGCCCCTCCAAGGCTGCGGACCCGCGCCTCGGTGGCCCTTTTCACGGCGCAGGCGGTCAGTGCTCTGGGCTCTCGGAAATGATCGATGCTTCGAATCCACCTGGGAACCATAGGACCCGCCCTCCCCTCCCTCCCCTCCCTCGCCCCTCCCTCCCTTCCCTCCACCATCGCTGCCTCCCCTCCCTTCCCTCTGCTCTGTTGCACCTGACCCGCGCGCTCCTTCCTCGAAAGCCCTTTCGTAGCAGCCCTTCTGCGTCTCCCAGCAAAGGGGCTTTCTCAGGTTCCTGGCGCTGTGGCTTATTCTAGTCGTCTAGTTGAAGTCCTGTACTTTAATCACACTTTCACGTTTAGCAGGAAGCCTAGCAAAGGCTGACGTCTCAGGTCATTTGGCTGTTGGAAAAACCTCGAACATCAACGCAGGCCGAGCCGCGCTTCCCGGCCTGTATTGACTTCGTTTGAAGACCAGGCCCAGCAGAAAGCCGCGGAGGACGCAGGCGCGGTCCACGCCCATCTCACGGTTGTTCATTCCTCACTCATCGTACTTGACATTCTTCTTGAGGAACAGTTTTGTTTTACCTTTTACAATGTCTGAAACGTCTTTTATTTGCCTTTTACAATTTTCCAGTTCAACAGGTCATGGAGAGCGAATTTTAACCTAGGAAGACAAAGAGGTAAAGGCGGTTTTCCCAGAAAGCCGGTGCCTGCAGGGGGTTTCGTGTTCACCTCACAGCACACGGCCAGCAGGCAGACGACTTTCCTTTTGCTGAAAGAGTTTAATGCAACGTTGTCTGTCTGTGTGTCTGTGTCTCCCTGTCTGGTTTCCTTTAAAAGTAAAGCTTTACAAGTTTGGGGAAGCATGTGCCATTTTCTCCAGAGGTTACTTTTCTTCTTTCTTAATGTGGCGGTCACCGCGTTTCCTTCACACGTGAGGTTCAAGTGCTCCGACCCCGAGGAAGGCGCGGGCAGC
Organism: Kogia breviceps; assembly: GCF_026419965.1. Lineage (NCBI taxonomy): Eukaryota > Metazoa > Chordata > Mammalia > Artiodactyla > Physeteridae > Kogia > Kogia breviceps. The sequence goes on from NC_081310.1 coordinate 82,023,296, forward strand.
TTGCGCACTGACCCCCAAGCCGCGGGGCTCTGCCTTGTTCCACGTCGACTCCAAGTGTCGTCGAGGGTGCTACCGGACTGCAGCATCCTCGCCAGCGCTGGAGGGCTGAGTCCCCAAAGAGGCGGACTTGAAAATAGCTTTAGATCAGGACATTTCATGAGATTTCCCCCCTTTCCGCTCCCCTCCAGGTTCCAGTTTTCACCTCCCACGCGCAGCCAGAGGAACGGATTTGCCGTCTTTCGGTCACGTCCGGCGCGCTGCCATCCCACGTGGACAGGACGAGGGGGCGGTCGTCCTTTCCCCGACAGGGACCGAGGGACCACAAACACACACCCGCGCCGCTGGGGCCCGCAAACCCGATCAGGCGGCCCCTGGAGCCTCCCTGCAGCCGCAAGGGAAGGCGCGGGGCTCCAGAGCTGGCGAGAGGAGCGCGCTGAGGGCACCTGGCCCCGCCCCTGGCCTCGAGGACGGGCCCGGAAGAGGGACGCAGCCCAGGAAAAAGCGCAAGGGTCGCCCAACGCCCCCATCCGAGGTTCAGGGTGAGGGAGCCGAGCGTTACACTGATTTCCCCGCCTTTATCAGGAGAGTCGTTTGCCCAAGTCCACAGTCGCGAAAAGGAGGGACTGTGTAGACCAAAGTCCACCTGGACCTAGAAGCAAACACCAAGTCCTAAGTAATTGCATGTGGGGTCTGAGGAAAAGGCTACGTCAGAGACAACTCTTGGTCGAAGCCTTAGGACCTGGAGTTGGCGTCATCTAAGGCGGGAGAACGGCAGTTGTCGCAGGTAGTGAGGGGAAGACCCTGAATGCAGGTCTGGGCGCGCAGCCTTGTTTGAAAGCGTTTTCCGTCCAGCCGTCCCCGATCCTGCATCCGCTGGGAGTCTTTTATGGTGTTGGGGATCCCGGGGTGTCACCCCGCGCGCCTCCCCTCCTGTCTCTACAGCCCCTGCCCCGGCGGCCTGCTCTCCCCACGCGGTCGCCTGGCAAAGGCGCGGCTCCAGGGCAGTTCTGAGGTGCGGCCCAGACGGGGCAACTCGCTCGGGACTTGCGGCCCCTGCGGGCCTCGCGGGCGCGTCCACTGTCCCGCAGAGCGCTCGGCCTTTCGTGTGTGGGCTCCTGTTTTGGAGAAAGCAGGGAGGGAACGTTCTTCGGGTACAGTTCCTTGGAGGGAGGTGCGGCACTAAGAACAGGAGGGCGGGAGATAGCACACACTCATTGTAGGCTTCCTACTATCACTTAACAAAGGGCTTGCATACAACTGCTTGGTGGTCTCTTGGCTAGAATTCGGCACTTTCACCGCTGCTGTCCTGGTTCGATCCCAGTGAGGGAAGTTTTTGTTTTAGTGTGTGTGGCATCTCCGCACTCAGCAATCTTCACTTCCTCCTTACAAGTGTTATGTGCCCCAAGGTGCAGATACAGTAGATCTCTGCATTGAATCCTTAAGTCAGTGAGGTCTGGACCCATGGTCCAAGGCATCTCCCAGGCTGGGAGAAGGGAGATGTGATGAACAGCCTTGGTAGCCCCTCGCAGGATTCCTATCATCACTTACAAACACAGAGTGCACAGCTCCCTGGTGGTCTAGTGTCTAGGATTCGGCGCTTTTATTGCCGTGGCCCGGGTTCGATTCCCAGTCAGAAAAGCTTTTTTGAATTGTCACACTCAGCTGCCTTTACTTCTTCCGCAGAAGTGTGCTGTGCCCCAACGTCCGGATGCAGTAAAGTCTCTGCACAGAATCCTGAGGCCATTGAGGTCTGTCCCCAGTGTCCAAGGCATCTCCCACGCGGGGAGAGGGGGAGATGTGACAAGCAGCCTGGGCACTTCCTCCCCTCCACTCCTCCCATCATCTCAGATACCTACAGCCTCACTTTCAGTGTCCATCTAAAGAGAACTTGGGACTTGAGTACCAATTACTCTTAAAACAAACAAAAAAACCTACTTTGAAACCTCCAAAAATTTGCAAGAATAGTAACAGCATATGTTCTTCACCTAAATGCACCATTTAACATTTCCTCACATTTGCTTTCTAACTCTCTCTCCATGTACATGACTTGCTACACCATTTGAGAGTAACTTGCAGACATCTCAACTCAAGATCACTGTTTGGGCCTCTGTTGCTCCCTTCCTTTGTCTCTCTCAAAACCAGCTTCTGAGGTACCTGTCCTCCAATGCCAAGGGAAGATTTTGTCCTGGCAAGCAGGCCCCTCTTGACCCGTTCTCTGCAGGCCATAAGAAGCTTCAGGTGGAAACTTATTTGGCTCTCCCTGACAGTGCAGGCCAGAATGGCGTTGAGCATTTAGGAACACAACTAGGCTATAATCCGCCCCCAGAACCCGCTGCCCTGCAGACTCTGCTTGGTTGCCTTGGCGGGCAGTGGGGCCTTGGGTCAGCCTGAGCGCTAGAACCTCCTACCTCGGGAAAGGCCCTTCAGGGTAGTGCAGCTGCCCCCTTGGCTCTTGCCTGGCTTTCTGTGCCCTGCCAGGATATCATTTTACTCATTTTTTTGTTCATAACATTTTTTATGCATACAGTATTATATTTCAACTTCTGTATACACTACAGTGTGCTCACCATCAAAGATTTACTTTCCATCTCTTGCCATACAGTTGACTCCCTTTACTCACTTCTCCTTCCCCCCTCCACTCTTCCCCTCTGGTAGCCATTGCCCTGTTTTTGTACCTATACGTTTGTTTTTGTACGGTTCAGCTTGTTCATTTATTTTAAAATTAAAAAAAATATTCCACATGTGGTGAAATCACATGGTATTTGTCTTTCTTCGAATTACTTATTTCACTTCGCATAATACCCTCAAGTCTATACATGTTGTAGCAAATGGCAAGATTTCATCTTTTTTTTTTTAAGGCTGAGAAATTACATGGCTGCCAAACCTCTAAGCATTCCCGTGATTTGTCACTATGAAATACCTTCATTTCTTTCTGATTTAATGGTTTGTTCTGCTCTCCGAATGTTCTATGCTCATGGGTACGTGCCAGGTGACTATAAACTAATAAAGGTGACCAACACAGCACCTTCTATGCTTATGGGCTTAATAAATAAACTACTAATTATAACAGTGCACAGACTCCCCTGTGGCTGTGAGGCAGGGTGAGGAAAGGGGGGCAATATCAAGACAGTTATGTCTGGAACAAAGCAGAGTTCAAAGTGCCCACAGCACATAGCCATAGAAGGGGCTGGCCGGTTGACAACTATGTTATTCCAGATTCTCCAAAACGCAAATGCTGAGCAGGATTAAATATACAAGGACTATATTAGGGAAAATACCTATGTGAAAGGAAATAGGAAGGTACTTAGGAAGGATGGGAAACACCTTAGAACAGGAAGCAAATCTGACTCTGAATAAGGAAGACAGGGAGAGAAAGTGTCCAAGACTGCCTGCCATGAAGTCTAAATTCATCAAAGTTATTGTGGAGTCACTGAGCCAAGGTCAGCCAACAGAGAGTCCTATGTCTCCCAGGAATGGGTCTGCCTTTGCATCCTCACTGCACTCAGCTACTGGCAGGGAGCAGCCCATGGGAGATGTGGCCTCAGAGATAGATTTTAAAGCATAGCTGGGTCCTTCAGTCAATTAAAATCTATGTATTATGAAGGTCTATAAGGCAAATTATCACGGTCATCATAGCAGCCAAACCCAGAATAGATGTAAGACTACACAAAAGTACTAGTGATTGGCAAGTATGGGGAACAGAAATAAGTACAGTGGTAGAACTGTCACCTCTCCTTCCAGTTCTGTGAAAGCTACTGTCACTCACCTTTTGTTCTACCTTCAGTTTGAGCTATAAGTGGCAATAAGGAATGAGTGGACCCAAGAGCCACAGATGTGATTACTTCTGTGCCCTGGGCTGATCTCATGAGACAAGTCGTCTTGCTGACAGCATCTTGATTAAAACTATTCTTTTTCTAGTAAGTACGGCATTGTTTCTTGCTCAATCCTGCGTGGAATGTAAGCATGTACAACAGTGACTGAAACAGAGGGCTGGCTCACATTGTGGAAGGCAAGGAGAGCAGGAAGAATGGATACAGGGAAGACATAACTAAACACTACTATATATATATACATATATATATATATATGTATATATATTGGCTGTGTTGGGTCTTCGTTGCTGTGCACGGGCTTTCTCTAGTTGCGGTGAGCGGGGGCTACACTTCGTTGTGGTGCGCGAGCTTCTTGTTATGGCTTCTCTTGCTGCAGAGCACGGGCTCTAGGTGCGCAGGCTTCAGCAGTTGTGGCACGCAGGCTCAGTAGTTGTGGCTTGCGGGCTCTAGAGCTCAGGCTCAGTAGCTGTGGCGCACGGGCTTAGTTGCTCCGCGGCATGTGGGATCTTCCCGGGCCAGGGCCACTGCGCCACCAGGGAAGCCCACTATATTTTTTTAAAAAAGAAACTTGGGAATTCTCTGGTTGTCCAGTGGTTAGGACTCTGTGCTTTCACTGCTGAAAGCCTTGGTTCGACCCCTGGTTGGGGAGCAAAGATCCCACAAGCTGCGTGGCATAGGTAACCCCCATCCCCAACCCTACCCCCCCCAAAAAAAACTAAATATGTAAGGAGATTGGGTTGCTGAGGGCAGTATCCACATTTCTTTTGAAGACAGGGGAGATTAGATTGAGAAAGAATACTGAAAGAATAAGAGAAGGGCTAAGAATGCCCTCCTGAGAAAGCAAAGATTGAGCCCAGAGGGATGTGATAAGGCAAAAAAAATGGACGCACACCACATGGAATAATAATGCATGTGGGGCTTCCCTGGTGGCGCAGTGGTTGAGAATCCGCCTGCCGATGCAGGGGACACGGGTTCGTGCCCCGGTCCGGGAAGATCCCTCATGCCGCGGAGCGGCTGGGACCGTGAGCCATGGCCGCTGAGCCTGCGCGTCCGGAGCCTGTGCTCCGCAACGGGAGAGGCCACAACAGTGAGGCCCGCATATCACAAAAAAATAAAAAATAAAAAAATAATGCATGTGAAAGCACTTTGTACATTTCAATGTACCCCAAAACAGAAGAGATAGATCTTAAACATAATGAATATGCATTGCCATTAATTCAGTGATTCGTATGTTGCTTGGCATTATCTCACTATCTCACTCACTTAATGCTTCCAGCAACCACATGAGGTAAATTTTGTCATTATGGTGTTAGAAGTGAGGAATTTGGGACTGGCTTAAATACCTGAGAGCCTACATTGTTTGCCTAAAGCAAAAATCAAAAAAGTAGTGGCAGGCGATTAGTGCCAAGTGCGAGACACAGACAAGGGCTCAGAGTTTGACAGCAGGACCCACTCTGGGTGAGCTGAAGAGGTCAGAGAGGGCTTTGTGACAGTGGTTCTTACCCTGGCTGCCCATTACAGTGATCTGGGAAGTTTTAAAAAAAGTCTCCATGCTTTCATTACACCCAGGCTGATTAAATCAGAATCTCTAGAGGTGAGGTCTGGTCAGTTATATGAAGAGCTTCTCCACATATTATAAAGGGCAGACAGCATGGAAACCACTGCAGGGAGAAGGCACTAAAACTGGATCCTGGAAAGTGGGCTGGAGCTCATGAAGTTGGCAGGAGAGAGGGTGGTCAGGTGGGAGATGGGGAGGCAGAGAAATCCCTCCTCTGTTTTCTTTCCCTCTTCTCTCCTACCACCATGCTTTTGGATCTTCTTCCAGCCACCCTTCCCTTCCTTTTTTCTCTTTTCTGACTTCATCGTCCCTTTATTTCCTTTGCTTCTCTCCTCCTCTCTTGTCAACCCTTTATCCCTTTCCTTCTTACGTCCTCCTGCTGCCCAATCCCTTCCTTCTAGTTCATGACCTTTTGGTCATCTCACTTGCCATTGCCCCTCCTCCCAGCAAAAAAAAAAAAAAAGTAGTGGCAAACCAGAACCTCCTGCAGATAGTGGGGACAAGCAGCTGTAATTAATACAGTAAAGGCTCATGACACCTTATTTGGATCTTTGGGGCCAGATGTTTTTAAGATGTCAGAATTTGTTATTCTTTTAGGAAAATAATATAAAGCACAGCCTTTATATTACACAACCCCTCCAGTGAGTGCTGGGATTATATCCCACAATCAAATACATATACTGGATCCTAAAAATGTAGGGCTCACTTGTCTTGCCCTAGTCACTCTCAGTTCATGAAATGAGGGCCACTTCATTTGGAGTCTTTATCTGGAAGGACATTCATCCTGGAAATACAAGTTCTCCTGTTGCTTCTCCTTCCAGTTCTATGAAAGCTACTATCACTCCACCTTCTTTTGCTCTACCTTCCATTTGAGCCCTTGAAGCTGGGACCGAGAGGATAGCAGAGCCTCCTCAGGAATTCCATCTCCTTGGAGTGTTCTGGTGAGCCCAGGTTGGGAAGGGGTAAAGGAGGGGGAATTTGGGTTCTCATCACTGCAAAGCAGTCAGCTGGAAGGTGAGCCCAGTCACACCCACACTGATATTGAGATCTAAAGCAAAGGTGGAAGGAAGCATCACTATTGGTATCTGAGGTGAGCTAGGGCCATATAATGGCCCCTGGGGTGACCTGTACTTATCTGGGTTCAGTGAAATAAGAGTGGCATCTAAATTCAGGGAGGGCTTCCCTGGTGGCGCAGTGGTTGGGAGTTCGCCTGCCAATGCAGGGGACACGGGTTTGTGCCCCGGTCCGGGAAGATCCCACGTGCCGCGGAGCGGCTGGGCCCGTGAGCCATGGCCGCTGAGCCTGCGCGTCTGGAGCCTGTGCTCCGCAACGGGAGAGGCCACAACAGTGAGAGGCCCGCGTACTGCAAAAAAAAAACCAAAAAACAAAAAATAAATTCAGGGAAACTGAGCTTAGTACCGAGGCATCAGGGGATGTGCCGGGTTTATTTGTGGGAGGTTGACAGGGGTTGAAGAGAGCTATTGAGATAGTGTGAGTGCCTTTGTGATAACCTACTGAGAAAGGTAGCATCCAGTAAAGACAAGCACATCGAAACTATGCAATAGAACTATTTAAGAGACCAAGCTGTGAATACCAATTAAAGAATCATAGAACCCTACAGTTGGATTGTGCCTTAAGCACTAGTTCAGCAAGCTCTCCTTTCAAGGATTCACTCTCAGACAGTCTTTCTTCATGAGGAAACATCTACTCTGGTCTTGAATACTTCCAAGGACAGAGAGCTCTCTCCACTATGAGGCATGCTACTTCTGTCATTGGACAGTTCTAGTTGGTAGAAATGGCTCTCATCATCAAGTCCACCTTGGCCTTCAAAGTGCTTGAGAAGCAACTTCACCCACTGGGGTTCATTCTGCCCTCTAACTCCATAGTCTAATTTCATTTCCACATGGCAGCTGTTCCAATATTTGATGATACTGTATTCAGAATCTTTTCTTCTCATGTACCTTTTTTCATGAAATACTCTGTCACCTGCGGGAGTGCAGCTCCTGCAGGTCCAGGAGTACCTGAGGGATGGACAGCGTCGGCGAGGGGAAGTTAAATACATCAATAACACTGTGTATGTGCAAGCATGGTCTCCTATTTTATTTTCTCACAGTCAGGTTTATATACCCTAAGTGATCTTAGAATGTACCTAATATTTCTAGATGTACTTTTAAGATAATTCCAAAGGTTCTCAAAACATCATTGTTTTTTCCTAGAGTAGGTTCAATTCGTACTAATAACAAAGCCAAGCTAATATGTAACAAGCCATTAAGAGGAACTATGGAGGAGGAAGTTTCCTGACCTTTCCTATGTGTCCTAGAGGTCCGCATGGACAGGTTTTAACAATGTATCCCCTAAATCATCTACAATATTTTTCACAATTTAATCTATTATTGTGCTCCCTGGGCATGAAGACTGTCTGAATAGAAGAGTCAACAATTCCAATGTTGGCAGCTGACTCTGTATGACTGATCTATCCTTATACCAGAACCAACAATACCCATAATCATCTATTACTCCCATGTAGGGCCATTGTTTTTCTATTTCTGGTGTTTTCCATACAAACATCCCTACATTTCCAGGTTGATTATTTTTCTCCCACCAGCCAGGCGGGGTGGTTAAAAAGTCCCAATTTGTGGGTTTAGGAGGGGGAAGAGGACGTCTCACACAGTCAAGCTTTGGACAGGGGGCAAATCCCCCATGTACTTTTTCAAGGCATAAGCACAAAATTACAGAGCAGATCAGAAGAGATGTAATCAGCTCCCTGGGTGCAGCGCTGCCCTGCAGTGCTGTCTTGGATCGTTGTCCCATGACCTTGTCACGGCACGGAGGCTCCAGGTTGGCTTCCAACAGTCACCCTCTGAAAACTAGCAAAACTATGTCTCTTAGTTGGCAACTAGAAGTTCTCTTAAAACTGAGTTATGCCATGACCAATATAGAGCAGATGGGCCTAAATTTTATCCTTGACTCAGCTCTCTGGGCATTCTTCTGACCTGCCAAGTTATTAATATGGCTTAACTTGCTCTTGGGGAACCCATTCTGCTTATCAGTGCCCATCTTTTCCATGTGCTTACATGTCATCTAATTAATACCAATCCACTCTTAGTTTGAAAAAGATCAAAATAAAATTTACTCTTCTATATATATTGAAATATATTATTTCTACCATTCTGAAAATGGGACAACTGCTATTTTCCAGGCTTGAGGCAACTCTGATCTTCATGACTTTGAGAAGCAACTTCTGTCGTTCTGTTGAATGGAGCGCATCCGGGTCTGGTAAATGGTCTTCATTATAAACGTTCAGATTTTATCCTACTATATTTTCACGTGATAGTTTTTCTGTTCTTTCCAAGCATGTAATGGGGGTCAAGGAGTCCCATGGTCCCACTCTTAATAGCTCCAACCTTCTCCCAGCATTGGCCTTTCTGGCCTAGTTCTCTGAAATAGAGATAGCTAATAGAGAAAATGTATTTTTTCCTTTAAACTTTGCTATGAATTTCAGGCCATTCTGGGTTTTATTCTTTCCTGCCCAAATTTTACTTTTTATAGACACTCAGTAAATACGTGTAAACAATTTTTAAATAATAATTTATTAACTTGATCCATTCATTTAAAGGTAATATGTGATGCCTCCAAATTTACATCCACACATGCTGTTGGATAGGGCTGGAAAATCTGGAGAACTTATCTCTGGACCCTCCTGTTGTCATGCCACAAGATGTCCTTACCAGAGCCAGAATAGTGACGCTCAGTGTATGAATGAGGGGTTGCAAGGGAGACATCTGGAGCTGGCTGTGCAGTGCCTGGGGAGGGAAAGAGAGAGCTGCAATGAAGTCTGGAGGGACTTAGGGAACTCTCTTCACTGACTGCTCCAAACAGAAACTGACATTCTTTCCCCTCCTCATTCACACTCAGCTGGAAATGGGAAAGGGAGAGAAAGAGATACCAAGCTGGTGTTCAGTTCACAGCCAGTGACCCTCTGGTTATCAGCAAAGATGGGAGAAGGGAGTTATACATGAAATGTGAATTTCTCAGTGCTATTCACACCTAGAGCTTGTGAGTCTAGGGACTTGTAGGTGGGATCTCATAAGAAGCAGCCTTATCTAGATTGGGCTGTGTGGGTCTGGGCAATTTTTGTACTCTCTACGCTCTTCTCTTTGATTCTGCAGCAGAGTCTTGCTGTGGAAAGGAGGGATATGGAAGTGACCTGAAAACTCCAGCTGGCTTCCCTGAAGGCCCTTTTCTTGTTGCAGAGCTGAGGCATGGACTCTGGGTTCTAATCATGGAAGCCAAAGTTGGATACTGTCTCAGGGAATAAAAACAACCCAGTCAAGTCACACATTTGGGTAACAGATTCTTTCAAAGTCATAGTTCCTTGCATTCACCAAAGTTTCAGCCCTAGCCAAACAGAAAACCTGGGAGCCTCATGCACTGGGACAATAGTATGATGTGGCTGAGTCCATGACGGGCCACACACTCAAGTCAATGGCTGCAGTTGTAGAACAGGGGCTTTCCCCCAATTGGCTGCTGCTATGATGTTGTAGGGGCTCTGGTCACCTTTTTTCTGATCCTGACAAGGGAGAAGGAATGTGGAAGTACTGGTCTTCCAGTGAGAACATCTGGGTGGAAAGTATGGAAATATGGGCTGCTTGCATGGGGCGGGGGAGTGGCAGGTGCTATCCAGGGCATGTGGCAGTAACATGAAGGTGGGATGTGGTCCTCCCTCTACTGAAGTGGGCACCACGGAAGCCTTGGCTCTACCATTTGACAGTCAGGCCACAAGCCCAGGGGCAGCACCAGGTAGTACAGGGAGTCACAAGAATGGGCATGACATCAGACAGCCCTGAGGATGAAAACTAACCTGGCCTGGGGCAAGCCATTTGGGGTCAGTATTTGTAAAGTAGGGACAATAGTGCCTGTCCTGCTTCCCTCTCTGGGCTGACTGTGAGGAAGAGTGGAGTACTGCAAACCAATGTGTTTTATAACTGCAAACCTATATGCCCTCTTGAGACTCCTAGATGTGGACAGAACCAGGAGGTTTTGGTGCCTTTCTTACTTTTTCCTTGGTGAGCATTGCTGAGCACATATTCCAGCCTCTCCCGCAGGCGGTCATTGATGAATATGGATTCCTCCAGGCGCTGGCGCAGGTTCTGGATCTCAACAAGATTTTTTTCCAGCAGGTCGGCCCCTATTGCATACCACCAAGACATGGGAGAGGTAGGAAATGGGGAAGGCTGTCACTCATGGGCAGGGGGCGGTTCTGCCCAGGGTCTCCCTGCAAGATCCCTGCCCATATCTATACTTCCGTCAACTTTCTCCTCACACCTGGGCACCCAAGAAACACCAGGCAACTTCATTTAAAGAGCTCCTGGGCTCTCAATCACAAGATAGCCCTCTGTTAGGAACTCCACAAGGCCTCCTCCCAGATAGAAGGTGAGTACACTGGGCTTCCCTGGTGACGCAGTGGTTGAGAGTCTGCCTGCCGATGCAGGGGACATGGGTTCGTGCCCCGGTCTGGGAGGATCCCACGTGCCGTGGAGTGGCCGCTGAGCCTGCGCATCTGGAGCCTGTGCTCCGCAACCGGAGAGGCCACAACAGTGAGAGGCCCGCATACCGAAAAAAAAAAAAAAAATCCTATCTGAGTACACCTGAGGAAGGTAGACACTGGCCTGTCGAACAAGGGTGCGAAGCCGCTAAAGTCCTCTAGGTAGGACTGGCCTGACGATGAGAAAGTGTGTCTCCTTCCTTAGGCAGCAATCCAGAGGGCCTCCCTCTCTACCTCAGACCTCTCTTACCCTATGACCCATGACTGAACAACCTTTAACATCCACTCACTGATAGAAAGACTAAAGTAAATGGAGATGAAATTAGATCAGGCTGTGAATAATGAGTGACACTGAGTGTTTTCCTTTGGTGAGAAGTGACAAGGAAGAGCCTGGGGAAGTATCAGGACCTGAAGCAGGAGTGAGAGAAAGGAACACCTTCAAGGAGAGAAAAAGATGCACAAAGGAAAGGGTAGAAAGACCAAAATTAGCTACATCCACCAGGACATCTTGCTTAGGGCCAGGTTTTTCTCTGAGAATTTCAAATGTTTTGTTACACTGTCTGCATCCCAGAAACGGAGCAGCTTCAAGGCATTCCTCTAAACACAGCTGCACCCCTAGCCACTGGCTGCTAGGATGCCTGGCTCCAAACCCAATGGCAAAGTTTGAGAGGCAGGACTGGCTTATAGTTGTATACAAAGAGTGTGTGTGTGTGTGTGTGTGTGTGTGTACAGAAACAGTCTCCCATCCTGCAATAGCTCTTGACCTAAGGAAGACCTACCTTCCCCACGGAAGGGAACACAAAAATGTGAGGCAACTCATCCTCTCTACAGAGTGCCTCAGAGTGGCTTCCTTTATTGGCCTGCCCAGAGTGAGTCCCTAGGTAGGGGAAATGGGAGAGGCACGTAGAAAGGACCAACACTGAGCTGGGACTTCATTCTCTGGCTCACCCACGGGATGTTGCCTTTCATCTTCTCACCCATTTCTGGGAGCCAGGGTCTAACAGAGGAACAAAAAACCATCTGGCCAGGAAAGGAATCTATCATTCCTGTCAATGGGCTCTATTTCACCAACTGCTCCTTTGTATTTTACCAGAGGGCTTGGAGTTGGGCTGGTATAAAGAGGAGAAGGAGGATAGGTTCCCAGATGCATTCATCTTCTGAGGCCTCATCTCGTCCCATGGGCCACTGCTGCCATGAAGCCCAGGGTCTGGTATACCACTCAGTTGTGTGGTGTCACTCAAAGGACAGAAGGGCTGAGCAGACACAGCTTCTAAACGGTTGCTGGGCAATGAACCTGAATCAGCAGGAGTGGCTGGGCTGACATCTGTCCAGAAAGGAATATGAGTGAGAAACAAACAGAGAAGTCAGAAATGAAGTGTTTTAAAAATAATTATACTGGGTTGAATAGTATCCTCCAAAAATTCATGTCTACCTGGAACCTCAGACTGTGACCTTTATGGATATAATTAGTTAAGATGAGATGATACTGGATGAGGGCGGACCCTGAATCCAACATGACTGATACACAGGGGAGAAGACCACATGACAGCGGAGGCAGAAATGGGAGTGATGCATCTTCAAGGCAAAGGATGCTTCCCGCAACCACCAGAAGTCAGGGAGAGGCAAGGAAAAGGGAGCATGGCCTGTTGATGCCTTGATCTCAGACTCCTAGCCTCCAGAACTGTGACAGAACAAATTGCTGTTGTTTTTAACATCCAGTTTGTGATATTTTGTTACAGCAGCCTTAGAAAACTAATGCAGTAATTCGTGGAATGAAGACTAAGGTGGATATCAGTGACGCCCAGCCTAGTGCTGAATATCAGCTAAAAACTCATTTCTCAAGGATCATAAATTTCACCCCAAGGTTACTGGCATTCCTGGCCTATGATATCAAGAAGTATTTGTTAGATGTAGTGTCTGAGGGTCACAGTGCACACACAGGAAAAGTACAGGGGCCCCTCTCCTAGCTCCCTCTATGATCCCCCAAATGCTGGAATGTTCCCAGGGAGGTACTTCAGAAATGTCTCCTCCAATAGCAGGACTCATTGCCAATCGTATGAGTCATGAGACTAAGGAGATGAAGCAATTTGCTGGTCTGTGAACAGGTGATCCACTCACCCAAAAGTCTATGCTCTTGCCAGCAACAGAGCAGCTAGTCCTTCCTGAGGTTGTTCTGTACTGGGGTTGTTGGAAGAGGATGAAGAAGGGAAAATTGTCTCTCCTTCTGGAGGATGAGCAGAAAACCTAGACAGGGTGGCTCACTCCTGGTGGCTCCCGCTCCTCCTGCCTCAGGTTACTCTGGATGCCTTCTGAGGCTGAGGGAGTGTCTGAGGAAAGCAAGTGGTGAGTTGCATCCCACCCAGAACGGCTCATGAGACTGTAAAAAAAATTATTAAATATAGCTGATTGTCTGGCTCCTGTCCAAAGAATGACCTGGGTATTTCTGCTTGGCGGATTGTAGAACCAAACAATATATGGTATCTTACAGCTCAGTGATCCTATGAGAACATCATCATGTCCTCTGCTGGCTCCCTTTAGACAAAAAAACTGGCTAGGTGGCAGGGCCATAATCCAGAGAAAAGTTCAAGAGTTGCTCCTTTCAAGGTCCACAGAGTAGTCGGGTTTCTCCTCTAAGCAAGGAGGAGTGAGGTCCTATTTCCCTCAACCAAGCCAAGTTCCTCTAGGAAACTGCCTACTTAAGTCAGTATCCTTCCCCAGTTTACATAATACAAGATGTAATTAACATCACAGTGAAATAAAGAGTAAAGCCTTCAGTTCAAAGCCTCACTTAAAGGAGGAACTCAATCAAAATGTGATTCCCAACCCCTTTCAAAGCCCCTTTATCCCCTCCCCAGAAAATCAACTTACTGTCAGCTAAGAGCATAGGAAGGTTCAAGTCTGTCAGTTAACAGTGATCAGTGTTTTCTTGTCCCATTCTCCCCTGGCCACACAACACAGGGAGCGAGCCCTACATGGCATGTGGAAAGCAGCAGAGAAGAGCCTCCTGTGAGAGGAATTCAGCCTCACGGTGAAGCTGTCACATCTGCCACACACCATTTGTTAACTACCCTAGAAATTTTGACCCCAAAAGCAAAGGAGTAGTGATAAACCATTGCCCCTCTGAGAAAATAATGACTTCAGATGGGAAAAAGAAGGGCTTCAGTCTCCCTCAGAAAAGATAGGAATAACAGAAAATAAGGCCCATACTTTCATACTTTCTGAGAGTGTCACTCCAGCGGCCACATTTTAAATGTGGCCATTCTTACAAGTAAGTGGCAGGAATTTCAGGTAAGGAGAAGGTGTATTTGCCTTTCTCCTGCTGTCCCTCAGGGCAGCGCTGAGGTGGAACCAAGTGCCTATGGGCAAGTGAGTCCAAGGATGCACTCAAAACTCCCATTGGCCCTTGGATGATGTCACATACATATCAAGGGCACCCCATTCATTTATAAATTCATGGGTGGAAGTGCAATGTGTCTAGGGTCTTGTCTCCTTTGCAGAGGCTAGGCCTTTGTGTGGGGCATAGGGGCAGAAAGAGTGGAATGGGGAAAACCCTCACTCCAGAAGCCTAGAGAAAGAGGTGTGCAACGGAGTGACTCCCTCCCTGCTTGGTCCCTGAATGCTCAGGCTGCAGTTCAGTGGACAGTCTAAGCTTTAGGGTCAGGCAGGCTAACAGTGAACGTTACCCCAAGCTGGGCTGTCTTCAGTAAGTTCCCTTCCTTCACCAAGCCTCAGTGTCCTTAGCTGTGCTGTAAAATCAGAACACCAGCACCAACTTAAGAGGATTGCTGTCCTGATTAAATGAAGCAACATGTGTGTAGTGGTCAATAATACAAGCATAATAGGTGCTCAATAATACAAGCATAATAGGTGCTCAATAAAGGTGTACTTCCTGTCTTCCCTTGGTTGCTATACTCGTGAGGAAACATGATGCTGCTTTGCTTCTCAGGGTAAAATGAGAAACAGGAATAGTACCAGGTCAAAACCCATTATGGCTTATTCATGCCTAAAACAGTCAGTTCAGATTAAAAAAAAAAAAAGCAAAAAATCCCCAGATATAGCCAGGGACTAAAGATGGTTTCCTGGTCCCTGGTTGTTCACACCAGAATCTGAGTCATACAATTGCCTAAAAATTCAAATGCTTTTCTCAGGAGGGAGAATAAAGAGAAGGCTTAGCAGGAGAAAATGAATAATTGGTTTTAAACTTACTCTCCTCCTCCTATCCCTAGCAAGCTACCTAAGAGCCCTCCTTGGGGAATTCTGGAGAGGGGCATGCTGGTGATGGTTTCAGCCAGTCCCAGTTACTGATGGTTTAGAGGATATTACAGCTGAATTATTAGAATGATGAGTGGGATCTGTAAAACCACAAACGATAAGGAATATTTAGTGGTGAAGAGAAAATAGGAACTGTGGCTGTTTACCCAAAAGAGTCCAAGATCAGAGGCCCAATGTTAATGATATTTGCGTCCGTAGTCTGAAACACGACGTGACTGTGTTGCAGTGATGAGGAGCATCTGTCCCCTCCCATTCCCAATTCATGACCCCTCCCCTCAAGTCCAACACCATGTATGTGCCTGACGGGGTCTGGTGGCTGACGACGTGGGGGACTAGGAATGGAGAAAAGCTATCTGACACCCTTGGGGCCTGTGCTTGGCACTGAGTCCCAGACCTGTGCTCAACCAGGTACATCACAGTGGATCTGCAGGGTCTGGCTGCCAAGATGCCCCCTCTTGGTCTAGACAAATAAGCGAGCACCCAGAAACTGGAGGCTCTCTGGATACTTACTAGCCACATCCACTCCAGGGCGCACTTCCTGCTCATCAAACAGCGGAGAGGTGCCGCTAGGGGAGCGGTGGGCAGCGGACTGGGCATGGCTGCTGGTGCGGGTCTGGGGCCGGGCATCCTGCTTGGTCTCTAGGACTTCTGTCATTTTACCCTTCTTCTGCAACTCCCTTAAGATACTAGGGGGTAAGAAAGACAGAAGGAAAAGTGAAAGTCACCCGAACACCACAGCTGTATTGACCTGGGGGCTCACAGGAGAGGCCCCAGGAGTCAAGGAGACTGTTCCTTTAGAGAAGAAGCCAAAAAATCCATTTCCATTTGGGGGTAGAGAGTTGGGAGGCAGGAGAGAACAACAGTGTCCAGTGCCTTGGCCACAAACATCCTGAGAAAGAGAGAAGACCCATCAGGCTCTTTAACACTTATGGTTCCTTCACAAGACACCCAGAGGCCTGTAAGATTTCAACATACTCTGACATAATCCATTGAATAGTATTTAAAACTGCTTCCTGAGGCAATGTTGCCTTCTGGGTGTCTTGTAGTTTCTAGACCTCCTTCCCTAAGTATAGTTATACACAATATAAATCTATCTATGTCATATTTATAGTATAACTCTTTTTTCTTTCAAAGAAAATTTGTAGCCATTTAACATCTGCCAGAACTCATTGGGTCACACTTGAAGATATCAGGTATAATCTCACTCCAGTTTTTAAAGATCTAGGGGAAATCAGAGGTGATCCCTGGGAGTACAGGAGACTCCTAAGACTGGAGAGTTAGGCTAGAGCAGCTCTATATTACTAAATTAGTGAATTAATATGAGACTTGGAACCAAAAGAAAAATAAATTTAAAAAATGGGAAATGAGACCACTTTGTCACTAAGGATACGTAATGGTGTAATGGTATAATCAGCCGTTTTGGTTTTTTTTGTGTGTGTGGTACACGGGCCTCTCACTGCTGTGGCCTCTCCCGCTGCAGATCACAGGCTCCGGACGCGCAGGCTCAGCGGCCATGGCTCACGGGCCCAGCCGCTCCACGGCATGTGGGATCCTCCTGGACCAGGGCACGAACCCGTGTCCCCGGCATTGGCAGGGGGATTCTCAACCACTGCGCCACCAGGGAAGCCCCACAGCCGTTTGTTTTTTTACAGAGGGTGAGAGCTCCTGCTCCTTTGATCTTCTGTCCTCTGCTCTGGATCCTTTACCAGATTATATCTTTCATAGCCCCTGAAAATTTGTAGTTACCTGAGGTTCCGCAGCACCTGTTCTCTTTGATTCTTCTTACTTATACAGTCATCTGAAATGCAAATTAAAAAAAGGACCAGTCATAATTTAAGCAGCTCTCATTTACCAAACACAAACACACACTGGGTTCTCTCTCTGGGACCAGAGACACATAGCTGCTTGACTCTCAAGTCCAGGATACTCTGAATTTTCTCAGGAGACACTGGGTTGAGTCTTTAGAGAACTTGTCTGGCAGACTTTCCTGAACCCACCATGAAGATCATCATCTCTACTTGCTCTGCCCTGAGTCAGAGTAAAAAGCTGAAAATGTCTCTTTTCCCACAGATCATGGGATACTTGTCCAGCTGGCCTCTGGACCACCCCAGCCAGAGTCCTCAAGTCCTGCCACAAGGCTGGTTCCCAGTCCCGTGTCTGTGTTTCCCATCACAGCGTTCATGCAGAACCCACTCCTGCCTCTGTAGAGGTGACAGACATCGCCGTCCCACCTCTGCCTCTGCCACCAGGAGCCTGCACAGTGGCCTCAAGCCTGCTCTTACTATGTGCCCTCAGGTCTCCAGGCAATATTCTATGTAAAAGGCTCCTGAAATAAATATTCCACAAAAGGTACTAATACACAGAGCGCCTAAACCATTCCCAAATCAGCATGATTCTTTTACCATTCTTTTGAAGTACACTGATTAATATTGTTTATTTGATCCTAAGAACAATCATGTAAACTTTAGGGGCTGGTATTATTTGACCTAATTTTTTAGGTGAGGAAACAGATATCAAAAGGAATGTGAATATGTCCAGAACTAGTAATGATCACATACAGGCTAGAGCAAGAGCAAGAGTCTTTAGATTCCTAGTTTAGGGCTCTTTTCACGACAACCAGCTGCCCTTACTACACCTCTCTTTCCACCAATGAGTTTCAGATAAATGCTGTCCCCCCACTGATACCTCCTGCCATAGCAGCCATATTCCATGAGAGATGGAGGAGCAGGTAATCATCATGGCATCCTCAACCCTGTGTGCCCCTCTGTTGCTCCTGCCCAGCCAGTCCTGACTCTGGCCCCAAGATGGTGATTACAAAGCAGGACCCCAGATTGAAAAGTCACTCGCGGATGAGTGTGGGCCTGTGTGAGCGTAGGTCCTTGGGAGGGACTAAAGGCCCTCCTGAGCCCTGGGGCCACATTACCTGTGTTGAATTTGCTGGCAAGGCTCTCTGCCAGCTGGCTGCCCTTGGCCAGCTGCTCGCGGAAATGCTGCTCCATGTAGTAGTCAATCTTATTACTGCTGAGGAGCTCTTCAAAGGTCTTCACTGTGTTCTTGACATGTTGGATGAGAAGGGAAGAGACAGCCCGCCCAATCCTCATCTTTTCCCGCAGGTGGGTCAACTCTCGAGCCTGATCCTGGATCAAGGAATATTCCCTAAGGTGGGAAAGAAACAGTAAGGGTGGAAAGGGGTGACTGATAGATTATGGCGCTTCAGCAGAAGGTGCTTTGAGAATTTCACCGAAAGAGCCTCCACGCTGAACTCTAGCACGTGTTTAGTGACCGGAATGTGGTAAAGAGAATGATGGAAGGAAAACAAAAGAGTTTCTCTGTGTACAAGACCCCTTCTAAGATCATCTTTCCCCATGCCCTGTACTTCTGAAAATGGCTTTCTTCTCTAATTCTACTGTAAAATCTGTTCCCAGTCCCTCTCTTCAGCTTATAATCCATTTCAATACAGTAAACAAAGCTAGGTGTTAATTGAAAAGTTGAAAGGAAAATCATTATGTGAGAGAAGAGACCACTTGTCTAGACAGTGGGATTCTTCTTTCACCAGAGTGGACCTATCTGTGTCTTTTCCATAGACAGCCAAGGCTTGATTGGCAAGACATCCTCAAGCCCTTAATTTAATCACTATATACTATCGCTTCTGAATTCTGCAGTGTAACTGCTACAGTTTTGCCCATAGGGTTCAAAAGAATGATCTGAAAAATATGATCTCCAAAAAATGTTCTGAATTAATTTAGAACCCTATGATATCTTGGCCAATATAACTACTATTTGTTATATAGAAGAGTAAAAGAGAAGGTTTTAGTTTATCTTGTTCCTGAGGGAAGCAAAGTGGTTGGATGTATGAGCAGGAATCAGCAAGCCCAATGCACTCTGTCCTCCCACTGCAAACTTGAGAAGTCACTTTACTACTTTGTGCCTCAGTTTCTTTATCTGCAAAGTGAGAGTCATTCAGCTTCTTTGCCTTTTTAGAAATACAGTCAGGATTGAAATTTATTTTACATGTTGGGATGAGTAGAGCAAAGCCTATAAAGCATTTAACTTATCAAAATGAAGACAGATTATCATTCATTACTTTGGTAATGGTGAACGTATAAGACCAACTTGACATCCTCTGTGTTTCTACAGATGTGCCAGAGCAGAACCAATGGCTTCTGATTTCACCATTTTCTCTTGCAGACCTAGGCAGTGTTGTCTGTATTGTGCCAGCAGGAAGCACAGGTGCTATTTGTTTTCTGAGAAGCGGAAATCTGCCCGAGGCCCAGAGTCGCTGGTCTGGAGCAAGCAATCCAGGTGTTGGAAGGAGCCTGAATGGGGATCAGGGCAGGTCAAGCAGCATAAAACCCCCTTTGAACCTTTTAACCCGCCCTATACTTTATTCACATTTCTGTCCAACAATTCTCATGTCATTAAGCAGCTATACTGGTTACTAGGCTAAGAATTCTTTCGGTGCTGGGAGTTTTTTATTCATCTTATGCACACAGGCAAACACAGAGGGGGCTCTCAGTAGACAGTTCTTCAATAATGGAAAAGAGAAGTGCTTGCAAACCTCCACTCATCTCTCCCTGTGTTCCTGTCCTAAGTGTCCTCTCAGGGAGCCTATGGATTCTCCATTGACGCAGAAAACCCTTCCCTTAAGAAGGACCTTGCACTCACTTGTGCGGAGGTCTGTGAAATGGGATTGTCCTCAGAAATTCATCTCAATGGGTGACAGCTTCTTAGGAAGAGATGGCCTTGTCCTACACTCTTTTCATCTGGGCTTCCAAAACACCCAGAGGTTAGAAGAGTTAGAGTGTTCTGTTGAAGCTATCTATTCATATGCTTTTCTTCCCCACCGGTTTGAGTTTCTCCATGGAAGAGACCAGATCTTATTGATTCCAGGTGCCTAACATGGTATCTAGCAAATGATACATTCAGTAAACATTTATGAGGTATCATGTATAAAAGCCTTTCTCAAATGTAATATAAGTACAGAAAAATACTATTATTACTGCTGCTTCAGATGCATTAAGGATTTAAGCACACTGCAAAATCTCAGAAATTCTACTTTGATTCAATATGCAGATGACTTACTTCTGTGTTCCTCATCTAGAGAGAACTCAGACGTTAATTCAAAATATTTGTTACGACTGGCTTATAAAGGCCATAAGGCCTCGTGAGATACACTTCAGTTTTCACAAGGAAAGGTACATTGCCTGGAGTCATGATTTATCTGTAAAAGGACACTTTCTGTCTCCAGAAAGAATAAGTACCACCCCATGTAACCCAACCTATGACTAAGAACTTAGAGGTTTCCTCAGACCTGCAGGATATTGACAAGCCAGGGTCCCTAACATTTCCTTGTTAGCTACTCCACTCTGTGTAGGAATTGACTAAAAATAACACTCAAGAACCTCTTCCTTGGGAAACAAAATATGAGAAAGGCTTTACTGAAGCTAAAGGGCTTTACAAAATCCTCCTGCATTGGGACCCGCCCCCCGCCCCCCTGCCAACTACACTAAACCTTGCATGCTGTTTGTTTAGGAATGTAATAATCAGGCTTTGGAAGTTCTTGTGCAAAAACCTGGAGGAAAAAAATAGACCCATAGCCTACAATTGGGTACAGTGGGCTGGGCATACCCCAATTTTTTAAACGCAGTAGGTGCAGCCTTTAAATTCCTTTGTGGAATCCTCCTTGAAATTTGTTCAGGGAAGTGAATTAAATTTACAGGCTCCTCATGTTGTAGAACGTATGCTAAACATTGAGCATACACACCATTTCTTAGCTAGTAGATTAACATGAGATTCTACTTCTGTCTCCTAATCTGAGCATTCTTTGCTGCTGTTCTTTAAACCCTGTTACCTTCCTATGCTTACCTGACACAGAGAGACTCAATGGTGCTGAATTTGGCTCCCCAAATCTAACTCCCAGATGAGTTTTACAGAAAACCCTATTAGCCAACCCAGATTTAGTACTCTGTGTTGGTGGCTCCTATGCCACAAATTCTGAAGGGGAACATCAAGCTGCATATACTATAACTACTCAACAAGAACCGTTAGAAAGAGGAGTCCCTTCCTCAGTTTAATTCAGCTCAACCAACAGAACTGTTTACCCTCACTTGAGCCTGTGAATTGTCAAAAGAAAAAACTGCAAATATCTACACTGATAGCGGGTACGCCCTCAGAGTAGTCCATGGCTTTGGTATGCTCCGGGAACAGAGAAGATTTTTAAGTCCAGTGATACACCTATAAAAATGGATCTCAGGTTGCTGACCTCCTCTCTGCACTATTATTGCCCTCACAAGTTGCTGTCATAAAAATTGAGGCTCATACCCACTGATCAGACCCTGAATACCAGGGAAATGTGATGGCTGACTTTCATGCTAAAGCTACAACTCAAAAAATTACTAAGGTACCAAAACTTTGTAATTTAAATGAACTCCATAAAATGGCACATAGCCATTTTTCCTGAATTTCTACAACCTATCGTCCACGGTAGAGCCAAATCAGATTACTTAAGACAATTTGTGTAATAGGCAAAAAATTGTATCTGATGCTGAAAGGTACAAAAGTGTCATGAAGAAGGATGAATATTTAACATAAAAAAGAGGACTTTCGGAGGGCCCAAATGGCTGTCTGGTGCTTCCTGAATCTCTCAAACTACCACTCTTGCAAGTACTCTACGAGACTACCCACGATGGAATTGACAAAATGACTCAAATTATGAAAAAATATTAGTGATATGGTTGTTCTAAATTAGCAAGACACGTGTATAATCAATGTTTAAACTGTCAATCATATAACATGGGTAAAACCATTAATGTAACTCCAGGGGCTGCTCCCCCACTGTCTGGACCATTTGAATATTTATGATTAAACTTTTTCAATTGTCTCCTTTAGGGGCTATCAGTATGTACTTGTAATGGTGTGTCTAGAGGAATAGAAGCTTTCCCATGTTGGAAAGCCGATGCCAACATTGTAGCCAAGAAATTATTAGAAAATATTTTTCCATTGTGGGGAATCCCAAATGAAATTTCAAATATTAAAGGGACTCACTTTACTAGACAGGTTTTAAAACAACTAACCAAGGTTATTCAAACATTATGGCATTATCATTGTCCCTATCAGCCTCAGTCTTTGGGGAAGTTGAATGTACCAATGGCACTCTAAAATTTAAATTGGCAACACTGACTGAAAACACAGGAATACCTTGGCCTAAAGTGCTACCCTCAGCCCTCATGACAATGAGGTCAACACCTTTTGGGAAACATAAATTAACACCCTTGTGAAATCACCACTGGACAACCCATGCCTTTGATAAGAGAACCCCATGCACATCCTGCCCTTGTAAATTCTAATATGACCCAATACTGTAGGGCACTAATACAATATTCAAAAGCTTACAGTCAACAGGTCAAGGAGACTTTCAGAGATCCTTGGTCTGATGAGGACTTTGTATCCCTTACACTGGAACCTGGAGACTAGGTATTCTGGAAGAGACATCAGTGAAAAACTTCACTTGAACCTTGATGGAAAGGGGCCTACCAGGTTTTTTAAAATTTCTCACACAGCAGTTAAATTACAGGATATTGAAACTTGGATCCACGTCCCTCAACTGAAGAGAAGCCTCCCCGCACCACCACCAGACTCTTGAACTTGTCAACCTTCAGCTGACTTAAAATGAAAGATTTCCAGGAAAAAAAAAATCTTCCCTCAAAACAGATGAAACACAAGGTAGACAGCTTACACCGAAGATCACAGAACATGATTCTGCTGGATTCCCCATTCTCTTCCAGGACTTATTTTTATAACAATTATTGTGATATTGCTATTTTACAAACATAAAACATTCAAACTCATTCTCTTTTTTCTGTTAGGGATTTTCTCCACCCACTAAGGTCCACCATTCAATGAATACCCTCCTTTACTAATCAAAATGATTGTTATGTTATTATTATTTAAGTGTAGCCACTTAAAAGCTCAGGGAGACTCTCAGTTAATATTAGAACCAGGTTTTACACATACTTGGATGACAGGAAAAATGGCCTTACAGAAAGATTTAGTATCCATCCTTTGGCCATTCAGCTAATACTGATGGCCAATTAATCTGCCATTGAGAGGAAGCTTCAGAAGCCAAAGGATGGCCTGTAATCACTGTAAACTTCATTGCTGGCAATCGGTCCCTATGCACAGAAAACCTTAATGGTACTGGACTTGATTTAGGACATGTTCTGGACTCACTCTTTAATTGCACCCTTTGGTTTGACTCAGATGATGGAGAATGAACTCCTATATATAATGACACAAATTTTAAAATAGATAATGACAATGAAATCTTTGATTATGCTATTAAGAAAATTACTGAAGCTACTAAACTCAACCTAATCTGCAAAACAAGAAAAAAATTACATTGCACTGCATCTTGTAAGTGCCTTTGAAAATCGTAAACAAAACTTAAGCTGGTCCCCCAAATTGGCATGAGGTGGCCAGTTTTAACCAAACCTCTATCATTAGGAAAACTCTAATGCTATAACAAATCATTGTAAATAATAAACAGCCTCTGCATTCTTACTATATAAGCTATCTTATAACAATATACTTCTGAGCCTCATTCTAACTGTCCATTTAAGAGTTCCCAGTTCATGAAATGTTTTTATGTGCACAATAAACTCTTACTAATTACTATTTTTAGTGATCCAATAGTTTCAATGTTGTCATTTCTGGATTTTTTACACTCAGTTCCCTCTAACTTTCTCATTCACACCAACTTTGGCTACCCGTTCCCACCCCCCCCACCATCATCTCCATCCCTCTTTTTGTTATTCTCTTTTGCCAACTAAGAAGATGCTTCTTCTTCTATCTGCTCTTTCAGTTCTATCTCAGGATATAATATTAGCATAGTGCTCCTTGTAAGAAACACACACACGACACACAGATATACATCAGGGGCCAAGGCCCAGTCCTGGCTGCATTTACTAAGATTACAGACCCTTTAACATCCTAGTCCATCAAGAGGTATAAAATACTAGTTCAGGAAGGGACTTCATCTTATTTTACAGATGAAGACACTGAGGCTCACAAAGAATAAGAAAGATATTTGACATATATCAATAATATCTCAATAAAGCTGAGGGGGTATATCTGAACCCCCATAATTGGTTGGTGGAAGAGCCATCATTAAAAATTTTGGCTTCACACTCCCAACCTAGTATCTTTATCAGTACCATGCATCCTCTTCTTCTGACTTTCAGGGGTCACTGAGATATAAATAAAGCTAATTCTACTTTTAAAACAAGGCTCTTTTCTGAAACACATTTATTATTCTGGATTCTATAGGTCTATTATTTACTCTCAGCCAGTTTCCAAATAATAAATAGCACTTATCACAATAACAATTAAAATGTATCTAGGTATTTTTTTTGCATAAAAGCTGTTTTCTTGAAAACATCAATAAAATAAATAAGCCTCTGGCCAGGCTAACTAAGAAAGAGGGAAGACACAAATTACTAATAACAGAAATGAAAGAGAGGACCATCATTATAGAGCCCATGGACATTAAAAGGATAATAAAGGAATACTATGAATAACTCTAATCCCACAAATTTGATAACCTAGATGAAATGGGCCAATTTCTTGAAAAACACAATCTGCCAAAACTCATACAAGAAGAAATAGACAATCTCAATATAACTATATCTATTGAAGACATTGATTCAATAATTAATAACCTTCCAAAACAGAAAGCACCAGGCCCAGATGGGTTCACTAGTGAATTCTACCAAATATATAGGGAAAAAATTATACCAATTCTCCATAGTCTCTTCCGGAAGATAGAAGCAGAGGAGATACTTTCTAACTCATTCTATGGAGCTAACATTACCCTAATATCAAAACCAGACAAAGACATTATAAGAAAAAAACTACAAACCAATATCTTTCATGAACATATGTGCAAAAATTCTCAGCAAAATATTAGCAAATTGAAGTCAACAATGAATAAAAAGAATTATACAACACACCAAGTGAGATTTATTCCAGGCATGCAAAGCTGGCTCCAACATTTGAAAATCACCTGATGTAATTCATCACATCAATAGGCTAATGAAGAAAAATCACATGATCTTATCAATAGATGCAAAAAAAAAGCATCTGACAAAATCCAACACTTATTCATGATTTAAAAAAAAAACTCCCAGAAAAATAGGAATAAAAAGAAACTTTCTCAACTTGATAAAGAATATCTACAAAAAAACATATAACTAACATTACACTTAGTAGTAAGAAACCAGAAGCTTTTCCACTCAGATCAGAAACAAGGTAAGTTTATCCCCTCTCACCACTCCTTTGCAACATCATATTGGAATTCCTAGTTAATGCAATAAGATAGGTAAAAGAAATAAAAGGTTTACAGAATGGAAAGGAAGAAATACAACTGTCTTTGTTTGCAATGACATTATTGTCTATGTAGAAAATCTGAAAGGATCAACCAAAAAACTCTTGGAACTAATAAGTGATTACAGTAAGGTTGCAGAATATGAGGTTAATATACAAAAGTCAGCTTCTTTCCTATATACCAGCAACGTACAAGTGGAATTTGAAATTGAAACTGTACCATTTGCATTAGCACCCCCCAAAATGACATATTTAGGTATAAATCTAACAAAATGTGTACAAGACCCATGTGAGGAAAACTATAAAACTCTGAGGAAGGAAATCAAAGAAGAACTAAATAACTGGAGAGATATTTCATATTCATGGATAGGAAAATGCAATATTGTTAAGATGTCAGTTCTTTCCAACTTCATTTAAAGATACAAGGCAATCACAGTCAAAATCCCAAGCAAGTTATTTTGTGGATATTGGCAAACTGATTCTAAGGTTTACATGGAGAGGCAAAAGAACCGGAAGAGTCAACATAATATTGAAGGAAAAGAACAAAGTCAGAGGACAGACACTACCAACGTTAAGACTTACTATATACCTATAGTAATCAAGAAAGTGTGGTAGTGGTGAAAGAATAGACAAATCAATAGAACAAAATGGAGAGCCCAGAAACAGACCCACAAAAATATAGTTGACTGATCTTTGACAAAGGAGTAAAGGCAATATAATTGAGAAAAGATAGTCTTTTCAACAAATGGTGCTGAACAATTGGACATCCACATGCAAAGAAAATGAACCTAGATACAGACCTTATACCCTTCACAAAAATTAACTCAAAATAGATCATAGACCTAAATGTAAAACACAAAACTATGAAACTCCTAGAAGATAATGCAACCGAAAATCTAGATGATCTTGAGTTTGGTAATGACCCCTTTTTTTTTTTTACTTTTTATTTATTTATTTTAACATCTTTATTGGGGTATAATGGCTTTACAATGGTGTGTTAGTTTCTGCTGTTGGTGATGACTCTTTAGATACAATACCAAGTTTTAAAATTTAAAACTTCTGCTTTGCAAAAGACATGGTCAAGAGAGTAAGAAAGCAAATCACAGATATGGAGAAAATATTTGAAAAAGACATACATGATAAAGGACTGTTATCCAAAATACACAAAGAACTCTCAAAACTCAACAATAAGAAAACATACAATTCAATTAAATAATGGGCAAAAGACCTGAACAGGCACCAAAGAAGATATACAGAGGGCACATAAGCATATAAAAATGCTCAATATCAATGTCATCATGGAACTGCCAATTAAAACAACAATAAGATACTACTATACATCGTTAGAATGGCAACCATCTAGAACATTCACAACACTAAATGCTGGTGAGGATGTGGAGCAATAGATACTCTCATTCATTGCTGGTGGGAATGCAAAATGTTATAGCTACTTTTGAAGACAGTTTGACAGTTTCTTACAAAATTAAACATATTCCTACCATTTGATCCAGCAACCACACTCTTCGCTATTTACCCAAGTGAGTTGAAAACTTATGTCCACATAAAAATCTGCACACAATGTTTACAGCAGCTTTATTCATAATTGCCAGAACTTGGAAGCAACCAAGATGTTCTTCAGCAGACGAACAGATAAATAAACTGTGGTACAACCAGAAAATGAAATATTTTTCAGTTCTTAAAAGAAATGCACAATCAAGCTATTAAAAGACATGGAGGAATCTTAAATGCATATTACTAAGTAAAAGAAGACAGTTTGAAAAAGCTAGATAGTGTATGACTGCAACTATATGACATTCTAGAAAAGGCAAAACTGTGGTGACAGTAAAAAGGTCAGTGGTTGCCAGGGATTAAAAGGGAGGGAAGGATGAATAGGTGGAGCTGAGTATTTCTAGGGCAGTGAATAGTCATTCTATATGATACTGTAATGGTAGATGCATGTCACCATACTTTTGTCAAAACCTATAGAGTGTACAATACCAAGAATGAACACTAATGTAAACTACTGACTTTGGTTGATAATGATGTTCATCAATTGCAACAAATACCAACAAATATACGACACTGGTGCAGGATGTTGATATTGGGGCAAGAGGCTATGAATGTGCAGGGTCAGGGATAGGTATATGGGAACTCTTTGTACTTTCCATGAATTTTTCTCTGAACTTAAAACTGCTCTAAAAATAAAGTCTATTTTTTAAAAAGAATGATAACAAGAATATAAAATTTTTAAATGCATCTGACAAAGTGAGTGTAGGCTTTGTGAATTGAGAGCCCAGGATTCTGATATTATTTCTGCCGAAGGCTACTGTGCAACTGTGATCAAGCAACTATATCTTTGGGCCTGAGTGTTCTCATTTCTAAAATAACTCTCAGGTTATTTTAGCTCTAACATTATTCTCTGGGTCAGTGAAATTTAAGTGGTACATATTGACAGTGACCCAATGGAGCATGAAGCAAAATCTCACCACCTCCAAAGCTGCACTTCAACCACTAAGCAAGTTAGTGATGATTCAGCACTTCAGTAACTGGTGCTCACAGGTAACTGTATAATAGATTATCCCCATATTAACTGAATGCCTTCCAAAAGTTATAGGAAAACAGCCATTAAAGACAGATTGACAGGGCTTCCCTGGTGGCGCAGTGGTTGAGAATCCGCCTGCCGATGCAGGAGACACGGGTTCGTGCCCTGGTCCGGGAAGATCCCACATGCCGCGGAGCAACTAAGCCCGTGAGCCATGGCCGCTGAGCCTGTGCGTCCGGAGCCTGTGCTCCGCAACGGGAGAGGCCACAACAGTGAGAGGCCCGCATACAGCAAAAAAAAAAGACAGACTGACAAATCTAGCCAACAGGCCATTATTTGGCAATTTTGTAAGCTTATTTTTAAAATTGAGCTGATCACACTGTAGTGTATACAGAAGTAGAAATATAAGATTGTACACATGAAAGTTATATAATGTTATAAACTGATGTTACCTCAATAAAAAATAAATTTAAAATATTGAAGTTTATCCAAATTGCCATTCTAGAAACCAGGGGCATAAGCTTCCAAGAGAATGGGGTGGAGATGGAGGAGCCTCTGTATAAGTCTACCTCCTCAGGCACTGATGTGGGTCAGCTTTCACCATCAAAACATCTCAGGTAACAGGAGATTCGTATGTGCTCCCATCAATGCAGAAAAGAGACACTACTCACGTGACTGGAAGAGTTCTATGAAATCTCAAGCCCCCATGAGATCATATATTTGGTGCATACATGCATTGTTAGTTAGAATAAAACCAAATTACTCTGAATAATATAAAGTAATTAATAATAAGAACACAGGGACTTCCCTGGTGGTCCAGTGGTTAAGACTTTTTGCTTTCCAGTGCAGGGGGTACAGGTTTGATCCCTGGTCAGGGAACTAAGATCCCACGTGCCTCACAGCCAAAAAATCAAAACATAAAACAGAAGCAATATTGTAACAAATTCAATAAAGACTTAAAAAAATGGTCCACATCAAAAAATCTTTAAAAAAATTAAAAAAGCAAACACAACTTGGTTCTGCATTGTGGACCTTTTTAAAAAAATAAAATAAAATAAAACTACTACAGACTTTTCTTTAAAGAATTTCCAGGAAGGTCTTAAGAGAAAGCACTACAGTTAAGGTACAAAGCCTGAATACAGACCCTGAAAACTGCCATGATAGCAATGACTTAATTCTGACAGAAGAAGTCTCTGAACAGAGTCTCTTACCCACTGTGGGACACAGAGGAGAATCCTGCTTTCTCAGGCTGAGTCTTCTGCTCATTCACTCCCCTCTCAGCAGGTCCCTTCTTCTCTAAGGGCTGATGCACCACAGTCTTCAGTTGGAGCATTTTCTCACAAAGAACCCTCTTACTGCCTCCTTTAAAAGGAAAGATAGAAAAGAAATGCATCTGGGTCTCCACAATGGCTAGACTTTCCTCCAAAGCTACCTAGAGGAATCAAAACAAAATAATGGTTTAAAGAGGCTGGATTACTATGAAGCGTCCTCTAGGAGCATGAAAATCACAAGAGCAGAACCTATAACAAAATAAACAATGAAACCTACAATGTGCCCCCTTGAACAGTTCTTTATCAGCCATGACGACCCTGGTGATCCACTGGGTTGAAGGAAAGATGCAGCAAGTAGGGGGAGACGTTGCTTGCTATGAAGAGGAAGAGGAGGGTCCAGAGAAGTTTTAGAAGTAAAAATAAGCAAACAATGAAGTAAACAAATGCAAACAAATGGGCTTTAAACTGGCTAAAGGATGAGTATTTTTGATTCTTACAGTTGAGATAAAGTCCCCTGGGAGTGTCCCTTCAGAAATCAGAAAGCCTTTCTATCGTCCCTAAGTTTTGACAGTCATGTGGGCAGAAACAGAATTTGAGATGTCAGAATTCAAATCTCAGTAACTGGGACTCAACAATAGCAACATGGGAAGGACTCAGAGTGTCTGGCCTCAAGTTGTAATTCTAGAATTGGAATGTGGAGGTAGCTACAGAACCTGAGGAAGCCCTGCTTTCTGATGGCCCACGATACTCAACACAAGGCTACCTGTTTCTCCCTGGATGTCCCTATCAATAAAGATCACCTCTCTTACCAGCCAGTTTTAGCATGTGTATTCTTTTGCTCATACTACCAACCAATCAATTTCTAAAGAAAAATCTAAGCATATTTTCCTCGTTCAATCTTGCTGTTGCATAGAAAACATCAAACAAATAATATTTTCTCAACACCTTTTATTTTCTTGAAGATAGTTTCAATAAAAACAATTCTTGTGGCTTTTCCTAAATGAATTTTTTAAGGCTTCTAGTGATTCTCACCATTTCTCTTTGGGAACTCTCCAGATTTTATTCCTTATATTCTTTTAGGAGCATAGTGATCAAAAACTGGAGTATATGTTCAAAGTATGACTAATAAATTTAGCATAATGATTTTTCATTGATCATAATCTTTTCATTCCATAATAGTTAATATATCCCAATGCAATGTTGGATTTCTTTCCCCTGAAGCAGGGAAACATGTAGGGGTTTCATTTAACAAGAAGTCAATTTTAACTTTCTGAACTCCCACCCTCATTTTTTTTGTGTGTGTGTGTGTGGTACACGGGTCTCTCCCGTTGCGGAGCACAGGCTCTGGACGCGCAGGCTCAGCGGCCATGGCTCACGGGCCCAGCCGCTCCGCGGCATGTGGGATCTTCCCGGACCGGGGTACGAACCCGTGTCCCCCGCACCGGCAGGCGGACTTTCAACCACTGCGCCACCAGGGAAGCCCTGCATTGCTTTTTAAAAAAATCTATATAAACATTATACTCTACTAATGTCTGTTTTGAGTTGAATTCTGGATCTACAATTTACTTTCCACTTT
The DNA here is from genome assembly GCF_026419965.1 of Kogia breviceps. Taxonomy (NCBI): domain Eukaryota; kingdom Metazoa; phylum Chordata; class Mammalia; order Artiodactyla; family Physeteridae; genus Kogia; species Kogia breviceps. Next base: position 82,054,273 of record NC_081310.1, read on the forward strand.
CTCAAAGCCCTTAAAATATTTTATCTCCTTTAATATGATTAATGCATACTTAATGTTGGTGCTGATTTTAAAAATCTAACAGATTTATTTATTCTTTCACTTGGGTCTTGATAGAGTTGCCTGGGCTGCCAAAAAGCCATTGGAAATGGGCCTTGACAGAGCCCAGTAAGACCTAGGCCATGGAATGGAGGGAATGGATGGCAAATGCAAGCAATAGTTTTTAGTGACACAGCAGCTGAGACTACAAAGAGAGTCACAGGCACAACAGGAGTGAGAGGGATTACCTTGTTTCCCACTTCCTAAGCCTCCATTTCAATGGCGTGCTGATAAGTGTTTAACAACAAGCACTCCTGGGGATAAAGTCCTGATTTGTAACATTTGCCTATCTCTGTGGAGTACATGCTCTCACTGTGGCCAGTTTTAAGCTACCAATGAGACATCACTGAATACAGAGGTGGGAAGGGATGCTAAGTAGCACGCCATGATATATACAGATATTATATCCACCACATAAATCTATAGACATACCACCTCACATCCATTAGGATGGCCACTATTAAAAAAAAAAAACAAGCAAATGTCAAGGATGTGGAGAAATTGGAACTCTTATGCACTGCTGATGGGAATGTAAAACAGTACAGCTGCTATGTAAAATTGTATAACAGTTCCTCAAAAATTTTTTAAAAATAGGATTACCATATGATCCAGCAATTCTACTTCTGGGTACATACCCAGAAGAATTGAAAGCAGGGATTCAGAGATCTTTGTACAACCATATTCATAGCAGCATTATTCACTATAGCTAAAAGGTGGAAGCAACCCAATTGTCCATTCAGCAGAGGAATGGATAAATGAAATGTGGTATATAATACATATAATGGAATACCATTCACCCTTAAAAAAGGAAATTCTAATGCATGTTACAATATGGATTAACCTTGAAGACATTATGCTAAGTGAAATAGGCCAGTAACAAAAGGGCAAAAGATTCTACTTATATGTGGTGAAATTCACATTTTTTTAAAGTGGGTATGATTCCATTTACATGTGGTACCTAGAATAGTCAAACTAATAGAGTCAGAAATAAAAATGGTGATTACCAAGGGCTGCGGGTAGAGAGATATGGAGAGTTATGTTTTAATAGGTAGAGAATTTCAGTTTTGCAAGATGAAGAGTTCTGTGGATGGATGGTGAGTTGTGATAGTAGCATAATAACATGAATGTACTTAATGCCACTAAACTGTACACTCAAAAATGGTTAAGATGGTAAACCTCAAGAGCATAGATAATAGTAAAATGCAAAATAATTAGGAAGAAATGAGTTTTAATATTCACAGTTTAATATTCACAATAACATGAATAAATCCCTCCAAAACACTATGTTCAGCAAAGGATGCCTCTGGACAGAATGTTTTTGAATATCCAAAACATAGCTATTTTAATATTCCTCCGTGTTACTCATGTATGATTCCAGTTTGTTCCAGACAGGGAGAAGAGGCAAAGCTAAGTTGTAGGCATAGAAATCAGAAGAGTAGTTGTTTCTTTGAGGTATTTTCACTGGAAACTTACATGAGGGAAACTTCCTGAGTTGATGTTCTATAGAACCTGGTCTGGCCAGTGGTTACAAGGGTATGTACATTTGTCAAGATTCATCAAGCTGTGCACTTTATATATATGCATTGTACTATTTGTAAGTTATATCACAATAACTACTGTTAGCAGTTCTAGAATTTCCATTTGATTTTTTAATAGATTCCTAATTTCTGATGTAAGTTTCCATCTTGTCATCTACGTCCTTGAACACCTAAAATATACATATTTTAGTGTTCCTATCTGGTAACTCCAATAGTTTAATCATATTATGAGTCCGTTTCTATTGTTTGCTTTTTTCCTCTTGGTCTTATTTCTTTCTATGCCTGCAAATGTGATTGAGTAATGGCCTGGATGTGTGAAAAATGATGGAGACTTTGAATAAAGTTATTGGTGGGGGGATATTATAGAGGGGCAGATTGCCTCAATCTATTCCATGACTAAACTGATTTACAGTTTGTTTGCCCTCATGGGAAGTCTTAATATATACCTGTTTTTTCCAACACAACTAGGCTGCTGCTTTAGGGCTCCCATCTGAGAAGCACCATCTCTTTTGAGGGTCCTGAACTTCAATTTATATCTATCTCCTTTGTACCATGGTACCACTGAAAACTGCTCTTCTTTCAGCTGTACTCTGCTTTCTTTCATAACTTCTTGCCAGCATAGAGCTGCATTTGCAAATGCTTTGAGGGGAAAGCCTTTATCAAGTGTCCAGCTCACTTCCCAATGCACTCCAGGATCCTGGCTCCTTAAGTCTGAATACTTGGTCAGCTCCACAAGCCTTCCCTGCCCCCTCTCCGACCGCCTACTCCTCAATTCCCAATCCCTGATCCCATGAGATTACTTAAAGTACTACTAGTTTTTTCTGACTCTTAGCAGCTGCCCTCTACCCAGCTTCTCAGCCTCTTGTTCCTTGCCAAGAACTGGCAAATGCCCTGAGGGGAAAAAGCAGAGAATTGTTTCATTCCAATGAGCTTCTCTCTAGAACTGGCTCTGTGTGTCCTAACTGCATTGGTAGCTTTCCAAAGACTTCAAACAGAATTCCTTTAAATCAGATCTTATCTACTTGTTTTCAGGGTGTATGCTGGTTTGCTACAGATACTCCATCATAACTGAAAGAGGAAATCTACAAATTCCAGGTAAACTAAAATTTCCTACTTTGATTTCTAAAGAAGAACAAAAAAGAAGGGGTCACTGATACATACCTGGATTTTTCTTATAATATTTGGGTAAGTCTGGTTGGATATTAAAAGCACTTCCTAGAATCACGTGCAAAAGACTTTCTACCATGAGCTGAAAAATCATCGTGCCTGCTTAAGGTCCAAGGATTTGATGAAGTTTGATCCAGTTCCCTGCTGAACTGTCTGCACTTCAGTTAGATCAGTATCAAACCTTGCCAGTAACCAGTTTTCCAGATATTGGTCACTAATATGCAGGAGAAGAGGCCAACCAAGCCACTAAACATCCCTAATTTATTCTAGGGAATGTTGAAAGTCAGCAGTAGTACAGTTAGAAGTAGAAATAAACGGCTTAATAATAATAATAATAATAACAGCTTTCTTGGAGCTTTACTGTGTGACCAGCACTCTTCCTCAGTGTTTTACTATATAATAACTTATTAAGTTCACATAACAATCCTAAAAGATAGTGTAGGATATTACCACCCCCTTGCTGCAGATGAGAACGCTGAGGCACTGAAAGGCTGAGCTAATTTTAAGGGTCACATTCCTGTGACAGTGAGAGCCAGCACTCAGACCCAGGCAGTTTGTCTGCAGCACCACCATGCTTAGTGGTAACTGAGAAGACGTCACCAAGATTTGCATCCCCTCCTTCTTGTTCAACCTCCAAGATTTCAAAGAGAAAAAGAAGATTGAAAGGAAGGCCTACAAAACGCTCAGAACCAATTAATGAAAGAAGGAAGAAGAGGAGAGAGAGAGTAAAAAAAAAAACCATTTAATCTTCCCCAGAAACAGACTCCATGGTTCCAGAGATGATGCAATCACATCTCCCAACCAGAAGTGTTTATGGGCCTTGATTCTTCTGGTCTGAGCTCGGGAGTTCCCGTAGAGGGCTTCCTAAAGGTAACAGTGCATTTTGTGTTCATAGGACAGAGGGGACAGCTGAGCACCCCCATCTTCTTGACTTAGGGAAGAGGGAGTGCTCCTGGAGGGACAGTGAAGAGGGAGGACATCCCATAAAAAATGAGACAAAATCATGCTTTTCTAAGTTCATTAATGAACGTAACACTTTCATATTTAGCCATGTTCATGTACCTTTATCATTGAAAACAGTGTTTTCTTTACATTGATTCACATTTTTTTAAACTCACATGTGTTGCCTACTTTTTTGTTTGCTAGGTCATTTAACATATTTCTTATGTTTATTTTCAAGCCCTTGTATAATAGTCCAGCATCTAGGCCACCCGGGAGTTTTCTCTACTGACTGATTTTTTTCTTTTGATTATATGTCACTTTTTTTGCTTCACTGTGCCTCTTGTAACTTTGTAATATGTGCCAGACAGTGCGTTTGACAGTGTAGAGACAGAAGTAAATATTTACTCCCAGGTATGGACATACCCATTTTTCTATTAGGCCTCTAGTATGAAGGGCTGTGTCAATCTAATGTGTCTGTCTTGAGTTGCGTTTGGTTTTGTTTGATTAATCAGATTTGGTTTTCCACTGGATTCAAATGTTTTTGAGTAGGGTCAGACATTTTTTTTCAGCTGGGTTTGGGATCTGAGTACCAGAGAGACTCCGGCCATTTTAAAAAATGCATTTCAGCCCAGCAACCAGCTTTTCTGAACCACGAGAGATATATTTCTCCTTTACAGCCTGGGTTTTCACTTTCTGGCTCATAGCAGAGATCTTTTTGCTTTTCAGTTCTGCTGTCAGCTTTCTGCACTCTGCTGCTTCTTCCTGCTACTCTCCTGCTAGTCTTTAGAGGATCAAAGGTATGTGAATGTAAACTCACGTTTTCATTTAAAAAGTAAATCATGAGTATTATAAATGTGTGTTTATGTGTCCATATTAATAGATAGTGTTAAAAAATAACTCAGAGACAATTATGAGTACATAATTCACTCTCATATATGAAGGAGAACTGCTGATCTTCAAATAAAGCACCCCCCCCACCCCGGCCCACCAAATATATTAAAACAAAATAGGTGAGAGGCGAGAAAAGAAAACACAACCAGGGAATGATGAATCTCTCTCTCTCTCCCCTTCCTTTTTTTCATAAGCTGATATTCTGGAATCTCTAAAAGGACAGTCTGAGCAGTCTGCATTAGGAACAATTTCACTGGTCCATGGGAGAAACCAATATCAGTGATTTTGGGGTTTTCTGGATAGCATTGAAAATTTAGCTAAAAATTGTGCATGACAAGTTATGTTTGCCAGTGCCCGTCCATTGGAACCTCTGTATTAGTTAGACCAGGTTTGTGCCATTTTCCTCTTCAGAATTTTTAACCTGCCAGCGTTTGGTCAAAATTCTGCTTCTAATGGAGCCAATTTGACTATGATAGCCTCAGTCTCTTTTTGATACATAATAATCAGTAGGATGTTACCACAGGATAATGGTTCTGTACCAACATTTATACACATGAATATTAGTGGAAGAAGTATGAGTAAAATCACAATATCATAAGTAATTTGGAATCTACTTCATACCCAATTTTCCAGTTCGCCTAGGACTATCTAGGAGAATAGGGCTCAAGAATCAGTTTGGTCAACCTTAGCTAACAAGGTAAACTTTTTAATTGACTGATTGATTAATTTTTTAAGTCCTTAGTTCAAAAAGGTAAGATAGCATTTGTGTAGCTGGCCAGTAAATAGTAAAGGGTAATTTCACAATTATGGACTCTTCTAGGGAACACATTTATGCTAATTTGTAGAGTATCTAAAGCTTGAGCTGTTTTATTTATTTGAACCAAAGTCAGTGATAAGTTATGGGTCACATGTTCTAGTTTAAGAACAATGAGCCAGAGTAGAAATCCTCATACATCACAAACTGGTGAAATCTATAGTGTCTCAGATCATATCTTTACAATGTTAGGTTCTTAATTTTATATAAATAATTGCTTTTTTTTCTGTTGTTAGAATGGCCAGATGACAATGGTCCAGGTGGCATTTTTGATTTGGTGAGATGGGAAAGTCATCTCATTACTCAAAATAATTAATAATAATAGTAATAATAACTTCAGGGATACACATAGAAAAGGCACAAAATAATTATCTATGAAAATTGAAAGGAGCCAAATACTCTCTGAACTTAAAAACAGTAACATTTACCTTTTAAAAAAATACTTAATTTCTCTTATTTTCAATTCATATAAGTGATTGTTAGTATCCATAAACCAACCTAGGCAGTACATCTTTTGAATTTTTAGAGACCTAGTTTGTCTATATGCTCCAGAAGAGAATAAATTATACCAATTTGTTTCCTAATAGTTGCACAAGTGACAAAAGATATGTGTACAAAAATGGTGACTACAGCATTATTTGTAATCATAAAACCATGAAACCAACCCACTTTAAAAAACAATGTGTAAAGGGTACAAACAAAGGTACAAACAAAGTTAGAAATGCCTTCATCAAAAATAAGGCAGACTGGGCTTCCCTGGTGGCGCAGTGGTTGAGAATCCGCCTGCCAATGCAGGGGACACGGGTTCGTGCCCCAGTCTGGGAAGATCCCACATGCCGCGGAGCGGCTAGGCCCGTGAGCCGTGGCCGCTGAGCCTGCGCATCCGGAGCCTGTGCTCCGCAACGGGAGAGGCCACAACAGTGAGAGGCCTGCGTATCACAAAAAAAAAAAAAAAAAAAAAAAAAAAAAAGGCAGAGGATAATAACAATGATCATGATTCTACTGATAACATTATTGATTGAGCAATTACTAAATCCAGGCACATCTGGCTGGTAAGGTACTATTTATACAGTTAAAAAATAATGAAGTACATAAAATTTGTTACTAGCCCAAAGAAGAAAAAGATGATTTCATCCAGAACCAATGCTCTTAAACACAGGTTTACATCAGGCCTCTCTTGTTCCTGTTTCTAGAAAGTTTGTGTCTCCCAACTATACATTTCTTCCCAACAGATCTTCTGGGAGGATATGAGAGGACAAGAAGTGGCCATTAGATGACAGAAATGTAAGTGAGCAATTCGCTGATACCAGTTTGGATATCGTAAAAGATTTACACCTTCCCCTGGTATGATGGAATGACCAAACTTCGGGTAATGGCAAAATGCACTTACGCCACAGAGACACAGTAAACTTCCTATTTTTATTGTAATAGAGAGACATCTCTCATTGAACACAAATGGATTCCACCCACTTTCTGCAATATGACTAGGCAGGCTCCAAAGCCTCATAAAGCTAGGGAGATTAGATCCACAAATTAAGTTGTCAGCTGTGTAGGGTGATTCTGAAACTAGGGCACCTGAATGGTCTCACCCTGCCTTGACCCTAACCAGCTTCAGAAGTCAGTACCCCACTCCCCAGATGCCCAGGGAGGGCACTCTCCTCACCCCACCACCAGCCGAGTGGGGCCCAAGGCAAGTTTAACACCCAAGGAGCTCATTTAGGACTTGTGGAACCAATGCATTTTGAGAGTCTGAACATACAAATAGAGACAATGGCTAGATGGTAGAGAGAAATATAGAACTCTGATCCACAACCTGCAGCCACCTGCCCAGGAAACCAACACTTTCTATATAACAATAAACCCTCAGGAAGCTAACCTGCTGTAAGTCAGATTTGTAGGAAGTCAGACTGTTATCTCTAGTAACAATCCAGGAAGCTAAACAATAAGTTCTGGAATAATTGGTTCAAAATGGCCAGGACTTCATTAATAAATGATAGTTTCCCTAATTTTTGTCCCCATTGCAACTTAGAACCAACTAGAGAAAGCCAAATATGCACCCCCAACCAGTCATACAGGATGCCTGGCTTCTAGTTAGTCCACCTACAGCTTCTCCATGCTGACAGCCTCCCCCAATCAGGGCACACCTGAAGCCTTCCCTTTTTTTTTCACTATAAAGCTTTCCTACTCCTCCTCCTTTGAGCCTCTGCTAAAATGCAGTGACCCTGGCTGACTCCCTTGTAATAATAGCAAGCTCTGAATAAACTGCCTCTGCTTTTCTCATTTGGTTGGTCTTTGTTTATTTCCATACATTGTAGCCTTTAAGCTTTTAGTCCTTTGAAGAACTCTGAGAGCAGAAATAGAAGAAAGGCTTTTCAAAGAGGAGAGTCTTATTTTAAAGGGCTCTATTTTGGTCAATTGATTTTGAAGTGTGCAATGTCCCACATTGCACACTTTGAAATGTGCATGTCCCACAGGTGGGACAATGGAGGGGCTGTCTACAGGGCACCATCTGTGCTGCTTGAGCTCCACACACTCAACTCAATTGCATTCAGTCTCAGTGGGTGGTGGGTCAGTGGGTGGGCATAGGGAAAGGGTCAGGGGCAAAATGGAAACTTCAGGAGGAGGAAAAGAAGAAGGGGAGGCATGGCCAAGGACAATAAGACCTCCCAGGAGGCTTGTGCAGAGACCCAGGCCAGATCCTGAGAGTAGAGAACTGTTTTTATTCTGTATCACAATGGGGAGGGAGAAATGGAGAGAGAGGACCTGGAAGAGAGAAATGTGCAAGAACCTGTAGTTGTTTAAGAACAAAGTTGGAAAACATTGTGGATGTTTTCACAACAAAAATATTAAAGGACAGGGAGTGGTCAAGATGCTCAAGGAACTCGGGAGAAGAACTGATGAGCACAGTGAGAAGTTTAACAAAGTTAAAATATAAAGAACCAAATAGAGCTGAAGAATAACTGCAATAAAAATACACTAGAAGGAATCCACAGCAGATTAGATGATACAGGGGAATAGAATAGCAAACTGTAAAGAGCAGTGGAAACCACTCAAGCTGAAGAGAAAAAGGAAAAACAAATTTTAAAAAATGAGGACAGTTTAAGAGACTTCTGAGACAATATCAAGCATTCTAACATTCACATTATATGGGTCCCAGAAGGAGAAGACCAGAAGTCTTCTTCTCTGTCCCCAGAAAGGGACAGAGAACATACTTGAAGACATAATAGCTGAAGACTTCCCTAACCTGGGAGAGGAAACAGACATTCAGGTCCAGGAAGAACAAGGAGTCCCAAACAGGATCAACCCAAAGAGGATCACATTAAGACATGTTATTAAAATGGCAAAAATTAAAGGTAGAGAATATTAAAAACAGCAAGGGGAAAACAACAAGTTACATATGAGGGAACTCCCATAAGGCTATCAGCTGACTTTTCAGCAGAAACTCTGCATGCCAGAAGGGAGTCGCATGATATATTTAAAGTGATGAATGGGAAAAACGTAAATACTCTACCCCACAAGGCTCTCATTCAGATTTGAAGGAGAGATCAAAAGCTTTACAGGGCTTCCCTGGTGGTGCAGTGGTTGAGAGTCCACCTGCCGATGCAGGGGACACGGGTTTGTGTCCCGGTCTGGGAAGATCCCACACGCCACGGAGCAGCTAGGCCCGTGAGCCATGGCCGCTGGGGAAAAAAAAAGTTTTACAGACAAGCAAAAGTTAAAAGAGTTCAGCACTATGAAACCAGTTTTACAAGAAATGTTAAAGGAACTTCTTTAAGCAGAAAAGGCCACGACTGGAAATATAAAAATTATGAAAGGAAAAATCTCATTGGTACAGGCAAATATACAATAAAGGAAGTAGATCAACTACTTATAAAGACTAGTAGGAAGGTTAAAAGGCAAAAGTAGTAAAATCATCTATAGCCACAATAAGTAGTTAATGGAAACTCAGAAAGATGTAAAATATGGTGTCAAAAACAGTAATCATAGGAGGGGAGTAAAAATGCAGGGTTGTTAAAATGCATCTGAACTTAAAAGAGATCAGCAACTTAAAATAGTCATACATAGATACAGATATAAAGATTATTATATATAAACCTCTGGTAATCACAAACCAAAAATCTATAATAGATACACACAGTTATTTTTAAATGGGTATTTGATAGATGTAAAAGAAATAAATTCAGTTAGAATCTATTTTAGCACTGTAAACTAACTGGTTTAAAAGCAACATCACCCAAAGCTCAATGAGTATCCACTGTGTCCAGGTTTTGGTCTTTAATACCATTGCCCACAAAATGAAGCAGACTTCTTAAAGAGATGACTACTTCCAGGAATGGTGCAGGGGAATTACAAGGTGAGCATGATGGGAAAGTTTGGACCAGAAAGCAACGTTCATTAACAAACTACTAGGATCTTTTCAAAAACACATAGCCAGCTTTAAGGAATTCTCAGTGGCATAAGTTGTGATAATTTGAGCGTGAAAAGGAATTGTGATTTTTGTGCAGGGGTCAGTAAACTATGGCCTACTGGCTAAATCTGGCTCACAGCCTGTTTTTGTAAATGTTTTTTTTTTTTCTTGGAACAGAGCCAGGCCTATTCATATATGTATTACATATGGCTCTTTTGTGTTACAATGGCAGAGTTGAGCAGTTGTAACAGAGACCATATGGCCTGCAAAGCCTAAAATATTTACTATCTGGTACTTTTCAGAAGAGTTTACTGACCGCAGTCTAGTGGATTAAAAAACAGAATATTGGAGTCCATAAATGATAATCAAAGAGATGAAGTCATTTGCATGTTGAAGTACTTAGGTTCAATGATCATGATGTCTGTAAATTCCTCAAAATGGTTCAACAAGAACATATAACTAAGTAGATATAAACCATCTGACTTCTATCTTCATAGATTAGTGTTGACTTTTGAAATTCTCATAAATAAATATACTTTTTGTGTGTGTCTGGCTTTTTTTTTCATGCAAAATAATGTTTTTGATCCATCTGTGTTTTTGAGTGTATTATTTTGGTGTTATTCATGAAGGTTATTCCTGTGTGTGTCCATATCACTGTTGATGGATAATTGAGCTATTTCTAGTTTTGGCTATTGTGAACAAAGCTGCTATGAATATGCTTGTATAATTCCTTTCTGTAGACATGTGCATTCATTTTTCTTCAGTATATGCTTTGTAGTAGAATTGCTCAGTCACAGGGTAGGTGTACATTAGAAACTGCCAAAACAGTTTTCCACAATGACTGTGCGATTTTACCTTCTCAACAGCAGCAAGATGTAAGTTATTCCACATTCTTGTCAGCATTTGCCGTTCTCTGTCTTTGAAGTTTTACTTATTCTTATGGGTACATAAAGGTATCTCATTGTAGTTTTAATTTGTGTTTCCCTAATAAGTATGATATTGCACATCTCTTAGGTCTTTGGCCCATTTAGAAATTCTTTTGTGAAGAAAGTCTATTCCGGTATTTTGTTCATTTTTATATGGCTTGGCTTTTGTAATTATTTCTATGAGCTCTCTATACATTCAATAGTAGAGTCATTTTCAGTTAAGAATATTGCAAATATCTTCACCTAGTCTGTGGCTTGCCTTTTTACTTTATGGTGATTTTGGATGAGCAAAAGTTTTTAATTTTGATGAAATCTAATTTCTTTATTTTTTCTTTTATTGTTAAGGCATCTTACTCTAAGACATCTCTCCTAACCCCAGATTGTGAATATATTTTCCTACATTTTTTCTAGAAGCTTTAATGTTTTAGCTTTCAGCTTTTACATATATGATTTATCTCCTGACCTCAGCACAATACTTAATCACTAAAGAATCCATATATTGCTTGCAGACCACCAACCCAGACTCCCCAAAATTTTTACAACCTTTGATGTAAAAACAGTCACAATAGTTTCCTGCTCTGCTCTTTGATAACTACAGATACTTGTACTTCCATCTCTCACTCTTTCTTTGGCCCTCTCTTTCCTTCTCTCTCCTCTTCTTATCCCTACAGCTGAGAAAACCAGAAACACCTAAAACTGAGAAGAAAGACCTGGTCAATCTGTGTTCAGGAGCACAGGTTCTGGTTTGTAAAACTGATTCAGCCCTTGTGTGGCCTTGGACAAGTAACTTAAACTTTATGTGCTTCAATTCTTTCTTCTGTAAAGTGGGCCTAATAGGAGTAGTCTACTTCATTCTGCCATTGTTAGCTGTGCCTAAATTTACTAGCTACTCGATCAATAATGTTATACTTAGTAGAATCATCATTTTCATTGTTATTATCCTCTGCATTATTTTTGAAAAACACTGTGCTGATATTTTGCACCTTAGTTTTACGTCTTTGAGAAGTTATTGTAAATGGAATAATGGAATATGAATGCTGTGGTGTTCTGCATAATGGCTCTGAGCTTTATTCATATTGCTGAGTATATCCAAAGTTTATTACTTTTTATTGCTGAGTAGTATTCAATTGCATGGATATACCACAGTTTGTTTACCAGTGTCCTGATAATGGACATTTGGGCTGTTTCAACTTTTGGCTATAGTGAATAAAAATGCTATGAACATTCTTGCTACAATTTTTTTTGTATGGACATGTGTTTTCATTTCTCTTGGAAGAATATCTAGGTGAAGTGTTTCTGGGAACAAAGGGATATTTATGTAAATTTATGTTTAAATGTATAAGAAATTGTCAAACCAAAGTGGTTATAACATTTTACAGTCCCACTAAAAATGTATGAGAATTCCAGTTTTTCCACATCTTCACCAAGATTTGATGTTTTCAGACATTATAATTTTAGCCATGCTACTGAGTGGAGTGGTATCTCAATGTAGTTTTAATATCTATTTCCCTGACTGCTAATGATATTGAACACTTTTTATGTGCTTACTGGCTATTAACATATCTTCCTCTTTGGAGTGTGCTTAAGCTTTCGCCTGTTTTAAAAAATGGGTGTTTCCGTTTTTAACACTGAACTGTAGTAGTTCATTATATATTCTGGAGACATAGTTTTTGTCAGATATCTTTTGTAACTATTTTCTTCCAATCTGTGACTTGACTTTTCACTTACTTAATAGTATATTTTCATGAGAAGACTTTTTAATGTTGTTAAAGCCTAATGTATCATTGTATTTTTTACTTCTTTCTGTGTCATATTTAGAAAACCTTTGCTTACTACCAGGTCATAAGGATATTCTCATATATTTTCTTATAAAACGTTATAGCTTTAGTTTGTATGGTTTGATCTATGATCCAACTCAAATTAGCTTTTGTGTATATTGTGAAGTAGGGATTGCAGGTTTTTTCACTACATAGATATCCAGTTGTTCCAGCACTATTTATTGAAATGATATTCTTTTCCCCATTGAATAGCTCTAGTGTCTTTTTAAAAAAATAATTTGACCATATAAGGTGGGTCTGTTTTAGGTGTCTCAATTCAGTTCCATTTATCTATACATGTATCCTTTTGCCACTCCCATACTATCTTGTTTGTAGTAATAAACAGCTTGATAGTAAATCTTAAAGTCTTCCAGGTTTGACTTTTTCACACAGCTCAATAAATTTTGAAATGTGTATATACTAAAGTAGCCACATGCACATCAAGATATGCTGTCACTTAATCCCTCTCATTTAATTGTAGGATACGTGCCTTCACATATTATGGCTGACCTGTTAGCCAAAGATCCTCTATTGCAGCCTCCAGAGAAAAATCTCTAGTTACCTTCAGAGCTGATTGAGAGACAAAATATCTGCAACATTCAACAATGAATATAGATTTTTTTTGAAAAAAAAGTTCATTTTCCTTACACCCATGAATACAATGTTTGATTTGCAATTTTCTATTCTTTGTAGGGACAGTCCCCTGGAGTGCCTACCCTAATTTACCAGGATGATTGTTGAGTGTGGGGTTGCAAGTTAAAGGCTGAAGTAGAATTTACTTTTATTGTATAGAAAGGATGATGGGGAGATGCTGAAAACGGCTTAGGGAAGAGTAAGCTGGAACTAGAAAGTTGATATTAGGATCTTGCAGTGATTGTCAGATTTCGTAGAAAGAGGAGTTAGATGCTACCTATCCAAAGGGGGGAAAATGTTGGTGGAAAAAAACAATATTTAAAGGCATTTTATTAGGCCTTGTCATTTATATATCATCTTTCCTTTAAGTTTTTGTAAAATTGGCATAAAGCTGGCCTCATGTGTTTGTTATATGACTTCTGGAATGTGTATTTCCATTGAAAACTATTAAAATTAAAATATTCATTGTGAACGTCCTAGATTTATCTTAAGTTCCACCAACAGGTCCCAACCTAAGGGACAAACCTACCTGGCTGAAGTGCCATTCCTGGGTCTGTGGGTCTGTGTCATTAACAGTAGTTGCTTTCCCTAGTGTATTGGTTTTCGTATTTCCCCCACACCTGAAAGTCGTCGTTCAAAACCAGCCATAAACCGTTTCCTTTGCTAAAAGATTTTAAAGTACTCTTATCCCAAGTAAGTGCAATTTAAAAACTGACGTATCTGTTGCATTCTTGGAATCCATCAAAAGCCAACGGAGAGACGTTCAAGTGCTACAAGTTCAAGTGCTGCCCATCTGGGGAGGCGGAGGGGCTGCTTACTCGCTGGCCGCCTGGCCTCGGTTCTCTGCTTTGGCGCCAACTGCTCATGGGAACTCGACTCACCTTCACCAGCGCCGGGAGGACCGGGTCGCTGCGGACGCCGACTTCGTCTTCAGGGTGCGTTTAGATGAGGAATTCGCATGGGATTTCTTCTGGTTTCACCTCTCCCTCTGTCTCTTCAAGACCGTTTTTGGATTCACCTCTCCCTCTGTCTCTTCAAGACCGTTTTTGGATCCTGACTGGACAGGACTTAAAGGAGAGGCTGCCCTTCTCCTACAGGTCTCTTCCTGCCCGGACGTTACTGCCCGCGAGGAAGAACGAGACGAGCCGGGAGGGCAGCTGGTGCCGGAGAATCACAGAGTCGCCGCGTGCGCCGGCGCGCACCGCGCCCCTGCGTCTCGCAGGCCGCGGGCAAGTTGAAACAACACCGCCGGAAGCTTCTCCTCCGGCGCCACGCGAGGTGTGGGGCTCCCGACCTGGTGAGAGGGGCCCCGCTGAGGCGGCCCGGCCCTGTCCCCTGCCCTCGAGGACAGGCCCGGAAGAGGCCGATTTGGTCCGGCGGAGCCAACAAAAGTCTCAACCGCGGCCCGGCCCCACGCTCCCGAGGTTAAAGGTCTCAAACCCTTAAGTCTTAGCGGACCGAGCGTCGCGAGTTGAATCGATTTCCACGCCTTTATCAGGAGAGTCGAGGGCCAAAATCAGACCAAGAAGAAGATTGTGTGGATCAAAGTGCGCAATTAATCAGAAAGGAAAAACGATTTCTTAACTGATTAGGTTGTGGATTGTGAAAGACCGGCATCAAGTTTTTTGGCGTGAGCACACGAAGGTTGGAGTTGCCCTCAAATAAGGTAAGAAAACTGCAGGTGCAGCAGGTTGTATGGGGAAGATCCGGAATCCAGTTCAGGGCCTTGGAGCCTGATTTGAAAGCGTTTTGCATCCATCCATCTCCGTTGCTACATCCGCCTGAGTACATTTGGACGATGGAGATGCCGGGTCTCCGTGCGCGGCCCCTTCTCACCCCGCGCACATTCCCTCCCGCCTCCACTGGGCCCCTCGCACGCTCCCCGGTCACCGGTGACCTTCTCTCCACACGCAGCCACCTCGCAAAGACGCGTCACCAGGCCAGTTCTGAGGTGCTACCAGGATGAGGCAACTCGCTCGGGACTTGCAGACCCAGCTGGCCTCGCGGGCCCTCGGAGCGTCACCTGCGGGCTCCTTTTTTGGACGAAACAGGGAGGGAACGACCTTAGGAAAGGATTTCTGGAATGACGGGTGACCCTTTCGGAAGGTCAAGGCCTTCCAGAGCAAATGCAAAAGGTCATTCTATTCAGAAGCAAGGAGAAGAGCTCACAATTTGTGGTTCCCTGGTGGTCTAGCGGTTAGGTCTCAGCGCTTTCACCTCTGCGGCCCGGTTTCGATTCCTGGTCAGGAAAGGAGGTTTTGCTTCCTACTAGGTTTGGCACTTCTAGCATTCGTTTCTTGCACGACTGGAGGAGACATGGCGTTAACTGTTTACCAAGAATACATTCCAGAAAGTGGAACAGGTAGGTGAAATGTAGTATGAATTTAAAACTCCCGTATGCGGGCACCACCAAAGTATAAATCCAATTACATGCCCCAAATTGTATGAGGCAATTTTCTCCCCCACATTTAAAACCAACACTAGAAATTATCAATCCTTTAGATATGATTTTGAACTTTATTTACCATCAATCTCTTAACAGTTAATTTCCCCATAGTTTTTTAAGTCCACAGGAGACAAACTAAAAGAACTGCCTAGTATTTCAGCAAACTTGAATTCAAGACTCTTTCTCTGTTCTCTTCTGTTTTGGTGTTCACCCTTCCAGGTAAGATAAGTCGCAATAAAAAATGTAAGCCTGGCCTTTTTGCTTGCAGCCGTCTCACTGGTTCTAAATTTTGTGGATATGGAGCTGTAGCTTGGATACTTTCATGGGTATACTTTACCTTTAGTAACTACACAAACGTGGTACATCGGAGGATCCCTAGATCCATCTTTGGAAGTGTTGGCAGAAGTAAACACCAGAAATAAAAGTAACAGCTTCTGAAGACCAAAGACTGGTTGGAACCACAGCAGACTTCTTTTGTTGTTATTGAAGTGTAGTTGATTTACAATGTGGTGTTAGTTTCTGGTGTACAGCAAAGTGATTCAGTTATACATATATATACATATTCTTTTTCATGTTCTTTTCCATTATGGTGTATTATAGGATATTGTATATAGTTCCCTGTGCTATACAGTAGGAACTTATTGTTTATCTGTTTTATATATAGTACTTTATATCCACAGCAGACATTTTAAAACCAGAGAGGAGTTGCTTTCATAATTTAATTTTCATTTTGATGGCCACTTTATCTATTTTGATGAGGACATTAGTGGAGGGAAATTTCTTTATTGGATCATTAATTTTTCTATACTGTTATTTATCTAAAGGAAACTTAATAAAAAATTTTACTATAATGCTGATAATAACAATAAAATTTAATAATAAGATTTCACATCTTATTCACATTGATGTAGCTGGCTTATGCTGTAATGTATTGCCCACTGTATAACATTACTTGATGAGTCTATTCAAATATGTACTAATATGTACTATTTTGTATATGTTTTATAGATAGATAATGCAATTATTTATTATTCAAGAAGGGAAATATAATGGGAAGGTGTTGGTAACCTCTTAGGTAGTGTAGCCCTGAAATTAACTGATTTTATGCCATGTTCTCACATACTTTAGAAGGCTATGCTATAATATTAAAATGATATTCCTTGGCCAGTTTTTTTGTTTTGTTTTTTTTTGAGTTACGCAGGCCTCTTACTGCTGTGGCCTCTCCCGTTGCGGAGCACAGGCTCCGCACACACAGGCCCAGCGGCCATGGCTCACAGGCCCAGCTGCTCCATGGCATGTGGGATCCTCCCGGACTGGGGCATGAACCTGCGTCCCCTGCATTGGCAGGTGGACTCCCAACCACTGTGCCACCAAGGAAGCCCCCTTGGCCAGTTTTGTTGCCCATTTCCTGACCCAGCATTAAACACAGGAGGAGTGACAATGAGAAGCAAATGGCCTTTTGATGGACTTACCTAATATCTCTCTCTCTTATTATTACTTAGAATAACATCAGAAAAATCAAGGGAAATATTTATGTAGAAAAGGGACATCATTCTCTGCTCTTCCTCTTCCCCAACCCTTAATACCCAATGGGGGAGTAAACACTTCTCATTCTTCACAATCCAGGACAGATATTGAGCTTCCTTTTCTAATTGTTGAGGTCACAATATATTAAAACATCATACCAAAGGGTGTAGTTTTTACTGCCACTTTCTACCTGAGCAGCAAAAATTCTAACCCAACTGGTGTCATGGGGAGATTCCAACCATGCATCCCCATTCCATCTGCCTTCTTTCTGGCCCTCTCCTCTCATAGGACTTGCACCATCAGATTCATTTGGGGAAGTTTGGTAAAGGTTGTTTTGTGCTTAGACAGAAGGAAAAACCTCTCAGACCTCGAACTGAGCCTTATGTTCTGGTCTAGTTTACTGGAATTCCTTCTACTATGGCACAAGCCCTACCAATGGAAGTTTGTTATTGGTAATAACCAATACACTTTGCTACTTTTCTTTGTGTACATATCTTCCTCAGGGACCCCCACACCACAGCAAACCTAAGTTATTGGCAGATTGAGATTTGGGAATTCTTTGGTCCTCTGGCCAAACACCACCAATTAAGTGCTCTAATTCCACCATTTTTAAAAATTACACCCACCGCATTTTAAACACTTTATTCTGGAAAGTCCACTTTGTAGGCAATGGAGATTATTACTTTAATGTTATTTCTGTATTTTTAAAATTTTAACTGTAATGGAGATTTCTCATCAAAAAGTATGGAGGGACTTCCCTGGTGGTGCAGTGGTTGAGAGTCCGCCTGCCGATGCAGGGGACACGGGTTCGTGCCCCAGTCCGGGAAGATCCCACATGCCGCGGAGCAGCTGGGCCCGTGAGCCATGGCCGTTGACCTGCGCGTCCAGAGCCTCTGCTCCGCAGCGGGAGAGGCCACAACAGTGAGAGGCTCGCGTACCGCAAAAAACAAACAAAAAAAACCAGCATGGAGGCCAGAAGACCATGGAACAACAATTTTTACTGTAAAACAAACAGGTCAAACTTTGGCAGGAGTTGTAAGTCTAGCATGCAGTGGTGGCTTCCATATCAGAAATACAGAGTTCTTTACTTTGTGAGAGAAAGCAGTTTTGGCTGTTTTTGTTTTTGTTTTTGTTTTTTTCTTTTGGCTACCAGAGGGATTGATCCACCTAGTACCAAGTAACTTTACTTGACAAGCAAGCTACTTGCTTATTGGGGTTTATCAGTCACTCTTGCTAGTAGCAGTCTGATAACACTGCAGTCAGAGCTGTTGATATTAAAATTTTTGACTTGTCAACCAAGAGGGTATTATTTACATGGTGAAACTTTGGACATTAGAGGGTACAGGCACTCATGCTAAACTTTGATCCATCCACTGGTGGCAAACCCCAGGGGAGTTTATCCCATTAGCACTTTTTTTTAACACATGACAGTACCCTGAACAGAGGAATCTCCTCTAACACTTTAAGAGCATTCATAGTATAAGCATGTAACTCATTAATTTCAATTACACATTTTCACGGCTATGCGTTGAATTGACTCAGAGGCCTCACTCAGAACTTTAACTTGGTTTTTCTCTTTGCTACACTCATGTGTATAACCTCTGACACCATGACATCACCTACTAACAAATGTGCTAGAATATGAGGAATAATGAATTGACTCAGAGGCCTCACTCAGAACTTTAACTTGGTTTTTCTCTTTGCTACACTCATGTGTATAACCTCTGACACCATGACATCACCTACTAACAAATGTGCTAGAATATGAGGAATAACTTTACTGTGTTTCTATGTTTGGAAGTTAGCTTTGGAAAAAGATCAGAAGATTTCCCTCCCTTGTCATGCCTATATTATTCTGATTTTCTCTTGTCATGATGCATGTAAATGTACCCCAAGAGATTTGAGGAACATAGAGGAAGTCTCACCCTGTCCTTCAGGTTGCCATCCCATAAACTTTTCTTGAAACTTCTGTATGTTACACTGGACCAGAAAGATGAGGAATTTGGCCAATAAAGACACTTCTCTCAACAGGTCACTGTACAGGTCACCACAATATCACAAATGGTCAACATTGTACATTAAGTTAACTTTTGGAACCTAGTATCTGAGAAGTCAATTGTTCATTTTGAATTCTAATTATTTACCTCTCCTAACAGCCTATCAGACAATTACAGTCAACTTAGCAGAGGAATATTCAGAACTTCTGACTTAGGTGGGCATGGCAAATACAGAACAAAAGCTGTTTAGAATGAGAGAGAAACTGAAGTGTAGCTCTAGAAAGTGCTAAAGGCAGTCAAAAGCCAATCAGCTTTAACTGCCAACCATTCATTTAACAGCATAACTCCCTAACTGACTGACCACATGGCCACTCCTCACAGATGAGACTACATCAAGTGGCAATGTGGACAGTTCACCTGCTGAAACAGAGAACATGTCCACCTTATCTCTACTCTGTCCAAATCTGCCAGCTCCAGGAAGCTGAGAGTGCAAGAGAGTGTAAGACCTCTGCTTCTTAGGTATATGCATCGGAAACACAGGAATTTAGGGGATAGCCAAACAATAAGGATGGGGAAATTGTCCTCACCAGTTTTGGTGTTCTGAAGAGACAAAATTAAGAGGGAGGAAGGGATAATGTTTGAAGTTCAGTGGGGTGGTGGAAGACTATTCTGGTCCAAATACCTCTTGCTATTGGCCCAGTGATAAGTGAAGCAGTTGGAGTCAGAGAAGCCACATAAATGAGCATTTGATTTACTATGGGAGGCAAAGACGAAAGAGCAGCAGAAAGCTGGACAAGAGCAGGCAAGGAGTTTGGCACTACCATCCATCCATCTGCATGCCAGAGACAGTGTCATCCTGGGTTTTTCCCTACAGTCTTCCCTGACCCTGGACAGTTAATAACCTAAGATTTGCCTAGGGAAGAAATTCTGAGGGCAGGCTGTGGCATGGGAATCATCCTAAATTATAACATGACTGTAATGACATACACAAATTTTAAAGATAAGGTATCTTTAAAGATCTATTAGTTTATTATGCCTTTATAGTTGGAGGGTGAAGAAGAAAATATCAAAGTTCTTTGTCTAACAAAATGACTCATGGAGATTAATTTATATATCATTACCCATAATAACCAGTTAGCATAAAAGGCAATTAGAAATGTATGGTTGGGGCTTCCCTGGTGGCGCAGTGGTTGGGAGTCCGCCTGCCGATGCAGGGGACGCGGGTTCGTGCCCTGGTCCGGGAGGCTCCCGCATGCCGCGGAGCGACTGGGCCCGTGAGCCGTGGCCGCTGGGCCTGCGCGTCCGGAGCCTGTGCTCCGCAACGGGAGAGGCCACAACAGTGAGAGGCCCGCATACCGCGGAAAAAAAAAAAAAAAAAGAAATGGATGGTTGTATTCCACAAGAGACATATTCTGAAGTCATGTTTTTTGCCTTAAAGTCTATTAATGTAGACTTTTTTTGGTTAATTTTTTTTGTTTGGTTAATATTTTCAATAAAGCTTCTTTTTTCTCTTTTTGTTTTCAACCTTTCTGTCACTTTATAGTTTTGGAATATCTCTCGAATACAGCATATAGTTAATTTTTAAAGCCAGCCTAGCAATATTTATTTTTTACTGTATAACTTGATCTCCTTATATTTATGTAATTGTTAATATAACTAAAAATCTATCAGCTTTATCTTTTTCTATTTGTCCTCTTTGTTCTGTGTTTCTATTTCTCTCTTGGGTTTTTTTTAATTGGTTATCTTTTAAACTATTACAATATTATGTTTTTTATTGTTTTATATATACTTTGCTTCAGTTTTTTCCTTCTAAATTTTTAATTGTATTTCACTTTGTTTCTATTCTTTTTGTGATTAGTTTAAAAATTACAATCTTAATCCTTAGTTTGTCTAGCATAGTAATAATTATGACCCTTACCATCATACTGAACAATATAAAGACCTTGGGATACTTTTATTCCATTTAGTCTCACTCTACGTATATGCTGTTATCATTTGTTATAGTTCTAAGCATTTTTAAACCCCAGAAGACTTTTTATGTATCTTTATATGGCCAATGTTAATTTAAATTTATCTATGTATTTACTATTATCATTCTCTTTTTGTGTGTCTGTCTTTCCATGTGGAATCATTTTCCTTCTGCTTGAGAAACATTGTTTAGAGATTTCTTCTGTGTGGGTCCCTGGTGAAGAACTGTTTCAGCTTTTTTTTCTCTGAGTCTTTATTTTTCTTTAATTATTATTATTATTATTATTATTATTATTATTGTGGTACACGGGCCTCTCACTGTTGTGGCCTCTCCTGTTGTGGAGCACAGGCTCCGGACGCGCAGGCTCAGCGGCCATGGCTCACGGGCCTAGCCTCTCCACGGCATGTGGGATCTTCCCGGACTGGGGCACGAACCCATGTCCCCTGCATCGGCAGGTGGACTCGCAACCACTGCGCCACCAGGGAAGCCTTTTCTTTAATTATTAAAGACTATTTTTATTAAGTATAGGAGTCTAGAAGCAGTTACTATCAGAACATTGAAGATATTTGCATTTGATTTTTGCTTTTCAAAAGTCAGTCAATAGTCTAATTGCTGCTGATTTTAATGTAACCTCTCTTTTTTCTCTGGGTATTTGTATAATTTTTGTTTTTGATTTTCTACAATTTTAGTGTGATCTCTCTAGTATTGATGTCCCTTTATTTACCTTTTATGGAATTGGTTGGCCTTCTAGAATCTGTTGGTTTGTGTGTTTCATGTTGTCTCAAACATTACTTCTTCTAATATTACCTTTACCCTGTTTTCTCTCTCTTCTACTTCTGAGACTAACTTAAAAATAAGGTAGACCTTCTCACTCTATTTGCTATTTTTTCACTTATGTTTAATATTACGTTTTTCCTTCTTGTTCTACATTTTTAATTTTTATTTCTTCCCGATCTACCACTTTACTAATTCTCTTTTCAGCTATGATTGCCCTCCTGTTAAATTCTTCCACTAAGTTTTAAATTTTAGTTATTTTAATTTTGTTTCAGAATTTCTTTTTTTTCTACCAAATGAATAAAACGTTTCCAGGAAGAGGGAAGGATCAACTGTTGTTGATAGATTAGATAAATGTTGATAGATACATAAATGAAGGTAAGAATTGACCACTGGATTTAGCAAAATTAGTCATTGGTGACCTTGACAAGAGCAGTTGCAGGGGAGTGATGGGGATAAAAGCATGATTTTAGTAAGTTCTAGATTAGGGACTGAATATGCAAGTGGACAATGGCCAGATAACAAATAAAAATAGAACTCTGACCCACAATTTGTAGTAACCATACTAGAAAACCGACCCATTATCTACACTAACCAGCCCAGGAAGTCAACCTACTATCTATAAGTCAGAGTTGTAGAAAGTCAACCATTTTCTCAGCAAACAATCCAGGAAGCCAAACAAAAACCCTTGTAATAATCAGCCCCAAATGGCCAGGACTTGATCAATAACTTTAATTTTTGTCCCTGCTTCCAACTTAGGACCAACCAGAGAAGGGCAAGAATGCACCTTTAAGCAGTCATATAGGACATCCTGCTTCTACAGCTGGATGCTGGAAGCTGTTAGCCTGCCTACAGCTTCCCCATGCCAACAAGCCTCCAATCACAGCATACCTGAAGCCTTCCCTTTTTTTCCATAAAGCTTTCCCAGTCTTCTGCTTGCCTTTGAGTCTCTACTAAACCCAAATGATGGTGGCTGACACCTTTGCTATAGCAAGTTCTGAATAAATAGCTTTAGCTTATTCTCATTTGGATGGGTTTATCATTTAGAATTTGTTTGACTCTTCTCTAAGTCCGTTCTGTGACTTTTTTTTTTTTGGTGGTACACGGGCCGCTCACTGTTGTGGCCTCTCCTGTTGCGGAGCACAGGCTCCGGTCGCACAGGCTCAGTGGCCGTGGCTCACGGGCCCAGCTGCTCTGCGGCATGTGGGATCTTCCCGGACCAGGGCACGAACCCGTGTCCCCTGCATCGAACCCGTGTCCCCTGCATCGGCAGGCGGATTCTCAACCACTGCGCCACCAGGGAAACCCCTGTCACTTGTTATAGTTTCCATTTTGTGGTTAAAATGTTAAACCAATAAAAAAACAATATGTTTCCCCTTCTGCATGACAATTTGACCTTTAACCTTCTAGGTCAGTTTTCCTGGAATCTTAGGGTGAAAATATCAACTATATTACTAAAATACATTGCATGATAAAAAAAAAAAAGACTCCTGATTGACACCTGGACTTGGAAAAATAAGCATCTGGCGAGAAGTTATACTATACTTTGAGCTTCCTTGAATGCAGTGACTCTTGTAACTCGCATAAACCTTGCATGGACACTGGAAACTATGTTATTGTTACCTGAAAACTGGGTTCACCTCTTGGTGAGTGCTGAGTTAAAAGACACAACCAAGCTAAAGACTGAGAGAATGAACAGTTTGTTACTTGAAGCAAGTAAGGAGAATACCAGGGATCCTTCCCAAAGCAGTGTCTCCCCTCCCAAGACAGCAAAATTGGGGAAGTTTTAAGCTAAGGGTACATGCATATTCATAAAGGGGGTTGGGCAGCCAACAGGATCCAAGCTTTAGTTTATTGAAGTCAGGAGGGTCAGAAAGGCCAACCTCATCATCCCTTAGGTTCCTGTGGAACTGGTGGTTGAGCTTGGGGGGTGGGGGATGGTAGGGGGTGTTAAATTCTGCAAATCAGCTCAAGAAAGTGCTTCAGGCTAGTCTTTACCATATAAACAGAACTGGGAGTCTTTACAAATGATTTATTATCTTTGCTATTGTTACTTCTCTTGCTTGATAACAGTTTGTTCTTTCGTCCCCTTAAGATCATTATTACTGAGACCTGTTCAAGGGCAAGCAGTGTGGCCAGGCTTAGATCACAAAATGGCTTAGGCCAAAAATGGCTTCTATTATGTCAAGAAAGCCATGCCTGGTTTTCTTTCTCCAGGGACACCCCCCCACACCCTATCTGCTTACACTGTGAAGTTTTTGCAAAAGATATGGGTTCCTGGGACCTGGAGTTTCAAAGCCAGGGTGGCTCCACTATATCTTTTTCCCTTACACCTCACTCTTCATCTGTCCTGGAATGTAAAGTGAGGGGCAGAGAACAAAGATAATATCTCCTGGGCGACAGTGCAGACTGCTGCAAGGACTACTCCAACAGAAGAATAATGCCTGAGGCTGCCCTGCCAGGAAGCTGTAGTTCTTATCTTTTATCTTTCTGAGTAGACTGGTGCCATGTGTGGCCTATGAAAGTCTTGTGATTCTGAATGTTTAGTTGAAGCTAAGAAAACTCCCTAATAGGTAAAATTCTTCCAAATTTTCAATTAAAACAAAAATTTTTACTGAGGCATAAGAGATATACAACATTATATCAGTTTCAGGTGTACAACATAATGACTCAATATTTTTATATGTTGTAAAATGATCACCACAATGTCAATTAACATTGATCACAGAATTTTTTTTCTTATGATGAGAACTTTTAAGATTTACCCTCTTAGCAACTTTCAAATATGCAATACAGTACAATTAACTATAGTTGCCATGCTACATATTACATCCCCATGACTTATTTTATAATTGGAAGTCTGTGCCTTTTGACTCCCTTCACCCATTTTGCCCACCCCCCACTCTCCACCTCTGGCAACCACCAATCTGTTCTCTGTAACTATAAGCTCCGTTTTTTTTCTATTAAGATTCTACATAGAAGTGAGATCACATGGTATGTGTCTTCCTCTGTCTGACTTATTTCACTTAGTATAATGTCCTCAAGGTCTATCCATGTTGTTGCAAATGGCAAGATTTCATTCTTTTTTATGGCTGAGTAATATTCCTCTGTGTGTGTGTGTGTGTGTGTGTGTGTGTGTGTGTGTGTGTGTGTGTGTACTGAATTTTCTTTATCCATTAATTTGTTGATGGACACTTATGTTGTTTCCATATCTTGGCTATTGTAAATATGCTGCAGTGAACATGGGGGGTGCATGTATCTTTTTAAGTTAGTATTTTCAAATTTTTCACTTGTTTCATGAACAATGTAGACATCATTGTTTACAGTCTGTATGATAACTCCAATATCTGTATTATTTCAAAGGTCAGTTTGTGTTGCCTGATGTGTCTGCTGGTTTTCATACATAGATCTAGTTTCTTTGTTTTCATTATCTTTGAATATGTGCTACATGTTGTATCTGAAAAAAGTTTTGTAATAATTTGAGACTTACAATGAAGGCTTTCCTGCCAGGCACCTGGGAACACTCCCAGCCTAGAACAAGCTTAAACCAAGTAAAATGTGTGAAAGATGCTCTAAAGTTAATTGTATTACAGAGGGGATGTTTCATTTCTAGTTCACCTTCATCCTAAGATTATAGCCATTTGGGGTCCTAGCTTTTTATAGGAATGCATTTCTGGTAGACACCCCAACTTATGCAGAGCCTGATCTTTTAT
The DNA here is from genome assembly GCF_026419965.1 of Kogia breviceps. Lineage (NCBI taxonomy): Eukaryota > Metazoa > Chordata > Mammalia > Artiodactyla > Physeteridae > Kogia > Kogia breviceps. Next base: position 82,079,931 of record NC_081310.1, read on the forward strand.
TTCTGCTCTATTAGCCACAGGAGGCTGTCACACCAAATTTGCAGGATCAGGAAGTGCCCTTAGCAAAAAGTATGGCTTCTATTCTTGTTTATGTCTCTGGCTTCCAGTTTTTCCTTACTTTAGACCTGGTGATTCTTTATTGTCTAATAATCACCTTAATGCATTTAAGAATACATTTTCTGTATTTTATCCAACACTTGTTTGTTTTCAGAAGGAAGGTTAATTTAAATATTCTAGCCACTATTACCAGAAATGTATCATCAACTTTTAAAGTATACTAAATGCCACAAAAAATAAGGTCATGTTTTACTGCTATGGCTCTGACTTAAATCTAAGTTGCTAACACCACAAGATGGAGTACAAATCACAGTTCAACCATTGTAAAAACTGTCAGACCACTACAAATACAGATTTTATTACAGAAAACTACTACAGAATTTTCTTTCCCCTCTTTTTCCTAACTCATTCCAGCTATCAGTCTATTCTGGGCCATGCAAGCGAAGGCTTCAGTCTCAAAATCTAACTTTTTTTCCCTATGGATCCCCCAGATGGCAATCCTATGCATGTTCAGACTTGACTTTGGATAAGAAAATCAAGTCATATCATTTAAAATTAAACTGTTTATTTTTATTATGTAATTAGAAGAGTGTAGTAGACAGATGCACATGTATATCTTGGCTAGAAATTGAGATAAGTTTTCACAAGTGAGAATCAAGAATGCCACCATAGAACCATCGGCCTCAAGTTCACTTGTCTGAATAAGATGGCACAGCCTAGTTTCACCACAACTGAGAGCACACTATTTGGCATTTTCCAGTGCCCTTGAAGTTTTTAGTTACCTGCCAGGGGACAGGTCATGTAGAATAACAAATGTTGCCAGGTTGCAAGTGCCTTCAAGTGACAGAAATAAAGATTTAAATAAACAGAAGCTGAGTCTGCAAAGGAAAGTGGCTCTGCTGTCAAAGGATTCTAGAATACAAAAGTAGAGGGTTTACTTAGGATTTCAAGGAAGCAATAGAGAAATCTTCACCAGTTTTTATCCTTGAGATCCTTTTGGTAGTTGTGATCCTACAGTGGGATAATCCTAGGATCATTTCCAACCCTAAGGATATCTTAGGACCCAAGAAACCTAATTTCTGGCAATTCTGACTATCATAAAGCCTATTCAATAAGTCATTATATAATGTTGTAGTTGGAAATTGTTATTACTATTGTTTCCTATTTGAATGGTCGTCTCATTTCCTGCTTCAAAATGATATCTAGAAATAATGGCTTAAGACCACATTCTCAATTTTTAGGTGAAAAGTAGTCTCTGGAGACATCAGACACAATAAAATACTCCCTTAAATGACAGTGAAGTATATGGATTGGGAATCAGGAAAGCAAGAGTGTTCTCTTAGGAGATAGTGACATTGATAGAGCAATTGAAATTATGCCATCTACCCCTTATGTGCTATGTAGGAGGGAAATTCTTGCCTTACCTAACCAGTAGATGGAGCTACCAAGATGAAAAATAAATTTTGATCTGGTTCAGTTCTTTTCTGACCCATATGCTCTTGAAAATTTGAAAACATTTCACTATTTTTTCTTTTTGTGTTTCAATGTAGATAGTTTCTTTTGATTTATCTTTAAGTTCATTTTTAAGTCAAAATCTTTCAAATATTGGCAATTTCATATGGCTCAATGTAATAGATTAACCTAATGGGCAAAATTCAGATTTGCTTATACACAGCTTAATAATATATATTTTTAAAGACTTTGCCAACTTACTTACATTGACAGTATGTAAAAGTATCCATTTTCTTTCATTCTTTCCAACCTGATATTATCAATAATTTTTACAAACCTGAAGAGGAGGTTGTGGGAACTCGGGGGGCAGTCTTGTGGGACTGAGCCCTTACCATGTGGGGTCTGCGCTTTGAGTAATTAGTATGAGAATTGCTTAATGTGGGGGAAAACTCATATTTGGTGTCAGGAGTGTTGTGAGCAGAGGAAATAATTTTTTTCTTTTAATATGTGTGAAGGAAAAACCACCCTTAAACTCACTTATCTTGGGGAAGAGGTGGGTGCCACAAATATGACACTGGAAATGGTCTTTCCCCATGTGCATCTTCTGAACTGAACCAACTTCCATCTATTTGAGCTAGGATAACAATATTCCTAACCAAAACAGGGAGAATAGTGATATGATCCCAGGGAGTCCTTGTACTCCTAGACGTCTAATCTTATCTATTTCATTTGGTCTTATAGTTCATAGTTCTTGAAACTGTAGAGACAGAACTGAAGTCTGGGCCATGTTTGGGGCAGTGATGTCTCTAAGATCAAAAGAACCAAGACTTGGATCTAGAAGTGAATAGTGGAAAGGGAAAGTATATGGCTGTAACTTAAGAACAATCTCAATCCTCCCTGAGTTAGTATTTGTCATCCTCTTACTTACGCTGCTCCTAAGATATTCCATTCAAGCCTTTGTGGCTCAGCAGTGGGCACAAACGTAGCTCTTCTCCTTCTAGAATAGTGTTCAACAGAAAACCTTGACATAAACCATGCATTGTATCTATATTATGCCATCTTCATGGAGTCAGGTGAGAAGGCCAGAGGATCCAATCTGAAATGCTGTGACTTAAACAGGGTCTTTACTTTTTTAATAATGTGCTATATCTTTCTAATTTTTAAAAAAATTATTTATTTTTGGCTGTGTTGGGTCTTCATTTCTGTGCTAGGGCTTTCTCTAGTTGTGGCAAGCAGGGATCACTCTTCATCACAGTGCACGGGCCTCTCAGTATCGCAGCCTCTCTTGTTGCGGAGCACAGGATCCAGACACACAGGCTCAGTAGTTGTGGCTCACAGGCCTAGTTGCTCCGCGGCATGTGTGATCTTCCCAGACCTGGGCTCGAACCCTTGTCCCCTGCATTGGCAGGCGGATTCTCAACCACTGCGCCACCAGGGAAGCCCCAGGGTCTTTATTGAGTTCTAATGTAATATCTTAAATTATAGTTGTAAAAAGAAAAGTCTCCCTATGTCCCTTTTGACTACAATAAGGCTGTGCTTACCCTCTGAAAAGTCAGAAGAAGATTAATACAACATTTACTGTTACCAAACCAAACGAGTCCGCTCACTGCACGCAGTAAAGCCAATCTACTGACACTGGGTTGTGGTGAAGGAAAGTGCACCATTTATTGTAAGGCATCAGACAAAGAGTCTGGGACAGGTAATGCTCAAAAAACCTGAACTCCCCTATGGGTTTCAGGGAGACATTTTTAAAGGCAAGGGGAGGGAGGGGAGTCTCAGGGTATGTGATCAGCTCGTGCACAATTCTTTGATTGGTTGATGGTGAGGTAACAGGGCGGTGTCACAGGGATTAACATTATCCTCAGGCTCCAGTAGCTCTGGGGGCTACAGTGCTCATGGTCATCAAGTAGTTAACTTCTTCCATTTGGTGGGGGTTTCAGCATCTGTAAAACAACTCAGGAAATGTGCATCAGATACTTCAGAGAAAAACTAAAGATTCTGTGACTGCCATATGGCCAATTTACTGTTTAAATTCTTATCCGTTCTCCTGGCCCAACTGCTATTTTTGCCACTACATGTTCACATCCTTTCAATCCTTAACTCTTGAGCCAGGCTTTTGTGACTCAGGGGAGGCCTGGGAGACTACAGCTTTTCTACAAAAAGGAGGCAGGCAGAGGACAAAATGGTGAGGGGTCTGTCCCAGGAAAGCTCTATAGGGTCCTGCTCTGTTACATGCTAAAGAATTTGGAGCTCATTTCTGAAGGTGGCAAGGAGCCACCGAAGAATGTTAAAGGAGTGAGTGACTCTCCCACTTACCAGCTGCGTGGCTCTGACAAAGCCATCTCACCACTGTGAACCTGAGTCTCCTAATGGATAAAATAGGAATAAACGCCTGTCGTCTGGGGTGATGGCAAAGAATGAACTGGCTCATGACCATGAGGCATCCAGCTCAGCCCTGGTATGCAGCAGCTTCTGGGCAGCAGATCAGATTCTGTGTGATCCCTCCCTGCAGAGAAGAAGCTTTAAGGAGGCCAAGCAGGGCTGTTCTGTGGCCCAAGGTCTCTGGTGTGGGATTTGTGGGTGAACACCTTTGAGCAGACTTCCTTCTAGGGCACTGAGAGGACTCCAGCGAGGCTGTGCTTGCTGTGCTAACTTACCTCTTGGAGTAGCAGAAGTTGAAGCCTTTTTTTTTTTTTTTTAACACAAGAGAACTCTTAGCTTGGGGTTGGAAACCATCTGCTTTCTTCTATTGGTGAGCTGCAAATTCTAATGATTATAATCTATTAAATACTTACAGAGCACCTATTAATACCTGGGATCTTCTGGCTACTGGAGATATGTCAGGGACCAAGACAGACAAATTTCTGCCCTCATGGGCCTTTCATTCTAGTGGGAAAGGCAAATAAAAAAGTAAAATGAAACTAACATAAAATTTTTGGTAAGTTATAATGAGTGCCTTGATGGGAAAAACAAGGAGCTGAGTGAGAGAAGAATTGAAGTAGAAAGTCAGGGAAGACTACACTTAAGGGGGGACATTGGAACTCAGACCTAGAGGAGGAAGAGGAACTAGGGTTGCAAATAACAGGGGGACCAGGAGGAAGCTTTCTGGGTGGAGGGAAAAGCACTTGCAGAGGCTGGGAGGTGGGGAGGGGCTTGGTCTGGGATGGGAATTGAAAACCACCAGTGTGCCTGCAGCAAGGGGAGCACGAGGGAGGGGGACTGGACATTCGGAGAGAGTTTGGCTACATATCACAGGGGTTAAGAGCTCAGGCTTGGGGAGTGAATCATATTTTCTCTGCTGCTCATTAGCTATGTGATCTTGGACATGTCACCAACCTTTCCAAACCTCAGTTCTCATCTGGAAAATGGACTCAAAAGGAATACCTGCCTCCTAGGAATCTTATGGCCATAAATGAGTAAAAACTTAGCAGAGTGCCTGGCACATAGTAAGTGCCCCACTCCTGTTAACTATAATTATTATTAATAAGTGGAGGGTGGCTTTTCAGTTTGCAGGGAGGGGCACAGCTGAAAAAAGTCAGAGTTGGCTGCTCCCCCCAGCCTTTGGCACAGGCATGATCACTGGAAGACAGCCATTCTGTTTCTTGTGCTTTGTGTGCCACCATGTCAGTCCTGTGCCCCCTCTGCATACTCCACCTGCCACCTGCAGGCAGTTCTCCAAAATGCCTCTGATTCTTGAAGTCTCCTCTGCTGTGTGAACTAGCATCCAGGGAAAGCCGGAAGTGCTTTTGTAAAAGCTGGTTGCAGCTTTTACGTACTGGAGGCTATGAGAAGTATGTTTTACGAATCCCCTTCGGGGAATGCATTGAAAACCAAGTTTAGGCTCCAGATTATGTGCAACAAATTCATCTGGCCACCATCTTGTCCACTAATGATAACTTAATGCATGGTTATATGTTCAAGATTTATAATCAGATGTATCTTGTTAAACAAGCTTAATTGGTCTTTTACCATCATAAGAACAAAAATTCTAATAATATTACTTATATCTTTTAAAACTTAATATTTAAACAAAAATATCCATCATCTTAGTATCATCAGGACAAATCAAGCTGTTACATGTTTTTAACACAATGCTCTTTCCAGAATAGCTGAGAACATTTATTGAACATTTAACATCACATTATGTATTTTTAAGAATGTTTTTGTTTTTCTTTTTGAATATATGGTCAAATCCAAAATGTACAAAAAACATATACAGTTAAAAATCTCCTTCCATCTTGGACTCCTAGCCCTCTGTCTTAGTCTGTTTGGGCTGCTATAAAATAATACCATAGGCTGGGTCACTTGGACACAACAGAAATTTATTTCTCACAGATCTGGAGGCTGGAAAGTTCAAGACCAAGGTGCCTACATATTTGGTGTCTAGTAAGAGTTCAATTCCTGATCTATAGATGACTATCTTCTTTTTGTGTCCTCACATGCAGAGGGTGAGGGTGCTGTCTGGGGTCTCTTCTATAAGGGCACTAATACCACTCATGAGAGTTCCACCTTCATGACTCAATCAACACTCACCAATGGCCCCACCTCCTAATACCATCACTTTGGGAACTAGATTTCAACATATGAATTTGGGAGGAAACACAAATATTCAGTCTATCGCACCTTCTAATGTCCTTTCCAAAAGATAACTACTATTGGTTGTTTACTGTCATCTCAGAGATTTTTATGCTTTTATAGGCAAATAAAGGGAGACATCCTTCCCTCTCTCTCCCTTTGTACACAAATGTTAGCATAATATACACACCATTGCACCTTGCCTTTTTCAAATAACTTATCAGGAGTAGTATTTGCTCCAGAGCTCCTCAGCAGGTCGATCAAGGCTGTCAGGTCTTCATTGCAGTCTGATTTCTTCCTCTGCCCAATCCTATGTCCTCATTCTTCCTTTCACAAGGGTTCATCCCTAATAATCATTTTGTACCCTAAACTCTATCTCAGCCCCTGCTTCCAGAAAGCCCAACCTGAGCATTTTGTATGCCACTGCAACAATTTATAAAGTCTTTGGAGTCTTATAAGACTGTTCAAATAACACTTCTAGGAACACATTTATTTTAACAGAGAACAAAACAAGTTGTTAGTTAACATTAGAAAATATGCACCACGGCTCCACTGTGCACAGGAGAATAAGCTTGATATTCCTGCGAATGTTCTTGGTTTAAAACCATATCAAATCAGATTTTTTGAGCTGGTTTATGCTGCAAAATGTTCTCTCTGTCTGTAAGGGAGAGGGAACATCTTCATTGGTTTCTAATTGTACTTTTATGAATTATGAAGGCTTGCATTTTAAGGTCAGGGTTTGCAATTTTACTAGTTAACATTAGAAGCAAAATGCAAGCCTGCTAATTTTATTTGTAGAATCAAGAAATGAGTCAATAAGATTTTATTCAACACTGGTGAAACAAGCACCATACAGCATTTTATTCTACAGTCACCACCACTCCCTATTGTCACACATATGGATTGCTTTACTCACCTGCATAGGTGTCCCCCAAGAGTGTATGAACCCACAGGGATATATAAAGATGTTCTAACAGATACACTGGCAATGATAGTTTAAGGGAATCAACCCCCAAACATCAACTTCCATAAGCACTCTTTCATTACATCGTGCAGCCTAAGAACATGACTGTTGTAAATACTTGAAGCTTCTTCACCTTTTCCACCTCCTCTTTCCCACTCACCCTTCTCCCAGTTTACAAAAGAAAGGCATATCTCTCACCCATCCCAAATCATGATACACTACCCTGTGGATAAAAAAAAAATCTGAGTGTACCAAAGAGACAAAGGAACTGTAAACCAGAGGTTTATAAGTTTTTGTGTCTTTCTCTATTTTATACTTATGGGTGTTAGGGGCAAAGTCAGGTATTAGAAATGGATCTGTGAGCCCATGTTGAGATGTTCTGAGTCCTAGTATACTGTGGAGAGGTAGGGCAAATTTCATGACAATTTTAATTTAAAGACCTTGCCTCTTGCTGTTATTTTTTTTTTTTTTAAAAGATGCTTGGCTCTGAGGTGAAAGTCCTCTGAGAGCAAGGCAAAGAAACTGTAAGTATGAAATATTGATAACAACCGCACCTTATCTAGGACAACAAACATGCACAGCTCTATACCCGGTCTATTCATCTATGAATTAGGCTGTATAAGAATAGGCTAGGGGGCTTCCCTGGTGGCGCAGTGGTTGAGAATCCATCTGCCGATGCAGGAGACACGGGTTCGTGCCCTGGTCCGGGAAGATCCCACATGCCGCGGAGCAACTAAGCCCGTGAGCCATGGCCGCTGGGCCTGTGCGTCCGAAAAAAAAAAAAAGGCTAGGGTGTGTTAAGGCTCAAACAACTCCAAAATCTCAGCACCTTACACCAACAAAGTTTTGTTGTTTATATTACACTAGGGTCAACTGAGAGGGAGGAAGAAGGCCAGTTGTTGTGCCAGAGTGAAAAAGAGTTCTGGAGCATCTCAAACCAGAAATTAAATGTTCCAGCCCAGAAGTGACACGCAACACTCCCACTTCCAACTCACCGGTCAAAACTGGTTACATAGCTCCACCCAAACACAAAGAGGATGTAAAATCCTAAAGTAAGCTAAGGCAAGAAGCTGGAAATGTTGTGAGAACAGCATAAATGCCATCACAAAGAGTGATATGCAAAAAGCATGCTGGGAAATATCAACTAACTTCAAAGAGCAGTCTTCCTGCATTATCACCATCCTCAGTAAAGAGGTTGATCTCATTCATCCATGACTCAGTCTGTTTCTCAGCTGAACCGTCTGCATGATTTCAAATAAACCTGAAAAGCCCTTTTACTTCTAACAGACCAACATTATATCTTCAAGTAAAAGGAATGTATTGAAGGTAAGTTGGTGTTTTTTCTGTAACAATTTAGAAGGGATTGTTTCATTAACTTTTGCCAAAAAAGGGGGGGGTACTAGATAGCGTAAATCCATATTTATATTTTTACTTGGTTGCAAATCTGCTTGTTATCACTCATCAGTCGTTTCTCTTCCTAACTGGGACGTGTTAGTAGATTCTATTGTAAATCAGCTACTTACCAACGGTCATTAATACACTTTTTAAGCTCCACACTTACTGGCTAGAACCGGGCGGCTCCCTGATGGACAGACCATGGCGCTAGCTCTCGGATCCGACGCGGCGGCGGCGTTGTGCGTATATCACGGAAGTCCGCTGGCGCCACCCTGTGGTCTCCTGTGCACATTGCGACCTTAGCTCTCCACAGAAGCCTCAACCGCCAGTGCGCGCGGACCCAGCGGCGCAGAGGCTGGCCGGGTGCACGCTTTCTGCAACCTCCCCCCAAAGCCCCGTGAGAAATACTTGCTTCCCCAGAGCCGGCAGGGGCAAGAAATTAGCTCTGGTCAGGTCGGCGGCAGAGGCGGCGGGAGGGTAAAGGAGGGAAAGGGGTCGTGAGTGTCAGATTCGCCCCGGTACCCAAAAAAGCACCCAACTCGGGGGCTGCGCCTTCATATCCGACGTAACTGTTTGCTCGGGGCCGGCAGGTGTTGTTAGACCTGAACGGTCTCCGAGGGATCCCAGCTCGCCCAAGAACCGCCAAGAGTCGAGAGTCGCTCCAACACGCAAGAGGTTTATTAGGAGCCGGTGCACCGGGGTTCCTTGGTCCTCACGCAGGAGGCCGAAGAGGAACCCCCCCCCCCCCCACCAAGCGGAATCACATACATTTTATAGCTTTCATTTTTCATTATGCAAAGTGTGGATATATCAAGGGGTTTTTTTCTCATTGGTTTGTTTGTTCCGGACCGGAGTGGGGACTTGGCTCTAGTTCCTTGATTGGTTGGCTCTCGGATGCCTACTTTACATTTACCGGAGTGGGGTCTTGGCTCTAGTTCCTTGATTGGTTAGCTGTCGGATGCCTACTTTACATTTTCGTGTTTTTGTGGTGGGGGGTTGAGTCACATGAGTTATGGTTGGCTAGGGCGACCTTTAAACCCTGGCTTAATCATTCTTATCACCCGCCATACTTGTTTGCTCGGAACGGTTTCTGCCCAGGGGGGACATTCCAGTATCTTATTGCCAGCCGAAAAAAAACTCAGAGCTCAAAAGTATCGATAGGGAAGTAGGGGTGTAAGTATAGTTAAGGCCCTACAGTGTGAGAACCCGACTCCCGAATGAGCCGGGTGGGCACCTGCAGCGGAACCGCGCAGCTGAAAAACCCCTTCATAGGTCATGGGGGATCGAGGTAGGGCTCGATTCTGCTCGCAGACCTGGCGGCGGCGCCACCCCACGGGCGCCTGTTGCGATTGCAGCCTCGGCTGCCGCCTAGCGCAGGTGCTGCCGGGAGGCGCGGGGCGCGCGGGAGTTTGCGGCTGGCGGTGGCCTCCGCTGAGGCCTGGTTAAGGGGACCACCGGAAGGGGAGGGTCGCTGGCCGTCTGGACGAGACCCCAAGAATAAAGGCGGCTGGAGGCGGTGGTAGCAGCAGGGAGGGAGCAGGTGGAGAGTACGAGACGGCTGTCCACTCAAGCCCTGATGACTTCCTTGCTGGTTCCACCACCATCAAGAGCCAGGAAGGGACCCCGGGCCGGCAGAACCTGCAGGCCTGTGGCAGGGAGCCCCCCAGGCTCTTCACGGGCTGCTCTGAAATGCATTTGGGAAACATGGAGCTTCTCCCTCAAGGGTCCAAGGCCTGTCCTATCCCGGAAGACAAGTTTCCAGGACTGAGAACAAGGGCCCAGAGGGGATTAATGCAGCTGGCTGGGAGAGGAAGGTGGGGTTTTCCTTCCTTCGCCCTCAGACTCAGCAGGGCACAACACCCAGGGCCTGTTGGACCTATCGAGGCTTCATCTTAGAAGTTTAGAGCTTCATCTGAGAAGCTCTTGGGCCCATCCTGTAATCCCCAGGTCTGTTCCAGTTACGGAGCTGAACAGGCAACTGGGTGTGAGGAGCGTGGTCGTTTCTCACCTTCCAGGCTCTGTAGGATGAGCCCTAAACTCATTTGGGGACCACGGGAGCTTCTACAAGAGTCCAGGCCCATTTCAGAACACTCAGAAGGTTCCTAGCCTGAGAAGGAATCCCCGAAGTGGATCGACTGGTTTTGGGTAAAACAGGAAGAGTTGGTTCCATTCTGGGTCTTTCCTGGCTCCCAAACTCAGCCGAGAGAAAAACCAGTGCCTTCTGGGTTTAGAAATTTTCCCCCAAGAAGCCAAAGATAGCCAGACCTATCCTGTAATTCCAAGTCTAAGAATTAGACACTGGAGACATAGCTGGCTGGAAGGTGTCTGGCAGTCCTCACTGCCACCAGAGTTAGTTGGAGACAGACCCTCAGGGGTAGTAAGGGGACAACAGTGGAAGCAAGAAAATGTTAGGAATCCAGGGGAGAGATAACGGTAGCTTGGACTAACGTGGTAGCAGTAGAGGTGTTAAGTGGTGGTATTTGGAATGTACTTTGTAGGAAGTGCAAAAAAAAAAAAGCTTGCTGATTGATTACATGTAGGGAATATGGGGAAGAGAGGAATCAGGTACAAATCCTAGATTTGGGGCCTGAGCAATAAACTGACTCCATAGACTGAACTGGGAAACAGCAGGAGCAAATTGGTGGAGCAGGGGAGAGAGGAGTAGCAAGAAGCAAAAGTTTTGTATTGAACATCTTAAGATTCCTATTTGACATTTAAGTGTAACTGTTGGGAAAGCAATGGTTACATGTGTGGAGCTCAAGGAAGGATCCTGAACTAGAGATAAACTTTGGAGGATCATCATATATATGTGGTATTCAGAGCCATGGGACTAGAGACGATCTAAGTGGAAAGTACAAATAAATAACAGAAAAAGGTCTTACAGCGATAATAGTATAAAAAATGAAAGACCCTACCTAAGAGAGCTGTATATTAAGGTTAGCAATGGAAAGCAGGATGTCAAAAAGAAAATGCTAGTAAGTTGAAAATCTGGACCCCCATAAGGTCTTTTAGGTATAGACTTCTTTGTTAATGCACACTGGCAGTAAAATTGGAGCCAATAAAATTGTTTGCTGCCTTTTATTCCTCATATCTTTGTTTGTTTCTAAATATGGGGTCAAAACCCCAAAAGGGTAAGAAGTTCATCTTCCTGTCTTCCCCTTTCATCTTCTTGTCACACTAAGCACATATTATTCCTTAACCCTTTGGCTTAGGATACAAAGGAATAAATTGTGGAGAAGGAGAATGTGTGAAAGGGAAAGATGCCAAAACACGGTATGTGAGTTAATGGAGATAGAAAATCTCTAAGAAAGGCTAGAAATAATTGGTTTACACCTCCTGGAGAAATAAATTCCCCAAATATGGTGTTCTCTGAAAAGATAATTTAATTTTGAGGAAGCAATGGCATGATCTCCAGTGAAATAGCAATCATCTGGAGTCTGGCTGTAACTTTGAGGACAACTTCTGCACGGGCAGGAAAAAAGCCTTGAAGAAAAGAAATAGGTATGTACAATGGGATTGTAAGTATCATATTTATTTTAGAAAATAATATTTTCTAACTTTAAAGAAATAATTTATTGAAATTTCACAGGCTTTGGGCACAATAAACTAGAATTCAGATCTTAACCTTACACTTAATAACTCCTTGTATTGCAGTTTCTTATCCTAATTACCTCTCTTTCTACTTTGTTTTTGTTTTTTTTTTGTGGTACGCGGGCCTCTCACTGTCGGGGTCTCTCCCCTTGCGGAGCACAGGCTCCGCGGCCATGGCTCACGGGCCCAGCCGCTCAGCGGCATGTGGGATCTTCCTGGACCAGGGCACGAACCCGTGGTCCCTGCATAGGCAGGCGGATTCTCAACCACTGCGCCACCAGGGAAGCTCTTTACTTTGAAATCTATTTTCTGGCTCATAATACCTAACTTTTATGGATTATTTTTATGTACCAAATACTCTTTCATTTGCCTTGCAGGCATTATTTCACTTAATCTTTTTTGTGTGTGTGTGGTACGTGGGCCTCTCACTGTTGTGGCCTCTCCCGTTGCGGAGCACAAGCTCCGGACACGCAGGCTCAGCGGCCATGGCTCATGGGCCCAGCAGCTCCGCGGCACGTGGGATCTTCCTGGACCGGGGCATGAACCTGTGTCCCCTGCATCGGCAGGCGGATTCTCAACCACTGCGCCACCAGGGAAGCCCTCACTTAATAATACTTGTTGCTCTCATTGCCTCAATATTAGTAGGTGGCTTTTAATATTTTTCCGTTATCATGATCAATTTATATAATTATTGTCTCTTCCCCCAGTGTCTGGTAAAACTGTCTGGGCCTGGTGCTGTTTTTAAGGGTAGATCTTTGCCTATCTTTTCAGTTCCTCCTATAGCTTTTTTTTTTTTTTTAATAGCTAATTTTTTATTCAGGTACTCTACTCTTCTTAAGGCAACTTTGATCATTTGTATGAAAAATGAGTTGTCTACATTTGTAAATATCTGTATCAAAATATGCATACCATTTTAATACTTCAATATCTAATTTTGCTGATGTTATTTGTGTACTTTTTGTTTCAATATTAAATTTACCAAAGGATTAACTTTTAAATTTTCTTTCAAAGAATCAGATTTTGGTTTTATTGATTAATTCTGTTTTGGGGGAGTGGGGAAGTATGATCTATTCCAATGATTTCTACCCTAATTTATTCCTTCTACTTTCCTCAGGTTTTATTGTTCCTTTATTAGCTTTTAAATATAAAGTTTAATTCATTATTTTTAATAGTTCTTATTTTCTCATAAATGCATTTAAAGCTATGAAGAGGTCCTCTGACCTCTTCATATAGGTTTTAATATATAGTGCTCACTTTGTTTATTTCTAAAGACTATATAATTTTTATTTCGATATCTTCCATGTGCTTTCCCCTAACAGTATAGATCAAGGAGAGTATTTTTAGTTATTTCATTGCATTATGATTAGTAAATATATCTTATATGGTTTCAGCTTATTCAACACTTGTTGAGTTTTCATTTGTCATCTCACACATGGTCAGTTTTGAATCAGTATTGCATGTGAATTTCAGTATAATGTACTTTTTCCATTTTGGATACAAGATGGTGTAGGTATAATCTTATACTTATGATTACTTTTTTTAACTATGTTCTTCAAATCCTCTATATCTTCAAACAAGTTTTAGTTGACTTGGTCTTTTAATTCTGGAGAAAGATGTGTCTATATTAACATAATCACCACTATGATTGTTGACTTATTAAAATCTTTGTTGTATGCACACACGTGTGAGTCTATGCATGTGTGTGTACCTGTGTTAGGTGCAAACAATTTTTTTACATTGTATAATTTAAAAGCTTTATTTACTCTCCCACAATTAGCAAATGGGTTTCATATTAGTTCAACTGGAATTTTTCTTCCTACAATCACCTTTCAAGTGCAAACAATTCTTGATCAGTGCTTAATGGATTTCTGCTTTTCTGAATATGAAATATCCCTCTTCTAGTGCTTTATAGTCAGCTTATATACATTTTGTATATACATATATATTTAAACTTACACTTTTCTAACAACTTCTAGAATAATAATATCTATATCCTCCTCCTAAATATAACATAAATATTAGTTAGCTTATTTTATTTCTCTTCATTCTCACCATGTCAATATCATCTGGAATTTGAAGTCCAGATTTTCTTTTCAATTTTTTAGGATATACACCAAAAGACATATATATTTGAAGTCACTAACTGTTTTGAGCTCTTGTTTCTTCAAAATAGTAGACAAAATGTGGAGCAGAAACCATAGATGTAAAAAACTCTGTAATCACAGTTACCTAAACAAAAATCTTAAAATCCAAACTTGAATCAGTAATCAAAAGAGGGAGATTTCAATACAGACATGATGGATACAAAAAATTAATGTTTCTTGTATGACCCAGGATATCACGAACAATGTCACCTGTATCTCTAACCTCACAGTACTTTTTATCTATCATTTATAGCACATTTCTTTTAAAATTTGTATTATAGGTAACTTGGTATATGTATTATATTTCTTTGTTATTTGAACCTTTTCTGCTTCATTTACTTCATCTCCCTCCTATCACCTGATTTCTAATTTCTCAATAAATCTATTTAATTATGAAATTAGGTGGATGAATAAATACCTAGTATTCTAAGCCTTAAAGAAATTTTTCTAGAATCTAAACTTATTTAGACTTAGCAATATATTTTACTGGGCACATGGCCCCCTCCTGGTATCACACTTCTTCCCCTTAGAATCTTTTCTGATACTTGCAGGAATACAACTCCAGAAATTCTTTCAGGGAGGGCCTGAAAAGTCACCCACACTTAGGTGATAGTTTGGCTGGATATAGAAATGTATTTACAAAATTATTTTCCCTAGATTTAAAAAAAACACCGATTGTCTTTTTTTTTTTTTTTTTTTTTTTTTTTGTGGTACGCGGGCCTCTCACCATTGTGGCCTCTCCCGTTGCGGAGCACAGGCTCTGGACGCGCAGGCTCAGTGGCCATGGCTCACGGGCCTAGCCGCTCCATGGCATGTGGGATCTTCCCGGACCGGGGCACAAACCCGTGTCCCCTGCATCGGCAGGCGGACTCTCAACCACTGTGCCACCAGGGAAGCCCCTGATTGTCTTCTTATATCCAGTGTTGTCCAAATGAAAAGTCTGACATAATTTGATTTCTATTTCTTTGTAAGAATTTTCTCTGGGTGTTTCTAGAATCGTCTCCTTAACTCGTGTTTTGAAATTTTATTGCCATGTCTCTAGGTAAAGATACTTTTAATTCATATCTATATGCTCTGCATTTAATGGGACCTTGCAGTCTGAAGATATATATTCTGTGAAAGTCTCCTTTTCTTTATTTCCTCAGGACCACCATATATGACACTTGGGTTGTGCACTGCACAACTGCAGGGGATACCATTCACAAAGATTATAATTTAAATGGTGCACCTGAAGCAGTGCAGTGTACAATCAGCAAACCTTATTTGGTAGACCTGTATTTTATTTTTTACATTATTTCTGTTCTTCTAAACTCCTATTGGGTGAATTTTGGAACATCTGAATCTATCATCCATGTCATTTAACTTTTTTTCATATTTTCTATCTTTATATCTTTTTATATGGCATTGTGGGGGAATTTCTAGGCTTCATCTTTCAGATCCCCTATTTTCTCCCAGCTGTATTGATTCTATTCTGGACTCAGTCCTACTGTTGAATTTTTGTGTCAGTAACCAAATTTTAAATTTCCAAGATGTTTACTGTTCTTGCACTCTTCAGTCTTAACCCATTTGCTGTCTTTTTTGTCAGTTTTCTATCATTTAAGGAATTTGGGGTGCAAAATGGGAAGAATGCAACATATGTTTGGAACACTATCTTGAATTAGTAGATATTTCACTGTACATTAGAGATGAAAAACTTACATAGCACTCAACAGGAGTTCCCTACTATCAACGGCAACTTACAGTTATTGAAATGTTGTGTCAGGCATCAGTCTAAGAATTTTTTTTTTTTTTTTTCGGTATGCGGGCCTCTCACTGTTGTGGCCTCTCCCATTGCGGAGCACAGGCTGCGGACGCGCAGGCTCAGCAGCCATGGCTTACGGGCCCAGCCGCTCCACGGCATGTGGGATCTTCCCGGACCAGGGCACGAACCCATGTCTCCTGCATCGGCAGGCGGATTCTCAACCACTGCGCCACCAGGGAAGCCCTCTAAGAATTTTTATATGTATTTACTCATTCGCCTTTTAAAAAGACATTATAAAGTAAGCATTACTATTATTCTCAATTTAAAGATGAGGAAACTAGGGAATTCCCTGGCGGTCCAGTGGTTAGGACTCAGCTCTTTCACTGCCAGGGCCCAGGTTCAATCCCTGGTGGGGGAACTAAGATCCCACAAGCCATGCTGTGCGGCATCCCCACCCCCGCCAAAAAAAGATGAGGAAAAAGCATAGAAGGTTCAAAAACTTGCCCTAGTCACACTATTGATAAAGAGCAGGCCTGGGTTACAAACCAGGTGATCTGTTTTATGAGCCTGCGCTCTTTACTAATACAATGGCATACTCAGAAGATTTTAAGAACACATTATCCTTCTACACTGCCAGATTATGTATTTACTTTGACACCTCAGTGCTGTTGTGGGGCCCTGCTACATGGTTATCCACCAACTCAATCTAGAAGACTCAGTCATGCTTGTAATTCATGTACGTATATATTACTGTTTTCTCCTGTCAGGAAGAATAGTCAGAGTTGTTTTGTTTTACTCTTATAATCGTTAGGACTTTGCTATTTCCCATTATAAATGATTTGCATATACTAATCCAGAAAGATTTATCTATTATGCCCCTTCCTGCCTAAACACATCCCACAATCATAAATACAATGAAATTCCCTTAGACAAATGAAAAGATTCCTTCCTTTTTTACCCCTAGACTAAGAATTGAAATTCCAATTCTACCTTGGTTAACTTTCCTGCTAATCCTAAAATTGTGTTCTCTATGCATACTTGCTCTTTCTGAAAAAAAATTCACTTAAGAATAATGTCTGGGGACTTCCCTGGTGGTCCAGTGGGTAAGACTCCACACTCCCAATGCAGGGGGCTCGGGTTCGATCCCTAGTTGGGAAACTAGATCCCACACGCATGCCACAACTAAGAAGTCCACATACGGCAACTAAGAAGCCTGCATGTGGCAACTGAAAAAAAACAAGATCCCCTATGCAGCAACTAAGACCTGGCACAGCCAAAATAAATAAATAAATTTTAAAATAATAATAATTTCTGTTGCCCAGTTCCTTGATATTAATGTGAAAAAATTGTGAAAATCAAAATTCAAATACTTAAAAAGACATTATAGGAAAAGTTCCCTACAAAGAAGCTTATATAAGCAAAATCATTCTTTTTCGATTTTCATATTGCAGCAGGGAGGAGAAGGAAGAAGCCTACGAAAACAAGGATATGCTCCCTTGCTGGAAGTGATCTTATGGTTGATGCATATACAAGTTTATCAGTATGCCTTTCTCCTGCTTATTCTACATGTTATAATAGGGGTCTTGAGTAAGTAGACATGCCAAACTATAGGAAATATACATCTCCAGAGAGAAATTCAAGTAGTTTAAGGCCCATCCCTAGGATTGGGAATTTTATTAAGAACACTGAACAACCTTTGTCCAGGGTTATATCTGTGGTGTGTCTGAACTGTTTCACATTCCCTCTTGGCCTAAGGAGTTTTCCTTCAATGCATTTCAAAATGATAATCCCACTAACTGGAAATGACCTACACAAAGCTCAAACATCATTGCCAACAACAACAAAAAATAAAGCTGATATCTTTAGGTATTTGCTGTTCCCCTGAATGTTAAAAACACTGATGTCAAAAAAGTGATATGGATTTCCCCCTACCTTCTGATAATTTAAAATTATTGCCTTTGATCATGTAAAACAACAGAGATAAATTGTTCCTTATTTCATTTCACAAATCTGCATCCTCCATTTTTTGCCACAAGAATTCCTTCTTCTGGGTGCCTTGTGCTTCCTCAGTCCCAAGATCAACTGAGATCTTGATCTGTCAATCTCTCTCTCTCTCAAAATACTCAGCCAGTCCCAAGCCATTACCTCTTTACCATCCTTGGGACAATACCTCAGCATCCAGGTTTGGATCCTTCAAGGCAAAATGCTAAAGAACTGCTCAAGCTCTATTAGTTCTCTTACTTTGCTCTGTTTCTGGTTTGGGCCATCTAACGCAAAGTTCCTTGGATTGGAGTATCTAGTGATACTCTCTAGATTCTTATGCTTCTTTTTAGCAGAACCATCTGATATATCTTATCTATTGTGTAATGAGTTCTTGGTCAAAGAAAAGAAATATTGAGGTTTTGGGACTGCCATCTTACTTGTTTACCACTCCCTGGACTGTAGTTTGAATAAGAAAGTCTTATATTCTTGGGGAAACTTTCATTCCTGAATAGTGACAGGAACAGGAGCTTCATATTGAAAATACTGAGAGGAAAAACATGAAGTACGTTAACAAGCAGAAATGAAGAACTCAGAAGTCATCAATCGGGCTTCCCTGGTGGCGCAGTGGTTGAGAGTCTGTCTGCCGATGCAGGGGACACGGGTTCGTGCCCCGGTCCGGGAAGATCCCACATGTCGCGGAGCGGCTGGGCCAGTGAGCCATGGCCACTGAGCCTGCGCGTCCGGAGCCTGTGCTCCGCAACGGGAGGGGCCACAACAGTGAGAGGCCGGCGTACCACACACACAAAAAAGTCATCAACCTGACTCCAGCAAGCCCATTTTTGAATTTCTATGTGAACATTTCCCAAATATCTGCATGTTCTCCTTTTGGTTATAAGGTGTGTCCTTCTCTGTGCTACCTGATAGTATGCCTAGATCATTTCTATTCATTTGGCTTGCTCTTGTGTTAAATCCTCAAAATTCAGAGCTTTCAACTCAGAAATCAGAAAGAAGTATTGAGATGAAAGTATTTCAATTTTTTCTGAAAGCATTGATGGGAAGTATTGCAAACATCATCTGATATTTTTTTAAAGGTATTTGCCAAAGATTATATTGGTCTTTACAGAGCACTAGTAACAGACACTAGAAATAAGGTCTTTTACTATTTAATTCATTTTTTTCCCTTTTGGGACACATAGCAGATACTTAAAGATTCTACAGTATCAGAGGCCCAACAAGTCAATTGTGGCATTGCCTTCTTGGATGTTTTTAAGATAAAGAAGGTCTTACTGCTCTACTGCAAAATGCTTAGGGAGTTGACTCTCAAATCACTAGAAATCTCTTAAAGCACAACTTGTTGGGAAGGAAATGTTCTCTGGAGGTACAAGGGTGCTCATGCAAGTGCCCTCCCAGCCACAATAATGGGAGAAACACTGATCGAATATTTGCCGTGTTCCAGCTGCTGTACTAAGTGCATTAAGTACATTATCTCATTTAATCTTCACAAGTCTTGAGGGTAGGTTCCATTATTTTTCTCATTTTACACATGAAGAAATTGAAGTTCAGAAGAGTAAAGAAACTTTCCCAAGGTCATATAGCTCTTAGGTGGGTTAGCTGGGACTCAAAGCTAATGCCCATCACTACTACAGTACACTGCCTTTCAGCCAGTTATCTTTTGAATTTTATAATTGGTTTGCTATAAGGGGTCCATGGCCAGAGACCAGGGGGTGGACTGTGACATAATAAATGTATGTTTGATCTCTTCCCCCAGTTTCTAACACAGAGCTCCTAAAACTCTTGTAATTCCCTGAGTGATAGGGGTGCTAAGGACATCATTTGTTCTAATATTTGGTCTTTGACCCCAATTCCTGACACAGAGCTCCTAAATCCCTTGGAATTTCCAGGGTAATAGGAGCATATTTTGTTCTCATGAGATGACTCTTGGTGGACTCCTGGGTAGCTTCAGGACAGGGGCTGGTCACCAGAAAGGCCAGGCTATGATTAGAAGATTAAAGCTGTTAACCCCACACACCCCCATCTTCCAGGGAAGAGAGAGGGACTGGAGGTTGAGTTAATGATCCATCATGCCTACTTGATGAAGCCTCCATAAAAACTCCTAAACTATGAGATTCAGAAAGCTTCTGGGTCAGTGAACATATCCACATGCCAGGAAGCCACATGGACACCCCAATTACATGGGGACAGAAGCTCCTGCACTCAGGACACTTGCCCTATGTACATCTTCATCTGGCTGGTCATCTGTATCCTTTACTATATCCTTTATAATAGACTGGTAAACGTAAGTGTTTCCCTGAGTTCTGTAAGCTGTTATAGCAAATTATTGAATCTGAGGAGGGGGTTGTGGGAACTCCTGATTTGTAGCCAAGACTGACAGAGGTGTGTGTAACCTAGGGACGCACTACTTGTGATTGGCATCTGAAGTTGGTATAGTGGGTGGAGGGGCAATCTTTTTGGACTGAGCCCTTAACCTGTGGGGTCTGCTCTAACTCCACGTAGTTAATGTCAGGATTGCTTGGTGTGGAAAACCCACATACTTGGTGGCCAGAAGTATTGAGAATAGTAGAGGAAACAAAAGTTTTCCTTTACCCTCTTACTGCTTCTGAGTTAGTGTAGGTAAGTATTCTTAAATACCCAACAACTTACACTGTGAAGCTTCTAAACTGATTTGTGGATCATGGTGTCTGAAACTTCACCTAGACCTTCACTCTGTATTGTGCTATTCCCCATTCAGAGGGCAAAAAATTTTTTAAATGGTTTTTTGTTAAAGCCAACTCTTAGAGTTCTACATCTCATAAATCCAATCCCACTCCTTCCCTCATCAGCCTATTCATCCCATCAGTACTTACTGAGTGCCCACTCTATTCCAGGTACAGCTCGAGATGATGGGTAAAGAGCAGTGAACACAACAAAGTACCTACCTTCATAGGACTTACTCTGAGAAGGTAGGAGGAGAGTCAGACAATGTATTGGTTGTAGAACAGTCTAAATTATTGTGCCAAATATTTTTTTAAGTGGCTTAAACAAAATACAAGTTTATTCATCTCTCATGTCCAGGGTAAGTAGAACAGTTCTGCCATTCTCAACACGTGGCTTCTGTTTCTGGGCCCAGAGTGGTTGCCATAGTTCCTGCCATTGTATCTGTAACCCAGCCAGAGGAGAGGGTAAAAAGGCAAGAGCAGCACATATCTATTCCTTTTTAGTACACAAACTAGAAATATGTATCACTTCCATTCATATCTCATTGGCTCAGAACTTTGTCTTATGAACAAACCCAGATGCAAGAAAAGCTGGTAAATTAGCCTTTAACTGAAGCCATGCAACCGTAAAGCAGGGGGTTAAAGTAAGCAGAGAACAGCTTTTATGAATAGCAGTCTCTGATTCAGTAATAAATAAGTAAATAAATACGTTAGTATTCAGATGATACACAGAAGAAAATTTAGCAAGGTATGGGGACAAGGAGTACCAAGAAATGTGGGGAGAGAGGGAGGTGGGCTTGCTATCTTACATAAGTCAAGGAAGGACTGAAGAGTAATGGAAGTTTTGAGCAGAAGCCTAAGAAATGAGGAAGCCAGTCATATAAATATCTGGGGGAAAAGCTTTTCCAGAAGAAGAAATGGCAAGCACAAAGACCCTGAGATAGGAGGGCCTTGTTGTATTCGAGGTAGAGCAGGGAGACAAGTGTGATGAAACAGAACAAACAAAAGGGAGAGTGGTAAGAGAGGAGGTGGATGTGGGCCATTGTATCAGTGTGGACCTTCTCTCTGAAGCCATATGGGGATTTTCAGTTGGGCAGGATGGTGTGGGAGTGATATCATCTGACTTAGAGGTTTCAGAAAGTTTACTCTAGCTGGCTTGTGGAAAATAGAGTGAGGGTAGAGGCAGAAGCAAAGAGACCAGTCAGAAAGACATTGCAAATACCTGGGAGGTGTGATGGTGGCTTGGAGTGGGAAGACAGCAGTGGAAGTGTCGAGTATGGTTGGATATGGGACATTTTAAGTCAACAATATTTTCTGATAAATTTTATTTGGGATGACTGAGAAAAGGCTTATTCCCATACTTTACTATAGTCATACCCCCTACAAGAGAAAATAAATCTCACAAGGAACAAGAAAATAAAATTTCTCTCAAGCTAGGACCATGGTGAACAAAGAAAGCTTCAGCAGGTTTGAGATGCTGGGAGCCAAGTACAGTGTGACTTAAATTGCTTTGCGAGCAAGAGGGTGGGACAGCCAGAGCTTTCCAATATAATGAAAAACCCTAAAAAATAGTCTATGTGAAAATTTTAAGTTTAAAGAGACATATTAAAGTGAAAAGAAAATGTTACAACCTGGATGAGGAGTACAGAAATAATGACACCTAGTCACAGAATTTAAAGGGAATGATGAAGAATTCCATTTACAAAAATCAGATGATTAAAAAGTTGAAAGATGTTACAGTGAAAATTGGGTAAAACTGAAACTTAAAAAAAACTTCCCAGAGGATACTTGATATATTGGTCGCAAATAAAATTCCAGGTGTACTTCATGGACTTGGGAAGGAGAGCACCTGTATATCACCATCACCTAGCACAGGGTCTGGCACATGTAAATTCTCACTTATAGAGCGATTTTTCCTACTGTAAAGTGTGTTGTATAATGATTTCTTTTCTTTCAACTAGAAATTTTAGATTCTCAGTTGAGTCATCTTTCCCTGGTCTCTTGTCTGATAGTCTCTAGGGAAAGATGACTCACTGAGAATCTTAATTTCCCAGTGAAAGAAAGAAGTCACATACAGCCCACTTTATGCAACTTTTAATTAGATGTAAATTCGAACTCCTACATTATAAATGAATAAAATTCATTTTAAGCATTTTAAAAATTCATTTAAAATTCCCCCAAGTTTAACCAGGAATGGCTTAATTTCAAAACTCGACTGTCAAGTGAATTGGAAGCTAACATTTTTCCTTTTGCCTCAAGGGTATATTTTATTTGGTAGAATATCCAGCCTTTTTCGGGATTGGTCTCGAGTTATGCAAGTTTTGAACTGAGAGGGCCTTAGAAATTCATCCCACATGTTAACTGTGCCCTTTTGTACACCATGCCCCCAAAAATCTATTCTAAAAAAAATACACCTGAGAACACTAAAAACTACCTCACCAGTCCCCCACCTCCAACGGGACCTTATCAGCGAACTTTAGGAGAGGCACCTGGAAGTATGTTTAGTAAGCTTGGAGGTGGGTCTTACAACCAGGAAAGTTACAGAACCAAGACAAGGTCCTTGCCCTGGAGAAGATAATTTTCCTGTGGAGGAGTGTAAACAAGCACAGTAAGTTAAGTGCTGCTCAGTTTTCACCAAAAGCAGGGTAGGAGGGGGGAAAGGTTTGACCTAAATGAGGATTAAACCCAGAAGGGAAAATATCTTGAAGGAAGGGAAGTATTTGGGCACTGGGTCTCTCAACCTTGGCACAAGGGTCAACGTCATTCACCAAGTAATTCTTGATAGTGGGGGCTCTCCTAGGCATTATAGGATGTTTAGCAGCATCCCTGGCATCTACCCACTAGATGCCAGTAGCGCCCCTCTCCCCAAGTGCTGACAATCAAAAATGTCTCCAGATATTGCCAATATCCCATGGGGGGGTAGGGTGATGGAGGGGGTGGGAAATCTATCTGGTTGAGGGTCACGGGGCTAGGTTGGGATATACAGG
Source organism: Kogia breviceps (assembly GCF_026419965.1). Lineage (NCBI taxonomy): Eukaryota > Metazoa > Chordata > Mammalia > Artiodactyla > Physeteridae > Kogia > Kogia breviceps. The sequence continues at coordinate 82,103,534 of NC_081310.1, forward strand.
TAGGCCAACGTACTAAAGCATCTGGCGATGTTGAAAGTTTGTGATAGACACCTATAGATATATGTTAAAAACAGATTAAAACATTAAGAAACAGCGGGAACTGGGGAAACTATAGGGCTCTCTATCTGTACGCTAGGATAAAATAAAACCCAACTCGCTTACTAGTTTAATAAGAGATAGCCCTTCCCCGCTCCTCCGTACCTAAGCTCCCATTGAGGACTCAGACTAGGTAGGAACCACCTTAAGGACCTATCACCTGTTACCAGCAACATGAGACATACCACTAGGTGGCACCACTGGACCATGGGAGGTCCTAGATTTTAACAGGGCAACCTTCAATCACCGTCCCAGTCTAGCCCCAAATCCAAAAGCACTCGTGATCATGGGCCCACCCCTACCCAACCGACAACTGAACCCACCTTTTATCAAGTGTTTACAGCCACTTTCCCCAGTAACTTAAGTGGCTCTGAAAAGAGCCTTTGGGGTAAAATAGATGTTCTAGTTCGTCTCTTGCACGCTTACTTCGAACTGGTGTACTTGGTGACCGCCTTGGTGCCTTCCGACACGGCGTGCTTGGCTAGCTCGCCGGGCAGCAGCAGGCGCACAGCCGTCTGGATCTCCCGGGACGTGATAGTCGAGCGCTTGTTGTAATGCGCCAGGCGCGACGCTTCGCCCGCGATGCGCTCGAAGATGTCGTTCACGAAGGAGTTCATAATGCCCATGGCTTTCGACGAAATGCCGGTGTCAGGATGAACCTGCTTCAGCACTTTATATACATAAACAGAATAGCTCTCCTTCCGGCTGCGCTTGCGCTTCTTACCATCTTTCTTCTGCACTTTGGTGACAGCCTTTTTGGAACCTTTCTTAGGAGCAGGAGCAGATTTTGCTGGATCTGGCATCTTCACACAGGAGAATCCCCACACGCCAGTAGAAGTGAATCCGACTACAACAAAACAGCCTGGTTACGCGCTACTTATAGAGCCTGTATGCAAATGAAGGCTAGCACAGCATTACGTTTTTATTGGTTAATATCCAACAGTGTCGTCATAGAGGGGCGGAGTCCATGTAAATAAGGTTCTGCTTGCGCTCCCTTGGTGACCCTTAGAACAAATGTCTTGTTAACCAATCGAAATGTTCCATTTCACACTAACCACTAAATTATGTAAAAAGTAGTTTCACCTGTTTGTGGTCTTTTGTTGTTAATTGTTTTTCACTTTTATTTGGAGATCTGAAGCCCAGCTAAAGACAAGTTAACTTTCTCTTATTTTTGCATTTTACTCCTCTGTCCTACTTTGTGGAAGTTTGTTTGATTCTGGTTTTTGCAACAATACCTCAGCCCACATTTTCTTTTTTTTTCGCGGTTTGCGCCTCCTGTCTTATGCAACGAGGAAGATGGGTTCTTACAGATCTCGGGACTCTTGCCCCCATTCTTCTTAGTTGAAATCCCGAGTAACTACTTGGGGATCGAGGATTTTATCTAACATCCGGCCTAGTTCTAGTAACTGTACAATCGGGCTGAAAACCCAGATTGCCATCCCAACAGTTATCACATAATGACGGCCTTCTAAAGTGTCACTTAATTTCAGTATTCAGATTTGTGCTAACGTTTTGTACTAGCACTTTGGAACGCGTTACAAACGACTAGTAAAACAGATTCTATCCTCTTGCAAAGTTTAGCAAGGTTGGCGCTCTGGACTAAGAAATCAAGCCAGCAAGTAAAAGCAGTACTTGACCGACACGACCCAGACCTTGCCTCTGGTGGTCCCTCTAGCGTGCCTGCCTTATTTCCATAACCTCACCACCCAACACGTGCGAGACTCCCCGACCCATTTTACCCTTAACACTTGTGCATTAGGAACTCACCAAGCTTAAAGCTGGAACAGCTGCTCTTTATGAAAACGTGAGTGGCTCTGAAAAGAGCCTTTAGATAGTCTAGTTTAAAACGCGTGCCTTAAGCCCGCTCCCCGCGGATGCGGCGGGCCAGCTGGATGTCTTTGGGCATGATGGTCACGCGCTTGGCGTGGATGGCGCACAGGTTCGTGTCTTCAAACAGCCCCACCAGATAGGCCTCGCTCGCCTCCTGCAGCGCCATTACGGCCGAGCTCTGGAAGCGCAGGTCAGTCTTGAAGTCCTGCGCGATCTCGCGTACTAGCCGCTGGAAGGGCAGCTTGCGGATCAGCAGCTCAGTCGACTTCTGGTAGCGCCGGATCTCGCGCAGGGCCACGGTGCCCGGCCGGTAGCGGTGCGGTTTCTTAACGCCGCCAGTGGCCGGCGCGCTCTTGCGGGCCGCCTTTGTGGCCAGCTGCTTCCGCGGGGCCTTGCCACCGGTCGACTTGCGGGCAGTCTGCTTCGTACGGGCCATGATATCTCAGTGGTTTTATTCACTGGCCCCTAGGCAGTCTTATTTATAGACATAGCCTCGTCTTGATTGGGCCAGAAAAACTAGGAATTTCCGAAAATGTAATCTCATTGGCTAGAAATCAATCCTATTTATTGGGCAGAAGATTGTTATGCTAATCTTTTATAACCTCCCCTTTCCAGTACTTTTCTATAATCTTATCGATCACAGATTTTTTTTTTCAGGCCTTATCTTTAAACTGCTGTAACGTTTGTAAGAGCAATTTATAAAGTGTTTTTACACGCTTGGGATTTATATATTAGCAGGATTTTTCGAAATTCAGGCATGCCCTAGGTTTCAGCCTGCATTTCCACTTACTAGTTAGTGTAACTCCTCTCCCATAGCTAACATTTATTTAGCTTCTGGCACCGAGCTAAGCAAGTTAGAGTTACATTATGACTGAGGTTCAACAAAATATGTGGTTGAAGGAACCAAAAACTAAACTTAACGTTTACCTGATTCGGATCTCCTCCAAATCTGTGTGCTGACCGGTACCAATTTACAGAGTAGAGCCTTCGGCCTTCTCCCCTTGGAATGCGGTTTCCTCCTCCTCAATCCATCAATGGCTAATTTGGTCCTATAGATGGAACGCTTTAAGTAACGGACGATAAGACCAGAAATATTAATTTCTCCTTTACAATGGTGAAGAGTTTTAAATAAAGTTGCTTATCAGTCAGATTTAAATTTAAAGTGTCAAAGCAAATAAATTTTTCGTTGATTACTGAGTTGCTAGCATATTTTCTTCAATACAGTGTTTTCTAATGCTTAAAGTTTCATATCTTTTCTATTCTCTGTAAGGAAATTGAAGATCCTTTGCCTTTTATTTCATATGCTTTGAAGAATTTCTAGGAAAATTACATGTAATAAAACAGCAGTTATGTAAGGTTACCAATGCTTTAAATTGTAATAACTGACATAAAAACTTTTACTCGTATGCTTATTTGATTAAAAAAACATTATTGCATCCAAATCTTATAAAAACTCAAGCCTGAAAACAAAAGCAGCTCCAAGAGGCTCAAAACTTACCTCTATGGTGTCAGTATGAATGACCATCTTCCTGAAGTCAAAATAAAATAAAAGTTATTTTGAAAGGATTTCCTGAACATTAAACACAAGGTAGAAACTTATCTTTATAACAATCTGTGATGTATGGTTGCCTTAGAAGTCACCTTTAATAAGAGAATTCTGATTCATATGGGAAATCTCCTTAGGCAGCAGCAATCTCCTGCTCTAGGGACAAGAGCTAAAATGTTAGCGCAAAAGTGTAGCTGATGTGAACAACTGTTACCCCCTCCTGTGTTGGTTTTGTAATAATGTCTTACATATACAGAGCACTACTCAATATTGTAAAACTCTTTACATACACTATCTCATTTAATCCCAACTCTGTGAAATAGATGTTATTTTCCTCATTTTACAGATAAATAAACTGAGTCTCAGAGAAGTTATGGCTCATCCTGGATAAGCAACAAGGCTTGCGTAACATTCTAAAGCAAAAGAATGAAATTATAATGGATTTCCAGTTTCATCAGGCTTAGGGTATATTTTAAAGCACTGAAGAATCTTCACAACATACAATCAAATTACTCAACTGAACTATTCCCATCAGAAGAGGAAAGTACCCCAGGGCAGGTGTCGATGACAGCCCAAAGCTGCCCAACCAAATGACACATTTCTTGGGACTTCCCTGGTGGTGCAGTGGTTGAGAGTCCGCCTGCCGATGCAGGGGACGAGGGTTCGTGTCCCAGTCCGGGAAGATCCCACATGCCGCGGAGCGGCTGGGCCCGTGAGCCATGGCCGCCGAGCCTGCGCGTCTGGAGCCTGTGCTCCACAACGGGAGAGGCCCGCGTACCACAAATGAATGACACATTTCTTTGAAATGTTCTTTTTTTTTTTTTTTTTTTTTTTTTTTAATGTATTCACTCTTGGCCAAGCTGTATGGATGTGTTCATTTAAACAAGAAAAAGATTCTCAAGCTATTTATACAGAATCTAACAGTAATGGGACTTATATTACCTTTATAATGTAGAGAATAAGAAAATTCCAAGAGTCTTCCTCTGGCTTAATAAAGAAATTGAATAAGAATTTCTACTTAAAAACAGTGATGCCAATTTAAATATTAACTCCGGGGCAACAAATCAAATAAGATAATCAGAATAGTATATCATTATGGGTCATAGGTAACGTTTCTCTGAATATAACAATCTGTTATATGGTTGCCTTAGAAATCACCTTTAATAACAGAATTCTGATTCATATTAGTTCAACTTCACCTATTCTCCACATTGGACAATAGAGTGATACTCCTGTGAACATTCTCAGTACACCACTTTATCAGAAGTAAGTTTATAATAAAGAAGAACCTCTGCTTTGCTGCAGCTGTGAGGAAGAGGGAATATTTTTCTCCTTTAATATTTCTGAAATTTCTTTCATCAGAAATAATAAGAATCTGCAATTTTGAGACAGCACTGAAATTTCACTATTTAGTACTGAGGAGGGGAAGAAATCAGGGATGAGAAGCTTAAATTTTACCATAGGGAATAAACAGGCAAAAGAAAATGTTAGTAAGTGAATTATTAGGCATATAATGTTTTGTATGCACATGTGTTTCTTTTTAATACAAAAGTAATGACCTAAGTTAAAATATATGTTTCAGGAAGACAGTTTGTGTTTAGTTTTTGACTTCAAGCACCGCCAGGGCTTCAAGTACCCCATTTTGAGACTGAATCTTTTGTTTGTGGATTAGTCAGGCCATGTGCCTGCTTCCCTTTCATTTTGAGTGGCTTGCAGCCCTAGACCAAATTGAGAAGCCATGATTTTGAGCTTTTTTTCTTACCCCATTCTGAGCTAAACTCATTCCCCCAACATCCTACTCATTGATAAACACTTCCTCTTTTCTACCAGTCCTTAACACTACTGCCTGTACTGTACAGTGTGGTGTTGTGTAGGGGAGGAAAATTTTTCCTTGACCCCCTTAGGGTCCCTGGCTGGGTCTGAAAATTAACAAAGACAGATTAACAGGAAAGAGGGGTCAGGTTGGCCTCTTAGGGAGAGTAAATGATTTTTAGGAAAGATGAATGGACCCTTAGAATAGATGGGAGGTATGATAGTTTGTGACAAAGTTTGAGTGTGGTGTTGACTTCTAGTCTTCTCTCCTGTGACAAGAGTCAATCTTCTCTGGTTGATGAAGCCACCTGGGGACAGGATTTCTGTCAATTGAGTTCCTTTCCAAGGATCTGTCTTTAGGCAGATAAGGGGAGTTCAAAGAAAGTCTCTCCCTGCATCTGCTGTTTTTCAAAGTATTACGGCTCAAAATAATCAATACACCAAAGCAGCATATTTTGAGGTAGCATGTCCTGAATTCCTACAGTCATGTTTTGGGGTGGCATATGCTACTACCCTTCAACATCTATTGTGAATTCCAGGGTGTTGATTTAGGCATGTGATGCATGGTGGCACCATCCAAAGAGCAGAGAGAGAACTCCATTCTTATGGGGTGGGGGGAGGAGAATATATTCCCTCAGCCCCCATGAGAGTCACACCTTGTAGATTTTAAGTTTAAACATTTTGGTTTTTGTAGATTTTGAGTTTAAAATGACTAAAGAGGGCTTCCCTGGTGGCGCAGTGGTTGAGAGTCTGCCTGTCGATGCAGGGGACACGGGTTCGTGCCCTGGTCCGGGAAGATCCCACATGCCGCGGAGTGGCTGGGCCCGTGAGCCATGGCCTCTGAGCCTGCACTCCGGAGCCTGTGCTCCGCAGCAGGAGAGGCCACAACAGTGAGAGGCCCGCATACCGCAAAAAACAATAATAATAATAAATAAAAATAAAAATAAAAAATTTTAAAATGACTAAAGAACAACCAGGAGAATCTACATGTCTGGAGCCTAGAAGTTTGGATAGATATAGATTTAAGATTCATTAGCATATAGAAGGTTGAACTAAAGGAGAGCTGAAAGAAGGAACATAAGTTGTTTTTTGTTGTTGTTATTTTTTTAAAATATCCAAAAAATAATGTCTCAGAAAAAAACATAATTATTTCTGATGCAGAAACCACATCTCCTCCTATATTCTACAGAAGGCCCTGGTAATGAACATGTTATCAGTAGAACCCCGATTTCATAAGGAAGTTTCTGGTAATGACTCTTAATATGGAGCAGATGTCCTCTTGTGAAACCCAATCCAGCAAACTTTGCTAGCTCCATGTAGGGCCTCAATTTGGGCACTGAATTCTGGCTGAAAACAAGGGTCAGATTTAGAGGGTCTGTAGAAACGGAGGTACAGAGGCCCTTCAGTCTTCTTTCTATATATGTATTGCTTCTTTCAGCAGAGCTTTGGATGACAGTTAGTTGGATTCACTGACCTCCATGTTAGAAGTCTTGCAGTATACAGACCAATTTTCCTAGGATCTGATTTCTCCTAGGTGAGGTGAAATTCCATGCCTCATATCAACAAAACAGAGACGAGACTCGGGAATTACGGCGCTCTCCCTGCTTCCCCCTCCACGCACATCCAAGGTGCCCCTGCTCTTGAGATCGCCTACTGGGTCTGTCAGTCTAATTGTGGGAACCGCCTTTGCTGCAGTTTTATGTAACCGTGGTTCTGAAGCCTGGGATCCTTCTGTCGGTGTTGTACGCGGCGCTGGTGCTCTGTTCTCCTTTCCGTCTCTGGATTCCATTTGCTCTTCCTCTGCTCATCTCCACTATTCCTTTCTTCCTAGCCTAAATTTAGTGCCTTCTGGGGGCACACAGGGAGAGAGACAGAGGCGGAAACAGCGACGGGATCCGGAAGCTGGGATCCGAATTCTCCCGGGGACTCTGGCAAATAGATATTTTAAAAGATTGGAGTCCGAGAGGGGAGGGGCAATATAAGAGTAGGGGATTAAGAGATGCAAACTACTACGTATAAAATAAATAACCTAGAAGAATATATCATACCTCACAGAGAATGTAACTGGTATTTTATAATGACTAAACGGAGTCTAATTTATAAAAAATATTGAATCGCTGTCGATACACTTGAAACTGATATAAAATTGTAAATCAACTATACTTCAAAAATAAATAAGTTAAATAAATAGATAAAAATAAACGGTGAGAGTCCATTAGAGGGAGCTGTGGCGGATGAAGGAGGGATAGGGAAACAGCAGAAAAGAAATGACGAAATGTCGAGCGGGCTGGGCGCATTTAGACAGCTTCCCGCCCGCGCGCTTTCGGCTTTCAATCCGGTCCGCTACTCTTGTATATCAGGGGAAAAGCCGACGATTCTTGTCTCAAAGGTGTTTTCAGACCTTATCCGCTATGTCGGGAAGAGGGAAGGGCGGCAAAGGCTTGGGCAAGGGTGGCGCTAAGCGCCACCGCAAAGTTTTGAGAGATAACATCCAAGGCATCACCAAGCCCGCCATTCGGCGCCTTGCTCGGCGCGGGGGAGTCAAGCGCATCTCCGGCCTCATTTACGAAGAGACCCGAGGTGTGTTGAAGGTGTTCCTGGAGAATGTCATTCGGGACGCGGTCACCTACACGGAGCACGCCAAGCGCAAGACGGTTACTGCCATGGATGTGGTGTACGCGCTCAAGCGGCAGGGACGCACCCTGTATGGCTTCGGAGGCTAAGCTGCAGCTTCTGTGCTACGTGACAATCTCAAAGGCCCTTTTTAGGGCCAACCACACAGTCATCAGAAGAGCTAAACACTTGCCTGAAGTATAGGTGACTGAACTTGGGGGTTGGCTAGTAGTGGGATCAGGAGTCAGGAGTCTAGGAGGTACCGATGCCCCAAGGTGCTAACAGCCCTGAAAACCCGAGTCACTTACCAAAAGCTGCCTTTCACTTGCCTGCGTCAATTTTTGCCAACCTGAAAGGCTATATGTGCTCCAGATTAAAGCATTTTTCAGTTTGCTTTTGGGCCTGTATCATTTGTAATCGTTGGACCAGACTGTGGAAAGTGGTGTGTGTGGGCTTCACTTAGCAGTACATCTGGAAATTATCTGGCTAGTGTATGAAAAGTCCTTTTGTTTTCCTGTGGTTTTGGTGTTAAAGGCCCCTCACAATTATCTGCTGAGAGTAGTGCCCATGCAGGCACGCGTACGCTACATTTAAGGGAGAATTTAGTTAATGAGGTTTGTCTTTCAGTGATAACATTACAAAGAGACAAGTGCAGAAGCAACTAAGTATGAACCTTATATAAAATCTGAGCAAACTATATAACCTTAATGTGAAAGCAAGTCTTCAAGAAACAGTTCGGGTATGTGACTTTTCCATTAGGGCCTGTTGTAGCCTAGAGTAAGAGACCGACAGAAACATACCCGCCAACAATACAGAAAGCACAATTTAATTTTTGACAAGGCAAAAGCAAATTCTCCTTTATGTATACATGTGAAGCCATTCTCTATACTATCACTTCTAAATCGCCTTGATTTGAATTGAAATGTAGGTCCATGCCTCTGGTCCTTAAACCTAATTATAGTTTTGCAGCTATTACATTTGCAAGTAAAAGACTTTTTTTTAGTATTCTATCTAGGCTTATGATTTTACAGCTAAATTTGGCTTGTAAGTAGCCAAGAAAAAATTGTATAGAAGAAATTCTGTCAGCTCCCAAAAGATAAGCCAGCTATTGCTTTATTGGTCTCCACACTTGGCAGCTCTCATTAGCATCAAACACTTAGTGAGCTAGGTTTAAAACATGGTGCTTAGCAATGGAGATGCCAGAAAGTCAAAGCATGTGAGACTTGCCTGTAAGAGCTTATTATCAGAATAGGGGATAAAAATAATACATACATATACATACATACATACTAACATACACAGCCCAAAAGTACATGGTGGCACATATTCGGTATGATGAGAAATGTAGCCGATGATTACTATAGGAGTCTTAACACTACAGAAGTCACTGGCTGCTGGTAAATGAGCAAGCTTGGCTGTGGAGGTGGGGCTTGTGTCAGACTGTTAAGAAGGAACCGAGGGACTTCCCTGGTGGTCCAGTGGTTAAGACTCGGTGCTCCAATGCAGGGGGCCTGGGTTCGACCTCTGGTCAGGGAACTAGATCCCACCTGCCACAACTAAGACCCGGCGCAGCCAAATAAATAAATAAATAAATATTTTTTAAAAAAAGAAGGAACCGAATGCCTGGTATCCTATTAAGAGATACAGTAAAGGGGAGGGGGAGGATCGGGGGGTGAGAGGCAAGAATAACATTTGTGAAGATGTCCAAGTGAGAAATAAATAAGAGGATTCAATGGTCAAGATGTTTCATCTTCCCTTTAAATTAAAATCTCAACTGCAACTGATGGCATTTGTATTTCAAATATCACTGTGATTTTTTTTTTAACTTTAAAGGCAATGCAGATTGAATATATCTGATCCTCACTGAGATACTCTGGAGAAGGGGATATCAAAAGTTTGAAAAGAAACCAAAGAATAAAGGAAGGGGGTGGGGGAACATGTCCATTATCTAAACTAGTGGTTCTCAAAGTGTGGTCTCTAGTCTAGGAACATCAGATCACCTGGGACTTGTTAGAAATGCAAAATCTTGGACTCACCCCAGACCTATTGCATGAGAAACTCTGGGAGGTGAGACCTAACAATTTGTATTTTAACAACCTTTCAGTTGATTCTGAAACACATTAAAGTTTGAGAACGACTGATCTAGGTAACAGTTTTTCTTTAAATCAAACAAAAATATTTAGAATCTGAGTATATATTACCCTAATTTTTTACAATAATGTTAAATTTTGCTTTCTTTGATGAAAAAGAAAAACATTAGGTGAATCATCCTAATAAAATTTTTGTAGGACAAAATATTACAGGAGGAAAAAGTTAAAATAGCCTATTTCCTAAAACCATTTGGGGCAAAAAAGAAGTATGAATAAAAAATGTAGTTAGCTTGTTTTACTAAATATTATTGGTTTGTGGGGTTTTTTTTGAATATTATTTTATTTATTTTTTTATACAGCAGGTTCTTATTAGTTATCCATTTTATACATATTAGTGTATATATGTCAATCCCAATCTCCCAGTTCATCACACCACCACCCCACCCCCACCGCTTTCCCCCCTTGCTGTCCATATGTTTGTTCTCTACTGGTTTGTGTTTTTGACAGTATTGAATTTTGTAATCAGTGGATATGTTTCTTGTTTTTAATTTCTAAATTTCTCCAAGATCTTGTCCTTTAACCATTAATTATACGTCTTCTTTACGGTGACTATTATAAAAGGATATGACCGAATCCTCTGTTAGCCATATCCAGCCTGTGAATACTGCCGAATTACAGTATATGCATTATGCATATTTTTGTGTTAATAAATGGCTTTTTTGTTGTTGTTCTTAACTATCTGTAACAGTGAGGAATTTATGCTCTGATTTGCTTTTTTGTTTTGCTTGTTTGTTTTTTAATTTAATTTTATTTGGCCGTGCTGCCGGGCATGTGGGATCTCAATTCCGCTACCAAGGATTGAACCCGTGTCCCCTGCATTGGGAACACAAAGTCTTAACCACTGGACTGCCAGGGAAGTCCCAATGCTCTGATTTGCTAACAAAATAATTTCCTTCCCATTTATACCCCTGAGTGGCTCAAATACTCTCTGTAAGCCAGCCCTGGCTGCCAAGTCTTTCCTTCCCTGGGTGAATTCAGGACTTCCACTAGGATATATGTATACAAATGATTCTTGCCCAGTCTGCATGTCTACTTCCATTACCATGGTCATAGAGGCACTTAAGTGTCCCACTGGCTAATCAGACTTCACAATGGACCAGTCTGAAGTCTTACCTTTCCTTTCCAGGCTCCCTGTTTCTCTGAATAGCAGCATTATCCTCTAGAAGACTGGATGCTCCTGTCATCTTTCACAACATTCTTATTTGCTTCCTTTGAAACCTTTCACTCTGAACTTTATATTTTATCTATTGATGAACATGTTATTTCTCTACTTGAGCCAAAAGGGTAGAATTATCATTAGTGTAGAATATTATTAGTATATATAAATATGTATGGATGTATAGAGAATTATCAGGAAGAATGTTCACAGAAATTTGAGTGATTTATGGATGTTGGTTTTTGTTATATTCGTTGAGCATTTTGAATTGTTTGGATGTCTTAAAATAAGAATGTACAATTCCCCCCACCCCAGACAATCAGAAGATATAGATAGATAGATAGATAGATAGATAGATAGATAGATAAATAGATAGATAGATGATACATAGATAGATAGGAAGATAGTCTGGACTATATGAACCATGGCAAATCTTAACTTTGCCAAAGTTCAATTTTCTCATACGAGTGGCCACCAGCCCTTCATTTCCTTTTCTACCACTTCACAATGCAAGAAGAATGAATACAATAACTTCCCAACCATTAAACACAAAATCCAAGTAGCAAAGGAAGAGAAGAGGGGGGAAAATCAATCAAAGAAACACAAATCCAAAATCAAAACCTGACTGAGGAAAATTCAATCATGAGTTCACAAAGTTTAGCCCTGAGCAGGGATTCTGATTTGTTGGAGAGGACCCACGGCCTTAAGAAAGAAACTTTGCAAGATCAGGAAACACTTAACATTTTGCTCATCCTGTCTAAGAGGGACCGTGAGATTCAGAACTAAATGACAATCTGACCAAATTTAATTGCTAATGTCCAGAGTCAGTTGTACCAAAACTTTTAGGTTAGAAGCTTACAGTTTAGCAATACCTATCAAAAAAGACCTTCAGATATACTGAAAATGTACCCCGATTATATGCACAAGGATAATAAGTTGTAACAGTGTTTTTAGTGACAAAAATCTGGAAAATACTTAAATGTTAATTAATATGAGTCTGGGTAAATAAAGAAATATCCATTAAATGAAAGCTGTGCATCCTTTAAAAAGAATAAAGCAGATTGATTCAGAGGCACTTTTATATCTGTAAGGGTTGAGATAGAAGGACTTCATATATGTATCTCAAGGTCATGCCCCTTGCTTTTTTCACTTTTATATTAAATATATATATATATATACTTTTTTACTTATATATTTCACTTATAGATAAAATATATTTTTAAGGAAAAAGAAAACAAAGGGCAGGATAGTGTGTCTTCTGTGTAAATTGTCTTAAAAGAACATTGGTAAATAAATAGAACTGTACTGGTAAATAAATAGAATATTTTTCTGGAAGTACATACAAGAAATCTGTAACAGTTGTTACCATTATGAAGAGGAAATAAAGTAGGAGACTGGGAAGAGGAGAATTTTACTTTTCATTTTATTCCTTTCTATACTGTTGGATTCTCTCTCAAGTAAAATATCACTTTTAGTGTGTGTGTGTGTGTGTGTGTGTGTGTGTGTGTGTATCAACAGAAGTAATCTAGAGAGTAGGATTATGAGCCATTTTGTTTTTCTTTTGTAAGTCTTTATTATAAAAAACACTCAATGTTTTAAAAATATAGGAAGCGGGATAAACCATCTCAAAATGGCTAGCAGGGTGCCTGGCACATGGCAGACAATAAATAGTAGTTAAATCTTTAAAGATAGAGTTTTATGAATTGAAAAAGAAAAGAATTCACTAAAAAGAATTCAATTTTATAAATTGAAAAGGAAAAGAGTTCACTACACATATGTCTATTTTTCAGCAGGCAAGCCTCTGGGTGATTTTCCATACCAGTCTTTTTTTTTTTTTTTTTAGTTAATGAGGCCTGGTGATAGGTCTGCTTCTCAGCTTGGCTCACCACACCCTAAAGAGATGAATCTTGGAGAACCTTGAAATCAGGCAGAGGAGATTAGACACAGTAGAATAGAACCTGGAGATCTCTGTTGATTCTTGAGCAAGGTGAGACTGATATTTTGAGAAGGTTAGTCTGGCTGAGGTGTGCAAGGTGGACTGAAGGGGACAGAGAATTAGAAATTGAAATGAGTTAGGAGGCTGTTGCAAGCCTTATAGGGCCCTGGACAAGAATGGTGGCAGCAGGATTGAAGGAGAAAAATAGATGGAGATGGAAGGAGGCACAGCAACCTCTGGTTTCTCTAACTGTGAAGTGGCCATTGGCGTTGAATTTAGATACCACTCTGATTTGAATTAATTTTTATTTTTAAAATTTTTTTAAATTTTTAGTTTGTGTGTGTGTGGTACTTGGGCCTCACTGTTGTGGCCTCTCCCGTTGTGGAGCACAGGCTCAGCAGCCATGGCTCACGGGCCCAGCCGCTCAGCGGCATGTGGGATCCTCCCGGACCAGGGCACAAACCTGTGTCCCCTGCATTGGCAGGCAGACTCTCAATCACTGCGCCACCAGGGAAGCCCTATTTATTTTTAATTAATTAATTTATTTTTGTCTGTGTTGGGTCTTCGTTGCTGCGCACGGGCTTCCTCTAGTTGCGGCAAGCGGGGGCTACTCTTCGTTGCAGTGGGCATGCTTCTCATTGCGGTGGCTTCTCTCTTTGTGGAGCATGGGCTCTGGGCACGGTCTTCAGTAGTTGTGGCGCGACGGCTCATTGGTTGTGGCTCACGGGCTCTAGAGCACAGGCTCAGTAGTTATGGCGCACCAGCTTAGCTGCTCCGTGGCATGTGGGATCTTCCCGGACCAGGGCTCGAACCCGTGTCCCCTGAATTGGCAGGTGGATTCTTAACCACTGTGCCACCGGGGAAGTCCCTGAATTAATTTTTAAACAAGAGTATAATGAGTAATGGTTCCCATTTATTGAATACCTACTATATACCATTTATATTGTTTGCATAGTTCACAAATATTCAGAACCCCAAAAGGTAGTTATCCCCATTTTCAAAGCAAGAAACCAACGTTCATGCAGATTAAATAACTTGGCATTCTCTGATACATTTTGATGCTCCTGAATCCTACTAAAATATTTGACTAAAATTTGAAAACCCCAAATAATTTGAGGATCTTTAATACATTTGCTACATTTATTTAATAGAACCATATAAAATTGATTCTGGAAAAGAGCCAAGAAATCATTTGATCTAATTTCCTCATGATATTTTTCCTCTGCTTTTAGGACAAAACTCTACCCTAGCTTCCCTTCCCCACCAGATCCCTAACTGGTGTAGATTCCTGAGAGATGCCTTCTTTGATCTCCCTATAAGCTCTTCCCAGGCACTCCCACTGCTTCCTCTAGCTCCTCTGGGCAGATAGGAAAATCCAGCTGGTCTCTAGCTCCGCCTCCTGATCCACAATCTCAGCTGCCTGAAGGACATGGCCACTTGCCTCTGCCTGGTGCCAGCTCTGACCCAGTGTGGCCTAAACGCTTCAGCAGCTCCCCGTCCCAGGCTGCCTATTCCTGTGTTGGTGGCCTCATCCTCCCAGTCGCTCAGGCAGGAAGGTCTCAACACACCTTTGATTACTTTTTGCCATAACCACCCCCTTCTATCCCCATCCAGGTTCAGGCGATCTTCTACCTGCAATAACATCAAAACTTTCCCTCCAGTCCATTGCTGTGGCTGCTTGCCTTGTTCTCCTCTGCTCAGCACCTCTCATCTGCTACAGCCCTGAGGCCTGGGACTTGGCCACCTTCCTTGGCTGCTGCTCACTTCTGACTCCTTTTGCACCTCCACTACGGATTAACCCTCTGTGTACACAGCCCTGATTATGTTACCCACCTGCTTAAGGCATTGCCCCGTTTGGGCGTTCCCCACTTTTCTTACTCTCTTGTCTACATTTCCCTATCTTTTCCCCATCACCCCCCACAGAAAACCATTCTACTATGTTTAAAGTATCTTTTAATTTCTATGTGATTGCAAAATCTATTAATTTTTAAAATTTTCATAAATAATATTCTTTTAGATCTCACTTCCTTATTTCTCTCAGAACTATGTTTTTAAGATCTGTCCTTATTGTTATGTGTCCATATAATCCACTGTCTCTTACTGCTGCAGAGCGCCCCATGGAGTATGTCTACCACATTTTCTCTATCAACTCTTCCAGTCAGTGATGAATGCCCACACTGTTTCTAATGTTCCATCATACTTGTCATGGTCTCTGATAGACCTGTGTGAGAATTTCTTTTGGATGAATACCCAGAAACAGAGTTGCTGGTTCTCATGATGTGTAACCTTAACTGGCTTAAGAAGTACCAGGCTGCTCTTCAGAATGGATGCCCTAGGTCACACCCCACCAGCTGGGCACCAACCACCTAAGCCCTCCATCCTGGCCAACCCTTAGCATTATTCAACTTTCCATGACTGGCCAGAGTATCGAGTATAAAGTGATTATCTCATTATTGCTTTAATTTGCCTTTCTCTGAATACTAGTATTTATGAGCATCTCTACATATGTATGTTAATTTTGTTGCTTACTTTCTATAATCCCTCCCCCTACACTGTTTACAGAGTAAAATTTACCTCCTCCCCAGTTTGGTATTCAAGACCTCCAGTAAGCCGGCCTCAAAATCCCACCCCTGAAAAGTCATTTCCCATTTCTGGCCTTGGACCCTGTGGACCAGCCACCACTCACAATTCTCCTTGTCTTTTTCTTGAACCCCACCTCAAGTTGTCCTACAAAAAGGGCTCCGTGGGTCCCTCAGTTAAAATTGACCTTTCCCTCTGACCTTCCAGATAATTCATCTGCACCTTTCTCCACTGCCTACCACAGCTTGCCTTCATTATAATGTATGTCTTCTCACAGAGCATAAGGACCTGGTTCCCATTTCTGCAAACTCATATACATGCCTCCATCTATGAACAGTTGCCAGGCTTCTTGTTTAAATATTTATTATTTATTTATTTATTTTGGCTGCATCGAGTCTTAGTTGTGGCATTCAGGACCTTTTTAGTTGCAGCGTGGGGACTCTTAGTTGCAGCATGCATGTGGGATCTATTTCCCAGACCAGGAATCTAACCCAGACCCCTTGCATTGGGAGCGTGGAGTCTTACCTACTGGGCCACCAGGGAAGTCCCAGCCAGGCTTCTTGTTGAACAAAACAGTAAGAATTTTTTAATTTGAGTGATGATTTTACTTTATTCTTTGTAATTTTCTCTATTGCAGTGGTTTTCAGTTGCAGGTTGTAACCCATGAGCAGGTGACAAAATCAATTTAGAGAATGGGAACCAGTATCTTTTATTGATGAAACAGAATAGGATTGAAAATATCAAGGTGCATCCCAAACCAAAAAAATATCCTTTTGTATAACTTGTTTCAATTTTTTAGATATGTGTGAATGTGTAGCAGGTAGTAATAGAAAATTATATCTTTCTATAGTTTGGAGTCAGCAGAAATCAGAGCTACTATATAGTGATAGCGTATCTCTACATGTAATTATTGTGAGTGTGTGTTTTTCTTTTGAAACAATGAATCTAATACAAAAAGAAAACACAAGACCCAGGCTCAAGTTCCACTTCTGCTGTCTTCTGGCTGTATGACCTACGTTCCCAGGTGTCTCTCCCTCAGCAGCTTTAGTTTCTTCAGCTGTTCAACAGAAATTTTAAACGCCCTTCTTCCCATCCTGGGATACTGTGAAATTGAATGAGCGAAAAGATGAGCCATAAACCATCTAGGGACATGAGTATTCTTTTTTTTTCTTTGCGGTACACGGGCCTCTCACTGTTGTGGCTTCTCCCGTTGCGGAGCACAGGCTCTGGACGCACAGGCTCAGCGGCCATGGCTCACGGGCCCAGCCGCTCCGCGGCATGTGGGATCTTCCCGGACCAGGGCACGAACCCACATCCCCTGAATCGGCAGGCGGACTCTCAACCACTGCGCCACCAGGGAAGCCCTGGGAAGCCCTGAAACCTGGGTATTCTTATTTCCTGGGGTGCACAGTCTAGAAGCTGGCTGTGTGTTGAAAATTATTCACCAATTTGTATGTGTGTGTGCGTGTCATTCTTTTTTCCATGACATAATTATAACTGGGACTTACATCAATTCACATTAATGTCACTAATATTTACATCACTGATATTAATGATGCTACTAATATTGATTTATGACCATATGTAAGGCTCTGTTCTAAGCACTTTGTGTGGGCTGTATTATCTCTTTTCATCCTCACAGCAATCCTGAAGTGGGTGCAATTAGGATCCTGCTTTACACATGAAGAAATGGAGATCACAGTCTTTTCTCTTTGCAGCCTTTTCCTGGTTAAGGGTCAGGAGTCCTGGCCCTACCCTGTAAGGGGTCTCAGGTATCAGCCCCAGTTCATTGCAGTGAGGACCCTAGACTTCTGTTTCCCAACCCCTTTCTCTCCTCTACTATCCTTCCTCCCCTTCCTACTGCTCTTTATACATACTTCACTCTCTGCTCCTGACCACATCCCAGCTCCATACCATATCCCCAAAAATCCTGTCAGTAGGGCTGAATCTGATGTCTTTGTGGGTATAGAAACAGACACTCCTTCCCAGATGCTCTGCATTCAGGAACAGACTGGGGGCACTGGCGGGAATGTAGCTCAGTGAACTCTTCTCTCAGTTCCTGTCACCAGGAGCAGGCTGTTTGGGACTGTGGCTATTCATGGGCAAGGGGTACCTGGGCTTTCCAGGCACCCTGCCCACAGTTTCCTGCTCCCATGTTCTGGGACGCCCCCCAAGGACTTTGGAAGTTCTTCCCAGATATCCAGTCCAGGCCAGCTCTTGATCTGTAACTTCAAGTACCCCAAGAACTGGGAGCATCTTCTGCTCAGCTCCCTCATATAAGGCAGAGTTGAAGACCAGGAGAATTAATTGGTCCCTCATCAAGCATTTCCTGACCATCTATGGTGTTCCAGGCACTGCTTGGGTGCTGGTGCCACAGAGATGAACAAGGACCAGTTCTCACCCTGAGGAACGATGTCAGCCTAATGCCAAGGGTAGGGAATAGGAAGGGGTGTTAGGATAGGATGAGGGAGAAGCAAGGAGGGCCTAAAGAGATAAAAGCAAAGAGGAGAAAGGGAAGAAAGGATGAGCAGGGATTCTCAGGGTTACCAAAAAAGGGGAGGACATTCTGGAGAGAAGAAATGGACTGTGTGAAGACATTGTATACTTGGGAATTGCAGATGTTCTGAGGGGCTAGAAACTTCTGTTCAGTTGGCAGTGCACCTGAAACCTGGGGGTGGGGGGGGCTCTGGGAAATACCAGGAAATAGATGTGTAGTAAAATAATTTTTATTGGGATTTTTAAATTTAATAACTATTAATAGAGTAACTAAAAGTAATTGAATACTTATTCTGGACCAGACATTGTGCTAGCTACTTTATAGAAACTGTCACTTTTAATAGTTCCAACAACATTATTAGCAAGATACTGTTGTCCCCATTTTACAAATGGGAAAATGAGGCCTACAGAGGTTTACTTGCTGAAGTCAGATACCTGTTATATGGGCGAGACCAGGATTCATACTCAGTTTTGTCTAACTCCAGAGTCCCTACCAGTTATTAACCTGCACTGCTCTGACTACCATGCAAAGGAAGGTGAACTTTATTCTGAAGGGAAATGAGAGGGAGGCAGAAAATTTTTAAGAACGAAAGCAACAGGCTCAAAAAAATGCATTTTAAAAAAGACAGCTGACTCCCTCCCATCAAGCCTCTTAGAGAGCCTCATCCCCCAGAGGGCAGAGAGCAGAAGCAAGAAGAACTACAATCCTGCAGCCTGCAGAACAAAAACCACATTCACAGAAAGATAGACAAGATGAAAAGGCAGAGGGCTATATACCGGATGAAGGAACAACATAAAACCCCAGAAAAACAACTAAATGAAGTGGAGATAGGCAACCTTCCAGAAAAAGGATTAAGAATAATGATAGTGAAGATGATCCAGGACCTTGGAAAAAGAATGGAGGCAAAGATCAAGAAGATGCAAGAAATGTTTAACAAAGACCTAGAAGAATTATAAAACAAACAGAGATGAACAATACAATAACGGAAATGAAAAATACACTAGAAGGAATCAATAGCAGAATAACTGAGTCAGAAGAACGGATAAGTGACCTGGAAGACAGAATGGTGGAATTCACTTCTGCAGAATAGACTAAAGGAAAAAGAATGAAAAGAAATGAAGACAGCCTAAGAGAACTCTGGGACAACGTTAAACGCAACAACATTCACATTATAGGGGTCCCAGACGGAGAAGAGAGAGAGAAAGGACCTGAGAAAATACTTGAAGAGATTATAGTCGAAAACTTCCCTAACGTGGGAAAGGAAATAGCCACCCAAGTCCAGGAAGCGCAGAGAATCCCATACAGCATAAACCCAAGGAGAAACATGCCGAGACACAGTAATCAAATTGGCAAAAATTAAAGACAAAGAAAAATTATTGAAAGCAGCAAGGGAAAAACGACAAAAAATAAAATAAAAAAAAATAAAAAAGACAGCTGTCACACAGAGTGGATGCTTAGTAGCAAAGCAGAGTCAAGTCTGAATATTTAATCTTCTAGAACAGAGTTGGTGAGGGTGTCAGTTAAGACAGGGACCATAGATGGATGGAGAGAGAGTAATAGACTTGAAAGTCAGATAGAGGATTTGATAATACTTGCTGACCCATGAAATTTGGACAAATGAGAAAAAAAAAAGGAACTGCTGACCTGAACAGATGGGGGAGAGGGAGTAAAGGTGCCTTTCAGTAAGATGGGGAATATGGGAGGGGGAAAAAATAGCTTTGGGAAGCAAGATGATGCAGTTTTGGAAAGAAGCTGAGTTTGAAGTGCCTATTATCCATCCAGAAGGACCTGGCCATCAGGCAGTTAGAAATATTGGTGTAGAGCTCAGGACAGGGTTCTAAGAAGATACCAATTTGGGAGCACTTGGCAGACAGCAGAGATATGGAAAGCAGGGAAACCGTGATCTCACTTTAGTTTCAAGGAGAGAAGAAAAAAAAAAAACCAGCCAAGGCCAGCATGGGTGAAACAACCAGAAATATTGATGAGGCCTGGAAGAGAAAGAGAACATGAGAAGGCTGAGATGAGGACCTGGAGAAGGAGAAGGATGATCTGGAGAGGGTGTGAACCCGAAGGCCAAGTCCTCTTCCAAGGAAGCAAAGGTAGAATCGACAGGGCATGTAGTTTCTGTCTGAACACACCCGTGCACCTGTCCCCCACTACCCTCACTAAGGCAGAATTAAACCTGAACAAATACTGTTTTTATGTTCCTAAAAATCCCAGGTTTGGGGCAGACTTTCTCTGAAACCAGTCTAACCACATAGAACCTAATCACTAAAGGAAATGCATTTATTTACCTTGCCCTTAATTTTCCTTTAACTCTCAATCTGAGAGTAGAGAATGATTTAAGTACAGAAATGATTAAATGTTAAAACTTACATTTTACATTGTTCTCTTGCATTGATGAACTTCTTTTATGCTGGTCTCCCAAACAAATAGATTTGAAAGACTGCTGTGAGGGTAGGCCTCTACAGTGACAGGAACACAAAATTTTATGCTATTCCTGACTGGATATCAAAAATGCCACTAAACTTCCCTTGGGATTCATACAGAAAGACTTCCTGGATGTTAAGGGTGCCCAGACTGGTAAAATAAAACAATGTGATCTCAGAGGCAGGCAGAGGATGTGGAGCACTGACACCTGACACGAAATTGCTTTCCAGGGTCTGCTCAGCTGCTCCTGAACCTGAGATGCTAGACAAGTCACTCACCAGAGAACCTCAAGCTGTACCTCAGAGAGCCCTATGTCTGTATGTCCCTGGAAGTTTTACCATCAGGATGGACGAGATGATGGGTGCAAAGTGGGTGCCCCACACACCCCTTGAATTCACTACTTCTTAACTCAGAGTACAGACCCAGGCCCTGGATCCACCCTGCATTGGGGGCCTAAGCAGCTAATAACGGTCTAGGCAGAGACCCAGAGGCATGCTCTGGAAATTGCTGTGACCCTGGAGCAGAAACACACTACAATCTGTAGCAGGAGGGGCCGCAGTCCCTACACTGTTCCCCCCATTTCTAACACA
Source organism: Kogia breviceps (assembly GCF_026419965.1). Classification (NCBI taxonomy): domain Eukaryota; kingdom Metazoa; phylum Chordata; class Mammalia; order Artiodactyla; family Physeteridae; genus Kogia; species Kogia breviceps. Next base: position 82,124,770 of record NC_081310.1, read on the forward strand.
TCTCAAAAGACTTAACTAAAGCTTAAAAAACAAACAAACAAACAAAAAGTAAATATCCTTCCTTTTCCCTCTCCCTTCTGTGAATTCTCACTGATCTCTATAATGAATGCTTTTAACCTGGCACTGTGCTGAGACAAAGCAGAAAACATAAGTCTTGGCCTTTTCCAAGTTCAGATAAGTGACTGAGAAGGTTGAGAAGAGGTGTCACCTAAGACCTGTACAGCCTGTGTATCTGAGCTCTGCGGAGATGGGCTCTACAAGACCTTGCCCCACGCCACTGCCCACTAGAGGCCTTGCACTTCCACCTCCCAAATGGTACAAGAATCATCATCTCTAAGGCCTCCATTCTCACTATTTCCTAACAGTGGGTAACTTCCTCTCCCCAAAGGAGGATTATGTTCTGCCTGTTTGATCTCTTCCCCAAACTTGAACTCAGAGCCCCACTTCTGTTCTTTCGCTGAGTAATCCAAAACCTGAGGACTGACTTCCCACATGCCTGAATAAAACATGTAGAGACACTACCAGGTCTGGGCAGAGAATCCAAACACAGGTTGAAGCTTTTAGACATTACTTCGTGGAGTAGAGTGAGTTTCACTGTGAACTCGGCAGGAAAGAAACAACATGTTTAACGGCCAGCTCACGAAAGTGTCCTTAGGATCTGTACAAACACCCTTCCATCCAACCCCTGGGATTTGATTAGAAGCAGAGACCCCAAATTACTGACACTTGAACCCCAGAAGAACCACACTTTCCCCAGCAGAAACGGGGCGGGACCGACCGAGGTGGAGATTTGTCTCCGGAGCCGGAGAGGCACGCGGGGCGGGGCCCTTCCCGGCGGGGGTGAGGAGGTCAGACCTGCGCGCGGCTCTCAGCTGCCTGAAGGCCAGCCCCCGCGCGCTCAAGCCCGCGAATCCTGAGCGTCCCCTAGCGACTCCGCCTGGTCTAACCTCCCCCACCCCACCCCCCGCTCCCGGGACAGATTACAGTTCTGGGCCACGGTCGAGTACGAAGACGCCCTAGAAGAGCCCGACCCTACGGGAGGACCCGTGGCTGCCTCCAAGAAGAGAAACTGGGCGCCCTGGCCGCGCCCAAGAACGCAGCGGCAACCTCGCCAGTCCAGAGAAGCCGACTGACCAAACTCACTCAAAGATCTTGACACCCCGGAAGGCGGCCAGCAAGCAGGGGACTAGGCCGGATACCTGGCCTTTCTTTAGCCTACCTGTTGGAGCCCAACGCCCTGCCCGCTCTAACGGCCTCTCCTCCCGGGGTATGCGAGGGTCCGCCGGGAGAGAACGGACAAGTGGCACAGCTTCTTCCAAGTGCAGTTGTGGGTGGCTCTGAAAAGAGCCTTTGGATATGATGGAACCTCGAGCCGAGCGCACACTTCTTAAGCCCGCTCCCCGCGGATGCGGCGGGCCAGCTGGATGTCTTTGGGCATGATGGTCACGCGCTTGGCGTGGATAGCGCACAGGTTCGTGTCTTCAAACAGCCCCACCAGGTAGGCCTCGCTCGCCTCCTGCAGCGCCATCACGGCCGAGCTCTGGAAGCGCAGGTCGGTCTTGAAGTCCTGCGCGATCTCGCGCACCAGCCGCTGGAAGGGCAGCTTGCGGATCAGCAGCTCGGTCGACTTTTGGTAGCGCCGGATCTCGCGCAGGGCCACGGTGCCCGGCCGGTAGCGGTGTGGCTTCTTGACGCCGCCGGTGGCCGGCGCGCTCTTGCGGGCCGCCTTGGTGGCCAGCTGCTTCCGCGGGGCCTTGCCACCGGTCGACTTGCGGGCAGTCTGCTTTGTACGGGCCATAGCGAACCGAGACACGAGCTCACCGGCGCAGCAATGCGCAAGGAGAGGAGCCGGGATCCGGTCCGCCGCAGCGGTCTTTATAGGCACAGTCTTTTCCCGATTGGGCGGGACAATAATTGAAAGTCCCGCGCTGGCTGTCCATTGGCTGTGACGTCATCGGCCCTGGCGCCACTGATTGGCTTGGGCAGAATCCCCTCTACCGCCGCCCACCCGCCTCCCTTTCTACTTTCTAGTTTGCCAACAGTTTTCCCTGCCTTGTTTTTCCTTTCTTTCAGGGTGAGAGTCAGTTTTGAGCGCAACTGTGTCAGAATGTTCCTCCTCAGCCCTTCGCTCCCTTGACACGCGCTACCCGCGAAACCCTCTTTCTACGCTTTCTAGCTCCCTAATTGAACCTCAACCGTCCTTTTCGCCCCGCCGCCCCCGGAACGCCTTGTTGCCTTCTCAGAGCCCCCTAGCTTAGTTGGCATGACGGATCGTTGTGGGGTTTTTTGTTTTGTTTTGTTTCTGCCTTTCGGTGCTTTTCGGATCGGAAAGTTATCTGCACCCCCCTCCGGGCGCAAGATTCCGCCTCCGAAAGCCTAAATGGGGACCTGTATCTCCGCCGCGAAGGCGCCTTTTTTCCCCGCCCTTTGAGACAGTCGACTCACTTAAGCCAAACCCCAGGTCCGCCACACTCCCGAAAACTGTCCGCTCCCCTAACCGACTGGGGTGAACGGGGCGTGTACGTGTGTGAGAGAGAGGGAACGTCCCCTTGGCACTAGACCTCAAGTGTTGGGCAAAGGCCTGGGGAAACAACTATACTGTAGAGTTGCTCACTAGGCATCCGACTCAGAGTTAAGGAATCGCGGGTCACCTGACGGAGTTCTTAGAACTGAGTCGACCCTGGCGCCCAAGAGGCTTGCTACCTTCACCTGAGTTAATTAACCTCCCGGATTTACAACCCGTCGCCTCCCCGCCGCCAAGCAAAGCATAACACCGGTAAGGTACTGCAAAGATTCCAGAGGATGGGCGAATGGCACTCCCTCTCCCTCTGTACCCCTGGGCCGCACGTCTACTACTGAGAAAGCTGAAATTGAGCACACTAGGTGTTGGGACAACTCTTTCTATTTGAGAAAGTGGGTGGCTCTGAAAAGAGCCTTTGATTTCACAGGTGCCCCTTCGAATAGTGGGCTTGGGAGGGCTTCCGGACACCGGCCTCACTTGCCCTTTGCCTTGTGGTGGCTCTCCGTCTTCTTGGGGAGCAACACGGCCTGGATGTTTGGCAAAACCCCGCCCTGGGCGATGGTGACTTTGCCCAACAGCTTGTTCAGTTCCTCATCATTACGAATGGCCAGCTGCAGATGACGAGGAATGATGCGCGTCTTCTTGTTATCTCGGGCCGCGTTGCCCGCCAGCTCCAGGATTTCTGCGGTCAGGTACTCGAGGACTGCCGCCATATACACGGGCGCGCCGGCCCCCACCCGCTCGGCGTAGTTGCCTTTGCGCAGCAGGCGATGCACTCGCCCCACCGGAAACTGCAGACCTGCGCGGGACGACCGCGACTTGGCCTTGGCGCGGACCTTGCCTCCTTGTTTGCCGCGACCAGACATGACAGCCACTGGCACACCGAATTGCTCCCGCTTGACAGCTAACAAAGTCGCCCTCAACAGCCCCGCTTCACCCTTTTATAGGCAGAACGGCGATTGTCTACGGAGCAATTTGATTGGCTACAACACATCTTTGTCCTGATGACCAATAGGATAGCTCAACCAGAATCCACTCATTTACATAACCTCGTCCCCCTCGCAAGAGAGCCACTGAAAACTCGCGAATCGCAACGTGGCGTAATCCGAACCTTAATTTGCGTACAGCCTCTATAAGTACCGAGTCGCTTCCGGTAGTCTCTGTGCCACTGCTGTGTTTGCGTTCGTGGTGGTTTCTGCAGTTCGTGCTTGCCGTTATGCCTGAGCCGGCAAAATCCGCCCCGGCGTCCAAGAAGGGCTCGAAGAAAGCTGTCACCAAAGCCCAGAAGAAGGACGGCAGGAAGCGCAAGCGCAGCCGCAAGGAGAGCTATTCCATCTACGTGTACAAGGTACTGAAGCAAGTGCACCCGGACACCGGCATCTCGTCCAAGGCTATGGGCATCATGAACTCGTTCGTCAACGACATCTTCGAGCGCATCGCGGGCGAAGCGTCGCGTCTGGCGCATTACAACAAGCGCTCGACCATCACGTCCCGGGAGATCCAGACGGCCGTGCGCCTGCTGCTGCCCGGCGAGCTGGCCAAGCACGCCGTGTCCGAGGGCACCAAGGCGGTCACCAAGTACACCAGCTCCAAGTGAGCCCCTGCCGGGACGCGGCGCTCGCACGAGTCGCCGGGCCGCTTGACTTTCCAAAGGCTCTTTTCAGAGCCACCCACCTGCTCAGTGGAAGAAGCTGTCACGTTGTTTTACACGGTTTTTTTGTAGTTCCACTTGGCTTTTTGGTTTCCTTATCTAGTTAATGTTAAGAGCGTTCACAGTCGTTAAGTACAAACAGCCATTTCTTTCAGATAAGTGACGGATTATTCTTACCTCGTTTTGGAGAACTTAATGGAGTATAGATGTGCTGCGATTTGTCAGCACTCTTGAGACTGGCTGTTTCGATGATGTTGCTTTTTATGAATTTATGTATGCAAGGTAAAGTTCGAATATTAAACGTGCGACCATCTGGTGTTCCCAAGTGGTAAAACAGTGCTGGTACTTAATTTTTTGTATTGTGTGCTCGGTGTTGTTACAAAAAAGGGATAACTCAACGTTCACTTGTTACTAACAAATTCCTTGGGTTTGTGTATCTTGCATTCACAAACACCTGCGTACCCAGTTTATGTGTAGATTCCCCAATAGGGAAATTGGAGCTTGGTCTTGATACCTAGGAATTAACCATTATTCTGGTGGCTGCTGTCTGCCTCATCTTAGGTCAAATCACATAAAACTTGCCTAATACTCGGTGATAATGTTCTCTCCAGAGAATTACCTCTTAGAAAAGCTTGCCCAATTTAAAAGACATGTCCATACAATGGAAATAAGATGCATAATTTCCGAAGCAGGAAAATATTTGAAATGTTCGAGGAGCAGAAAGCCCCAATATAGCTGGGAATTCAAAGGAGACTGGCTTCAGAGGTTAGTGTCGGAGCTTTGGGAACCCTTGGATTGCTTTCTGTAGGGACATGAATAACAGGACCTCATTAACCTTAAAGTAGATCACTCTGGTTGCTACGGTGAATCAAAGATTCTAGATTGTCCATAGTAGAAGCAAGGGAACCAATTAGGAGGGCTATTACAGCGTTGCAGGCTGGAGCAGTGACTCAGAGTCTCTTCCAGACCAGCAGTATTAGCATTACCTGAGAATTTATTAAAGGTGGAATCTTCAGACCCTAATAATTTATGTTAACGAGCCCTCTGGGTGATTCTGATGCATGCTAAAGTGTGAGAACCACTGGGTAGTCTAGACATGCTGGATTGGAGAACAGTGATAATAATGGAGATGGTGAGAAATGTTGCGATTAGGATTATATTTTGGATGTAGTACTGTGGATAGGAGCAAAACCCCTAGGTTTTTAGCCTGAGCAACTGCGTAAACAGTGGTGCTGTTGATTAGGATTGAACACTGGGAGGAGGGATGAATTGAGGCATTGAAGGGAGATCCAGAATTCTGATTTAAGATTGAGAACCTTCAATATATGGAATTGATATTCAACATTCAACTCGATAAGTGGAGTTGGCAGTGTGAAAGACGCATCTAGGGCTCAGCGAAGAGAACACGAACCTGCTTTTTTTTTTTTTTTTGCGGTACGCGGGCCTCTCACTGCTGTGGCCTCTCCCGTTGAGGAGCACAGGCTCCGGACACGCAGGCTCAGCGGCCATGGCTCACGGGCCCAGCCGCTCCGCGGCATGTGGGATCTTCCCGGACCGGGGCACGAACCCGTGTTCCCTGCATCAGCAGGCGGACTCTCAACCACTGCGCCACCAGGGAAGCCCGAACCTGCTATTAAAAATGCACACGCTAAAAACTGAGAAGTATGTTTTATTCGGTGGACTTAGCTGAGGACTTAAGCCTGGGATACAGCCTCTCAGATCTAAGGGACTGTTCCGAAGAGGTAAGGGAGGAGCCAGGATATATAGGAGTTTTTGATGAAAAACAAAAAAAAACAAACATAGTCGAACATCAAAAGATTACTGCTAATCACAAAAACAGACATCTCAAGTTAATGATTTTAGTGCTTTCCTGGGTATGGGAAAAATGCAAGAGTTTGGGCTTATTGAAACCATTTCTTTGATATGCACCTTAACTATGTAGGGCCATTATCTTGTTTTTCTCCATCCTGAATCTCCTCAGGGTGAACCGTCAGGGGTGGCTGCAGTGGCTGAGGGCCTTTTGGCCACCACATCTTTTGCTTACCGAAATGGCAGGCGACAGACATTCTTTGTCCACACACTAAACACAGCAGTGAGGATAAAGGCTATCACCTTATTCTTCTAGACTTTATTTCTCCTTATGTTTCCTTAACGTATTCTTTGAGATTTGATTTTGTATGTGTTTATGTAGTATAACTTAGTAGTGATAGCCCTATAATGTATGTTATTGACTATGTAGCATTTTTCTTATTCTGTTTTTCTAATTTTATGCTGATTTTCATTAAGGAGCTCACCTAATCCCTTATGTAGGTGGAGCTCAAACTTGACTGCCCATAGGTACCTGGAGAACTTTTAGAAATACTGATGTCTGGGTGCCATCCCCAGAAATTCTGATTTAAGTGATTTGGGACACAGTCATCACTTGGAATTTTAGAAAAAGTTCCCCAGGTGACTCTAATGAGCAGTCAAGTTTGAGAGCCATTGCCACATGTGTTTCCCAGAAAACAGATCTTATCTACAGTTCTTAGCGTTGGCATGATTGGTTTAAATGTAGCTCCAACCACTTCCCACGCTGATTAGCTCAGGAATCTAGACCAATCTAATCAGCACAAACGTTTCAGAAATTGAACTACTGGGAATGTAGATTGCTCTTATCTTTTGGTACAGAATCTTCTTTGCTTTCAAGAGGCTGCAGCAGAGTGTAGTGTTATGTGGGTGTGAAGGCAAGAATGATTGTAGACCACAGGAGGGCAACTGCTGAGAGGAAGAATTGGAAAGTTGAGCCACTCATGGAGTTCAGCCAGCCTCAGAGCCCTACTTGGATCTTGAAATATTTGAGAAATAATAATTTCCCAGAATAAAGGGAAAGATGAGATAGACCTTTTATGTTGGAAGGTCTCAAAGAGGCCAAATAGGGTAGATAAGGAAAAATAGAGGTGCTCCAACTACACATTTGGATTAAATGTCCACGTTTAAAAAGCAGTATTTGACCAGGGCCAAAGATTACTGTTGCCATTAAAATGAAGGACAGTCTAGGATTTTTAAAAATCTGAAATTTTATTTAAAAATTAAATAATTATATTATTAAAAATTTTAGTTTGCATTAGTTTCTTAGGGCTGCCATAACAAATTCCCACAAACTGAGTGGCTTAAAACAATGGAAATTTATTCTGTCATCATTTCTGGAGGCTAGAAGTCTAAAGTCAATGTATTGGCAGGCCCCTGTCCCTCTACAGGCTCTTGGCCAGGATCCTTCCTTGTTTTTCAGCTTCTGTTAGCCCCAGGTATTATTTGGATTATGACAAACCCTGACATTTATCTCGGTTTTCTTCCTGTGCATTTCTACATTTTATTATAAGGACACCTGTCATACTGCATTAGAGCCCACCCTAATGACCTTATTTTAACTTGATTACATCTACAAAGACCCTATTTTCAAATAAGGCCACATTCTAAGGCACTGGGGAGTTAGACTTCAATATATCTTTTGAGGGGACATAATTCAACCTATAACAGTAGTCAACAGCTGGGGTAGGCTGAATAGGGCTCCTAAATATGTCCACATCTAAATCCCTAGAATCTGTGAATATTACCTTAAATGTCAAAGGGGACTTTCCTGGTGTGATTCTGAGATAGGGAGATTATGCTGGATTGTTTGGGTGGACCCAAATGTAATCACCAGTGTCCTCATGAGAGGCAAAAAAAAGCCAAGGGAGGAAGAAGGTGATGGAAGCAGAGAGAAATTTGAAGATGGTACGATGCTGGCTTTGAGAATGGAGGCAGGAACAATGAGCCAAGAAATGCCCCTCTAGAACCTGGAAAATGCATGGAAAAGGATTCTCCCCTAGAATCTTTGGAGAGAGCAGTTTTGAGACCCGCCTGGTGAAACTGATTTTTGTGCTTCTAATCTCCAGAACTTTAAGAGAATAAATTTGTGTTTTAAGCCACCAAGTTTATAGTTACTTGTTACAGCAGCCGTAGGAAATTAATGCAACACCTTTATAGCAGGGGTCCCCAACCCCCGGGCAGTGGACCGGTGGGGGTACACGGCTTGTTGGGAACCGGGTCGCACAGCACGAGGTGAGCGGTGGGCGAGCGAGGGAAGCTTCAACTGCCGCTCACCATTGCTCACATTACCGCCTGAAACTGCCCCCCACGCCCGTCTGTGTAAAATTGTCTTCCACAAAACCGGTCCCTGGTGCCAAAAAGGTTGGGGACCGCTGCTTTAAAGGATATTTTTTTGACAGTTGGAGAAATTTGAATATGGATTGCATATTGGTTAATATTACTGAATCAATATTAAATTTTTGGCGTGTGATAATGGTACTGTAGTTACATAGGATAATGTCCTTATTTTATAGAGAGACATGTAAATAAAGTATTTAGGGAAAAGAATGAAATTTGCAGGAACATGGGTGGCCTTGGCATTCTGCTAAGTGAAATAAATCAGAAAGATACTGTATAATATCACTTATATGTGGAATCTAAAAATTACAACAAACTAGTAAATATAACATAAAAGAAGCAGACTCACAGATACAGAGAACAAACTAGTGGTTACCAGTGGGAGAGGGGCAATTTAGGGGTGGGGGAGTGGGAAGTACAAACTACTGGGTGTAAGATAGGCTCAAGGATGTATTATACAACACGGCGAATATAGCCAATATTTTGTAATAACTGTAAATGGGAAGTTACCTTCAAAAATTATATAAAAATTTTAAAAAATGTTAAGTAGGGAAAAATGTCAAGATGTTTGCAACATATTTTCAAATGGTTCAGAAAATGCAAATACAGCAAATAGTAACAATTGGTGAAACTAGATGAAGATGATGCTGGTCATTGTACAGTTTCTTTCAACTTTTCTATAGGTTTAAATTTTACAAAACAAAAAATTGAGAAAATTTTAAAAACTTGTAATCAGACTTAAAAAACTAGTATAGAAAACTTTCATAGATGTTAATTATTCCATTTTATTTTTACAGTATTATGTTAACTGATAGAATTTCAACATATGAACATAACATATAAGATTTTTTACTCCATTATATTTAAAAGTCTTATGTATGTTTGAGAGTGACCATCTATATATTAACTAGAACTCTGAATGATATCCTTTGTTCATACTTTGCTACACTTATTAGAGGTAACAGTGATTTATGTAGTTGCAATAGCCAAGGGATGCCCAATTAACATTGATTTAGACATTTCGTTATTCTGCCTTCTAAGGTTGGAGGTTGAAACTGAAGTTGGATAGGGGATTTTAGTGAAACACTGAGACCAAAGCTAGATATGGGAAAAAACATATCTAGACATATAGCGATTCTAAAAGCGTCCAGAAAAAAAAGGATAGATCACCTACAAACGAGCAAGAATCAGGGTTTTAGAATCTACCCCTTTGTCCTTTCTCTTCCTTGAACTCCAGTTCTCATATTTCATATTCTCAAGTTGGGAATTTGGTGTTTCCTATTTGATATTTCCACCTGGATAGCTACCAGTAGTCTCAAAATTTTGTCCAAGACATTACTCTAGGCTTTCCCCCTCCAAACCTACTTGCCTCTCATATCAGTAAATTGCAGCTCTTTCCAAGTGCTCAGTCCAAGAACCTGAAATTAATCCTTAATTCCTCTCTTTGTCATAACCTATATACAATTAATCAGTTTCATTTAAAAATATATCTTGACTACTTTTCATCATCTCCACGGCTACCACCCATCTCTCTCCTGAGCTATTACTGTAACCCTTTTGATATTCTCCCTGCCTCTACTCTTGCTCGCCTATAGTCTATTTTTCAACATAGCATCCTGGGTGAGCTTTAGCGTAAGTCGAATAATGTCATTACTCTGATCAAACTCTCCAAAGGCACTCTAACCAACTTAGAATTAAAGACAAAATCTTTGCAATGGCCTAGAGGCCCTTCAATGGCATACATAATGACTCTCAACTACATTTCTGATCACATCTCCCTGCAGATCTTTCCTTTGCTCACTGTGCTTTAGCCACAGTGGCCTTGCTTATTCCTTGAACTCCTCAAAGTTGTGCCTGCCCCAGGGCCTTTGCACTTGCTGCTTTTTGTTCTTAGAACACTCTTCTCCAAGATATCCTATGGCTCACTTTCTTTCTTCATTCAGGCCTCTGTTCAAATATTAACCGAAAGCAATAGCAAAGTGAGACATGACGTGTGTCTAGACTAAAAATTGTCTAGATGAAATGTAGATGAAAAGTGTCACCTGCCATATCAGTAATCAAAGGATGTTGTGGCCATCAAGCCATCAGCCGCTGCAGCTACCCCAACTGTGCACCCTGAGGGGATTCAGTATGGAGAAAAACAGGATACTGGGCCTAGACAGTTAAGGTGCATATCGTATGAATTATTTCAATCAGCCCAGTCTTTCACCTTCCCATAGAGAAATGCTAAATTCATTAACTTGAGATAATTTTTTTTTCAATTTTTTTTTTCATTAATTAGAATTCTTTTGGTGTTCAACTACCTGGTTTGTTTTTGCAAAACTGGTATATATTCTGGTTCCTCCCATGCCGCCCTGGAACAGTCCCTCAGAGCTATCTGAAAGGCTGTCTCTTGGGCTTAGTCCTCAGCAAGTCGCCGAATAAAACTTGATTCTTAACACAGAATGTGTTTTTTTTAGTCGACGTTTAGATTTTCTACACGTGCTGGGGCGTGGTCTCAAAGTACTGTTTCTTTTTTAAACAGTAACAGTACATTTGCTTTTCCGAGCCCAAGAAAAATGCATTTGCAAAGTATTGACCCAATCTACTTGCTGCAGAGCAACCACTGGTTAACTTTTTACCCCATCCTCCTGAGTAGATTTACACTGATCATCACCCATCGCTAACCGTTTCACTGGAAAAGGCAAATTACTTTCATGAGAATGAACAATTACTCTAACTAGTTCTTGACCGATCGACAAAATCTGGTCCTACCTTCGAGTTTTCTCTTCATCCTAAGGAAAATGGCAAATTTACACCACGAAAGGAGTAAGTGGTACGGAAAAGAACCATTATAGAAAATGAAAATAAACTGGATAACAGCTTCTTCCACTGAGCAGGTGGGTGGCTCTGAAAAGAGCCTTTGGAAAGTCAAGCGGCCCGGCGACTCGTGCGAGCGCCGCGTCCCGGCAGGGGCTCACTTGGAGCTGGTGTACTTGGTGACCGCCTTGGTGCCCTCGGACACGGCGTGCTTGGCCAGCTCGCCGGGCAGCAGCAGGCGCACGGCCGTCTGGATCTCCCGGGACGTGATGGTCGAGCGCTTGTTGTAATGCGCCAGACGCGACGCTTCGCCCGCGATGCGCTCGAAGATGTCGTTGACGAACGAGTTCATGATGCCCATAGCCTTGGACGAGATGCCGGTGTCCGGGTGCACTTGCTTCAGTACCTTGTACACGTAGATGGAATAGCTCTCCTTGCGGCTGCGCTTGCGCTTCCTGCCGTCCTTCTTCTGGGCTTTGGTGACAGCTTTCTTCGAGCCCTTCTTGGACGCCGGGGCGGATTTTGCCGGCTCAGGCATAACGGCAAGCACGAACTGCAGAAACCACCACGAACGCAAACACAGCAGTGGCACAGAGACTACCGGAAGCGACTCGGTACTTATAGAGGCTGTACGCAAATTAAGGTTCGGATTACGCCACGTTGCGATTCGCGAGTTTTCAGTGGCTCTCTTGCGAGGGGGACGAGGTTATGTAAATGAGTGGATTCTGGTTGAGCTATCCTATTGGTCATCAGGACAAAGATGTGTTGTAGCCAATCAAATTGCTCCGTAGACAATCGCCGTTCTGCCTATAAAAGGGTGAAGCGGGGCTGTTGAGGGCGACTTTGTTAGCTGTCAAGCGGGAGCAATTCGGTGTGCCAGTGGCTGTCATGTCTGGTCGCGGCAAACAAGGAGGCAAGGTCCGCGCCAAGGCCAAGTCGCGGTCGTCCCGCGCAGGTCTGCAGTTTCCGGTGGGGCGAGTGCATCGCCTGCTGCGCAAAGGCAACTACGCCGAGCGGGTGGGGGCCGGCGCGCCCGTGTATATGGCGGCAGTCCTCGAGTACCTGACCGCAGAAATCCTGGAGCTGGCGGGCAACGCGGCCCGAGATAACAAGAAGACGCGCATCATTCCTCGTCATCTGCAGCTGGCCATTCGTAATGATGAGGAACTGAACAAGCTGTTGGGCAAAGTCACCATCGCCCAGGGCGGGGTTTTGCCAAACATCCAGGCCGTGTTGCTCCCCAAGAAGACGGAGAGCCACCACAAGGCAAAGGGCAAGTGAGGCCGGTGTCCGGAAGCCCTCCCAAGCCCACTATTCGAAGGGGCACCTGTGAAATCAAAGGCTCTTTTCAGAGCCACCCACTTTCTCAAATAGAAAGAGTTGTCCCAACACCTAGTGTGCTCAATTTCAGCTTTCTCAGTAGTAGACGTGCGGCCCAGGGGTACAGAGGGAGAGGGAGTGCCATTCGCCCATCCTCTGGAATCTTTGCAGTACCTTACCGGTGTTATGCTTTGCTTGGCGGCGGGGAGGCGACGGGTTGTAAATCCGGGAGGTTAATTAACTCAGGTGAAGGTAGCAAGCCTCTTGGGCGCCAGGGTCGACTCAGTTCTAAGAACTCCGTCAGGTGACCCGCGATTCCTTAACTCTGAGTCGGATGCCTAGTGAGCAACTCTACAGTATAGTTGTTTCCCCAGGCCTTTGCCCAACACTTGAGGTCTAGTGCCAAGGGGACGTTCCCTCTCTCTCACACACGTACACGCCCCGTTCACCCCAGTCGGTTAGGGGAGCGGACAGTTTTCGGGAGTGTGGCGGACCTGGGGTTTGGCTTAAGTGAGTCGACTGTCTCAAAGGGCGGGGAAAAAAGGCGCCTTCGCGGCGGAGATACAGGTCCCCATTTAGGCTTTCGGAGGCGGAATCTTGCGCCCGGAGGGGGGTGCAGATAACTTTCCGATCCGAAAAGCACCGAAAGGCAGAAACAAAACAAAACAAAAAACCCCACAACGATCCGTCATGCCAACTAAGCTAGGGGGCTCTGAGAAGGCAACAAGGCGTTCCGGGGGCGGCGGGGCGAAAAGGACGGTTGAGGTTCAATTAGGGAGCTAGAAAGCGTAGAAAGAGGGTTTCGCGGGTAGCGCGTGTCAAGGGAGCGAAGGGCTGAGGAGGAACATTCTGACACAGTTGCGCTCAAAACTGACTCTCACCCTGAAAGAAAGGAAAAACAAGGCAGGGAAAACTGTTGGCAAACTAGAAAGTAGAAAGGGAGGCGGGTGGGCGGCGGTAGAGGGGATTCTGCCCAAGCCAATCAGTGGCGCCAGGGCCGATGACGTCACAGCCAATGGACAGCCAGCGCGGGACTTTCAATTATTGTCCCGCCCAATCGGGAAAAGACTGTGCCTATAAAGACCGCTGCGGCGGACCGGATCCCGGCTCCTCTCCTTGCGCATTGCTGCGCCGGTGAGCTCGTGTCTCGGTTCGCTATGGCCCGTACAAAGCAGACTGCCCGCAAGTCGACCGGTGGCAAGGCCCCGCGGAAGCAGCTGGCCACCAAGGCGGCCCGCAAGAGCGCGCCGGCCACCGGCGGCGTCAAGAAGCCACACCGCTACCGGCCGGGCACCGTGGCCCTGCGCGAGATCCGGCGCTACCAAAAGTCGACCGAGCTGCTGATCCGCAAGCTGCCCTTCCAGCGGCTGGTGCGCGAGATCGCGCAGGACTTCAAGACCGACCTGCGCTTCCAGAGCTCGGCCGTGATGGCGCTGCAGGAGGCGAGCGAGGCCTACCTGGTGGGGCTGTTTGAAGACACGAACCTGTGCGCTATCCACGCCAAGCGCGTGACCATCATGCCCAAAGACATCCAGCTGGCCCGCCGCATCCGCGGGGAGCGGGCTTAAGAAGTGTGCGCTCGGCTCGAGGTTCCATCATATCCAAAGGCTCTTTTCAGAGCCACCCACAACTGCACTTGGAAGAAGCTGTGCCACTTGTCCGTTCTCTCCCGGCGGACCCTCGCATACCCCGGGAGGAGAGGCCGTTAGAGCGGGCAGGGCGTTGGGCTCCAACAGGTAGGCTAAAGAAAGGCCAGGTATCCGGCCTAGTCCCCTGCTTGCTGGCCGCCTTCCGGGGTGTCAAGATCTTTGAGTGAGTTTGGTCAGTCGGCTTCTCTGGACTGGCGAGGTTGCCGCTGCGTTCTTGGGCGCGGCCAGGGCGCCCAGTTTCTCTTCTTGGAGGCAGCCACGGGTCCTCCCGTAGGGTCGGGCTCTTCTAGGGCGTCTTCGTACTCGACCGTGGCCCAGAACTGTAATCTGTCCCGGGAGCGGGGGGTGGGGTGGGGGAGGTTAGACCAGGCGGAGTCGCTAGGGGACGCTCAGGATTCGCGGGCTTGAGCGCGCGGGGGCTGGCCTTCAGGCAGCTGAGAGCCGCGCGCAGGTCTGACCTCCTCACCCCCGCCGGGAAGGGCCCCGCCCCGCGTGCCTCTCCGGCTCCGGAGACAAATCTCCACCTCGGTCGGTCCCGCCCCGTTTCTGCTGGGGAAAGTGAGGAATTCCTGCAACCTGGCTGCGTGTAGGATGTGGGTAATGCCCGGGCGTCACTCCTCTGCGAAGAATTTAGCAGAGGCCATTCATCCCCTTACTCCACCCTCTCTCAAAACTCCCGCAAGGGCCTGAACGATTTCGCCTGTTATTTTAAGCCCTTGACATTCTCACTTTCCTCAGCCTTGCTCCTTTTCTTTCAAATGCCAATTCCAGTCAGACAAGTACCGGTAGCTCTGTGCAGGAATAGAGCAGAGGACGAGGAAGGATCTGGTGTCTGCGGCCTGGCATTCAGTTCAGACAGTCGGGTGGGTTTGACTGGCCTGAGCCCAAAGGAGCAGCTGTGGGGAAGAGGATGGACGGCCGGGAGCTCTAGGGCCGCCATAACCTAGGGCACTCCCCGGGGACTCGGTCTTGTCGGTATTGTTCTCGGCTCCACGGCAGGAGACTGATTCTTCCTAGAAGACATCCCGAGAGGCATAGGCGTGTGCTCCGTGTAGTTATATGAGAAGTTATCCAGGTCAAGGCGCTCAGTTCAAGCTGTGGGAGGCAGTGAACCAATGGAAGGCAGAACGGACCCTGCTCCTCTCTCTTGCACCCATTTGCTGGCCCCAGGATCTGTAAGGGCAGAGATTTGACGTTGTCTCAGAGGGGCAATTCCTGCTCCAGATGAGAGCAGAAGTCTAAAGTCTCTTACTGTCTTTTAGGAATGAACCTGTTCAACTGGGGGAGTGGGACAGCATCTTGTAGAGCCCACACTACACAAGACTCAGATAGGAGCTACTATGTGGGTCTCAGATGACATCACTTTTTAACCTTGATCATCACTTGTTTGCACCTGGAAGAGGCCAGAGTTTGTGTTTTTGTTGTCTCAGCACAGTTGATAGATGAAAGCATTACCAGAGATAGGTGAGAATTCACTGAGGGGAATAGAAACTGAAGTAGACATACTTTTGAAAACTTTTTTTGCCCTTTGCAAGTAGTGTGGGGGAAAAAAGAAGAGCAATGTGGACTGCAGCTTCTCCTGACAGTGGGTCCCCAGTTTGCAGCCCCAGGCTCACAGAGATTTTCAGAATAGGCCCTGTTATGGGCTGAATTGTGCCCCCCCAACAATTCATATGTTGAATCCCTAATTCCTTGTACCTCAGAATGTAACTGTATTTGGGGATAGGACCTCTAAATAGGCAATTATGTTTAAAATGGGGTCATTAAGATGGACCCTAAATGAGTCGTGTCCTTATAAGAAGAGGCAATCAGGACCCACACAACACAGAGGGATATCCATGTGAGGATACAATGAGAAGACAGCCATCTGCAAGCCAAAGAGACAGGTCTCAGAAGAAATCCAACCTGCTGACATCTTGATCTTGGACTTCTAGCCTCTTGAACTGTGAGAAAATAAAATTAGTTGTTTAAGCCACCCAGTCTGTGGTATTTTGTTATGGCTGCCCTAGAAAACTAATACAGACCCAGGGTCTCATTCCCTGCTCAGACCAACACTGCAAGATGGGATCCTCAGGATCTATACTCTGTGAGATATAAGCAGAAGCAGCAGTGACTCAGGGCTGTGCAGGGATGGCACATTTGCACCCAGCATCTCATCCACTGAAGTTTGTTTTCAAAGAGGCAGCCTGAACTTGTCAGACAGTGAGTGACTTTCTAGCATGTCTGAGCCATTAGTGGCTCAGCAGACCCCTGAGCACATAGATTTCCATGTCAGGCAGGGCTCTCCCTCCCCAGGATCATATACTCCCTGAAGGGATACTACATCAGATTTAAAAGCAGATATCTAAGATCTCCCTGTGGCCCTGAAATTTGGGGTCAGCTTGGGCATCTGTCATGGCTAAGGCAGGTCAGGAGTTCCTAGCTTAGCAGGAATGTCTATATCCTGCCTTCACCCCCTCCTCATTTTTCTACCCACCTCTGTCCTCCTGCCACAGCAGTGGATTGCTCACTCACCAAACTCAACGCTTGCAGGGTGTGGGAGAATAATGATGAAAGAAAGCAGAGAAGGAGGAGTACTGGTCTCTTGCTGGTGGAACAGGGGAGGCCCTCCCTGGTTGGTCTTTCCTGGTTTTCTGTCAAAGGTGAGCCCCTTAAGGGCAGGGCCTTGTCTGCATCATTGATCCCTCTTCCAGGGCTGCTACACAGCCGGGCTCTGGGCCTCAACCATGGAAGTGTTCTCTACTCAGCTGACAGCCCCCTGCCCTCACATGGGGCCAAGAAACAACAGGCAGTGGAAACAGGTGTGTACACACTCACTTTCTGAGGAAGTGGGCCTGTCTGACCCAATCCCTCTCACCCAGTGGAGAGTCAGGCCTTGGCAAAACACTACTGCCTCACCAATCAGCAGCTGTTTGAGGGATTTGCCCCACAAGGCCAAGACAACAGAATCTGGTTCTCACTGTGAGCCTGTTCTGGGAGGAGTGAGGAGTTCTTCAGGGCTTCCCAAACTGCCACAGGCATTTTAGCTTTGACACCTTTTGGGTAATAGGACAAGGATGATATTCCTGCCACTGTTCTGTGAAGGTCAAACTTCCTAGGCCTAATAGAAAACTTCTGGAATGTCTTCATTGGTCTGAAAACCTAAGGTGAAGTAGTACCCAATTTTTTTAATGTCAATATCAAAATTTAATTATTTTAGGCACTTAAGTAATTTTCCACTTTCAGATTACAAAAAAGAAAATCAAGCAAAAAGAAATTCACGTTCTTTTTAAAAGTTTCATCATGTCCAGCCTGTTTCCAGAAAAAGTTGGCCATGGAACTGGAATGTTTATTGGACTTTGTGTCCTTTAATCAGAGCTGTTGGTGGCCTCAGTTAAGGCAGTGGCTAGGAGTGGACAGAGATACAGTGATGGACTTGAGGGAATAGTAGAAAGTAAATTTGATAAGATTTAGGTATTTGGAGAATGCAAGAGAGGAAGGAGCCTCTCCTTGGCTTGAAAAGCTAGGAGATAATGGTAGTTTTCACTAAGGTGGAGAATTTAGGGAGAAGAAATTGCTTTTGGAACCAAGAAGCTGCATAAAGGCCCTTCCAACATTGAAGTTGAGATTCCTGTTATCCATCTAGGACACATTCACTAAGAGTTAGGAATATTAATTTAAACAGGAAAGGGGCTCAGCTGGAGCTACTTTGGGGGAAGTCCTTAGCAGATAGACAAGGGTAACAGAAGGCAAGGAATGAGATGAGATTTACCCAGGAGTCAAGGAGAAGAGAAGAGGACTGAGGCAGGCATCCTGGGCAAGCAGGACCAGTGATGGGGCTGGTAGATGAAGAGAACACCAAGAGGCAGAAGGAGAGCTGGAAAGAGAAGAGGGCCACCAGGAGAAAGTGTCCCAAGGGGCAACTGTGGTCATCATAGGGACATATTGTACACTGAAGTTCAGAAATAACAACCACCTATGCGTTAAGCTCAGTCACTTCTGACTATGCTTTATATTTTGTATCTCTTTTAATCACATGACAACCCTGCAAGGCAAGTAGACTGGGAAGCTTTGAATATTTTGCCCAAGCTCTCACAGCTGGTGAGTGCCAGGGCCAGGGATTCTGACCAAAGTGCTGGGACTCCAAAGTTCATATTAAGCAGAAAACACCAAGTAAAGGGCACATACTGGAAGCTGGGAAGGGAAATGACAGGAGGTGCCTGACTGAACACAGGGTTGAGGGCCTCATTGCTTCGGTGGACTCTCTTCCTCCTGCTTACCCAGAAACCCTGGCTTCTGAATCCTCACTCTAAAGGACCTAGTATCCAGGCCCCTCCCAGCTCTCAGGGAACTCTCAGGAATTTGCAGGCCAACAGCAGTCTGGAAGGAATTTCCTGCAGGTTGGCTCCAGAAGAGGACAGAAGGTAGTTTCCCTGGGCTGTAACCCTTGCCCACAGATGGCTAAAGCCAACCATTAGCCTGCTTCTGGTGACCTTTGCTGAGGGCAGAGTTCACCACTAGTGACCTGCTTAATGGGATCAGTGCTTGAAGGGAGGTGCTTTAGGGAGGGGTTCATATTTGTGGTAGACTGAATAATAGCCCTCATTAGCATGCCTGAATCCTAATCCCTGGAATCTCTGAATATGCTACCTTATATGGCAAAAGGGAATTTGCCAATGTGATTAAATTAAGGACCTTGAGGCAGGGAGATTATCCTGGATTATCTGGGTGGTCCCTGAATGTAAACACAACAGACCTTATTAGAGGGAGGTAGGAGGCTCAGTGGGGAGAAGGTGATGTAGTTACAGAAGCAGGGATGGAGTGATGAGGCCAGGAGCCAAGAAATGCCAGCAACCTCTAGAAGCTAGAAAAGACAAGGAGTGGATTCTCCCCACAGAGCCTCCAGAAGGAATCAGTCTTTCTGGCACTTGATTTTAGCCCCTTAAGATTCATTTTTGGCTTCTGACCTCCAGAACTACAGGAGAATAAATTTGTGTTGTTTTAAACCACTAAATCTGTGGTAATTTGTTAAAGCAGGAATGGGAAACTAATACACCATCCTGTACTCAAGAAAGACACTAGGTTCTTTTTATTTGTGGGATGGGAGATTTGAGTGTGATAAGAAGCAGAGTATGCAGTGTACTTGGAGGAAAGGTGGGAGGGAGCGAAGGGAGATGGCAGAGGAGAAGAAAAGGCCTCAAGAATGGGAGAATTGGTACTCCACAGCTATCAGACTGGCCCCTTCATGAGTCCCTTGACCTGCTCAACCCAGAGTTCCTCAGGGCATCTCCATCTTCGCAAGTGGCACTGAGGGCCTGTAGATACTGGTTGACCCCTCCCAGACATGGACGTCTGTAGGGCTCCCTGAGGCCATACCAGGGCAGGAAGAACCCAGATTGACTCCGCTGTGGTCTGCAGCAGTGGCAAACTCTTCTTGCTCTTCAGGACAGCTCACACCCAGACTGCTGCAAGGATGCTGTCTTCGTTTCCTTAGGGCTGCTATAGCAAATTACTACAAAATTGCTAGCTTAAAACAACAGAAATTTATTCTCTCACAATTCTGGAGATCAGTAGTCTGAAATCAAAGTTATCAGCAGGGCCATGCTCTCTCCAGAGCTTCTAGGGGAGAATCCTTCCTTGCCTCTTTCAGCTTACAGTGTCTCCTGGTGTTCCTTGGCTTCTGGCAGCATCACTCCAATTTCTGCCTTTGTCTTCGCATGACCTTCTTCCCTGAATCTCTGTGTCCAACTCTCCCTCTCCTTTCACTTATCCCACCCTCAATCCAGGATGATTTCATCTCAAGACCCTTAGTTACATCTGCAAAGACCATATTTCCAAATAAAATCATATTCTGAGCTTCCGGGTAGACATGAATTTGGGGGGAGGACACTATTCAAACCACTACAGATGCTGAGCCCTGAGCCCCTAGGGCCCTCTGGAAGCAGGCCCAGACTTCCCCTGGTTTCCCTCTGTCTAGGTGCCCATGAACTCTCCGCCTCCAAAAGGCCATCTGTCAGTCACTTGCACCTGAGTATTAAAACTAAGAGCAACAGCTTTGCATTTTTACTAATGCTGTCTGTGCCCATGAGTGTGGAGGCTAGAGGAGAGGTTGTATCTCCACTTGGGGAAGTCCAGGCTTCAGGAGCAGTGCAGGGAAATGTCTTTGGCCCTTGGTTAGGTGCCTCTGGTAATCATGAGACAGCCTGAACTCTCTAGGCAATAGTAAAATGTTCCTGGATTCATTTGTCTGGGAAAAGCTGGAAGAGAAAAGATGTGGAGCTAGAATAGGAGTTCAATGTCTCAGTTTCAATATCTGTAAAATAGAGACAATAAATGTAGACACCTCATAGGGTTACCATAGGGATAAAATGAGATAAATACAAGTAATGCAAAATACTTAGAGCAGAGTTTCAACATGGCAATAAATTAATAATTATTAGTCAATTTAATTAACATTATGATAAACACTAATTGATACAAGTCCTAAATCTTTCCTTTGGGAACATTACAATCATGTTGTGGAAAGAAAGACTAATACATAGGAAACAATTGGTACATTATTTAATCTCTAGATGATTAGCATCTTGAGATTCTGCTAGACTGTGGCCCAGACATTAAGAATACTTGGGTTCCTGAGTGCCTTATGAATCACAAAAGCCATTCACTTATGTCCTCTCATTTGATTCCACAAGAACCCAGGAAAGGAAGAAGAGGTTTGTTTCCCTGTCTTACAGTTAAGAAAATTTCTGGTGAAGATGAGACACCTGGATATGTGGGTCACCCAGCTAAAAAGTGGCCAGGGTGGAATTTGAGCCTATGTTTTGTGTTTTAAAATCTTAAAACTTGTATGGAGACAAAATACCCCGAATAGCCAAAGCAGTCTTGCGGGAAAAAAACAGAGCTAGAGGAATCACACTTCCTGACTTCAGACTATACTGCAAAGCTACAGTAATCAAGACAACACAGTACTGGCACAAAAAAAGAAATATAGATCAATGGAACAGGATAGAAAGCCCAGAGATAAACCCACGCACCTATGGTCAACTAATCTATGACAAAGGAGGCAAGGATATACAATGGAGAAAAGACAGTCTATTCAATAAGTGGTGCTGGGAAAACTGGACAGCTACTGTAAAAGAATGAAATTAGAACACTCCCTAACACCATACACAAAAATAAACTCAAAATGGATTAGAGACCTAAATGTAAGACTGGACACTATAAAACTCTTAGAGGAAAACAAAGGAAGAACACTCTTTGACATAAATCACAGCAAGATCTTTTTTGATCCACCTCCTAGAGTAATGGAAACAAAATAAACAAATGGGACCTAATGAAACTTAAAATCTTTTGCAAAGCAAAGGAAACTACAAACAAGATGAAAAGACAACCCTCAGAATGGGAGAAAATATTTGCAAATGAATCAACAGACAAAGGATTAATCTCCAAAATATATAAACAGCTCAAGCAGCTCAATATTAAAAAAACAAACAACCCAGTAAAAAAAATGGGCAGAAGACCTAAATAGACATTTCTCCAAAGAATACACAGATGGCCAAGAAGCAAATGAAAAACTGTTCAACATCACTAATTATTAGAGAAATGCAAATCAAAACTGCAATGAGGTATCACCTCACACCAGTTAGAATGGGCATCTTCAGAAAATCTACAAATGCTGGAGAGGGTGTGGAGAAAAGGGAACCCTCTTGCACTGTTGGTGGAAATCTAAATTGATACAACCACTATGGAGAACAGTATGGAGGTTCCTTAAAAAACTAAAAACAGGGGCTTCCCTGGTGGCGCAGTGGTTGAGAATCCGCCTGCCGATGCAGGGGACACGGGTTCGTGCCCCGGTCTGGGAAGATCCCACATGCCGCGGAGCGGCTGGGCCCGTGAGCCATGGCCGCTGAGCCTGCGCGTCCGGAGCCTGTGCTCCACAACAGGAGAGGCCACAACAGTGAGGCCCACATACCACAAAAAAAAAAAAAAAAAAAAACTAAAAACAGAATTACCATATGACCCAGCAATCCCACTACTGGGCATATACCCAGAGAAAACCATAATTCAAAAAGACACATGCACCCAATGTTCATTGCAGCTCTATTTACAATAGCCAGGACATGGAAGCAACCTAAGTGTCCATTGACAGATGACTGGATAAAGAAGATGTGGCACGTATATACAGTGGAATATTACTCAGCCATAAAAAGGAACAAAATTGAGTTATTTGTAGTGAGGTGGATGGATCTAGAGAGTGTCATACAGAGTGAAGTAGGTCAGAAAGAGAAAAACAAATATCATATATTAATGCATATATGTGGAACCTAGAAAAATGGTACAGATGAACTGGTTTGCAGGGCAGAAATAGAGACACAGATGTAGAGAACAAACGTATGGACACCAAAGGGGGAAAAGTGGGGGTGGGGGTGGGGGGGTGATGAATTGGGAGAATTCAAAAAAAAAAAAAGAAAGAAAATGAACTAAGCAAAGAAGCAGGTTTTGAAAATATTATTCATGAGTTTGCTTCCATTAAAGCCAGGAGGAAAAAAAAGTTTTGTGTTTTACTTTTTTTTTTTGTATTAGAGTCAGTGTTTCAAGGAAAAGTGATATGCACAATAGATACAAATAACATCAATACATGTACTGTAGGGGAGGAAAACTAATTTTCCCTCTGACCTTTTGAATTTTTAGGTGAGACCTGCATAATTAAATGAGAAATTAACAAGAAAAAAGCAAACAAGTTTACTAACATGTATACCTCATGTATACATTGTAGATACTTAGGAAAAAAATGGGTAACACACCGAGGTGGCTTAGAATTCAGACTTAAATATCTTTCTTAATAGGGAAAGGGGACAGGGGATACAAGCCTCTTAGGGGAGAATAAATGACTTTGAGGAGAAATGAATAGGCCCTAGAAGAATAGATGGGAGGTATGATAGTTTGTGACGTTTGTCTGAGTGTGGTCTTCACTTCTGTTCTCCTATCCTGTGAAGAGTCAATGTTCCCTGGTCAGTGAAACTCTCCAGGGAGGGCATTTATGACAATTGAGTTCCTTTGGAGAATCTGTCCTTAAGCAGATAATGGGGAGTTCAAAGAAAGTCCCTGCATTTCCTGTTTTTCAAGTGCCTACAGCTCAAAATGATCAATATGCCAAAGTGACACATTCTGGGATGGCATGTTCTATGACCCTTTCAGTACAGTAGAACAGACCTCTCCTGACCTCAACTCCCAGTAAGAAACACATTTTACATGGCCTCCTAGTCACATTCACAAAAGAATATAAATTGCAACAAGTTTCACAAAATGATACTTACTATATGTGATATACTCTGATATTTTCTCTTCTCTTCTTCTTAAAAAAGGGGAGAAAAAGGTGCTCTCAAGTAAATCGATTTCATAACCCCCTAATGAGTTACAATCTATAGTTAGAAAAACACTGGCTAGAGGAAACTACAAAGAATAAAGTAAAAATCATCTTACTTATTCTTTAAAGTCAATATTTCTCTGAACATGCCATCTGAATCTTTCTGTTCTTGCACACATAACCTGATGTCTGTCTTTATGGGAAGATAATACCCACATGAATAGCAAAAGTGGAAGGCCTATTGTAGTGGATGATAAAGAGAGTGCGGGTTGAGCTCTGTGGGAGCTGAGAGGGAAAGGTCAATTCCAGCTGAACAAACAAGGGAACCCTTCCTGTAGGAGGTGATATTTGAGGTGGGTTCTCAGGAATATTTAGTATGTGAGATATGTTTAGATTGGGAGCTAAGGAAGGTGGTGTAACCCAGGCAGAAGGGAGAGTGAAAACAAAGAAGAATTGTTGTTGGACCACAGGTAGCCTGGACAAAGGGCAGTAATGAGAAATGAGCTTTTCATACCGGGGACATCAGGGACCAGTTTTAGGGGCCTCAAGTGCCAAACTATGGAGTGGCTAGGTTTTACTCCATAAACAATGTTGGGAAAAGTCTATAAGTAAGCAATATACAGAAAAGCAAACACAGAAGCTATCAAACTCATGTAGAGATGCTTGAACTCATTAATAATCAAAGAAATGAAAATGAAAGCAAAAATGAGATATCACTCTACACCAGATAGTCTGGCCAAACTTAGAAAGTTGGACGACCCAAGCATTGACCTGGAAGTGATCTCATGGGAGTCCTGATGCCTTGGTGTTGGAAGTCTGAGCCTACCATTCTGGAGGGGAGCCTAGTACTACTTCGTTCAATAAAGAATAAATAGACCCTAGTAATGAGAGCTCTTATCCAAAAGATATTCTTACATAGGTTCATAAGGGAAATGCACAATGATGTTTATTTATAACAGCATGTTTGTGATGATGGAGAATTGGGGCAAATGTGGATGTCCGTCAGTGGGAGAGTAGGGGGTAAAATGTGGTGTTTGCACATCCTGGAGTTCAATGCAGCACTTCAGTCAGCAGAGTGCACGTTCACATCACAACATGGATAGCAAAAGAGAGATGCAGGTTTTTTTGTGGGAGTTGAGAAGGAAAGGCCAACTTTTTTTTTTTATGCGGGCCTCTCACTGTTGTGGTCTCTCCCGTTGCGGAGCACAGGCTCCGGACGCGCAGGCTCAGCGGCCATGGTTCACAGGCCCAGCCGCTCCGCGGCACGTGGGATCTTCCCGGACCAGGGCATGAACCCGTGTCCCCTGCATCGGCAGGCGGATTCTCAACCACTGCGCCACCAGGGAAGCCCCGGAAAGGCCAATTTTTAACATATACGTTAGAAAGGGGGAAAGTAAAAAATAGAATAAAATATAAAACACAATACCACTTACATGCATTCTGAGAAAGTAGACATTTGCTAAGACTGAGAAAGTAAAAAATCTGTTCTGCCATTCATCAGGCTGCTATGAACGTCAAAGAATTAGTCAAAAATTAGCAGGAAACACAAGTCCCAAGGACATGCTGTAGCTATAAAGAGTCAGAATCCCCTTTTTTGAGGGACCACTGCTTTCTTATTCACTGAGAAACTTTGTTCTCTTAAAAATCGTAGACGATCAGAACTTTTGCTGTGTGAAATCAAATCAGTAAGAATGAAATATTCCCCTCCTGCCCAGAGGACCTAAATCACTCTGACACAGAGAAGCAGCCTTGGTTTTCAACCCAGGTACAAAACTTCAAACAAGAGATTTCTAAACACAACATTCCACCTTTATCAATACTTTGTAGTTTCCAAGGAAACAGGACCCTGAATGCACTTGAAAGCCTAGTTCTGATGTCCATCCTTTCACACAGCCCTGCTTTGCTTTAAGCCCATCAAAACTCATATAGTTTATCCTTCCCCACAGCTTACAATAACTCTATGTTTTTCTTTTGTTGGTGAGACACCTCACAGTTTTTTTGGTGTGTGCTCTCCCTCCTTGAAAACAAGTCAATAAACTGGACTTGTTAGACTAAGTCTAACTACTAATATTTTTTTCCCTTAGAGTTGATATAACTTATTTCAGCATTCCTAAATTGTTGATTATTTCTAACATTGTTAACTGCTATACATGCTGCATAAACATTTTGCTTCTTTGACATTAGTGGTGTAGTGCAGTGACTAAAAGGAGACTGAATTTTTATCTTGGCTTGGTCACTTGGCTGATAGGATATGATTCTTGCTGATATGGCTGTGTGACTGTGGGCACATTACTTAACTTCTCTGTGGTTCCGTCTCTACATCTGTAGAATGGAAATAATAATACTACCTACCTATTGGGTTATTGTGAGGATAAAATGACTTAGTACATGTAAAGTGTTTAAAACATTGTCTGGTACCAAAGAAGAGTATATAAGCAATAGGAACAGAAAAAGCTTATGCCATTCTACTTTAACTTTGCATCTATTTAGTTAATAGTAAGGTATGTTCTGCAGCTTTTTAAAATTTTTGTCTTGAAATAATAATAGATCCACAGGAAGTTGCAAAAATAGTAGAATCCCATGTACCCTTCACTCAGCTTCCCCCAATGGTGACATGATTTAGAGTTGTAGTACAATATCAAAACCAGGATAATGACATTGGTACATTACTGTTAACTATTCTACAGATCTGAATTACTTTTTACAGTTTCTTTAAACTGCATTCATATGTGTGTGTGTGTGCATGTAATCCTGTGCAATTTTATTCCATGTATAAATTCTTCTAACCACCACCACAATCAAGATGCGGACCTGTTCAGTCACCTCAAAAGAACTCCGCAATTTACTCTCAACCACCTCCTACCTCACCCTCACCCCCTGGAAACCACTAACCTGTTCATCTCAGTAGCTTTGCTATTTCGAGAATGCCGCATAAGTGGAATATATAGTATGCGAGGATAATTCGTTTTAATGCATAGAAAGCAATACACTTTTTACAGGAACACAAAGAAGCGAAATTAGAATGATTGTCTGAACGGGAGCAAATAATGAACATAAAAAGGAATAAATAAGAACAGGGGAAATTATTCTATTAAATGCATACAGCAAATATAGTAAGAGATCCTCAGATTGTTTGTGATTTGCAAATTTTAGAAATAAATTTTGAGTAAAATTCAGGAGCATCAATTTATCCTGCAAGTCTCAGTCAGAATAAAGATTTAAAGGTCAGAATAATCCTCCCAAAATACTGCTCCTGACTTGCTCAGTAACCCACACCAACTCTCCCAGGCACGTTCTACACATTGTCTTCTCCACCTGATTTTGTTTCGCTCCGTGACCCAGTCCCCTAGCCTGGCTGAGGACCAAATCTGTAGTCGAAGTCTCATCAGTGAAGGTGACCAGTCAGGAAAATCACTTCAGAGAATACCTTCTTTAAAGTGGATGTTCACAGTTTAAAGTGATTGTTTTTTTCACAGGATTGGGACTAGTGGAGTCCCAGCCCCAGAACTGTAGGTCAGCTCATAAATCCCAAGGACTTTTGGAGTTTGTTGTTGTTGTTACTACTGTTTAGGTTATATTATTGAAGATTTTTAAAACTGTTTTTCACAATTAACTAAAACAAGTTAAGGATCTGCTGTGTGCCAGGCACTAGGATAGGTATCTGAAATATATTATTTTCACCAAAAATATTATCACATCACTCGAGCTTTTTTTATGGCCAATAACCCCACACTGCCCCAATAACTTACTTCTGCTGACAGTGTTTTTAAGTGCATGTTGATCAAAAATTCAAATGATATTGAAAGATGTAAGGAAAAAGTAAAAGCCTCCTTCTGGACTAATCAAATTCCTCTCCTGATGAGTAATCACTATTATTAGCTTTAATATGTGAAATTCCAGAAAAATGTTTTACTTACTTACCGGTGCAGACACACCAATGCATACACACATATCCTTTTTCACTTATACCAAAAGGGATACTACCACTTTCTTTTCACCTGCTAATAGATATCTAAGTAGTTTCTATGTGTTTATTATTAAAAATAATACTGCTTTCTCTTAATTCCAGCTAATAAAGGAGAAGTGCTAGAATATTATTTTGCAGCCCCTAGTGATTTAAAGGATCTAAGTATTAAGCATCAATAGGTGTTGTTAACACAAAAAGAGAAGCAATTAGACATTATGTCCCCTGATATGAAAAACTATATATATATAAATATATACACACACACACATATATATATATATATGTGTGTGTGTGTGTGTGTGTGTGGCACTATCTATGAAGTAGTCTTGCCAGGGAGTGGAAAAGTGAACCTAAATCTAATCAAGCCTCTGATCCAACTACTAATTTACAGGAAATACAGAGACAGAAGATCATGATAAACTACATCAGGAAGTAATTGGCAAAATCTGAATTGGGAAAACTCTACAGGAAAAACAACCAAGTTTCTTCAACAAAGAAATGACAAGAAATAAAGAGATGGTTGGGAAACATACATTAGAGTTAAAAGGCATCAACCAACCACTATGTGTAGATTTATTTGGATTCAGATTCAGATAAAGTACTTTTTAAAGATATAGATTAGATTAGATAGGTAGATTAAAATTAAAAATGTGAGCAGTAACTGGATATTTGATAAATGAAGGAACTATTGTTAATTATTTTAGACATGATTTGGTACTACAGTCCTTATCTTTTAGAGACACATAAGGAAATTTTTATAGATTAAATAATATGGTGCCTGGGATCTGCTTCAAAATGACACAGGAATGGGGCTTCCCTGGTGGCTCAGTGGTTGAGAGTCCGCCTGCCAATGCAGGGGATGCGAGTTCGTGCCCCGGTCCCAGAGGATCCCATATGTCATGGAGCAGCTGGGCCCGTGAGCCATGGCCGCTGAGCCTGCGTGTCCAGAGCCTGTGCTCCGCAACGGGAGAAGCCACAACAGTGAAAGGCCTGCGTAACGCAAAAAAAAAAAAAAAAAAAGACACAGGACGGATGGCATTGAGTTGATAATTGGTTTGAGCTGATAATTGACCTTGAGTTGATAATTGTTGAAGTTGGATAAGGGGTACATTGGCATCTGTTTGTGTATATGTTTTAATTTCTCAATTATCAAGAATTAAAAATACGTTTTTTTTAAAGCTGCTATTTACAATCCCTGCACGAATATCTTAGAGTGATTTGCTAGGGGTTTTTGTTTTGTATTCGTATATGAGAAGAGAATTTTGATACTTACTGTGAAATTACCCACTAAAAAGTTTGCCCCAAATTCTTCTCTCACTACTAGTGTATGAGAATACCTCATTTCTCTAGCCCAACCAGTTCTGGGTATTGGCAAACCTTTGCATGTAGCCAATTATGAATCTCACAGTCCCCCTCAGAAACTCATGGTCCCCTCAGAGCATGACGGTGTCTGGCATCAGCCTGGATGGCCTGATGAAGCCATTTCCACTTTAAGGGAAGCCACTGAAATGAATGGACACTCTTTCGAGGGTCAAGGTGTCATCTGCAGCAGAGGTTGTTTGAACGGGTACAGATGTTTCCACAGTCACACTGGCCCAGAAGCTAATCGGGTTCTTTAAAGTCCGTTTCCATATGTCTGGGCCAATCCCTCAAGGTCTGGCTCTACCTGCCTACCTCCTCACCCTCTAAATACTACCCATACTAAATTTCTTGCAGTTCCTCCTATCTCCCTGAGCTTGCTGTCTTTCACTCTCCTTCAAGTCCTTCTTCAGAGAAGCCTTCCTTAGCCCCATCGGTGTTAAGTTAGGCCTCCCTCCATTACACTCTCTGTATCTGTACTTCTCCCATCTTAACATGTGTCACATTTTATTATAGTCACTTGTATAATATCTATCTTCTCTTCTAGCCACTAAAAGTCCAGGAAGGCAGAAGCCACTCTGTTCCGTTTAACCTTAAACCTGATTGCCTGCTATCTAACAGATACTCAATAAATCACTGAATGAAAGAATGACTTAATTATATCATATCTAACAATGCTCAGGAGTCAGAGGAGTGGTCCTAGAGAGCCTTTCTTACAGAACTTAATAATATTAATAGATACTTAATAATTATTTATTAAATTAGCAGATACAGATTTTCAATCACCCATATTAAATGAATGATTGAACCTAGCCTCCCGAGCCACGGGGACAATCTTCCGGTTAAGGGTCAGTGTCTGAAACCTGAACAGAGCTGCCCCTCAGGCTTCCTCCCTGTGCCACAACCACTGATTAGCCACATTGTGAGCTATGTTAGCCTCCCTTTTAAAGGAGCAGAGCTCCCCAGACCATGCTGTGAGACCGAATATGGTATAAGAACCGCTGATAGTTTTACATTTTTTACTCTCATGTTTTTCTTTTGAAGGCCAAACTGAGTCAGTGAGGTAGGCCACCGTCTGTGCTTTAGACGACTACTCTGGCCACAGGACATAAAATGGATTAGAGGCGCTCTGAGCCTCAGAGAACAAGAGTGAAACCCTAATACTTTCTCCCACTTGAGTAGAATAAGTATTTGTGTATATGGCTCATCCACCATCTGAGTTCCTTCCCAATTTAAGGCAGAAAGTTTACTGTGCTCATCTGTGGAACCAACATGACACAAAGTTGGAGTGCATTAAAAAGTGGAGGAAGGGGACTTCCCTGGCAGTCCAGTGGTTAAGACTCCACGCTTCCACTGCAGGGGGTGCGGGTTCAATCCCTGGTCTGGTCGGGGAACTAAAATCCCTCATGCCATGTGGGCGCAGCCCAAAAAAAGAAAAAAAACTGGAGGAAGGACTGGAAACAACACAACTATCGATCAACAAGTAACTGAATTACCAATTGTGGCTATACAATGATGTACTACTCAGCAATAAAAAGGAATGAACTACTGATACATGCACCTAAATATATATGAATCTCAAAACAATTATGCTGAGTGAAAGAAGCCAGATACAAATGATACATTGTATGATACAAACTACCTATAATGACATAAAGCGAACCAGTGGTTGCTTGAGGGCAGGGATAGGGCCAAAGGAGGACGTTGGTAAAGGGAGCAGGGGGGAAGAATTATAAAGGGACACTAGGAAACCCTTTTATGGGGGGTGGTGGATGGATATGTCCATTATTTTGATTGTACTCATGTTCTCATAGATATATATGTATGTCTAAACTTAAAGTATATTTTAAACATGTACAGTTTATTGTATGCCAATTATACCTCAGTAAAGTTTTTTTGTTTTTGTTTGTTTGTTCAAAGAAGAGATGAGGGTGGTAGAGAAATTAGTTGAGAGGTGTCATTTGAGGTGGAAGATTATGGCCTTGGCTTGAAAGAAAGCTCTGGCCAAGCCAGAAAGAAGGGGCAGTCCAGTCTAGCCCTGAGAAAGAGCAAACGGGTATAGGGGAAGGTGACTAGACCATGTTAACTAGAGCAGAAATCCTGTATAGCAGTAGGAGATACAGCTGTGGAAGAAGGATGAGGCAGATTATGGAGGGCCTTGAATATCAAGCTTTTTAAAAGTGTGCATTGGGTTGTAGTTCCACCATTTACTTCCTAAACAATCCTGGACAAGTTATTTAACTTTTCTGAAATTCAATCTCCTTTACCTATAAAATAAGGATGGAACCCGTCTTAAGTGGTGGCTGTGAAGATTAAATGAGGCAATGCTTGTAAACCACTTAGTAGAGGACAAGGTAAATATTTATGTGCTCAAGAAGTAGAAGCAATTATTATTATAACAAGTATTGTTATTAACTCCAACTTAAGCAAATGTATACAGATGTTTGAGAAGGAGAAAGATCAAAGAGGTTCTTTAGGAGGATAAATCTCACCATCACTAATCACCCCCCTTCCAGAGTTAAAATACCAAACTCTAAAACCTCCTTCCCCTTTCTCACTCTGTAACTTCCTTCCTAGTAAACACCATGCCCAGGAGGAGCCCACGGTCAGTAACCAAAGCTCTCTCACATTAGTAAAAATATTTCAGCTGGTGAGCCCTACAACTATGGGAACAAATTAAACTGAGCTGAACTATGGTCTCTGGAATGGAGAATGAGAGCACCCCACCTAAGACTTTCAGCCACCACCACCACCACCATAGACTTATATCCAGGGTGCATGCTGAAAATAAAGCAGGTGGTATTTCTTTTTATTTTAATTTTAAAGCATAAATATTTCCCCCCAAATCCAGGTTTTCAGAGAGGGGATCTTACTTTCTCAAGTCTGTTAAACATTGAACTAAGAGTTTATTCTCTGGAGAGTTTCAGAGAAGAAGCCTTTCTGTGCCTCAGTTTCCTCATCTGTAAAATGGGACATAATAATGGTAACTATTTCATAAGGTTCTTGTGAGGATTAAGTGAGTCAATATGTGTAAAGGACCTAGAACATCGTCTGGCATACAGTAAGTACTCTGCTGGTGTTATCTAAACTTTCTTAAGGACTTTATTTCTTCTATCTTGTTTATAGTGCTTCTTGTTTGTGGTGATTTTTGTTTGGTTTTGTGTTCATGTATTTTTCAATTACTGAGCATTAACAGTGTCCTCATAACAGGCTATTTCAGCCCCAGTGCACTTCTGGAGTAGAAGTTTGGTTGATGGTTTATAAATATTCATCTTCCGAGTCAGAGGCACTCAGCTTTTCCACAGACCCAGTAGTGGTTGTATCTGTTCGTTTCATTTAGTTAAAAACTATTTTGCAGATACAATAATCCAGCCAAGCTTTTAAATTAACTGGTAACTTTATTAATAACAATAACATCTACACACATCTGAAAACACACATGTAAGAAACATAAGATTTATTCAGTCTCTGATAATGTCTGGAGTCCATTTGGATTCATGAAACCCCTGCAATTAACTCCAGGACCCCTTATCCAAAAGCAGAGTTGAATAACTCATCCGACCATCAGTGTCTTTATCAGCAAAATCAAGGCTTGGACAGAAAGATTCAACATACTATAATTACATGAAGTAAAACTAAAATACAATTGTCCTCGCATCTGAGGATACAAAGATGGACAAGGTTAGCTGCATGACCAGTGGACCAATCACTTTGCTTCTCTCAATCTCGTTTTTAAAGGGATATTAATCTTGTCTATTGTATAGGGTCTCCTGTAAAGCAAATGAGATGGTGAACATAAATTAAAAGCTCATCTCCGTGAGGAACAAAGGATCAGGATGGAAGGAGGATGTCATAAATAGAGAAGGGAAAAGGATTTCCAGTGACCAATGTTCTGAATTTAATGAAAATCCAAGAGATTAGGCCAAACTGAGAAGCATAAAGGAGGGACAAAACTGCCACCTCCCCCTTAACGCAAAAAAAAAAAAAAAAAAGAAAGAAAAGAAAAGAAAAAAATCTTAACAAAGTCCTCCTCCCAGCTGTTTCCCTGAGCTGACCACGGACAGACTTGTGAAAGGAGCTCCAAAAACATTTCCATTTTCATCACGTCTTCACATGCATCTAATGAAAATGAACCGCACCCATCCATTCATGGAAGCGATTAAAAAAAGGAGTAGGACAGAAAAATTAATTCAACAAGTATTAACTCAATAAGTATTGAAGTGTCCACTGTGTGCCCAGTACTGGTTGGCACTGACGATATAGAGGCATACCAGACCAGCAAAGTTTCTTTTAAGGGCTTGAGGAGAAAGACCGTAAACAAGAATATAAACGAACAAGACAATTTCTGACCGCTGCTAGAAGGAAGATAAAATAGAGTGAGGGCCCAGGACAGGCAGAAAGGAGAGGCGCAAACTCCTGAGTGGATGTTTTGAGAAGGTTTCTGAGAGGTGTCGTTTGAGCCCAGACTAAAATGACTAACTAGTGCCTTACAGTTACTTGAGGCCGAAACATTCCAAGAGAATTAAATGCAAAAATGATCCACAAACCAAAAAATAACAGGGATTTCAAAGCACCAAAGTGAGCGGTGGAAACCAGTTTCTATGAATTCTGGAGCGGCGCGAGATTTTGAATATTCATGTCGTCCAATCAGGGAAAGGCTGAGACCAGGCAGAGCGGGTTCCGTCCTAAATATCCCGAACTACTGGTATCCACAGGAGGTCGCGTCGCAGGGCATAACTGATGACTGGGCACCAAAGCAGCTGCCAAACTCTCGGGAGAATTCTTCAGGGCTGTGATGCAGTGCTCGCAGGACCTGGGCTTACTTATGTCCTGGGGTCCTTTCTTAAATGAGGATGGCCGAAATCACTCACTTGGTTTTAAAACACCGATGAAACGTACCCAACAGAGCCACCAAGACACAATCTACGAGTAGAGGGTGCGAACGAGCAGAGTCTCAGCATCCTAATTTAGAACTGACTCATAAGAAAACTAAGCAGCACAGTGAGGGGTTAAGACTCAGCCTAGACTGAAAAGCAAAGCCAGTCACGCGCCAGGAACCTCAAGTCAAAAGGGCCTAAAAAGCTACGTGTGCCATTTGCTATTACTTTTATCCAACTACTGCAACTTACTTTGTGAGAAGAGACTGAGGGAAAACAAGTGAACAAAGCTCTTTTCTGGTGATTAGATGGGTGGCTCTGAAAAGAGCCTTTGGAAAGTCAAGCGGCCCGGCGACTTGTGCGAGCGCCGCGGCCCGGCAGGAACTCACTTGGAGCTGGTGTACTTGGTGACCGCCTTGGTGCCCTCAGACACGGCGTGCTTGGCCAGCTCGCCGGGCAGCAGCAGGCGCACTGCCGTCTGGATCTCTCGGGACGTGATGGTGGAGCGCTTGTTGTAATGCGCCAGGCGCGACGCTTCGCCCGCGATGCGTTCGAAGATGTCGTTGACGAACGAGTTCATGATGCCCATGGCCTTGGACGAGATGCCTGTGTCCGGGTGCACCTGTTTCAGCACTTTGTACACGTAGATGGAATAGCTCTCCTTGCGACTCCGCTTGCGCTTTTTGCCGTCCTTCTTCTGAGCTTTGGTGACAGCTTTTTTCGAGCCCTTCTTGGGCGCGGGAGCGGATTTTGCCGGCTCAGGCATTGTAGAATACAACACCCGTTAGCAAAGAAAAGTAGCATGAGAATGGGCGGGCCTGATTCTTTTATAACCACCGTATGCAAATTAAGGCTCCAAAAGTCTTACGTTTCCATTGGGCCATGTAGAGACCTTGCGTTATCAGTAATAGCTACGTAACAACACCGACTCTTGACCTTATTGGCCATTTCTGGAGCCAATTTAGGACCAATGAAAAATTCGTTCCTGACCCCACCCCTAGGAAAGCTTATAAAGGCTTTCCAATTGCTGATCTTTCAATCCTGTTTGTTGCGAAAAGCTGAGCTCGAGGCCTTGTAGCGTTATTTTCAGTTATGTCTGGCCGGGGAAAGCAAGGAGGCAAGGCCCGCGCTAAGGCCAAGTCGCGCTCGTCCCGCGCAGGTCTGCAGTTCCCCGTGGGGCGAGTGCACCGCCTGCTGCGCAAAGGCAACTACGCCGAGCGGGTGGGGGCCGGCGCGCCTGTGTATATGGCGGCAGTCCTCGAGTACCTGACCGCCGAAATCCTGGAGCTGGCGGGCAACGCGGCCCGAGATAACAAGAAGACGCGCATCATTCCTCGTCACCTGCAGCTGGCCATTCGTAATGATGAGGAGCTGAACAAGCTGTTGGGCAAAGTCACCATCGCCCAGGGCGGCGTTTTGCCCAACATCCAGGCCGTTCTATTACCAAAGAAAACCGAAAGCCACAAAGCTAAAAGCAAATAAATCCAGACAAAGTAAACCAAAGACCAAAGGCTCTTTTTAGAGCCACCCAAGTTTTCAAAAAAAGAGCTAATGCGCTGTTTCGTGATCAGCCCTTCATTCGACACTTTGGTGGCTCTTAAAAGAGCCTTTGGGGTGAGCGGGGTTGGTGTCAAGCTTCCTAATTACTTATTCTTGCCAGGCTTGTGACTCTCCGTTTTCTTGGGCAACAAGACTGCCTGGATATTGGGCAAGACGCCGCCCTGGGCAATTGTGACACCCCCGAGTAACTTGTTGAGCTCCTCATCATTTCTCACGGCTAGTTGCAAATGGCGAGGGATGATGCGTGTCTTCTTATTGTCTCGGGCCGCATTGCCGGCCAGCTCCAGGATTTCCGCTGTCAGGTACTCCAGCACGGCCGCCAGGTACACTGGCGCGCCGGCCCCCACTCGCTCGGCGTAGTTGCCTTTGCGCAGCAGGCGGTGCACTCGCCCCACGGGGAACTGAAGGCCAGCGCGGGATGAGCGCGACTTGGCCTTGGCCCGAGCTTTGCCTCCCTGCTTTCCGCGTCCTGACATTACGACTAAAAATGCAGTTACGGCTTCTTTTTCAAAGAGAAGGATGTGGCAAGGATAACCAATTTGGTGTAATTTATAAGAGCTACCGGGAGGGGTGAAGCGAAGTGGTTTGATTGGCTAAAAGCTGAGTCCAATCGAACAGCCAATAGGAAAGCGGAAAGCAGACTCTTCGTTTGCATCTTGTACTACGAGGAAATGACGGCCTTGGTAAGTACCTACCAATCGCTGTGAGCCACATTAAAGCCCCTTATTTGCATGCCAGGATTTTTAAAGCGAAGGCTTTCAAACAACACGCTGTTTTGTTTTTTATTGAGTGGCAATTTTTTTCCAGCTTAAGAGTGGTAGGGTTTTTTTCACCAAAGGGAATTCCAAGAAGGACCCAAAAGGACTGCGGAGAGCCTCCGGCAGATGCAGAGTTACACCCACTCAAGGGTACCGAATTCTAAAGCTGATTACCCCCTTGAGCCCTAAATTACCCTCCACGTCCCTCCCTTTCTGGCTCGTCAAAGCTAAACTTCCTTGAAGAATATACTACTACTAAGGCCTCCCCCTTTCAATTTACTCGTTTCCTGCGGTGTGGCTTAGCCCCATGTCACCCGCCTCAGCTCCTCGGACTCCAGTTTGAGCGAGGGCTAGCATAGAATTAATCATCTTCCTCTTTACCTCCCGGCGGCGTCCAAAACCGCCTTGAACCTGAAGGCGGCTTTCCCTTGGCTTTCAAAATGTCGCCCTTCGTCTTTCCTCATCCTGCTTCTGTTCCTTTGCCCCCCCTTTTTTTAACCTATTTATTTAATTTTACTTCTCCCCACCCCCACCCCTCAACTCTGGCAACACCAAATTCCTCTGCGTGTCTTTAAATCCCGGGGTCCAGCTGGGGTCTGCCTCCCTACTTGCCCCGCCCCGACACTCCTCCATTCTTCACTCTTGCCGAAGAGTCTTACCCAACTCCATGCTTTCAACTAACACCGGAATTTGTTTCAGAAGCTCAGACCCATATACGTAACTGCTGACTGGATACTTCAACCTGTTTGTCCCAATAACTCGACCTATCCAAAAGCAAACTCATCCAAACACACACACACCCCACCCTCCTCTCTTTGCTCTCTTTTACCTGAATGGCACTGTAGGGCCTTAACTATACTTACACCCCTACTTCCCTATCGATACTTTTGAGCTTTGAGCTTTTTTTCGGCTGGCAATAAGATACTGGAATGTCCCCCCTGGGCAGAAACCGTTCCGAGCAAACAAGTATGGCGGGTGATAAGAATGATTAAGCCAGAGTTTAAAGGTCGCCCTAGCCAACCATAACTCATGTGACTCAACCCCCCCACCACAAAAACACGAAAATGTAAAGTAGGCATCCGACAGCTAACCAATCAAGGAACTAGAGCCAAGACCCCACTCCGGTAAATGTAAAGTAGGCATCCGAGAGCCAACCAATCAAGGAACTAGAGCCAAGACCCCACTCCGGTAAATGTAAAGTAGGCATCCGAGAGCCAACCAATCAAGGAACTAGAGCCAAGTCCCCACTCCGGTCCGGA
Organism: Kogia breviceps; assembly: GCF_026419965.1. Lineage (NCBI taxonomy): Eukaryota > Metazoa > Chordata > Mammalia > Artiodactyla > Physeteridae > Kogia > Kogia breviceps. Next base: position 82,162,021 of record NC_081310.1, read on the forward strand.
ACAAACAAACCAATGAGAAAAAAAACCCTTGATATATCCACACTTTGCATAATGAAAAATGAAAGCTATAAAATGTATGTGATTCCGCTTGGGGGGGGGGGGGTTCCTCTTCGGCCTCCTGCGTGAGGACCAAGGAACCCCGGTGCACCGGCTCCTAATAAACCTCTTGCGTGTTGCAGCGACTCTCGACTCTTGGCGGTTCTTGGGCGAGCTGGGATCCCTCGGAGACCGTTCAGGTCTAACAGCACCAACAATCTTCCAGGTACCTAAGCCAGAATCCACTGTTCCCTGCATCTCAATAGCATATCCAGTGTTACTTCTTTAACTTCAGCCTTTTCCTCCATGATCCTCTTGTTTGCCTCTCTTCGACTTAAGCAACAGCCCCTAGAGACTCCTTTGTGTAATCCTCCACCTACCTTCCATAGAAATTTTTCCTGAAAGTTCCCTTTCTTTCTCCTCAGCTTCCCATCCCTGGGAGTTCTACATACCCATCCCATTTTCACCCTTTCCTGAATATCCCATAAAGCTGAAACCGCTGAAATGCGTCTGGGGACTCCGAGAAGCTTCAGTTCTGTCTCAGTGCATAAAGAATTCAGCGAGAGGCAAAGCGACAGATAAGTGATTTATTAGACTAGGACACTTGTGAGACTTCCCAAGCGGCTGGGTGAGAGGGTGCCATGCTCCAAGAACTTAGTGGACTACAGTTTTATAATCAAAGGAAAAGTGGGGAGGGGGGAAAGACCACCTTCTTCCTCATTCTTGAGTAGACGTCAAACTTCCAGCATCAGCTCCTCCTCCACGTGGGGGGCGCGGAGGGAGGGAGGTACTTGGTCAAGTCGGGACTGTCATGGTGCAATGGAAATGAGCAAAAAGGCGCTCATTTACTAAAAATGGTAAATCATCTCAGGTTTCAGTATAATGTCACCCTTATATTTTTTGTTTTTAGTGTGTGCAGAGAAGCATGCCCTTGGAATCAGCTTACTGAGCTCACTGGGCAGGATGTGGGTCTCATGCCACCATTGTTTTATTGTTTTGGGGCATGTCTCATGCTTCTGTTGCATAGTTTTGTTGCTACGCAGGCCTGCTTGATTGAGTGATCATTAACTTAGAGTGGTCTCCCATACCTTTTTCTTTACTTACAATCCCCTAGTGGGATTAACTATTTAATTACCTACTTTGTCCCTTCACTATGTCCCTATCAAAGACAGGAGGTAGAATGCTATAGAGAAAATAATAGACTTAAATTTTTCTTCTTGAGCTCTTTTCTAGTGTTCCTCTTTTATCCCCACCTTTGTTCAACTGACATTTATTGAGTACATGGTACCTATCAGGCAGTGGGTATACAGATTATTGAGACTAGTACAAAGAGGTCTGTAATGAGATGCCTCTAGAAAATGGAGGAAATCTGGTGAACTCTGTAAGTTAAAATTAGTTAACATCAGCTATCTGTAGAGCTCACCCCTGGTAAGATGCTGGTATAGATTTGTGAAACACCCAAGTACAGTCAAAAGTAATGGGAGTGTTTCCTCAATAGTAGGATGCAACTGAAGATAATTCTAGCCAAACTGATTATAGTATTTCAGAAGATGCACATGTTTATAGAAAGATATGGTCCACATACCATCTAAATGGGGCAATTACAGTAGGACTGTGTTGTGCTTCTCTAACCCTAAGAGTATGTGTCTGCTAGACACAAAGGTTTAGGCTATTTTAGAAGGTTCCCTGGTGAAAGCATCAGCTTGTTCTTATAGTCTGGGTGAAATGTTTCTGAAGACTATCCAACCCTCTTAGCTCAGGTTCTGCTCTAAATTAACAACTTTCCAGTTATTCTACTTTAGGATAAAAATATGAAACTGAGAAGGGGAGAACCAGTATGGGAAGATATATCTATCACTAAAAGTTAATTAATTTGCATTCTGACCTATTCATCAATTTCTTGTATATTTTATTAGTGTAACTCTCTCCCCAAGAAGCGATTCAGCTCTGGAAGTTCTAGTAGTGTCAACTTTTCAGCCCTACAGAGCACAGAACAAAATACAGTAGTAGGGACCCCACGACAACTCTGGTACCCTTTGAGGCCCTGCTTGAGGGACCGGCTGACCTCCTGATCTCTTTTTTATTTCTATCACAGTGATCCTGTGCTGTTAGGAAGGATAAAGGGAAAAGAGATTATATTAAACCCTATTATGAGATAAGCCCTATGTTAGGGGCTACCTATGAAGTAGATATACAGTCATACCTCAGTACCAGGACCCCCAGTGGATACAAAAATCCAAGGATGTTCAAGTCCCTAATATAAAATGGTGTAGTATTTGCATATAAACTAAGCACATCCTCCCAGATGAAGTATCTCTAGATTACTTTTAATACCTAATACAATGTAAATGTTATGTAAATAGTTGTAAATACAATGTAAAACTATGTAATAGTTGCTAGGGCAGGGCAAATTCAAGTTTTGCTCTTTGGGGACTTTCCAGATTTTTTTTTAGAATATTTTCCATCTACGGTTGGTTGAATCCTCAGATTCAGAACCCATGGACACAGAAGGATGACTGTAATTGTTTCACAGATAAGGAAACCAAGACTCAGAGGTGTTTAAGCATTTGCTGAAGGTCACACAGCCACTTACAAAGACATGATTAGAACCAAGGTCTGCCTGACTCAAAGACTGTGCTCTTCATCCCTCCAAGCACACTACTTCACTACCTAGATTATGGGTTTCATGAAGTCACTTAACTTACCCAGCCTCGCTTCCTCCCTCTGTTACAGAGAGAGGGAGAGCTGGAGAGCAGGAGAGTTAGAGAGTGAGAGTGAGAGAGCATGAGAGAGGGATGGAATTAGACTTAATACTTTAAATTCCATCTAGCTATAAAACCTTATTAGATAAGTCCAGATAGGCCAATATCCTACAAATTTTATCAGGCTCAGTTACTATCTATTGCTCCTCAGACCTCCCTTCCCAGCATTCTTACCAGAACTATTAAAATATATAACAGAGCAGGCCATTTGTAAAAGTCATACACCATCAGAAACAGGCTGGATCTTATCTCCTTTAAAACCTCTGGGAATTTTAACCAAAAGCAACTGAGTTCCTAACCAGGCAATCTAGTTAATCAAACATTTAAGGCATTCTGGGTCCATTCTATCATTCCAACCATACTTCTCTCCCTTCCCCTTTTCTTCCACCTTTCCTCAACTCCACCCCTAGCCCCCTCCGTACTGAGCTGCACATCATTCATAAGATGAGCAAGGCCTTTCCACAGCTCCCTGCCATTGCACATAACGTTGCCCTTGGCTAGAATGCTTTCAGCCTCCTCTGGACCTGCAAAATCCTCCTCATCCTTCCAGTTTCCACCCAGATATCACCTCCTCTTTCATGAAGCTTCCCTACTGTCACACACACAGCCTCAGTGTACCCACATCTCTTTGTTCATATCCTGCTGATAGCATTTAAACACTCTGCCGTGTGTTTTGACCTTGGTCTCACTTCCTTTCTGTGACCACTTCAAGGGAGAGACCATGACTTCTTCACCTTTAAATCAGGAGTCCTTTATTCCTTCTACCTGGCTCTTAGTAGGGTAATTAAATGTTTTTTGCATAAACAAATAAAACTATACTCTTAGAGAATTAGCATCTTCTTCTCTAAAATATTTCTCCTTAGTCAACAAACCACTCTCCAAATGCTAGCTAGCTATCAACAGTAGACTGTGGTAGCCAGAGTGACAGAAAATACAACAGAAGCTCATCAATTAAATAAAAAATCATATACCCTACCATAATAGAGTTGTTAGAATAAATGAGAATTAAATATAAAGAACCTAGTACAGAGATGGAACCTGAGACACCCAAATGCTGGATTAGGAGGCAGAATAGCTTAATGGTTAAGAGCTCAAATTCTGCAGCCTGACTCTCTGGGTTTGTTTACCAGATCTGTTACCATAGGTAAATTACTTACCTAACCTCTAAGGGTCTCTGCTTCCTCAATGGTAAAGCGAGAGTAATAACAGTAGCTGCTTCATGGACTTGTTGCAAGAATTAAAAGAGTTCATAAATGTAAAACATTTAACATAGTACCTGTCACCAACAAAGCAGGGGCATCTCAAAAATTTGAACGAATTTGCCATTTCAGAAATAAACATTGAGTTTATCCTATGACCACTCCTGCCTGGATATACACCAAACAGAAAAGAATGTTTACATCCAACAAAAAGCACGTACAAGGATGTAGTATATTCATATACTGCAATACCACACAATGAAAACGAACAAATTACTGCCACACACACGGATGAATCTCACAGACAATGTTGAGCAAAAGACAAACAAAAATGTATTCATACTATGTGATTTTATTTATAAGAAGTTCAAAAACAGGCAAAACTAATCTATGGTGCTAGAGGTTAGAATAATGATTAACTGTGGCAGGGTGGTATTGACTTCCCTGGGAGCCTTCCAAGGTGCTAGAAATTTTCTGTATCTTGATATGGTGTATTCCCATGTAAAATTAAGCTGTACGCTTAAAAAGTGTGCATTTCTTACGTGTAAATTATACATCAGTAGGGACAAATTAATTTTTAATGAACAAATACTGAAGTAATCATCATAGGAAAAAGATGAATACTTCGTTGGGCATCTTACTCTTCACATTACAGATTAGTGTTTATTAGTTTTCATTTTGTTTTCTTTAATTACACATGAGGCGGCCACCATAATGTCTCAGTGCTTAAAGCCTCGAAGACTTAATCTGTCCATGACAAACCTTCACTAAATAGCAAATATTGTCATGACTGTTTTTGTTAGAAACAAAGACACTAAACTTGCCCTAGGGAGCTTGCAACTTACATAGCTTTCATTTATTTTTGCAACAGGAATAATAATGTCGGCCCTCTCTATTCACATACTAGATCACTATCCATCCGGTACATTTTACCTAACACCCAAGTATGCCAACAGTGAGCCTGGCATAACACATGCAGTGAATACATTGCCTCTGGCCAGATCTCTCTTTCCTCATGATTGGTTTTCTCTAGTCATTCAAATCTCTGTTTAAATGTCCCCTCCACAGCAAGGCCTTCTCTGACCACAGCCTCCCACCATTCCCCACCCCTGTCACTGGATTAGCAAATTACAAGGCCGTCACCAAAAACAAGACCCTCTTAGAGATTCCATCGCTTTAACAGCACTCCAGTTGATTTACTTCTCTCTAGCCTCTCTCCTGCCTTCACTCAGATTATCTTTCACCAGACTACTGCCAAAGGCTTTTCTCCTCTTCTCCCTGCTTCCATTCTTTCCATTCCCTTAATACATTCCTCATACACTAACCAGCGTGATCTTCTAATAGAAAATCTGATTCTTTTCTCACTTTATTCTTTTTCCCATGTGATTTCACTCCCCACCCACTTCCCCGCCTTCCCCCCGCCCACGATCTCATTTCATCTTCAATGACTCTTGCTTCACATGCGCTTCTCAGACGGTAAAACTAGTAGACAAAACTTAATGAAAAACAAAAAAGTACATAGACTCAAAGTATCTCCTACAACTACAAAGGGAAAAAGAAAAATTTTACAATTGAGAAACCTGAGAGATACCACCTTAATCAATTAATCAGAATTATCATTAACAATGAGGGCTTCCCTGGTGGCGCAGTGGTTGAGAATCCGCCTGCCGATGCAGTGGACACGGGTTCGTGCCCCAGTCCGGGAAGATCCCACATGCCACGGAGCGGCTGGGCCCATGAGCCACGGCTGCTGAGCCTGTGCGTCCGGAGCCTGTGCTCCGCAACGGGAGAGGCCACAGCAGTGAGAGGCCCACGTACCACAAAAACAAAAAAACAAAAAAAAACAATGAGACAAATTGAATTATATGCCCCCTTATATGCTTCAGTGAGAGGACTCAATATCACTTCTGCAGTTTTCCTGCCAAAAAATGTATATCCTAAATCTGAATCAGAGTGAAACATTCGACAAACCCAAGTTGAGGGATATTTAACAAAATAAATGGTCTGTACTCCTCAAAAATGTCAAAGTCGTGAAAGACAAAAAGACTAAGGAACTGTTCCAGATTAATGGAGACCAAAGAGACATAACAACTGAATATACCATGTGATCCTAGATTGGATCCTCGCCCAGAATTTTTTTTTCATTTTATATAAAGGACATTATGGGACAATTGGCAAATTTTGCATAAGATCTATAGATTATAGTACTGTATCAATGTTAATTTCCAGAATTTGACAATTACATTGTGGTTATGTGAGAAAACATCTTTTTTTTAAACTAAACACATATTAGCAAATATATATTAGTCAGACCTCTTCAGAGAAATAGAACAATAGGATATATATGAAGAGGGCAAGAGCAAACAAGTGAGAGAGAGAGAGAGAGAGAGAAAGAAAGAGAGATTTATTATAAGGAATTGGCTCACATGACAATGGAGGCTGACAAGTCCCAAGATCTGCACGGTGAGTCAGCAAGCTGGAAACACAGGAGAGCTGATGGTGTAATTCCAGTCCAAGTCTGAAGGCTTGAGAACCAAGAGAAGCAATGCTGTAGTTCCAGTCAAAGACTAACAGGCTGGAGACCCAGAAAGAGCTAGTGTTTCAGTTCAAGTCTGAAGGCAGGAAAGAAGCCAATGTCCCAGTTCAAAGGCAGTCAGGCAGGAAAGAACTCTCTTTTTCCAGGAGGGTTAGCCTTTTTGTTCTATTCAGGCCTTCAACTGATTGGATGAGACCCAGCCACAATAGGGAGGGCAATCTGCTTTACTCAGTCTACCAATTTTAATGTTAATCTCATCAAAAACATCCTCACAGAAACATCCAGAATAATGTTTGACCAAATATATGGGCACCCTGTGGCCCAGTCAAGTTGACACATAAAATTAACCATCACAGGTAGATAGAGGTAAATGGACTTATCTCTGAAACTTACTCTCAAATGAGTCAGAAAAATAATTACATATGTGTAGTTAGATACATAAAAAGAAACAAAGCAAACATGATAACATGTCAATATTTGGATAATCTGGGTATCAGGGTGAGGGGTATACAAGAATTATTTGTACTATTTTTGTATTTCTATAACTCTGAAAGCACTTAAGAAAAAGTTAAAAATAAAATACACACACATAGAACCATACATCCAACATGACATCTCTTCTTGGATATCATAAAGACACTTCAGACTCAAGTCCAAAACAGAACTGGGCACCTAGTCTTTCCCTTCCCCACCCTTCCAAACCTGTGCTTCTTCCCATATTCTGTATCTTAGGGAACAAATGCCATCCATCCAGATGCACAAACCTGATAGTTATCCTTCATACTTCCCCTCCCATAACTAGCCCATTACCACATCCTGTGGGTTTTACCCTCCCAATGTATATCTTATAGCCACAATTTCTTTCCATCTCCACCTGCATGACCACCAGCGTGGTCCAAGTCATCATCATCCCTCACCTAGACTGCTACACTAACCTCCCAACTGGTCTCCCTGCTTGCACTGTTACCTCCTCTACAGTTCACACTGCAGCCAGGGATCTTTGCAAAATAAAAATTTTAAGATGGCTAAATGCAATGCATGATACTTGATTGGCTTTCGAAAAATAAGAAATTATAAAGTCAGTAATGTCAACTATATATTGAATGTCAACTATATATTAATAATAGTACTGTCTATTGTCTTAGGAGATACACGCTGAAGTATATAGCAATGAAATGTAAAGATTATTGCAACTCTCAAATGGTTCAGCAAAAATGATAACAATATTTTTATTATATACACACATTCAAAGAGAGATTAAAAAGCAAATCTGGTAAAATGTCAATAAATATAGGTGAAGAATAAATGGGGTGCTCATTGTACTAACCTTGCAATTGACATTATGTTAAATTTTTTGAGTGTGATAGGGTATTGTAGTTTTGTAAGAGAATATCCTTGTTCTTAGGAGATACATACTGGAGTACCTAAGGGTGAAATGTCATGGTATCTGCAACTTATTTTCAAAAAAAGTATAGAAATACATTTTTAAAGTATACAGGTATACATAAAGTACTTAAACAGAAAAGTATATAAGTATATAATATATATAAATGTAAAAAACAGTGAAAGGTAGAGGATGCTGTTTTCCACTGTTCAACTTTTCTGCAGATTTGAAATTTTTCAAAATTAAAAGTTGGGGAAGGGCTTCCCTGGTGGCGCAGTGGTTGAGAGTCCACCGGCCGATGCAGGGGACACGGTTCGTGCCCCGGTCCGGGAGTATCCCACATGCCGCAGAGCGGCTGGGCCCCGTAAGCCATGGCCGCTGAGCCTGTGTGTCTGGAGTCTGTGCTCCGCAGCGGGAGAGGCCACAACAGTGAGAGGCCCGCATACAAAAAAAAAAAAAAAAAAAGTTAGGTAAATACATATATGGAGAAATCTATAAAATATTAGGATACAAAATAAAATACTGGTTGAATTGACGAGTTATATATCATCTTGGAAAAATCTCATCCTGTTACATCCCCACTGAAAACCTTCCCTAGCTTCCTACTGCTCCTAGGATAAAAACAAAACTGCCTAAGGAGACCTTCTCCCCACAGGCCTATACATTCACTCAGCTTCCCATCACCATCATCTCTGCCCCGTGGGCTCCAACCATATCTAACTACACCCAAAGGAACTACTCCCCCAAAGTTCTCTCTCTTCCTGGCCTTTGTGCGTGCAGCTACCACACTAGGAGGGCCTGAGAACGGGCTTTTTTGTGCCTCTTGTAAACTGTTTCCTTAAGTTTTCTCTTCTCCCCCAAGTCTGGACGACATGCCTCCTTAGATCGTGCTCTTAGACCCATCACAGCCCTTAGCACACAGTATTTCAAATGTCCGCTCACTAGTCCATCTTCTCCAGTGTTCTGTAAACTGCCTGAGTACAGGGCCTGTCTTACCTCCCCAGCCTCCAGGACTGGTCTGGCGCACAATAATTATGTATTCAATAAATGAAATGGACTTCCATTTTCTTGTATGTAAAATAAAGGTGTTGGGCTAGATGATTTACAAGATGTATTGTCAATAAAATGAATCGAATCTCAATATCAATTGCACAGAAGTTCCCGTTTTCTTTACAATTACTCGGGTACAGAGCCTCCCACGACCTCACGAGTCGGGAGAAGTAGAGACTACAGTTCCCGAGAACCCTCAGGGCACCACGTGGTGCCGGCCCGGTCTATCGCGTAGCGAGGACTCCATTTCCCAGCGTGCCTCAGTACGCGAAGGCTGCGTTTCTCCCGGAACGTCAGGAGTTCGGCCCTGAGCGTGAGCTGCGGTAGCGAAGACTGAGTGCAAGGTAGAAAGGGCCCAGCCTGGGGTTCAGGGGGGACACAGGGACATTGGCTCAACCAAAAGCCCGGAGTTGCACATAACCTACTCTTGCAACCTCCAGCTCATTCTTTGCGAATCCCCTTAGTAAGGAACGTGCCTCGCGCGTGGGCTCTCTCTAACCCACCGCCTCCCATCAGCTGCTCGCGGCTGGAGGCCAGATTCCCCTACGTCACACAGAGGAAAGAGGCGGTGCCTCGCGTCTCACTGTCGCGTCTAGGCGGGCTCCCAGTGTGGACGTTGGCCGGGGGGCGGGGGCTGGGGTGGTTGAGAGACTGGTCTCTCACCAAGAGCGAGGCCCTGACCCTCACTGCTCCCGTCCTTGTCCCTGCCGTAGCTGATGCTGAGTGGACAGCTGGTTGGAAGCCTGCTCTCCATGGCTGGCCGCGTCTGTGTGTCCCGGGGCAGCGCCAGATCAGGGGCCATCGGTCCCGTCGAGGCCGCCATTCGCACAAAGTTGGAGCAGGCGCTGAACCCCGAGGTCCTGGAGCTGCGTAATGAGAGCGGCGGCCACGCGGTCCCACCAGGCAGTGAAACCCATTTCCGCGTGGCCGTGGTGAGCTCTCGCTTCGAGGGACTGAGCCCCCTGCAACGGCATCGGCTGGTCCACGCGGCGCTGTCAGAAGAGCTGGCTGGGCCGGTCCACGCCCTGGCCATACAAGCGCGGACCCCCGCCCAGTGGAGGGAGAACCCTCAACTGGACACGAGCCCCCCTTGCCTGGGCGGGAGCAAGAAAACTCGAGGAACTCCTTGAACCCTGAGACAGAGGGAGGACCGGGATCCAAACGGGTTGGGTGAGAATAAACTACTGGGGCCTTCTTCCCTTCAATACAGTCTGGTATTTGTAAGAGTTGAGGACTTGGGCCCCATTCAACCGGCATATACAGGTTCTCTGGAGACAGCAATTCATTTCACATCAAGGTCAACCTAAGGAAAGCATACAATCACTCACTACTGCTTTTGCCCTGGACTAATAAGGAAAAGCTTTCCAGTTGTTTCGTGTTAAATTGTGACTAAGGAACCACCAGACCTTATGAGTTGCAAGTAATCCTGTACATTAAAAGAGAAATTATCATATGAGGTGAATTGCTGTGTTGTTAAAGGCCTGTTGAACCAGTGCTACAGATGTTCTTGGGAGAAGAAAGATACTTGAAGCCTAGCATAGTCAGGAAGGGCTTCATTAAACCAGGAAGGAAAGGAAAGTTGTTGCAGGCAGGGGGAAGAGCCCAAGCAAAGGCATAGAAGCTGGACTGGGCAGAGAGTTATTGGACAAGACAGCAGTTACAGACTTGGGGAATGTTTGGCTTTCTATCAACCTGTCCATTTTCAAAAGGATTTACATTTGTTTGTGAGGAAAAAAGACTTAAAAAAAACCACCAAAACACTAAAGCAGTGAAAAGATTATAATCTGGGAAATGAGTATAGAAGGGGGAGAAAACTTTACATAGCCCTTTTTCTGTCATTTTTGTTTGTTTGTTTTCTCCCGTTGTGGAGGACAGGCGCCGGATGCGCAGGCTTAGCAGCCATGGCTCACGGGCCCAGCCGCTCCGCGGCATGTGGGATCCTCCCAGACTGGGGCACGAACCCATGTCCCCTGCATCGGCAGGCAGACTCTCAACCACTGCGCCACCAGGGAAGCCCTATATAGCCCTTTTTCTTATGAGCCTTCCAAATGTTGTCATAATTCTGAGGGAAGCTCAAATAATGTCTAGATAAGCAACTTTCTGATGATCTCAATGTGGAGATGGAACTTAGTAAAGAGAAAGCTTGGTTAACATGTATCAACCATTTCTGGCTAAAGAGTTTAGACTGCATCTGGTTGGGCAGTAGGGAGGCATTGAAGGGTGTTGAGGAAAGGATGCCAAAGAGCATTTTGGGGCAGATTGGTCTGGCAGTGATGTGTAAGTGGGTTGGCATAGGAAATAGGAGGCACAGAGATTAACCAATGGTGAAGGCAGAACCCTGACCTAGAGGTCAGCTGTTGAAATGGAAAGGAGTTGATTTGAGAGCTACCATTTTTTAAAAGTCAGAAAACGGCTTGATTAGAACAGAAATGGACTAGAGTGAGAGGAGCGTCAATGGTAAAGCTCAGGCAGTACTTTTCAGATTTCTTCACAGATAAAAATTTCCACGGGAGCTTGTTTAAAATGTGGATTCTAGGTCAACTGTCTTCCAAAAAAGGATTCTGATTCCACAAGTCAGGAATGGAATCTGGAATCTATATTTTTAAAAAACACACAAAAGGATTTGGAGTTAAGTTGGTTCTATTCTCAAGAAATATTACTCCAAGTTTTTATTTGTTTTCTTTTTTGGAGTTTTTAGATTTTTTAAATGTTTTTGTAAATATTATTTTATTATGGCAAAAACTCTTGAGATCTGTCCTCGTAACAATTTTTTTAAGTGTACTATCAATACATTATCACTGACTATAGGTACAATGTCATACAACAGATCTCTAGAGCTTAATCATCTTGCTTAACTGAAATTTTATGCCTGTTGATTGGCAACTCCCCATTCCCTTCTCCCCCAGCCCCTAGTAACCAACATTCCACTCTGATTCTATTTGACTATTTTAGATAATGTGGAATCATGCATATTTGTCTTTCTGTGGCTTGCTTATTTCACTTAGCATAATGTTCTCATGGTTTATCATAGCAGAATTTCCTTCTTTTTAAGGCTGGCAAGTATTCCATTGTCATGTACATACTATATTTTCTTTATCCATTCGTCAATGGACGTTTAGGTTGTTTCCACATCTTAGCCATTGTGATATTCTGCAATGAACATGAGAGTGCTAATACCTCTCCAAGATCCTGATTTCAGTTCTTTTGGATAAATACCCAGAAGTGGGATTGCTGGATCATATGGTAGTTCTATTTTTAATTTTTTGAGGAACTTCCATATTTTCCAGAGTGGCTATACCATTTTGCATTCCCACCAACAATGTGCAGGGGTTCCATTTTCTCCACATCTTTGCCAACACTTTATATATATATATATAATAGCTATCCTGAGAGGTATGAGGTGGTATCTCATTATGGTTTTGATTTATACTTCCCTGATGATTAGTGACATTGAGCATTTTTTTACATATACCTATTGGTCATGTCTTATTTGGAAAAATGGCTATTCAAGTCCTTATACCATTTTTTACTTAGGTTATTGGGTTTTTTGCTATTGAGTTGTAGGACATTACCCCAAGTTTTTAAATCTAGGAGACTGAGGGGGCACTCCATCTGTAGAAGTGGAAAGATCAGGATAGAGAGGCCAACTTAGGAAGTAAATGTGATGCATCATGTTATTCTGGCCTTCAGTTTAGAGAGAGGGGAGTTGTTTTTCCATCTCACCGTCTTCCCCTCCCAGGACTGTCTCAGAGTTGGACTTAGGTAGAGGCAAAGAAGCAGACATAGATTTTAAGGATTTGTTTCCTTTTTATTTTTCATCAATATTTTCATTTTTTACATCAACAGAGTTGGGTTTAGGGCTCCCCAGGAGAGTAAGGGATATGGATGGGTCCCTCCAGGGGGGTGCAGGGGAGAGGGCTGCGTCCAGCAAGTGAAGGGTGAGGGAAGAGGGCACACACTCGTACACTGGGCACTGGAGAAGGCAGTCCTTTGAGCACAGACATCAAAGAGTTAAACAGTCACCACCGGGTTCAGTGTTACAAAATGGGAGTGACCATAGGGAGGGGGGCACCAGACGCGGCATGAGGAGGGTGAATTTGGATTTTCTTTTTTTATTGTTGTTTTCACTTTTTTCCTTTTAACTTTTTTTTAACATTTACAAACAGCTAAAAACTACGACACATCACAGCTACGGTGGGGGAAAGGGGGCACCAAAGAAAGCAGCCACACAGCATAGGGTGGGGCAGGGGCAGCTTAACCTACATGGGCTGTCCTGTGGAAAGGGTGAGACAGGGCGACTGAAGCTTCTGGTCCCTGCATTAGGGGTCCCTGGCTTACTGCCTAAACTCTTCCCACTTTACAGGAATTGCTGGGAAGGCCCCAGTTCCTGCCCCGCCCCAGCTCCTTGTGCTTTTGATCTGCTGGTTAGACCATATGACTGGTTTCTTTCCCTCCCCTGCTCCCCTGCCTGTGAGGGGACAGGTTGGAGGTGGGAGGGCTGCTGTGCTGTGCCTGTCTGTGCTATAGCGGGTAGAGCCTCTCATTCCAGAGGAGGCCTGTGCTTCTTGAGAGGAGGGGAGGAGATGGACCTTGTCAGGTGCCGTCAGCTCTCCATAGACTGTGGGACTTTTACCCCAGCCTGGCCTAGGGCTCTTTCCACCCAGGCCCGGCACAGAAACAAGATTAGGGGAGGTACTGTGGGAGGCAGGGTTGTGTGTGTATCCACTGAAGTTACCCTTGGCTTGTATCTGAGGACAGTATAACGACACCCCCACCTCACAGCACGCACACACACACACACATAAATGTACACAAGCACTCACACACACAGTCCTGCTGAGCTGCCTCAGAACTTAATATATAAATAAATAAGAAACAGAAAGCTAGTTTCATAAAATTCAGGCTTCTTACTTGTAGCCCAAATTGAGAAGGAAATGGAGGCCAGGGGCTGAAGTTTATTGCTACTCCCCCAGCATCCAACAGGAGGCGTGAGAGGGCACTTTACGCCCTTACAACTCTAAGTTCTTTTGGTCTGTGGTACACTAGGCCCCCCGCCGCCGACATAGCCACACGCCTGTGCTTTCACCAGGGCCCAGGCAGAGGGAATGAGGGGGAAGGCAGGAAGCCTGTTCTAGAGTCCTAGGCGCCGGGAAGAGCAAGGGCCTCTCACTAACACTGGGGAGAAGTGTGGGGCCAAGCCTTCCCGGGCAAACTCAAGGGTGGGAGGAGGTGGGGGACAGGGCTGCACCCCAAACCTGGGATAGAGGAGCCTTCCCTGTAGTCCCTGCCCACGGGGTCACGCACGTGCACACACATACACACACGCACACACGCACACACGGCTAAGACACCAAACGGGAGTGGGGAATGAGGGCTCTTTGTGGCCAGGATGGCAGGACAGGGAAGGGGAAGAAGGAATTGTTGGTCTCACAGTGTGCCTGCCAACCCGAAGCTCCAGAGAGACTCACTGCAGCACCTGCCCCCGCGTCTCGGGCAGCTTCAGGGCCAGAGAACTACCAAGGGCAAGAGCAGCTGAGGCAAAGAGGATGGGGGCGGCCTTGGTGATTCCCACAAAGGACGTGAAGATGCTGATCCCCAGCACAGCTGCCAGCTTACACAGAGCATTCAGGAAGCCGAAGGCTGTGGTCCTGCTCAGGAGGGCCCCAGCACAGCACGCAGGATGCAGGGGCCCGGCCCAGGAGGGAGACAAAGGAAGAGGCATGGGAGGGTTTGTAGGGGAAGGGTGGGTAGGTGGGAAAGTGAAGGAGAGACGGCAGGCAGTGTCCAAGAGGGAGAGGAAAGATGGAGAGATTAGAGAGGTGAGGGATGCACATCAGGGAATACAGATAAATTGGGAGGCAAGGGGGAAAGGACACCAAAAAATTAGGTTAATAGTTAAGACTTCAAGGAGTGAATATAAAAGCTACCAACTTGTAGAGGAGAAATTCAAGGGGAATATGTACCCTTTCACCCCTAAAGATGCCTTTCCCAATCAGCCCCCTTCCTCACCCCATTTCTGTCCTGTCCTCTGAGCACTAAACCTGCTGCCCTGCCCCTACCACACTCCAACTACCTCTTGTCCGAGGGGTAGAGTTCAACAGTCAACACGTCCAGCGCGTTCCAGGATGCAATGCTGACCCCCCCAAAAAGGCAGAGCAGAGCGATCATGGCTGACTCGCTGTTCCCAAAAGACAGGAAGAAGCAGGAGACGCAGGACATCACGCTGGAGCCAGCTAGAGCCGGGGAAGGAGAAAGCAGCATGAGCCTGGCCACAGCCCACACTGTCCTGTCGACCAGCGTTGAGCGCAGCCCAGGATGAGACTCTCTTTTTGCCAAGGTACCCAAAAGAAAGGCTTTCTACTCATCCCCAACCTCCCTTATAATTGTCTTATTAACAATTCAGTACCAACCATTTCTTCAGTTCAGGCTATGGGCCAAGCAACTTGATGGTTTACACACACTGCTAACAAGTCAACCTCATGAGACAGGTACTGTCATCACCGCCATGTCACAGATGAGACAGCTGGGCTCACAGAGGTAAAGTGACTTGCCCAAGGTAGGCGGTGGAGCTGAGATTCAAAACCGATGACCTCAAAGCCTGTGCCCTGAACTTGCTATTCTGCCTACCTCCTACCCCCAGAAGAGCTCCCCCCCAGACCCCTCCCTGTCCTGCAGCCACCCGCAAGCAGAAGATGTGAGAGACAGAACCTTCCGTCTTAGTTTCTGGCTAAGCTTTCCACAGACTAAGCTGAGAAGCCCAGTGACAACCTTTCCCTTCCCCCAGCCCCCTAAACAGTTCCGACACACCACCAGCCAGCCTCCCCGCCTTACCAAGCATCCGGAGCCTGCCAATCTTGTCCATGAGCAGGGCAGACACAATGTTCCCAGGAAGCACAGCCAGCGTCCCCAAGAAGCTGACGAAATACACCATGTAGGCGCCTTCACCTGTCCCTGTCACGTCCAGTGGGCAACCCTCCTTGTTGTGCAGGAATGTGCTGTTCACCAGACGGCTGTTCACAAACTTGTACTCAAACAAGTCTGGGGGCAAAAGGCCAAGACAGGCGGACAGGGCAGATGTGAGGGGGAGGCTGCCACTGCTTATGCTCAGGGCTCTGCCTTTGAGGGGTTTAGCTGGGGTGGCCCTCAGAATCATACAGGGCACTCAAGGCAAAGCATCAGATAACATCACCATGCGAACTAGTACTCTTCACAGCACAAAACGACCGTAGACTACCAAATGAAACAGTGTGGCTGGCTGTTGCCCAGTTTTCTCATTGATAGTGTCTGCTTCTTTCCCGTCCATTCTTTTTGTCTGCTCTAGCTGACTATAAGCAGTAGCAGTGCCATGAGTTTAGGATAAATTACTGAGCAAAATATTAAAAATCATTAAAAATCCTATCCATTACTTTTTCCTGCAAGGTGGGAAAACTCACCCAGTACTCCATTTAGAGGTGGGAAGCCTCAGTCTAGCTTACAAAACCAGCCTTTCATGTGCATACAGTTTGAGAATCACTGTTAAAGAAATGGATTAAGGCACTGACTCCCTTTTCTCCATCAAATATCCCTTTTATTGTTTTTCTATTTCCCAAGGACACTGTTTTGAATGATTTTTGCCCTCTTCAAAAATGCATTAATATCACCACACTGAGCTGTTTCAATTCTAGCCAAAGGCAAAGAAACTTGATGTTTTTGTCAGATGTTCTATTTATCACAGAAAAATGTTCAGTTTCCATTAGATTTTTTAAATTATTGGTAGTAGCTAATAGGCCCCCATACCACCGCCAAGGCTCCAGAGAGCTCAGCTTGAGAACTCTGAGTTAGGAAATGAAGAAGCCTCCTTTTCCCTGGCTCAAGATCCACCCAACCCTTTAGTCTGTCAGCCACTAGCCACCCCACCTTACCAGTGTTATAGAACACGGTGTTGATGAACGTGCAGTTGCGGAAGAAAGTGTTGCTGGATGTGACATCCTCGAAATAACACTCCTCAAATAGGGAGTCCTCAAAGGACACTGACTTCAGACGCAGCCCAATAAACCTGTAAGGCCAGGATGATGACAGCCACTTTCCCCTCATCCTTATACCCTCCTTCAAGACTCAGTTCCTTAGTGAAGTAACAGGAAGCTGCAGCGCTGAGGAGAACCATGGCTCTTTGCCCCCAAACACCTTGTCTCCAAATCCCCAGACTCACAAAGGAGGCAAAGGGTAGAAGTGGTAGAACGAGTGAAGTGTAAAGGTCCCCACATACTTGTCATTGAAGTACTGTCCCCCTCGGTGGATCTGATTCTCCAGGGTGAAGTTAAAAGTCACATGCTCTACACGTTCCCCAGGGAACACTTTGGTGCGGGCTGCGTAGTCCACTGCTTGGAGATGGCGGATCATGTCGGGAAACCAGACAGTCAGGCCATAGTAGCTGAAGAGTCAAGGGCAATGGAATCAGACAGGGCTCAAGAATCAGAGACACGCAGTCCAGAAGGAGGGCGAAATAGAGGAGTCAGCTCATGTTAGGACCTTGCTTACCTCCCCAGCCTCATCTCTCACCTCATCTCATCTTTCACCAATTGCTGTGGTTCTGGGGGACTTCAGGTTCTTCTAACCCTCCCACCATACTATTTCTTACCTCCCTGGCATTTGCTCTTCCTTCTGTTTAAAACAGTCTCCCCATCCCACCCTCAGCCTATCTAACTCCTATTCATCCTTTAGGACTTAGATCCCCTCCCCAGCCCACCCCAGATTTGGGCTGGAAAGCCTGCTCATGTGTTCCAGAAGCACTACCCCCACCGTGGCACCCATCACACTGCTTTACAGCTAGTTTCCTCTAGCTCCCGGACCAAAATGTAAACTCCATGAGGACTGGGACCACATCTATTCCATCCCATCAGAGTACCTGGCACAGAACAGAAATTAATACTGTTCAGCCTGTAATATAAGTTTGTTGGATTAATGAGTGAAGTATAGGGTGGAGGATGAGAGGGGCTCTGAAAAGCACCTTATTATTCATCCTCTTCACTTCCATTTTCTCCACCTCCCTCCCAACCCACAAACCATCACATCCCCCACATACCGCCTGCCCCACCCACCTCCTCACCTGAACGACATGGTGAACCACACACCCATCATCATCAGAGTGATGCGGCGATATTCTGGACCAAAACAGGAGAGGAAGTTCCCCCAAACCTAGGTGGAACAGGACAAAGTCAGACAGTGGCTTCTAGCCAGTAGTTTTAGCACCTAAAGATCCCCATTTTTCTGCCCTACCACCTCCCTTCAGTTCACGCATCACCCCCACACCCAGGCTCAAGCTCTGCCTTCCTCTCCATCTCTCCCACTCCCTTCTTTCTCTCCACCATCCCATAACCCATTACCTGCCCTCCCAGGCTCAAGGCCCGGACCCCCCAGCGCTGGTACCAGGTCCCTGTGTCTGACTGAATCTCAATCAACTCATCCTCCTGATGAATTGTCTTAATGTGGGTTACCTAGGGTCAAGAGAAGGAGCGAGCAGTCACACAGTCTGTACTTTCCACCCCTTCCAGGTACCTCAGTTTCTCCCACAGTAGCAAAATAGGAGGCAGGAGGTAGACATGATACCCTGAGGGATCTCGAGGGAGAGTGTGGCCAGAGTTGCCTAGGAAGCTGGGTGGGGACTGTGGGAGGTATCCAAAGAGGGGCCAGGTGGGGGCTTGGAGGACTGAGGGGGAGGACTGTGGCTTACTGAAAAGACTCGCTCAGGATGCCCCTTGGCTCGCATGTTGGTGTCATGGACCTGCTTCAGTACCATCCAGGCCTCATCATGTTTCCCGTTCTAGAGCCACAGACACAATCCCCACATCCAGGTTAGCCCCTCACTGACCCAGGGTTATAGACCCCCTCCCTCAACCTGGCTTATGGAATCACAGGACACAAAAAGGCTCCTACCCCCAACTCCTGTGTGCCCCTATGTGACCTATGGGCACATCCATCATCCACTCTGAAAGAGCCCTAGCGGGAGTACAGCAAGACATCATCAGACTTGGGCAAGAGTGGGGGAATCCAGGGTCCTAACCCAGGTCTTAGGGAATCCCCTGGTCCAATGGAAAGAGAAAACTGAAAACAAGGGAAATGATGATGGTGGGCAAGCATGTAGTCAGAGAAGGGGCAGCGTCCTAACCCTGCTGGATCAAGATAAAGTTGGAGGGGGAAGGAGTAGACAGTAGATCCTCTTTTGAACTGTAAAGTCAGGGCCAGGGCCAGGACCTCTGCCTGCAAAACCTTAAGCCACCCATGGTTGAGCAGGTCCCATGGTTTCTCCACCCACAGAACTCCTCTGGAAATACATTCTAAGACAAAGGAAGCAAGATAAAGTCCCCCAGACCTTGGACCCTGTGAGGAAGGAAAGCAGCCACATAGGACCAAACCCAACCCACAGTGGGTGTCTGAATACAGGAGCCCCTGCTGCCCTTCCCCCAGCCCCAGCCCCAGCCCCATTCACCTCCAGGAAGAAACGGGGGCTCTCAGGCTGTGTGGTCAGAGCCCCAATGGCAAACACAGAAGGAAAGGCGCAGACGAGGACAAAGACCCTCCAGCTGTGGAACTGGTAAGCGGACCCCATCTGAAAGCTCCACCCTGGCAGGGACAGAGTCACAGCATCAGCAGAGAGGCAAGAGGCTGGAAGGTCCTACCACAGGGAGCACAGGAGAGGAGGGAGTCTGGGGTGTATCTTCTGGGGGCTGCTTACCGTAGTGGGGGATGATGGCCCAAGCCATAGCAGCTGCGTACACTCCACCAATCATCCAAAACATGCAGAGCCAGCTCAAATGCTCCCCACGTTTCTCCTGGGCCAGAAACTCCGAAAAATAGGAGAAGACAATGGGGATGGACCCTCCAATCCTGGAGGGCATTGCAAGAATTCAGCATTGGAAAATGGCCATATTCTTGATCCCCTCCCTGCCCCAGTGCTCTGGATCCCCAAGTCCCTTTCATCTTCCGGACCTTTAAAAGAGACTCTTTCTCACACGTGCCCTATAAGCTCCCTCACCACCAACCATCAGGCACTCATCCTTGGGAATCTGGGAAACAGGCAGGCAGGTCTCGGGGAATGGGAAGGAACAA
Organism: Kogia breviceps; assembly: GCF_026419965.1. NCBI lineage: Eukaryota > Metazoa > Chordata > Mammalia > Artiodactyla > Physeteridae > Kogia > Kogia breviceps. The sequence continues at coordinate 82,182,073 of NC_081310.1, forward strand.
ACATTGAATCTTGAAGAGTTGGAAGGAAGGAAGATAATTACAGAAAAGAGGGGAAATGCCCAAAGGAAAAAGAGCAAAGAGGCATCTGAGGGCACATATATGGGAGCAGGCCAGAAAAGAGCTTGGAGACAATGCAGAGAGTACATGCAGGTGACTGAGGAAGTGTAGGAGTTGGGTGGGTCAAGACTTGAGGGTTCTGGCAGGTGGGGGTATTAACAAGGTCTGTTATTGAATGTAGGAAATATTTAGACTCTGGGAAGGGGATAACTCAAGGGTCCACAGGTACCCAGGGGTGAACCTGAGACCCACTAGGCCTCTTCATGGAGCCAGGCTCAGAATGGAACTAAAGCATAGGGTGGAAGACTCAGGAGTGAACCACACATGGAATGGCATTCTGGACAGGGTAGACAGGTCCTGGACAGGGAGAAGCTGGCCTGAAGATGGTGGGAAGAGAAAAAAGGAATTCATTCATTCAACTCACACATATTTGAGGTTCATCTGGTGTGCCTGGCACTGTGCTGGGCCCTAGAGACATAACAGTGACCAAGACCCAGCCCTGCTCTCCAGGGGCTTAGGAAGTGGACACTCACCCGACGCCAGAAAGGAGGCGGCAGAAAAGGAAAGTGCCATAACCCTGGACAAAAGATGAGAAAAAGGCGAAGACGCTGTTGACTGAGAGTGATATGAGCAGACATTGTCTTCGACCCAGCCGATCAGCCAGCCCTCCCCAGAGGAAGGCTCCCACCATCATGCCCAGGTAGACAATGAGGCCTGGAAGGAGGAAAACAGGGGCAGAAGGGGTATGAGCAGACACATTTCAATTCTTCCACTTGCCAAATATTTAAATGAGCTGAAACTGCAGGAGCATGGATGGAGGATCTGAAGGACCTCTAGAAGCTAAGTCTAGTCTACCCAGAGATGAGAGCAAGTGAGAGAAGATGAATTATGTGAGCAAAAATGGAAGGCCATCTCTGCAGGCCAGGGGTTCAAAGGCAGGGATGCAGGTATGGGAGATCCCTAGAATTCTCCTCTTTCTTTCCCTCATTCCTTCTTGCTCGCTCTTACTTCTCACTCTCTTGCTGTCACGCACACACATGTACACGCACACACATACATGACACCCCCATCTCTGGCTTGCCTGGAATGAGGAATGGATCTGCCTAGATTCCCAGACCCTCCCAGGGTCCCCTCTATTCTCTCTGATGTGATGCCCTCAAAGCAGCAGGAGGTGTCTCTTATGTTCCCTGGGAAAGAGGCTCCATTGCTTCAATCTTCCCAGGAAATCCCACGCACAAAATCCATCCTTTACTCTTTCCAGCTCCAGTACTTCTGGTCCTAAAACTCTCCTATTTCTTACTTCCTTCATAAAATCAGAGTTGGAATTGATCTTAAAAGTCATCTACTCTAGGGCTTCCCTGGTGGCGCAGTGGTTGAGAATCTGCCTGCCGATGCAGGAGACATGGGTTCGTGCCCTGGTCCGGGAAGATCCCACATGCCGCGGAGCAACTAAGCCCGTGAGCCATGGCCGCTAGGCCTGCGCGTCCGGAGCCTGTGCTCCGCAATGGGAGAGGCCACAACAGTGAGAGGCCCGCATACCGCAAAAAAAAAAAAAAAAAAGTCATCTACTCTAAACTCTGCATTTTACCCAGACCCAAGTCAAGCCCCAGGGAGAAGGGAACTTCCCTTCTCCTCATGGCAACTTGGCAACAGAGCAAGACCTGATCCCTTCTGAGTGAATCTAGGGGATTTCCTCCCTCCGGGTCCCCATCAGGAAGGGACATTAAAGACCAATCGCTGGCCCCTGAACACTCCCAAGGCTAACCAAGGGCAAGTGTGACCAGCTTCCCTGGCTGAAGGCCAAGGATTCTTCCCCTCCCTCCACCACCCCAAACTGACTCTCCTCATGTAAACCAAGGAGTTTGGATACTGACTTCTTGTTCCCCCCAAAAGGGGAATGGATCAGAATAACAAGAGGGAAGCCCCTGAAGAAACATTAAATGGGGGCCCATCCCACCATGGCCAACTCCTGCAGAACTAAGCAGACCACCACCCAACCACTGGCCCAAGCCCCAGCCCAGCTGCCCTCCCTCAGGCCTCTCTTGCACAAGCAACCTCACCATGACCCAACCTCCAGAGGAGGGGGTGGGGGTGGGGAGTTTGCAGAGGAACCCTGAACTCTCTGGGGACATCTTGGGAGCAGGGTCCTTAGGAGCCCAGTGGTGAGGACAGGAGCAGTTCTCAGGAACAGGAGTGTTTCCAGATTTGGGGCAGGACAGGGCTAGAGTGCTCATTGAGAATCTTACCCAGCATGCCTTTGTTGGAGTCAGACAGGCACATGTCTTTCTCAGCACTGGGCAGCACAAAGCCCACCACGAAGACCTCGACACCATCAGCCATCAGCGCCAGACCAAGCACGAAATACAGTGTCCACTGGAAGCGGCCATGGCCACACTCCCGTAGGATGGCTTCATACTGCTGGGCCAGTTCTTCCCGTTCTTTCCGCCGCTGTGCCTCTCCCCGGCCCCCAGGGGGGCCCTCCCCATCACCCAAGCCCCCCCTCACTCCAGCCAGGGGTGCCCCATCTGCCATCCGCTCGCCTTTGCCCCCAGACTCTGCCCGGGGGATGCCCTGATATTCCCCCTCGTAGATCTCATCATCCTCGTCATGGCCCTCAGTGGCATCACTAGATGCGCCACCTTCCTCCTCATCCTGGGCCCCTTCCCCACGGTAATAGCCGTCAGCAGAGGCAGGGAAGTCATCATCATCGTCCTCCTCCTCAAAGCGGGAGTAGGATCTCCGGGAATATTCATCCTGGACTCTGTCCAGGCCCTTCACCACCTTCTTGGCTGCGTGTTTCTTGACTTCCTTGGCAATGTCTTTGGCCCCACGGATGAAAGCTGCCCGGTCTCTGAAACCCTCTTCCATGATGGGGCTTTGGGAATACTTCACCAGATCTCCTACACTCCTTATTCAGATTTTGCTCAAGGACTCGTGAAGTCAGAAAGACCCCGTCCCCCTGTTACTTAGATGAAGTGTGTTCGAGTATCTTTGGGCACAGAATAGGAGAATATAGGGCCTGGCCAGTGTGTGTTTAGGAGGGGAAAGGGGGGAGAGGAGCTTTGGCCCACACCCAGTTCAGTTGGGTGCATTGGGAAGGGAGAAGGGGAGAGGGGGAACAGGTAGGAGAGGGGGAGCCAGGTTGTGGAGGCTAAGGTGGGGAGCCAGGATAACTCAGAAGAGCCTGCTACTTCTCTTCCAGGAGCCTCTGGAGATCTAGAAAAAAATAAGAGGAAGAAAAAGGAGGTTGTGAGGCCTAAGGCACTGAAGAAGGCCAACATAGAGCTCCTGCTGACACAGAGCCCCACCTGGGCCATGTGTTACAGAGGTGGTCTCCTTGCCTCAAGTCCCACTCGGTAAAAAGGGATGACCACCTGGGCCTACTATGGGCCATTCAATATAAGCCCCCTCACTTTGACCTTGAAGACTAGACCCATGGGATTTGCTCCAAAGTCACAGTCATCGACCCAGAGCCCTTCTCCCGACCCCCTGCCCCACATCAAGATCAGACCTTTTGCTTTACCACCAACCTGCCAAGAACACCAAAGGAAATAGAGAAACCAGAACTCCCTACTCCAGTCTGGTCTGGGTTTCTTACTGGGGGTGGAGCTTGGGGAGAAGGTAGAGAAGGAGCACTGAGTCCTCCAAACTGTTGCCTTCAGCCCACTGATGGCATCTGAAGGTGGGGCTTCCACAGTCCTTCCCTCAGGTTTCATATTTATAGGCCTCCCAGGGAGGGGTCTTCTCCCAACATAGCTCAGTGGGTGAAAGCTCAGCTTCCAGAGTCAGACACACTTGGGTTTGACTTCCTGCTTCAGCACTTACTAGCTAAGTGACCATGGGCATGTCTCTGAACCTCCAAACCTTAGTTACCTCTTATTTAAGCAGGGAAAAGTAAGGATTAAATGACATAATGTGTGTAAGCTCTTTACCATAATACCTGGCACGTAAAAATCGATGAATAAATATTAGTTATTACTCTTTGTGGTGATAATGTACGGAGATGCCCTCTACTCCTTCACAAGATGCCAGAACAAAAAGCCCTGTGGATGCTCTTTAGGGTGAGCAACAGAAAGGGATACTGGCAAGGAGAAAGCCGGTTCAGTGCAAACCACATGACAGTTACACGACATAAGTTGAAATCCCAGCTCTGCCATTTACTAATTGATCTTGAGAAGGTCACTTAATATCTTGAAGCCTCAGAGTCCTTATATTTAAATTGGGGATAACAATCTCTATTTCTCCAAGTTGATGTGAGAATTTAATCTCACAATAGAAATTCTATTAGTTTCCTTCCTTCCTATTAGATTGAAAAATGTGAAAGAAGCAGCAAGCAGCAAGGGCAAAGCAGGGGAGTCATACTTGGATGCTATTGTATCCTCCCAAAACAGTGTCCCAAGACCCCTCTGTCTGTGTTCAAACGAATTCCAGCAGCTGGACCCACACTGTCTCCCTCCAGACAAACAGTGGAAGACTCACAAAAAGGGAGATCCAGAACCTAAGGTCATGGAAAAAAAGGCAGATCAAAATCTAAGAAAGAGGTGATGACTGGCTATTGCCATCTTCCTTCAGGATGTCATAAATAGGCCCCCCTTTCACTGGTAGGGGTGGGAGTGGAAATGACTGATCAAACACATACATTTCCAACATGGGGTTCTAAGGTCTATAGTTGAACCTCATTCCCCCATGGCCTCCCTTCCTAATCCCCCTTAATCCTTTCTGCTCCTCCTTCAGGAGTCAAGGAAAAGGGAGTCCATAAATACTGCATTGCGTAGGAGGCTGATGTAGAAGGAAGGGGGCCTTGGACCTCCCCACCACAAAATACATCCTCCAGAGGCAGGCATAGGAGAACCCCCTCTTCTTTCATAGAAGCAGAGGAAGCAGGACTAGATTCTGATCAGAGATCATTCCCCTAAAAACATCCTGCACAGGGCCTTCATTAAATATCTCACACACACACACACACACACACACACACACACAGTGGCCCAGGCAAAGGGGGTAAGTAATGCTATGTAGTTCAGAAAGAAGCTCTGGCAAGCAGAGTCCTACCCCTCAGGTCAGATGTGGGCACTGGACCACGATGACCAGAAACATTGACCCCTACATCACCTTCTTTTCTTTGTGGTTCAGGACCCAAACCATCCCCCATGAAAGAAAGGGAACAGTGGAATCCCCTTCGTGCATGCAATTTGCTTGCCTCTCCTTTCTTTCCCAACTAGAATCTCCCTCCAAACCCTGAAGGAGGCAGATGGACCCACCGGGAGCCATGCCCCTTGTTTGTTAACACTATCCACCCCTGAGAGGTACCAGAAGGGTGGAGAAGGCCCCCAGAACCACAGCAGGATATGATGGCTCAACAGCCAGCTCCCCCAGGGCCAACAAGCCCAGGAGGTCAGGAGGGACAGAAGGAAGACAAATTCTTTGAGCTGGTGAGGAAGTGATGTTATTTTTAGCCCCCAAAGCAGCACAGGGTGGCTAAGCCTGTGGGAGAGGAGACAGGACTCGGAAAGATGGGGCTTAAAGGAGACAAGATTCAGGGTTACAGGACCCTTTAAGGTTGGCTGGGCTTCACCTGACTGGAAAACGTGCCCAGGAGATTTTCTGCAGAGGATGGAGGTGGGGGGCGGGGGGAGACTCTGAGCAAAATCTTCCTTTCAGGATAACTGAATCAGCCCTGGATAAGTGGGGGAGGCTCCAGAAGCCCCCTCCCCCCATCAAAACTCCTGACTTTGGAAGCCACCTGGGTTCCCCAACCCACCCTAGCCCAGGTGACAAGGTCGTTAAGAAGCAGTCACTTATCAAAACAGGCTCTGGAGCACCCCTCCCCATTACAGCTGGGTGATTGAGCCTCGGTCCCCACCCCAGGACAGCCAAGGCTGCACCTCCCCTCCCTACATGCTACCCTAGGGTTAGGAAGATGGAGTATCTGAGGGAAGAAGATCAAGGTGTCAGCTGAGAATGCCCAAGACGGAATACGGAAAGGCAGGGGCGCAGGGGGAGAAATCCACGCGCACACGCGCAGAGACTGCCCCTGCCATCATCTGTGGCGACCGTCCCCATCCCGCTCCGCTCTGGTGTAAGAGATGAGCCCCTAGAACTGACTGAACCGATTCTCTGAGCGCCTCCCCTCACCCTTAATTCTGCTGCTGGACGAGTGCGTCCTCAACACCCCTTCCCCCCACCCCGGAGCAACTGCCTCCATCCCCCGCCATCCGTGCCCCTAAGCCTATTCATCTACCACCTCTACCTACCCAGCGTTCCCGTTCATCATTCCCTTCCCTCCCTCCTTCTCCTGCCCTTCCTCCACCCCCCGCGCGACTCGAGTCCAGGCGCACAGACTGAGTGAGGCAGCATCCATTCTCTGGCCCCAGCCAAGGTCATTTATCACTCATGGGGGGAGGCAAGGAGGCGGGGGAAGATGAGTTGGGAATTGGAGTTTGAAGGAACCCTGTTCCACCTTACAACCCCCCAGCCCGTTAATATTTGAGGAGGGTAGGTAGGGACTTGGTTAAGGTAGAGAAAAACACCCCTCCTCCCTAGATATATATAAATATATGAAATATATATATATATATATACACAATGTTTTTTTTTCTCTCCTTCTCTGATCAGCACAGCAACCACAATAAATGTCCATTCAAACCACCACCAATTCCCTCAGCTTTAAAGAGGGACGGTCACCCTTCCCACAAGCAAAGCATAGGAGGATAAAATGGCTGCAAGGCAAGGCGAGGATGCTTCTGCCCGGGGCGGGGTGGAGCCGAGAGAATGAGAGAGGGGCCTTACCTGGGCTGGGTCCCCCGAATAAGGGAGTCCGGGTGAGGGCGGGGGTCCCGGCCGTGGGGCTGGCGGCAGCAGCGACTGCTCCGGGTACCAGGGAAAGCGGCAGCGCAGACCTGCCCCCCAGCAGGCTCCGGCCCCGCCTCCGCCCTCCCCCGCCACCCCCCAGCGCCACTGAGCATTGGGAGAGACCATTGTTGGGGTGGGGGGGCGGTGGAAGAAGAAAAGAGGATGGGGAGGGACTCGGGGCTCCGCGGAGAAGTGTTGACGGGGCTAGGGGGGGCTGTCACAGGGACAGCTGGAGATGACACACAGCCCCTTCCCAGCCCCTTCTAGTTACAGACTAAAGGATCTAAGGAAAGTAAAACTGGTATCAGGGAGGCAAGTGGGAAGACAAACAGGGAGATGGTGAACAAGGCAGCCCCTTCCTCAGCGGCCCAATCCCAGAATGGCAGGACCGACGAATTTCAGGGGCTCTCTCTTCCTTCAGATCGCCTCCCTTCCCCTTCCTCACGGTTCCTAGCCAAACTCCTTTGCACAACCCTCTCCCAAATCCGGAGTGCTCACACTCCAAGTTTACCTGGCTGTTTTAGAGGAAGCAGGAATAACAAGGTGTGGTTTCTATCCCAAACTGCCAGAGGCAGAAACTCCTAGATCCCTGCCATCTCTTTCCAGAAACAGTCCAGATTATTTATTTCCAATGCAGACCTCCCTGTCCTCCATTCTGCTGGTGACAGCAGAGGTTGGAGAAGCTGAAGCAGTTTAACAGTCCTGACCAAGTGGGCTTAGAGATCCAAGACATACCACTTGGTGAAATCTTTGCTCCAGAGGTGCGGGGAGCAGGGTGCTTTGGGGATGTTCATACTGAATGTGTCTACCTATTCTAGGTAAGGTCTTGGGTTATCTGCACAGAGCACTGACCAGGGGCTCTGACTTGGGTTCTCACTTCCGATAAGCTGTGGGCTCTTGGTCCAGTTCTCTGCCTCTCTGAACCTCAGTTTTCTCATCTGGAAAATAAGGGGCTTGGACTAGATGCTGTATCAGATCCCTTTTATATTTAATAGTATGTGATTCTGTTCTCCTAAACATGGAGGTTTCAAAATGCTGGGATATGTTACATGGAGAGGGCTGGCAGGCTGTGTCCCAAGCAACCTCACAGATGGCATTTGTGGTGTTGAATTTACCACTGACAAGGATGTGGGCCTTTGGAGTTTCGCATACTCCAAAGCTACATCTTGGAAATACTGTTTTGTGCCAACAAACTTTACAATTTACTAAAATATAAAACCATAATACGTAAGCATTAATTTACAGTGAGGAATTTAACTGTCACTCAGACTGAAGGAAGACTCATGTCTGCATGTCCAGCACATTTTCTCCCTTAAACCAAATCAGAATAATAATGTCAACATATAAATGCACAATGATATAACTGAACAGAGTAGTTGTATCTTTAATGGCATCTGGCCATCCCCAGCAAGGAGTCGTGCCAATGGGTTCAGAAAACTCTTCTTGGCTACAGTTCTCCACCCCCATCTATAAGCTATGGGCAGCCTTGCCAATGTTGGACTACTCTAACTCAGATGGTTAAGGCACTCTTTCCAGGATGGCTCTTGGAAAGGCTATGTCCACGTGGGCCTCATGGACTCTCCCTTTACTGGCTAGCATTCACTGCTGACCTGTCTTCAGGTTGACATATTCTTTATTGAAATATGTTAATATTTTCAATTAGGTTATAGCCAAGTCCTGCTGGCAGGGAGCCATCTCTTCTCTTTAAGGTAACTTTGCATACTCTCTACTTATCCATTACTAAAATAGAAATCTTGTACTCTTAGAGAGAAAGGTTGTATATATTTTTCAAGTTCTGAGGAAAGACCATCATTTTTCCCTAGAACCAAGGACCCATGCACCTCACCAGCTACTCCTTCACAGGCCCCTTTTCTGGGTCCATTAACATTAGAGTTCCTCAGGGGCTCAGTCCTGGGCCCCTCTCTGCGTCCACCTACTCTCTTCTCCTTGATCACTTCAGGTAGATCCATGACCTTAATGCTGCCTATATGCTATTAATTCCCACATTTCTATCTCCAGTCCAGACCTTTCCACCAAGCCCAAACTCAGAATCACCATCTGTCAATTCAACATCATCACATGGGTATCTAAAAAGCATCTCAAACTTAACAGACCATAAACAAACTTCTGAACGAGTTCCTCATCTTTTTACCAAGGTGTTCAGGCCAAAAACCTTTCAGTCATCCTTGTTTCCTTTCTTTCTCCTATCCCTACATCAGCAAGTCTTGTCGGCCCTACCTTCAAAATCTTCTGTATCTACCACTTCTCCACCACTGCCCACTAGTCTAAGCCACCATCATCTCCTTCTTCAGCTACTGCAACAGCCTCCTAACTGGTTTCCCTACTTCCAATCTTGCTTACTTAAAACCCATTATTCTCAGCAGTCAGGGTGATCCTTTGAAAACAAATCAAATCTGATCCAACAAATACGCTCCCAAGAGAAATGAGTGCGTATGTCCCATAAAAAGACAAGTACAAGTATTTTTATAGCAGCTTTATCCATAATAGTCAAAAAATTCAAATGTCTATCAGCCAAAGAATGGTTAAACCTGGATAAACTGTGGTATATTCATATAGGAAATACTATGTAACAAACTTTTAAAAGACAGAACGACTATATACAACTTGCATAAAAAGATCTCACAAAATATTGAACAAAAGAAGCCAGACCAAGAGTACAGGGCTTCCCTGGTGGCGCAGCAGTTGGGAGTCCGCCTGCCGATGCAAGGGGCGCGGGTTGGTGCCCCGGTCCGGGAGGATCCCACGTGCCGCGGAGCGGCTGGGCCCGTTGGGCCTGCGCGTCCGGAGCCTGTGCTCCGCGATGGAAGAGGCCGCAGCGGTGAGAGGCCCGCCTACCACAAAAAAACCGAGTACACACTTTATGATTCCATTTATGTAAAGTTCAAGAAAAAGCAAATCTACTGTGAGAGAAAATAGTGGTTACATGGTGGGAATGTGCTACATTTAAATCTAAATGGTGGCTAAAAGGGTGCATACAGATGTAAAAATACACTTAAGATCTGTGTGTCTTTCTGAATGTATTTTATACTGCAATCTTTTTAAAAAAGCTTTAATGAGACTTTTCCACTCTCCTTTCCTCAGATCCTCCAATGGCTTCCCATTATACTAAAAATTAAATCCAAACTCCTAACCAAGATCTAAAAAGCTGTGCATGTTCTGGCCCCTACCTGCTCCCTCCAACCCTCTTTCCTAAGTCTCTCCCAGGCTTCAACTCTGCTTTACCTTCACTGGTCTTCCTGCTGTGCTTCCAACATGCCCACATCTGAGGACCTGGGCACTGGGGGTCCTGCTGCCACTGCTGGGAACTAGTCTAGACTTGTTCTTACCTCCCCCCACTAGACAGCTCTCCTCCACAAGTGGCTTAAATTGGGTGTGGGAAATAAGATTATGGAGCAGGAGGTGATCAATGAGTATATAGTAATGATGGTTAACATTGTTAGAGCATTTACCTGACTTGGGCACTTTTCTGACCATGTTACATTGATTAATTCATCCCACCTCCTCATTAACCTATGATATGATCACCATTTACAGATGAAATTGAGGCACTGATTAGTTAAGTAGTAACTTGATATAATCACACAACTCAAAAAAGTGGCAAAACTAGGATTTGAACCGAGGCAATATAGATGCAGAGCTCTTACTCTTTTTAAATGCATCCCTTTTAAGTGTATAGTTCCATGTGTTTTAACAAATGTATACACCCATGTAAGCAACCTTTTGATCAAGATAAAGAACACTGCCCCTAAAAGTTCCTTGTGCCCTTCTGCGGTCAATCTCCCCATCCTTGGCAACCACTAATCTCCTTTCTGTCACCGTAGACTAGATTTGTCTATTCTAGAGTTTTATATAAGTAGATTCATACAGTATATAGGTCTCTGGCTTCATAGCTCTGGGTTTCAGAGCTTTCCAGGGTTTTTAACCATTGCCTTGTACTACTTCCTGGTGTAGCTTCTTTCACTACTTACCTATCAAATTGGCTACTCCTCAGGACTTCCCTGGCAGTCCAGTGGTTAAGACTCCGTGCTTCCGCTGCAGGGAGCACGGGTTCGATCCCTGGTCAGGGAACTAAAGATCCCACATGCTGCATGGCATGCCAAAAAGTTTTTTTAAATGGCTACCCCTCAACATCAGCCACCCATCTATATCCTATCACTGCTTTTATGCACCCCACTCCAAGCACACGAGACTGTCAGAATGGGGAGTGTAAAGAGGGACAAAACAGCGTCAGTGACAGCCCCTCTAAGATACCATAAAGTTACAGTGAGAGATGCTAACAAGTGAAGCACCAAAATTCCTATTCTTGAAGAGCTTATAATCCAGTTAAAGAGAGGGGATAGCTTATATATAAAGCCAGTAAGTCGCAGGGCAAAACATTCATTCACTCACCAAGGACTTATTCAGTAAATATAAAATAGTATAACGTGACTAAGCAATTGGCTCTGGAGTTCAGACAGACCTTACTTCATCTACCACTTCTTAGCATGTGACCTTGGTCAAGTAAATTAGTATCAGTTTCCTGATCTTAAAATTGGCATAACAGCAAAATCTACCTAAGGAGTTGTTTTGAGGATTAATTGAGATAATGCATACAAAACATTTAGTACAGTACCTGGCACATAGTAAGAGTTCAGTAAATATTAGCCATTATTATTTTTACAATTATTGTATATGTTAGGCACCTTTCAACACTCTCGGGAGATACAGATTAATAGAATGAGATTCATTAAAGGTTCTTAAGGGATTCAGTTTAGTGCAGGGATACTTAGACCGGGATCCATGAAACTTCTGGAATTTTTGCTTCAGGATATTGGATATATATGCATGTATGTATTTTTTCTTGGGTAGGGTCCACAGCTTTTGTCATATTCTCAAAGGACTGTCCCATGACCTACAATACAATGAGGACCCATCGTCTGGAGCACACTTTCTCAATGGGGGTGGTATCACCCCCCACACACAAGAAGTCAAAAATTGGTTCAGGGATGAGAATCTTAGATATTACAATGTTTATGTCCTTCCAAAGGGCCATAGTACATATGCAGAGACACAGCATACTGGTGATATTAAAATTTCATGCATGGGGGAGGGCAGTTAGGAAAAAATGTCAGAGGATGCGCAAAAACTAAAAATCAAACAGATGTGCAAACTGAAGTACCTAAGTGTACAAGCAATACTAGTTCTGTTCAGAGAATTGCTGAGTACTAGAGTCTGAAAGAACCAGAGGGCAGAGAGATAAAGGAGAGTTTAGGGGAGTCAAACTCAGTGAGTAGAGGAGGCAATCAAGAATCACTGAATGAAGAAAAGCTCAGAGATTCTGAGAACAAATGCCTGAGAAAAAAAGTGGCTCCAAAGAGAGAAGTAGGGAATTCAGCAAAGGCACTAATTTACTTTATGATGGTGTGAATTCATCAACACGATATCAGATAACAGCAGAAAATACCGCATAGGGGGTGTTCCCTGGTGGCCTAGTGGTTAGGATTCCGGGCTTCCACTGCCGTGGCCCAGGTTCAATCCCTGGTCGGGGAAGTGAGATCTCAGAAGAGTCCATTCATTTGATAGGTAACCTGAAGACAGAAAGGACACAGAAACTGAAAAAAGCCTCCCACCACCTGGGGCTGCGTCAGTGCTGTGCCGGATTCCAAGTGCTCCTGGGACCTCAGCTTATAACCACATACAGCAGAACTCTGAAATTAAGAAGTCAGTTCATCCCATTATGACTCAGAAGACTGGCATCCAGTCATGATGTGAAATATCACATCTAATCTTCCCCCAAGTTTTTTTTTGGCTGCGCCACACGGCATACAGAATCTTACTTCCCCAACCAGGGATTGAACCCATGTCCCCTACGGTGGAAGCGGGGAGTCTTAACCACCGGACCACCAGAGAAGTCCTTCCCCCAAGCTTTTGACATATGGAATCAGACAGCCACTAGACGACCCAACCTGCATCTCACAACACACCTCAAAGTCGACATATCCAAAACTGAACTTATCGTTTTTATCCTGCCCCGCTTAATTCTTCCTGCTGCATACTCTCATCCTTGACGCCACCCTCCCCTTCACTGTATCCAATCTAATACCAAGTCCTAATTTGCCTTTTAAATATCTCCCCACTGCATCTCTCCCTTTTCTTCCCTACTTCTGTCACGGCCCTTATTTAGCCCTCATCTCTCACCTGAATTGTTGCCAGATGCATAACTTGTTATGTTGCCCCCAGTCTTCTTCTCCCCCGTATCTACTTTCTACAGTGCAACCATGGTTCTAAAACACCAATTTGTCATCCCGTTGCTTAAATCCCTACTGTGGCTTTCCATCATGGATAGCAACTTCCCAACCAGTGTGCCTTGACAATGATGCTCAGTTATTAATTCCCTCAGCACTTTGGACTGCTAGGCAGATCCTGGGATAGCTAGAATTCTTAAGCCAATAGCCTTGAGCCTGAAGAACCCTCCTCTCTTTACTTCAATGTGTTGTTTGAAATGGTTCTGTGCCCTGATGTGAAAAAGGGCTGAGAAGCACTGATCTTTGGAAGCTCCCTAACTGGCTCTGACCTCATCCTGCCTCCAGCACCGAACAGTGTTAGCTTTAGCGAATTATATACCATGCTACTCATCAATCTCCGCTTCTGCTCAGAAACATCCCATCCATGTGGAATGAGCTTCCCTTCATCTTTGTCTGAGAAGCTTCTAACCTTCCTTTAAGATTATATTCAAGTATCACTATTTTTCCAGGAAGTTTTCGTGGACTTTCATGCCAGGTTAGATACTCTTCCTTATCTCCCCAAAATATTTTGTTTCCTATGTGTCAGTCTACCCCTCGGTAACAATCAGACAGCAGAACCGCCTTGCTCATCTTTGCATCTTCAGCGGCCACCATCACGGAGCCCTTGTATGTACCATGTTACATGAATGAGAATGATGCAAGAGAACAAGAGAGCTAGGCTCACCTTTTCTTTCCTAGAGTTTAGTTCGTGGTTACGTAAGAGCGTCAGAGAAGGGGGTGATATAACAGGATTAAATGTGGCAAAGAAGAGAACAGGCCATTGGATTTGGTCTAGTTACTGCTCTAGTTACTGAAAGTCTGAGCACAGATTTAAATATGATGGAAATCAGGTCTGGAAGGACTGAGAATGAGGAAAAAAAAAGGAATAAGATACAAATCCCTTACCCAAGATACCTGGTGGTATGAAGAATGAAAGAAAATGACGGCTTACTGAGTTCCTACTGTCCCATTTCAATTGTTTTGCAATCATTTAAGACATTTATATGGTTCCAAAGAAAACCACATTAACATAGTACACTCAGAGAAATCCAGTTTCCTCCATATCCCTTCCCTTCCCGCAGTGGTAACAACTTCCATTAGTTTTTGGTTTATCCTTCCATTTTAAAAATATAGACAAATGTATATATTACGTGTCACCCCTTTGATAAGGAAACACACTATACATTCTGTTCTGCATGTTAGTTTCTTCACTTAACATATCCTGGAGCTCTCTCCAAACAGTATGTAGAGTCTCCCTCATTCCTTTTTTTACTGCTGCTCAGTACTCTGCTGTATAGATTTACCAGTTTATTCCACCATTCCCTTACTGATGGATACGTGAGTTGTTTCCAATCTACTGTTATTACAAATAGTGCTGCAATGAATAGCTTTGTGCATGTTACTTTATATTTTTGCCATCATATCTCCAGGGACTTTACTTCTGTTCTCACTTAATACTCACAATAACAGATGCCATGGATACTGGGTCTCCATCTTATGTATAAGCTTGATGTAAGGAAACAACTGCTGTAGTACACAGCAGTCCAGCAACTGCAACAGCACATTACAGAATAAGCCCTTAAAACATGGAATAAACACCCTCACTCCTACCTTACCATTCTTCTTCCAATATACATCTCTTCTTAGAGAAAAAGAAGTTATTTTGCCAAGTTAAACACCACGAAGAATAAACAAGGAGTTTAGTTTTATTTTCTCTGTGCATTTGCAAAACACTTAGGACCAACACAGAAAAAAATAAAACCTCCTGTGAAAAAAATTACACTTACAAAAGGAGGCCTGAGAGGGATTAGCGCCTTAGCCCCTGGGAGCTACAGCAACTCTGATTGGTCCAAGGAAGTGAACAGATATTGGGAGGCTATAACAGGAGGAAAGGCAATGAGAAATCACTGAGGGAGAGGGCCTCGAAGTGGGCCTCGAGGCGGAACTGGAGGCCGCGGAGTGGGTCTGGGTGGAGGGAGGGGCCCCCGCTGGTAGCCGTAGGGAGGAGGTCGTGGAGGGCCAGTGTATCCATGAGGGGGCATCAGTGGAGGAGGTCCACGCATACCATGCGGAGGCATAGGACCTGGGTGACCTGCAGGAAGAAAAGGAAAACTTAGTAAAAACAAGAAACAGGAGACAGTTCACACTGGGACAATGCAGAGAGAGGACAGACAAGGAGACAGTGAAAAGAAATCTAAGAAAGAAAAGGACATGCAGGGGATAAGTGGTGTGACAAAAGAAGCTGCAAGAATGTCACGTGAGGATGAGGGAGGTGGCTAGAGCCTACTCACCCATGGGAGAGCCGAACGGAGGCCCTCGGGGGGGCATGCCCATTGGAGGAGGTCCAGGATGAGGCATTCCAGGTGGTGGTCGGGGTGGTGGCTGTCCCCCAGAGCCAGGGGGCCCAGCATGGGGGTGTCCTAAGCCATGAGGGCCATGGTGGGCCAGCTGCATCTGAGACATCCCTATGAGAACAAAACAGACACAAGGAGAAAAGAGACAAAAGGACGTTAGACAAGAGGGCAAAGAAAACGAGACAGGAAGAGAAGAAAATGGAGAAGCAAGTGACATCAGGAAGAAGAGCATGGACAATAAGGCTGGTAAAAAGTGCCCTTATCCTTGACTCCATTCCACGAGAACCAACCAACCCAATCAAGTCCCTGCCTGCTGCAGCTCACTTGCTCCTTCCAAGATTTAGACACTGTAATAGTGCTGCAACAGTACATAACAAATGGTGTGATTAGGAGTAGGATTTGGGAAGGTAACAGAGATGCTGTCTGAGCGAAGATCTAATTCTAAAGGATGAACAGGAATTTTTCAGGTGGACAGCAGAATGGGAACAGAACATTCCAGGCAGAAAAGATTAGCATGTGCAAAGCACGTGCATGATCAACAGCATAGTATGTGAAAGGAAAACCAGTAACTCAGTAATCAGGAGCAGTGTGCAGTCATAGGAGTAAGGGGCAGGAGCCAGATGGTGAAAATCCTAGAATGCTATGGTAGTGAGTTTGGATTTCACTCTAGATAAAAGGGAGCAACAGAAGAATTTTGAGCCAAGGGTGTGTGAACATCTGTATTTTAGAAAAATTACTCTGTGGAAGTCGATGAAAGGTAGAGATAATTAGAGTCAAAGTGTCAGGATATTACTACAATAAATTAGGTGTGAAATAATGAGGATATGAGAGCCTGAACTAGGGCAATGGCAGTGGAGGTCGATGCCAGATATAAATAAGACTTGGTATTAAGAGTGGGGTGACAGGGAATAGTCAAACATAACTCCTAGATTTCTGAATCAAGCACCTGAAAACAAAGAAAACTAGAGAAAGAATAAGTTTGAAGGGGAAGGGCAGAAGAATGGAGCTGTCCATTAAACAGCAAGATTAAGGGTATGGAATGTTAATAACCATGGAACAGAGATACAGATCTAGGAGGCATCAGTGTACAAATAATGGAACTATGCAGAAAAGAGAGCCAAACACAAAAACCTAGGTACAAGCAGAGAAAAAGGAGCCTATTAAGGTGGATGAGATTGCGGATTCAGAGAGATAGATGGAGAATGCAGAAAAATCAAGAGAGACAAGATTTTCAAACAGGAGGACATGGCCAGTTTCAAGTACAGCAAAGGTCAAACCAGATAAGGAGCAGAAGTGTCTCCTAGACCTGGCAATTAGGTCACTGCTTTTGGGTGGAATTCAGAGGAGAGAATGGAAGTAAAAGTTAAGGAAACAAAAAATAGCAAGTATAGTTATACTCTTTGGTAAAACTGAAATAAGAAATGAAGACAGGGTGGTAGTTATTAAAGTAAACAGAGGAAAGTATTTTGTATTTACTTTTACAAAAGAATGTCTGAAAGAAAGGAGAACTCTGGGACTACTTATTATTGCTGAAGGACAAAGAGCAGCAGCATAAGTGGTGATAGAGCTCCTCTACCAAGCTCATCCCTCTCCTTCCCAGGAAAGAACACCCACCTGGATGGGGCATCCCACCCGGTGGGAATGGGTGAGGATGTGAGTGTCCATGTCCAGGATGTCCAGCCCCTGGGGTTCCTGCTGATGGGGGGCCATGTCCTCCAGCTCCAGGAGGCATAGGTGGTGGGGGCATGGCTGGGGGTATCCCAGGTGGAAGGGCTCCAGGAGGCGGTACAGGGGGTGGAAAGGAGCCAGGAGGAGGCATGCCTATAGAGAAAATGTAAAAAGAGTTAATGACAGTGAGAAGAGAGTGCCTTTAGAGAGCCTGTTCCAATCTGGCCTCTCCAGGAAGAATGAGCTCTTTCCCCCTCCTCCCAGCTCTCTAAAGTCAGAAGCAATGCTAAATGACTCAAACAACACCTTCTGGAGAAACTCAACAACTTGCTTCCCTCCACAATCACCCCTCAATCCCTTTCTTATCACTTACTGACTCAATGTCCTTCCCTTTCCAGGTTCTTTTTCCTTCTCCCTACCTGCCAGCCCCCCAACCCAAGACAAACATATTTTTTATCAAAAGCTTTACCTGGCGGAGGAAGCCCAGACCCCAGTGATGATACCACAGGATTCGGAGCAGAGGGAGGAGGGGGTGCATCTGCAAACAGCTGATGAGGGCGGTCAGCCTGGGAGAGTGGGTTCTGTGCTGCCAGAAGTCGTTCAGCGGCTGAGCCATGGCGCTCGCCCTTGGAGTCCTTCTTGAAAGCATAGGACACGGTGATTGGGCGGTTACAGAGGTACTGCCCATTCATGGCCTCAATCGCTGCATCCGAAGCATCAAATGAAGCAAAATTAATAAAGGCATAACCTTTGGAGTTGCCTGTGTCAGGGTCCCGCATAATCTTGGGTGTTTGTAAGATGACCCCAAAGGCGCTAAAAGTATCATAAAGCAATTTCTCATCGATCTCTGGGTCCAGGTTCCCAATGAAAATGTTGGCCCCCACATCCAGGTTTTTGTTGTGAGCTGATGCCTTGTTCACCCGTATTGGTTTCCCATAGAGTTTGATCATGTTCATGATCTTAATGGCATAGTCAGCATCTTCCTCACTCAAGAATTCCACAAAGCCATAGCCTGGGGGAGTGGAAAGAAGAGGTTAACAAGTGATTAAAAATGAGGTATAACTCATTTGCCTTCTGAAGCACAAAGAACAAGAAATAATAAACTCACTTCAACTGAGAATGGTTCCAGAAACAAACTGTGAGTTAGGCTTAAGAGAAAAAAATCCTTAGTTTGCTCATTCCAAAATAGTTATGAATACTGCTGGGGGCCTCCTGGAGCAGCCTGTCCCCTCAAAACATAACTGCAATTCTTGCCGTGTACTCACCTTGGTGCTGACCAGTGACTCTATCCTTTGGCATGTGGGTGTTGACTACTGGCCCTGCCTGGAGAAATAGCTCCCACAGCAGTGGTTCGCTAACCTTCTCATCAAGGCCCCCCACATACACGGTGGCATCTGGAGGACAGGATTAGGAGGTTAGGGCAGAGATGAGAGGAAATAGGGAGGTGACGGGAACATGAAGATGGAACCCAGGCGGGGGATTGGGGGGTGGAGACAGGGTATAAGAGCAAAGAGGGAAAGAGAGAAAAAAAAAAACGACGTTAGCTTAAGCCCTTACACCTCTTCCTTTCCAGAAAACAGATAACCTTCTTAAGTCTAACTTGGAGTTCTAGTGCAAATTCACTTTATTTTTCCTTTTTTTTTTGAGTGGGAAGGCAGCAGGGGATTGGACATAGCATCACACCTACAGGCCTCAGCCTGCACCCGTCCATCCCGTCCCCAGCAGGCATCTGGGCAGGTCTGGCACCCTTCGGAATGGCCCAATCTCCCGCCCCGGAGGAAACACTGCTGGCCCTAATCGGGGCCCCCCAAACTCCCTGAGATCATTCCGGGCTTGTCCCCTCCAGTCACCCTGGTTCCGCTCGGAGATCGGCCCGGCCGCCATGGTGAAAGAGCTCCCGCCGTCTCCACACAACGATCCCGCCCCCTGACCTCAGTTACAATTTCCACCTCCGGCGCGAAAGCTGACGTAAGGCGGTGGGCGGGCCCTTAGGCAGGGGAGGAGCCGGAAGCGGCCGCGGCCATCTTAGGAGCCGCTGATACTTGAAGCGGGGGAGGTGACGGTGTTTGAAGTGCGTCTGGGAGTTGTCAGCGCGGGCTGGCCAACGGAAACGCTCCGACACTCCTAAGGCAGTGCTAAACGGTAAAGGGTCACACTGCTCCCGAAAATGTTAATTCAAAAGCTGAGAGAACAAAACTTCACTTTTCATGTATTTTGTAGCCTTCTTTCGTTTCCCAGAGAAGGGTGTGCTGAGGAACCCCCAATGCAAGGCGTGGAGGCAGCTGTCCACCCCGACCCGCAGCCTTTGGACAGATAGGGCCTCACAGCCCCGGCATGGGCTTGAGGTATTTCGTTTTTCCTCAGCGAGGGGATTGCGGACGGTCTGAGCTCGCCTAGGCGTTATTGCATAGAGAGTGAGGGGAACCTGAGGCTCAGAGGTGGAGTGATAGCAAAGCTGAAGGGTGGTTGACACTGAAGCCCAGAGTCCTGCGTCTCAACGTCCAGAGCGCACCCTGACCCATCCCCTTATTTTCTTAGCAATAATATGGTCGGTACCTTCCTCTCTTGTGTCA
Source organism: Kogia breviceps (assembly GCF_026419965.1). Classification (NCBI taxonomy): domain Eukaryota; kingdom Metazoa; phylum Chordata; class Mammalia; order Artiodactyla; family Physeteridae; genus Kogia; species Kogia breviceps. The sequence goes on from NC_081310.1 coordinate 82,201,861, forward strand.
CACCCCCTTCGCCCACCCCCACCACCACTCTCTTACCTAGGTTCCTTTATTCAGACACAAGAAACAGTGCCAGCAGCGTGTATAAATATTGTGCTTTAATGAACTCCTTAAATAGAAATGTCACGACAAAAATATACAATTGCAAGAGACAGGGTGTCTCCCATACCCACAGAAAACTGTAAATGAAGTAGAAATCGGAATTAAAGGAGTAGCAAGAGGAAGTGAGAAGGAGGTCTGTAGGCCATCTTGTTGACACTGATAAATGGTATCTCTGATCTCACAATATACCAGCTCAGTATCCAAAATTTCCATCCAAAAGGGATGGCATTGCCCTGAAAAAAAGATGCGATCATATTCTGGATTGTTTTTGTTTCTTAATTCTTCAAATCACAAGAAACTATTTAAACCAAACAGGGCAGAGTAAGAGTTGGATAAGGTTAGCACCACCCATCTGCATGGAAACTCAAGTCAGTGAGCTTGTTTAAGGGCTGGTGTATGAAAGCTGAGGCAGCAAGACCAGGTAAGAAAAATTGAAGGATTAGACAAAACTCTCCCTCACCCCAGACCACCCTCTGCCCTGCCCGTGAGAAAGCCAGCAATTTCAATGGGACTGGGAGAGAACGGTATTTGGATTTCTTTTCTTGGAGTGATCCTCAGGAGATATTCTTGGTGTCCATTTCCTTAATAACTCTTGAAGATGGGCTAGCTCAGCCTGAAGGCCAGAGATCGTGGGAGCTGAGAGTCCCATCTGGGGAGGGGGTGAAGAGAGGCAAAGAGGAATATTATTTTAGCTGTAGCTCTCTGCTCCTGGCATCCTTAATTCTCTTTCCCCCTCCAACTATGCCCTAGTTTCCACTTGATATTAGTCACAAGCAGTTTCTCCACACTCTTAGACCTATCCACTTTGATACCAACAAGAATGGTACCTCACTTCCCAGACCCCCAGCTCTTTCCCTTTCCAGCTCCTGGAAACATCTGGTTTCTCCTAGAACTTCTGGTTCAGCAGTCAGGCCCCTTCTCCCACTCCCAGTCCCTGTTTTTCCTTCTCACCTGGACCTCAGGCCTTCCCCTCAGGTAGCAGCGTCTCCAGAGCCTGATTTGGGGTCCCAGATATCCAGGCAGCAGCAGCCCCGGGGGTAAAGGGCAAGCTCCCCAATGTGAGGGGAGCCCCCACTCCTGATCAGCCAAGCTTTCAGAGGAGATAGCAGGTCGAGGGAGCCAACGAGAAGAGACTGCCAGCAGGGAGGGACTGTCCCGCCAAGGACAGAGCTGATTCAGGGGGGTCAGGGCCCCTCTAGAGAAGAGCCACACAGAACTGGGGGGCCCAGGAACCATGAAGCTTGGCTAAGGAAGAAAGGGAAATCAACTGGCAACCTAGAAAACTGATGACCCCAGTTTCCCCAAACTGGGTCAGGAAGGAATGTCCAGCTGCCACCCACTCAACACTGCACGTGTGATCAAACTACAAGCCTCCCCCTGAGAACTCTTTATCTGCTCTCCTTATTAGCCTTCAGACTCGGCCTCAGGACTGATTAAAGTTGATTTTAGGGAAACATAAAAATGTTTGCGTGAGACAGGAAGACTAATAAGGATGAGGAGGACAAAAAAGATGCCTTATGTTAACTTTAGGATTTCTGTCTTCCTGGGGACAGTCAGGGACTATAAATGACAGCTAACAGAAGAGGAGTGAGGAACTCAGACACTGTGTCTTTTCACTTCTCATCTAGTAGGATGAGCCTGTGAGAGAGAAGAATTTAGGAACTTTAGACACCTCACCTGCTGTCTAGGCAGCCAGGAATCTGGGCAGTGTTCTGGGTCATAGCCAAGATTATGAAATTGTAGAATCTGTTCCTTGCTGTAGCGTAAGTCCCAGTCCCAGACAGATAGCTGTGGGGTAACAGAGTTCCCAGCTGGGGGCTGGGAGTACCCTGCAGTATAGACTTGTGTATAGGTGTTGAACTGGATAGAGGAAACAAGAAAAGGATGGTTAAACAAACAAAAATATATAATCCTTCTCCCAAGTCTAGAGAGAAATCATGAAATTCTCATCTCTTAAGAATCAGATATAGGGTGAAAGTCCAGTCCTGAAAGTGAGCACCAACCTCCCCCTTTCCCATCCACAGACCTCACTTTTCATAATCAAGCTAAACTTCAGAGAGTATTGGGTTTTTTTGTTTTTGGGAGCCGCACTGCACAGCTTGCGGGATCTCAGTTCCCCAGGCAGGGACTGAACCTGGGCCACGGGAGTGAAAGCCCAAAATCCTAACCAGTAGCCCACCAGGGAACTCCCAGAGAGTTCTTCTTAATGGGGGAAAAAAATGACAAGTCAAAAATGGAAGTCACTGACCTGTCCACTCTGCTTTCCACGCTCCCAGGGAGTGTCTCTCAAGAATGTAAGGGTGTCAGGAACCCTGACGCTGTCATGAAGAGCAAGAAGGAAGAACTCAGAGAATTCAAACTCAGCTGGAGACTGCTGGAGGAGCTGCCAGACGCAATCAAGGAAGAGGAGAAACACTGGGGCCTGAGAAGAGGGAAATTAAGAGGTTGGAAGGGGTTATGGGGACCTAAATGGGGAGGATGACCAAATAATGGGATGAGGGGCACAGGAACAGAGGACACTAAGGAGGTCAGGGAGTGGAAATCTCAGTTGAGGCAGGGGGTTGTGGTCCCTCACTCATCTGGGCCTCCCTTCAAGTTTAGCCCAACCTCAGAACCCTTTGGACCTAATTCACCTCCGATGGATTTTACTATTTAATTTTCTCATCCCCGTACTTCTTAATAATACTCTCCCAGTACTCTCCCCAAACACTCTCACCTCTTCACCGGCCCCAGTTCCCCCAAGTCGGGTCAGGAAAGGATGTCCAGCTGCCACCCACTCTCGCTGCACTAGTGATTGGAAGCCAAGCAGTGTTCGGGCTTCAGGGGCTGAAAGCAGCTGGACGAGTGAAGAGAGGAGGCCATTGAAATCACGATCACCGCGCTCTGGGTGATAAAGAGGGATAAGGGACAAAGAAGGAAGGCCAAGAAACTAGGGCAGAAGAGAGTGAGAAAAAGAAACATGGCAAGAGGAAGTGAGCAGCACAGAGGGGGAAAGTTTGGGGTAGGTAGGATTGAGAGGGCACATAAAAGTGAAGAGAAAACAAAGACTTTGAGTGATTCACTTCATACACTCCCCCGAGATAGAAATACCCAGCTTCACACGTAGGAAGCAGAATCATAAATGTCCAACCAGCTTCCACATTTTCCTTCCCACCCCAACCCCAATCCCCATCCACTGATGGAAGGACAGGAACAGAGGGCTGAGAACCCCTCTGTTAGGGACCACAAGCTTAGTGGGGAGGCAGAGGTAGCACTGAAGGATAAGTTAGAGCTGATGGGTAGTTCCTAGCAAAACGAGAGGATGCTAGCACTGGGAGGGGACAAGGAAGCTTTATAGGTCTCCCTCCCTGAGCAGAATCCAGTCAGGTGAGTAAAGAAAAAAGACGAGGAATGGAGTGGGTTGGCCCAAGAAACTCACCTTGAAGTACTACAGAGCGAGCCCTGGATGTCACTAAGACTGAGATGTCACTGGCCTTTCGAAGACAAGACCTAGAGGGGTGGGTGAGGAAGAGAAGGGGAGAACAACAAGCCTGGAGGAAGGAAATGATGGGTCATGGGATACAATAGAGACAGACTCCCAATTCCTGCACCCTCTCCTTCTAAGGAGCAACAAATAACAGTCTTCTTGGGGAATCAAGGAGAAGAGTTAATGGAAGACCATTTAGGAGTCAGAGGGAGTACCTGACATAGTCCAACCATCGTGTTCCATCCAGAGCTGAGAGCCATTTATCCTCAGCCACAGATGAATCTGAGAGAGAGTAGAGGAGTCAGAAGGGCAAAAAGATCAGGAGAACTGGGGGTTCAGGATCCAGAATTAAGAAGGGTTAATCATAAGTTGGGTAGTGGTTGCTTAGGTCTGGGGATAGGAATCAGAAGTAAGTATAAATGGCTATGAGGTTTCTACAATTAAGTTGTGGTGATGGTTGTACAACATTGTAAATACAATGAAATGCATTGAATTGTCCACTTAAGATGGGTGAAGGGTGAATTTTATGGTACATAAATTATATCTCAATAAAGCTTTTTTTAAAAAAGAATAACCTGAAGTCAAGAAGACAGGAAATCAGTGAGTCTGTGGGAGATGGGAGTTGAGTAGAAAACTAAGAATCATTGGATTGAAGGGGTACTCATCCATAGCAGGCAAAAGGGTAAACCAGGTTAGGGTCAGCAGACCTAGAGATGGGGTAAGGGGTCAAAGTTTATCTCACCAGGCAGGCAGAGGGCCCTCAGCCTCAGGTGGGCAAGTTGGACATCTGCAAGACTGGGGAGCTCATCCATAGTGTCTACCAGGACAACATCTGAATGCCCAGCCTGGAGCATCGACTCCACTACTCTGGAGGGGAGAGAGTCAGAAAGTAAGGGAAGGTGTCTGCCCTGAATATCTAACGCTTGATTCTTCTCATCAAACCTCCCCTCACCTGATATCCTCCTTGTTGGGGTCACTGGCTGTATAGAAGCCGCCACAGCGGAGAAGATCACTACCCCCAGGGTGATGCCAGGACAGGCGCTTCATGTGGATGAGAGAAGGATCACTGAGGGAGAAACTCCTAGCCCCACCCTGCCCTTGCCCCCACACTGACCTCACAGGGATCCCCTCCCTCCACAATGACCCGTAACCTCCCATGACCCTCTAATTCCCAACCGTTACCCTCACCCTCACACTGACCGGTCCACGGCTCTGATGGAAGTGGCCAAATGCTCTCCTGACCTCACTGTCCAGAGTTCGGTTCGGGACCCAGAAGTAACGGGGGAGGCTGTGAAATTGAGAGTTATGTCACAGCTTGGCTCAGTGACCTTATTATAATGCAAACCTGTTATTACAAGGAAGCTGCTTAGGAGGGGATCATTCCAAGGGATCTCAAGTTTAGAGATCTAGGAGTTAAAGGGGATAGCTTTGCGGATGTCCTAGGAGGCTGGAGTTTGTGGGAAGTCCTAGTTTTAGAGGATCAGAGAAGTGTGGGAAGATTGAGGGGGCAGCAGGGGTTGGGTGGACTGGGGGATCACCTGGTGGCTACGTCGAACCTCTCGTTGACGGTGCTGACCCTCCAGCCCCTGGCCCCCTGCTTTTTCCGCTCAATCTCCCAGTCTTCTGATGTCTCCAAGAGGGGAATAGGTGGTTTTCTGGAACCAGAACTATGGCCTAGGGCAGGAGGGAGGCACAGAGGAGGAGGAAGAGGAACCAGAGCCACTCAGCTCTTTTGTCTCAGCAGAAGCCAGCTTCTGCTTTTTCAGACTCTTTACCCTTTCCTTATCCTAAAGCCTCCACACTCACCAGCCTTGCTCAGGGTGATGCCTGCATACTGTTGGGCTTGACTGTTCTGAGCTCTGGCTTGGACAATGGCCATGGTCACCTGTAGAAGAAAGGACATCCCATCCTTTGTCTCAGACTGAAGTGAAAAGAAGGAAATAGGGCTCATGTGTTGCTCCACTGTCTTTGCTGCCAATAGAGAAGAAAAGCGAAGGCAATCCCCAACAAAGGGAGCTTCCACAGGTCATGGGGACTGGAGTCAGGGTAACACATTTAGGACCACAGAATGACAGAATGGTAATTCTGGGAGGAATCTTGGGGATAATCTTATGCAACCCTCCCTGTTTTTCAAAGGAAGAAACTTGTCCGCAGTTACACTCCTGATAATTGGCAGAGCTGGGCTAGAATTCAGGCCTTTACTCTCACTGTACTATCATTTTAGTCACTCCTTGAGAGAAGCAGAGAGAATGATGAGCGGGATCTTGGGAGACAGGGGACTATTGGGAGTTTCCAGGGAAAGGATGCCAAGGTTCTAAGGGGAAGAGGGGTCCTTGGGCTGGAGGCCTCTTACCTGAAAGGCCTGTGGCTCTAGTCCTCCAGCCTCGAAACCAACTCTGAGTAGCCGGAAGTCTTGGCCATGAATCAGAATCTCCTCAGGGATAAATTTAAGCAGGGACCCGGGACGGAGGAGCTGGACTCGGGACAGGCCATTCACTGAAGTCAAGAGTTAGAGAGCGGTATAGCCATGGATCAGGGTCCCTCTAGAGGAACTCTTCCAGCCCATCCCACTCCATCCACTTAGGCTGTCGTCTGAAAATAAAGGAAGGATGAGGAGGGGTTCCGACACCGCCAGTGAGCCCCTTCACCAAACTCCCACACTTACCAGCCTCTAATCGCCCAATGTTGGCCAGGGAAAAATCATACTCACTGCTCAGGGGAGTCTCCTAGAGGAAGCACATGAACTGATGCTAAAGACATCTGACATCTCATTCTTTGTCCTACCTTGGCAGCCCTAACCTCTCTAGAGATGATCCCCATGGACAATCCCTGATACTCTCAGAAGACAGCCCTTAAGCATAACTCTCACTTTCTCACTTCCTGTAATGTTTGTCTACATCTTCTAGACTCCCCTACCCACTTCCCACTAGTTGTCCTTTGCACTGCCCTAACCTTCTCACCTGACTCCGCTGCCATCCACAGGGCTGGAAGGTGACCCTCAGGTTGCTGCAGATCAGGGTTCCAGGCAGTTCAGGTTCCAGCCCTTTCCTCACCCCTGGGGCCCATGCTAGGATCTGCTCCCCTGCAGGGCAAGAAGGGAAGCCAGGTTATGACAGTTCCCAGTGCTGCCCACACTTGTATACACCCACTCCTCTCAGACAGGAGGATCTAACCAGGGAAGATTAAGATCCTCCCCTAACCCCACTAGAATGAAAGCTTAGGAGGAGAGAATTTATATTCTTTTACTCTAGAGCCTAGAAAGTGCCTGGGACATAGTAGGCACTCAAATATTTATTGAATAAGTAAATGAGAAAAGAAGTAACAGGGTCAAGAAAACAGAGGGACCAATCAAGGTCCAAGCTCCCAGCCAGCCCTGGACAGAGAAGAGAGCAAACCTCAGGCAGAAGCACTTTGAGCCAGGAGAGGAGTACAGAGGTACCTTTGGTGAGGTTTGAAACAAGGTCTGAGGAGCATGAAATGTGGAGGAGTCTTTGGAGATCAAAAGTATTGGAAGGGCATTATTACCTGGGAGACATCCAGATGCCAGGCAGCTGCCAAGCTGATGACTCCTGGGCTCTGGCATCCCACTCCCCTGGACAGACTTTGGTCCAGAGAGCTGCGAAGGGTGTAGGGTTAATCCCTAGGCCTCTCCAGTCCTGGGGTCTGGGGTTACTTCAGCAACCACCTCTGGAGGCCTACGCTCAGACACTCAGGAGAAACTGAGATCAGTGGCTGTGGGGAGCTTAGCGGGGGCGGGGCGGGGGGTGGTGGTGGCAGATAGTTAAGGGAAGGGCTGGTTAATGGATAATGAGACAATGAACTTGAGACTGCAAAAGAGACCAAGCTCCATCAACTGAGTTGATATGAGACACACCCTCCTCCTCCTCTAGATCCTTTTCTTCCCTCTTTCTCCACACCATCCCCATTCACACCCTCTTGCCAACACCCCCCTCACGCAAGCCCGTTTCCTCTCCTTACCCCCATCTCTGGCTCCTCCTTCTGGGGGGCGACGTTGAAACTCTGGCCCCGGCCCCCCCACCACATTTCTCTGGCTCCATCCGGGGATGGAGCGGTCAAGGGTGGGAAACCTCGAGGATGCTCAAGCCCCTTGGGGAGAGGCTGAATCTTGTAGGTGGGAGGAGGGAAGTCAGGGAGAGGGGCAGGAGGAAGATTCAAGGGAAAGGAGCATTTGAGGTGCAAGGAGCGCTCTTTGGGGTCTTTTGAAAGGTGTGTCCAGCCCAGCTAGAGAAGGCTCCTCGGAAACTTCAGTCGACTCTGGAGAGGGCGGGAGAGATGCCCAGCCCCTTAAAGGAGAATACACACAATTTTGGAAAAGTGGAGAGGAAGTGGAGGAGCCTAAGAAAGGTGAGGAAAAAATGGGGAAGTGAGAAAATACCCAGATTCCCCACTTTACCCCAAACCCAGATCCTATTGTCTTCCTGTTCATGAGCATTGGAGACTTTGAGGGGAGCAGTAATGCCAAGTATTAAACTGGAATCATTGGGCCACTTCCCTGGACTCTCACTGATGACTTCCCTGGGAAGCTGTTTTTGGTTTTTTGTCTTCTTAAAGGGGGTGGGGGTGGGGGTGGGGGTGGGGGGAATGTTAAAGTAGTGCAGACTTGCTTGCTGCCTCCCCTTACAGACCTAACACAAGTGGTTGAGAAGAAATTTATTAATGGATATTGGCCCTCAGGGTATTTTTGCCTGGGGAGGGAATTAGAGAGGGGGGTGAGTTAAAGTGTTTTTGTGTATCCTTCTCCAGAGAGCATGAAACACATCTCATGTGAAGGGTCCCGTGGAAAAGTAGGGAGAGAAATGGAAACATCTGCAGGATACAGACACAGGTACAGGTATGTTTACATGCAAGTTCTGGTGGGGGGGAGGGTGGGGGAGGGCCAAGGAAAAGATCTTACCACTTAATCCAACACACACACACACACACACACACACACACACACACACACACACACACACACACACACAAAACCAACCAGCTGGAAACTAGAGCCCATTCCAGGTACAGGAGCCCTCCCTCCAGCCCAGACATCAGATCTCCAAGTTAATGATTCATGTTAAGGTCTTTGAAGGCTGAGGGTTGGAAACCTCTGTTAAGTGCAACAGTCCCATCCCCCCACCCTCCCCCTTGCAACCCAAGAAGCAAAGATGGGTGGGGAGGACACTAGGAGGGAAGTAAAGGAACTGTAGGCAATGGCGACTGGGGGTAGGAATGCAAAAATTTACCTTTAGGTATGAAAAAGACAGAAAATAAAATACAAAGTAATGAATTCATGAGCTGCTGTTTTATTTATTTTGAGTTTGTACATTGGCAGCAGTTCTTAGGTGGGGGCCCCAGTTTTCCAGTGACAACTCTCTCCCCCCCCCACCCCAGCACACACACCCTTCCGGCCTCAGCTTTAAAAGTTCCCTGTCTTGGCTGCAACTGTGGAAATAGTGAAGATATTCTGAGGCGGGGAGTCAGTGTGGAACAGAGAGGCATACACCTGCTAGGAAGGTAGCCCAGAAGCCTGATTCTAGAAGTCTTAAAAGCTACCAAGCCCCACCACCCCCACCTGCATTCCATCAGCCTCAATCTCTCGGGGGGAAGAAAATATTTCCCAAGGTCTGTGGCAATAGGAAGAGCTGTGTACCACAATTTAAAAATCCATTATCCACTTTCCTTCTCCCCACCACCCTTCATTCAAGAGCCTCATTCTATTCTTTAATACTTGAGGTGTAGGAGCAGCAGAGGAATACAGAGAAAAAACATCAGGGGAATGGTGGAAGGTCAGAGGCAGAAAAAAGATGGGTGACTTAGATCAGCACCTCACCAGGAATGCAAAGGGGGCAGCAGCTGAGGGTTAAGTAACAGGAGGCCCCCCTCTGTCCATTCTACACACACCCAGTAGAGGTTTAGTGGATGAAAGGAAGGGTGAAGAGGCAAGGGGCTGTATCAGATTTTTCCATTTTCAGAATCCTGGTCTGGTTGCAGGTTTGTGCCAGGAGTGAAGGCTGCTGGGAGGGGCAGCTAGAGGAAGGAGGTGGAGCTGAGTGACTCACAAGATGAGTCACAGATCCAGTTATAAGCACAGAAACGAGGCCAAGGTCCTCCCCACCCCCACTCCTCGCTGCGCCACTGTCAGCCAGCTTCCCTTTCTCTTTCCTACTGCCCCTTACCCAAGTGGCCAGTGAAGGGAGCTGGCATGGATAAAGTCTCCATGGGGGATGTCATGATATTTTGCTAGTCAACTTAAGTTCAGGGGGCAAAACAGCCTGTAATTTGCAGACCAGGTATCTACAAAGTGAAAGAGACAGACTGCCTACATGAGTCACTGAATCTGTTGTTGAAGGGCCTGGAGGGAAAAAGAAATTAGAAAAATCTGGGGTGCAGGTGATTCCAGGCCGAGAAGGGGCTTCTGATTCTGTCTTCTCACCTGTGGTTGTATGTCTGGGGCACTGACTCCTTAGAGGAAGAAGAGGACACAGAGTCCAGAGGTGTCCAAGTAACTGGGGACAATTATCTTTGAACCTCCTTTATTGGGAAAGATAAAATGTGACTGGAACCTTGGACATGTGGCTGTTTAGAAAGTAGTTGGGAATAGCAAAAGCTAGGTTCTCAGAAGTCATTCAGAATCAGCTCCATTCCTTCCAGCTCAGTATCATTCCCAAATATACAACAAAAAGTCATTGCTAATTTCTGTTGTGTTGGTCCATGAGCTTTAGTTTCACTTGAGAAGAAACAGCCAACAGGAGACGGAAGGAACTTCCCTCCAGGCCCTGTACAGCACTGAGTTAAACACCACCCACACTCCATAAAGAGACTGAATCTTTAAAAAAAAAAAAACAACAAACTTTTAATATAATCTTTTACTTTTGTTGTAGAATCCAGTGTGAGGGAAAAACGTTTGGTTAAATCTTGTAACTCTCAATAAAACCAGCATAGATTAAGGGAGGAATTTGGAGGCCTCTCCTATAGTATACTTGCTCCATCAGGGCTGAGATGGAGAACGTAGGGTGGAGGGGTAGCACTGTCTTAAATCAAAAGGGGAAAAATAAGAGCCCTGAAAAATGTTCCCTCTCCAATAAAAACCTCAGTAGGTACCCCAGTGCCTGGATTAAAGGAACTAGATGCACTTATTTAAGCCTGAGAGATATCATCCCTCAACCAGGGCTTAGGGGTCTGCCTCTCCACTTCACCCACACCCTCCTTAACTAAGGAATTTGGCTCATTTTGAGTGCACATCATGTACCCTTCTCCTCCCTTTTCCCCAACACAGTAATTGCATGACCTTGCCTCTTCCACCCCCTCATCCTCCCCAAATACCATAAACCAACCAGTCTGTCTTCATTTTGCAGGCATTATTTTTTCACCACCCTCCCCCATTCCACAGCCCTCTCAAAGGATGAAGCAAAAACAAACTTTACTCATCCCTATGGAAAAACATCCATTGACTCAGGGTCCCTCATCTTTAGAACAGAGAGGGTTTTTTTTTTTAATGTGTCAATAAATAGTTACCTTCCCAAATTAAAAAAAAATTTTATTTCTTAATGAAAAAGCTAGAGGGCCTAAATAAAGCCCTATTTGACCATATTCACCCCTAGGCCACCCACCAGAATTTCCACCTTTTCTATTTGAAAAGAAGTCAAAAGCAGTTGGGATTGGTTCATTTATAAATCAGAACAAAAGCAAACATGACACAAGGTTTCCGTTTTTGTTCATTTGTCCTCAGTTTTTAAAAACAAAAGTATTAACTAGAATCTAATAACAGGTCAAATCCAAACACAGCAGTCCAGTGGAGAATCAACTTTCCTGGTTTTATTCTCTGGGAAAGTCCCTGGTCTGTTTCCATTTCTATTGGTCCAGGCCAAAATCCTATGATATAGATGGATGCCTACTGGAAAGCTAGGTGAGCTATGCAAATTCTCAGTGTGAGTTTGAGCCACCTGTTGTTTGGGTGCATGTTAGGGGACGAAGTTCATAAGGTGGTGGTCTCACCAGTGTTGTTCTAACCCCGGAAACAGGGTAAGGTGAGCAAGGCACTCACTTTGGGCACAAAATTTAAGGGGTGCCCCAAAACCCAGTAACCAAGATACTATTTTAACACAGTATATTTTGAAAATCAAAACTAATGTAAAAAAATCCACAATGAATAAAGTATCAAAATTTTAAATAAAGACAGGATTCAACCCGTACTTGCTCAATTCAGCGTTCCTTCCCTCACTCTAACCCCAGTCCTGTTGGATTCTGTCATTTTTAAGATTCTGATATTTTCTTCATCATGGATTTTTTGCATTAATTTTTTTAAAATACTGCATCAAAACAGTATTTATCTTGATTACTAAGTTTTTGGTATCTCCTTAAGTTTTGAACCTGAGGGGCATGCTTGTCTCACACTAGTCCCAGTCCTGCCCAGAAATATATACATACCCTCCTTTGGAACCTATCTCCTTTGACCTCATTGCTTTCTTAACACCAGGTTTGTTTTCAAATAAAAGCCTAAGAATTAACAGCCACGGAAATTATTAAATCAACAATCAGATTTAGAAAATAAGTGACTTTTCAAGTTTGTTGAGGAGAAAGGAAACTTTCTAAATTGTGAGCAGTTCCAATGAATAGGACAGTCTTGGCTGGCTTTGTTACCAAAGGGGAGATGGGATGACAACTTTCCTGATTGGGCAGAAGCAACACAGGGCAAACACGAGTCCCCCTAACACACACACCCAGCCCATGTCTGCCTTGGATCAAATGTGGGGATTACATTCCACAGGATGGTTTATGAGTACATACCTCAAAAGAGAAATCCAAATACAGAAAAATAGCCCCAATTAACACTCTGGACACTTAAGTACACTTATTCCCCTTCCTCATATGCACCCAGGAGTGTATACAATTGCATAGTTGAGTTTTTTTTCCCCCAGAAAAAAAAAAAAAATTAAGAAAAGGGAAAATTGGCCCAGGATAGGTCCTCCAGTTTAAAGCTCTTAGAAATGGTGCTGGCCAGAGCATAGGCTGTCCAGACTTGTGCTTTGTGCAAAATGCAAAGGAGCTCCCCCCTACTGTGTCCACAGACCCACTCCCACCCTCTGGGGAAAAGGATGGGGGGGTGGGGAGGAAGGGGGAAATCCAAAGACAGATCAGCTCATTGGGAGTAATCTGTGATCTGTGGTTATAGTTCACTAAAATATATTTCTCTACCTTTTTATAAATTGCCCCAACCCCTACCCCAAGTTTCAACATCAGTCCTATTATCAAAAATATCTCTTCTTACAAAGTATTTTTATTATTTTAATAAACTAACCACAGATTAAGGTCAGCTATGGCTTAACAAAAGAAGCCGGGACATTAAGTTCATTCTCCAAAAGTAGAGAGGAAGGAGAAAGAATCACTTAAATAGGAGGAAAAAAAAATATTTTAAAAAATGTTTTTGCTTGCTGGGGTCTTTCTGTTTCTTTTCTTTAAAAAAAAAAAAAAAAAAATTCCAAAAACTAAGTTGCTTTCTACAGAAACACAGCAGCAGAGGATGGTAGTGCTCTATTTAGGTTTTTGGTTTTGTTTGAAACAGTCTGGCCAAAAGTCTGTCCTCCTCCCACCCCCATCCCAAGGCGCACTCAAACCCAATATGTGGTTATTGCTAGTAGTTAAAAAAAGATCACCTCTGCACCAATTCACCTGGAGAAAATTCAACACACACAGCTGCTCTTCTCATCATTCTCTTGCCTTCCCCAGAGGGAACTTTTGTTGTTGTTGTTGTTTTTTAATAAAATTAAAGTCTTTAAAAAAAAATCACAACCTTCTTAGCTCAGCCCTCAAAAAGGATGAGAAAAAGATAGGGGGCAACTGGCAATCTCCTCTCAAACTAGAAGGGATGACAGATGGCTGTTTAGAAGGAAATCAAACTCAAGAGGAAGAAGATTCCCCTTTTAAGTTCCTCCCTTTCCCATCTCACTAAACTGATTTAAGCCAGCCCCCTCCTAATAAGCATCCATAAGCACACATTACTGCCTTGTCTTTCCAGATCCTTCAGGAGGAAAAATTTATCCAACACTAAATTTCTACCTTAATTCAACTCAATAGCAAATTTGACTAATTTCCCAGTTTCCCTCCACACTCCCAACTCCAACCACCATGTGCTTTTTTCCAACCTAAAAGAACTTTGGTCTGTTTTTTCTTTTATTGACTGAGAACCTCCTTTGCCAGTTCCTCCCCCAGACTTCTGCCCACCTCCCCACCCCCTCACATCAAATCTTCCCTTACACTTTCCCTTAGGTCCTGGGATGGACCCAAGGGGTTATGACACAGAGTTACCATCTTTCCCCCCTTGTACCTCCTCAGTACCATTAAGTCAAGATGGGCAATGGACCAGTACAGCCCTTGAGGCACCATCCAGCCCTGACCTGCCCTTGCCAGCCTGGCAGCTCTCCAGAGCATACACACTTAAAAGTTTCTGGCCAGGCTCACACAAACATTACTGCATTTGCCCCATCAACATGGGGGCTGGGTCTTATGAGCCAATTAATTGAGCTTAACTTTCTTTGTTTAGCCCCCTTGCCCTCCAAGGTTTCCCCATTCAGAACCTGTGCACCAGCAGCTCCCCACCCGGTTCACGTTCCCTTCTCCTCAGTTCTTCCCTGTAACAGCAGGAGCAGAAGTTGTTTGTCTCAGGGTGTCCATAGAAGCTGCAGTTCGGTTGTTTGCATTTGGTCTGGGTTGGGGGAAGCCCCCGGGGACCTCCAGCCCATCCATCTGGCTCAGGGGGCTCTCTGTAGCCGTTGCTATAGGAATCAGCCACGCGGAAGTGGGGTGGTAACAATGCACCCCTGTGAACTCCATCCTTGGAGTGACTGCCTGGCTCCAGAGAAGGGATGCTGTCCTGATGGGGGTAGGGTCGCCCAGGAGGGCACTGTCTGGGGAAGGTGGCATATGGTGGCAGGCCCCCCCCACATGGCCCCCCTGCCATCTGCCTCCGGGGCTCCTGGCAGTGGACTCCACCCCCAGAAGGCCGAGGGACAGTAAAGCCACCGGGGTAGCCAGTAGACAACGCCACCACCTTGGACTCTGCTGGAGGGGCAGTCAGCAGCTCCTCCCCGCCATCTGGCTCTGGCTTTTTGGCTGGAGGAGGCCCACTCCCTACCCCTCCATTCATGATCTTCCTCTCTGCCTCCTTCTGCTTCTGCTCTGCCAGGAATCTCTCCTCAGCATCAGAAAGGTAGCGTTGGATCATCTCCTCCTGATATTGGTGACGGTGACCCATCTTCAGGGTTCCAACAAAAATAAACTTCCCCTCCCCTTGCATTGCAATCCTCAAAATGCTCAGGCTTTGCATCACCTCCTGGCTATACTTGCTCCCTCCATTACCAACAGACTCAGATGTGGGCTTCTCAGTTACAGGCCCATCCCCAGCTGCCTCCTCCTTGCCACCCTTCCAACTCTTCAGTGAGTTTTTCTTCTTCTTCTCCAGTGTCTCAGTGCCACTGCTTACCCCCAACCCTGTTCCCATCCCTCCAGGCTTAGAACCCTTGCTGTGCATCAGGCCTCCCATGTTCTTCTTGAGCTTGCTGCCCAAGGTTTTGCCAAAGCTGCCCAGTTTGTTAGCCACAGAATCTGCTCTTTTCTTGTCCTTTTCCCGATCTCGTTTTGACTTCTCTTTCCGCTTGCTGCCCTCATTGCTGGCAGAACTGCTGCCAACTGACTCCTTGTCTGATTCCCCAGACTCAGGAGTGGACCGGGGCTCATCTCCAGCTGAGGCTGTCGGGGACTCAGGCTGGGCCAGGGGAGCCTGGAAGAGACAAGAACGTAGCTGACAGATATAGGATGGATAAACAACAAGGTCCTACTGTATAGCACAGGGAACTATATTCAATATCCCATGATAAACCATAATGGAAAAGAACATTAAAAAAGAATGTCTCTATGTGGATAACTGAGGCACTCTGCTGTAGAGCAGAGATTGCTACCACATTGTAAATCAACTATACTTCAATAAAAAAAAATTTTAATTAAAAAGAAAAAAAGAATGTGACTGACAGTTATCCCATTGGTCTGGGTTGAGGGAAGCCCCCAGGAACCTCCAGCCCATCCATCTGGCTCACAGGGCTCCCTGCAGCTGTTGCTATAGGAATTAGCCATGTGGAAGAGGGGTGGTAACACCCCTATGAACTCCTTCTTTGGCGTGACTCCCTAGTTCCAGAGAAGGGTTGCTGTCATGACAGGGGAAGGGTCACCCAGGAGGGCACTGTCCTTCCCCAGCTCATCAGCCCTCCCATGAACCAGGGAAAGAGGTATCTAATATCTAACTTTTATCTCACCCCCTGCAATTTGATGCCTTTCTATTAATAAGGAGATACCAAAATGAAGCCTGGATTTTGCTCTTCTAGAACAATGGGCAACTATACAAATATATGGCCTCTGGGTGAGGAGGGAGAATATTCTATAGACACTAGAATGGCCTTTATTATAAATTTCTCTATGCCAAATTCTGCTCAAAATTAATCTCAAGGAAGTCTTGAATAACCACCCCAAGTCTTAACCATTCTGCATCCCCTCAAGTTCTAGACATTCAGCACTGGAGTCCATCAGTTGGCCCTTGCTCCTGTGCTCCTGTTCTATGGATAATAATGACATCCTCAGAACCTACTGTATCAGGAGCTCTTTAAGCTATTCTGTCTCCTCTGGTGCCCAACACAGAGGTCTATGTACAGAGGGCTTGGAACAAAGTAATAAAAATCTCAAGTTCACCAAAAAGTTCAGAAAACTTTTCTTGAAGAGTGTGTTTTAGTATCAGAAAGAAGAGCCTGGCTGGTGATAAGATATACAAAGGGCACTAACAGGTAGAAAGGCAAGAAAAAGTGTCGTTTGGAATTTATCTGATATTTTCTAGTTATTCCTAACCTTGAATCATAAGCCACTACTAAGAAGAGACTCAGAAGGAACCACCACCAGATTTCCTTGTTCTCCCTGACATGAAAATGAGGACATGCAAGGGTGGCGTGGGAGAAGTCCTCACCTGTGCATCCGAGGACACTGGG
Source organism: Kogia breviceps (assembly GCF_026419965.1). Lineage (NCBI taxonomy): Eukaryota > Metazoa > Chordata > Mammalia > Artiodactyla > Physeteridae > Kogia > Kogia breviceps. The sequence continues at coordinate 82,218,451 of NC_081310.1, forward strand.
ATCCATTTCACATTCATGTAGCCATGCAGCAGATGCAATTTGACCTCTAGGGACAGGATTACACTGTGAAAAGGAGAAAAAAAGAATTTCAAAATACTGTGACCTTTAAAAAGCCGAGCAGTGTGATCCATTTGGGAGGTAGGGTGGGATAGGGCTACATGGCTGGGAACTCAGACAGGGTTGAGTTTGAATTAGGGCTCCACCAATTACTAAGCTTTATGACCTTGAGCAAGTCACTTCAACCTCCCTGAAACTCAGGGACGGGTTGATAATGGGTATAGATAATAATATCTATCCTGCAAGGTTGCTGTGAAGATTAAAATAGTATTTGAAAAGGGCCCAGCACAGTGTCTGGAAACTAGGAAATACTTCCTAAACAGCAGCCACTATTATTGTTGTTGCTGTAAGTATTACTCAGAAGGAGCTTTTCATAATTAGGTGAGAACTTATTTAAAAAGCCATAAACGCTGGGTTTTTAAATCAAACCATCTCAGTTGGGTTCAGTTTTAGGAGCCCGAAGAAGGCGGCACTGGCTAAGAGGTAAGGGAGGAGCTTTTATATTCATAAGCTCTTAAGGGAAGTTTGGAGGCAGGAGGAAGCCAACTTCTGGGAGGTGGCAGGGGGGTGGAGAACAGATTTTTCTTGCTGTTTAAGTTCCAGAAAGGCAAAAGCCCAGAGCAAACTGTTTTGGATCAGCTATTTAAAACCCTTCTCATTTGGGCTGGGAGAAGAAGTGTGATTTGATTATCTTGATTTTCTGATCACTGTTTTGGGGATTCTGCAAGAACACTCCTCATACTGTAAGGAGATCCCAGAGTCCTTTGTCTTTCACAGGGAGAAAAGGCAGCTAGCTGCAAGAGTCCTGGTGCCCAATCTGTCTCCCTCCTCTCCATCTTCCCAAAGACACTGGAACTAGGATGCGACTGTCTTTGCCTCTGAGCTGAGGAAAAGTCCCTGGGAGACGGACATCGTATGTGGAAGAGATCACAGCTACAAAGCAGATAGAAAGGCTAGGCTTGCCTCACCTGGCCAATCGGACATTGTCACTGTCATCTTTGCCCCACTCCCAGCCCTTTCCAGGGTCCACAGCAAAGTGCAAGGGCAGCAGCTTATGCTCTGAATCTGTAAGTGGGATCACAGCTGGGAAGGAAAGAAACATGATCAAGGAGTCTCTTTGAGGAGAGAGGAAGGCAACCGAACACAGACTGACTTCAGTGAAAAGGAGGCTGAACCATAACAAAGATCTCTAACTGCAGTCACTTCTCAGTTCGTAACATGTGAGTTACATTAGCATTAAAAAACTTAACAGTCAGGTTTTCCCTTGTAACCCAGCACACAATTTAGGCCACTAATCTCCATGACCTCCCACCAGTCAGCTAGCACCCATGATGTTCTTGCCAGTTAATGGAGATTCAGGGAATTCAAAGTCATTATCAAGACAAATATAGCAAAGCATCATTTGGAAGGTACTATGACCTTACTGTATTAGCTCTACCCCAGAGCAGGGAATACAGGCTGTGTTTTTCTCCAAACCTTTTTTTTTTTTTAAATTTTAAAACCTCTGTATATCTTATAGCTTAGTAAAACAGTATCAACATGCACTGTCTGAGCTTGCATGTCACTTAATTCTTTCCTCCTACATTCTCTCTCATTTCAGTTTTTCAAAGTGAAAGTAAAGCAGACCGAAAGACACCAGAGACACAGACATTGCATTCCGCACCTTGTTCCTTGGCATTCTCCTTCTGTTCCATGGACACAAGTGCAGAAAAGTGGGCCTGATCGTAGGCGAGCACCAGAGGGGAGCGGTGACACTGGCTGGGTGGAACCTCCAAGGGCAGATAGATTCCCCCAAAGGGAATAGGGGCGAATGCTGCAGGAAACCACGGAGATTATTATTAAGGCTATATTCTTGCCTAGTGGGAAATCCCTCCACCCCACTCTGCCAGTTGAGCCCCCCTCTCATTCCAACCCATGTTTAATAATTCTTTCCTAAGAAGCCACATCAATTAACCTCAGCTGCTTTACTCTGAATCTCATAAGAATTTTGCCTTGTTCTAATTTATACCTTGTTTTTTTCCCAAGGGTCTATATAACCCCTTTCCTGCCCTCCTTCCTGTGCTTAGCCCAAGGCTCTGCAAATAGGGCTGCTCAGGGTAGACTGAGGACTGACTGACTTACCTTCCCCGCCAGAGTCCCTCAGCATGGTGTCTGCCACAACGACTATGGGCCTCCTAAGCACGTGGGCAAGGACGAAGACATGGAATTCTTCCAGGCTCTCATACACAGGCTCTTCTGAACTCTCCACCCTAGAGTTGCAGGAGGCGAGAGAGTGGAAGGGGTGCAGTGGAAGGGAGAGGGAAGAAAATAAAACAAAAGACCCATGAAAACCAGCTCTGCAAAGAGGAAAAACCAATGTCCCTTCCTTGTTTTCCAGTCTTAAGGCTGCCACACACACAGCTGATTATTTTATGCTACCATGGCTGTTTCTACTTCCGTTTCACAGATGGGGAAATACAAGAAAAGAAATATGAAGGTTCAAGAGTTAAAGTAGTGTTAGGAATCGGCATGTAATCCCTCTCTTAATACCCATCTTGTTCAACAACCTTCCCCAATTCTTTGTCCAGTAGCTCAGTGTACAGCTGTGTAGCTTCATCCTGCTTATCACTTTACACACCACAACCACCCACACATCACACTCACCACGTCCTATCAAAAAAGGATAAAACAAAACACAACAGGAAAGAAACAAAAAATCCCTCCTTCTATGTTCACTTACTTGAAGAACAGCCTCACCCATCTGCTTAGTAGCCTAATCAGAAATCTGTGAAATATTTACTGTTCTTTATATTTCATCTGCAATTAATCACCTGGCTTGACCAAGTCCATCTTTTAAGTGTCTCTTGTAACTGTCTCCTCTGGCCTATCTGCAACCCACCACTCTTGCTCACACCCATTACTACTACTCCCCTCTGCTTCATCACCCACTCTTCTGTCAGTGTGTTCAGATACATGAATTTGCTCCCGTCACTCACAAACTCACAATTTAGTGGCTTCCTGGCCCCTAAAGCAATGTTATTCAACATTGGGTGCTTGCTACAATGCAGATTTCTGGGCCTCACCTCAGTCCAACTCAACTGGACTTCCTTAGGGTGGAAGTCCAAAAATCTGCATTTTAAACAATCCTCCTAGATTATTCTTATGCCAAATAAAGTTTGGATAGGTTATAGTTTTTTAACTTTTTAACTATAGAAAAATTTTAAATTTTAAACATATTCAAAACTAGAAAGAATATTATACTAAACTCTCATGTATCCATCACCCAGCCTCAACGATTATGAACACATGGTCAATCTTGTTTCACCTAGACCTTGATATACTTTCCTAGGGATGGCCCCCACACCCACGCCACCCCACCACATTATTCTGGAGCAAATCCTAGACATCATATAATTTCATCCATGAATACTTCAGTTTCAATCTCTAAAAAATAAAGGACTCCTTTTAAAAATGGCCACAATACCATCAATACCACACTTTAAAAACTTAACAATAATGTAGACATTATTCACATTTCCCCAACTGTCTTATAAATGTCCATACATTCCAGCTGGTTGATGTGTCTCTAAAGTGTCTTTAAACTTAGATTCTTTCTCCCTTTTTGTTTTCTTTGTCTTTATTTATTGAGGAAGCCAGGTCATTTGTCCTGCAGTTTCCCAAAGTCTGGATAGAATACAATTTTAATTCCTTAGTGTGGCACACAAAACTCTGGACTGCCTAGCCTCATCTATCATTCTGCGCCACATACTCTATATTCTGGCAATACTGAACTACCTGCATTTCCTAGAACGTACCATGCTGTTACACCCTTCTGTGCCCTTGCCATGGCTTCTCTCCTCTAACATCTCCTCTAACATCCTCCTAGCACAGAGCTCTTTGGACACTGAGGACTCAGCAAAGATTTCCCGCTCCTCCAGTTAGACATTACTTACCCACCACAGTTGGCTCCGTTGGTACCTAGATGCATGCGGGGCTCACTTGAGGCAAGCTTGATCAGCTCATTCCATTCCTTCTGCCACTCCTCCTCTGTGTACACCAGCCCCGACTGTGTGAAAGACAGGCAAGGAATATCAAGCAATTAGAGGCTAGGTTCAAGAGGCAACAGCCATTCCAACTCACTCATGTTACTCCACTCCCTATTCTCTTACCACTTGGCTAACAATTTGTACTACAAAGTCCAATCTCTTCTCCCTTTTATAGTCAGGATCCATGAAAGAATGTCTATGATCACTCACACTTCTTCCATCCTTTTCTGACCCATTGCAGTCTAGCTTCTGTATCTGCCCTCCAGCCTATGCCCCCTCCCTCACCCCCACAAACTACTTCACCTAACTGACTCTAGCAAAGACAATGACCTTCTAATTGCCAAATTCAGCAAACTCTTCAGTTCTCATCTTTCTTAGCCGTCATGTGGCATTTGATCTCCTCAAACTTTCTTTTTGTTTAGCTCACACAACACTACTTTCTCTTACCTCTCTGAACTCTGTCTACCTCAAAAATATTGATGTTGTGTCAATGATTTTAGCCTTGGTTCTTTCTAGGTTATCTTTTCTACTACTATAATCTCATCTACTGCTATCTACATGCTCAGGATTCAAAAATCTTCTTCTCCAGCCCAGATTTCCTCTTAATTTCTATGTTTACATCCAGCTGCCTACTGAAGACTGCCACCTGCCCATGACTACCTCAAACTCTGTGCAGTCAAAACTGAACTTCTACCTCTTCAAAAACCCTCTCTTCCTGTTTTCCTACCTTTGTAAACAACACTATCACCCAAACACCCAACTAGAAACCAGGGGGTTACCTACAACTCCTCTCCTTTCACCCATCCCATACCTGGATCCTTTAGTCAACAATTATTAAGCATGAACTACTGTAATGGACCCTTAATTAGTTTTACTACTTCCAGTTATACATTCTTATGATCCATTTTCTACAATGCTACCAGAAAGATTTTTCTAAAATTAAAATCTGATGATGTTTGCTTCCTGCTACAAATTCTTTTAAAACCTGTCATTACCTATTAGATACAGTTCAAACTCCTTAAGCATAGCATAGACTCCACTTCCAGGCTCCCAACCCATTTCTCTAATATCATTTAATTAGACATAGTTCCTTGAATGCACTGTGTTGTTTTATACTTCTGAGCTTTTGTCTAGGTTGTTCCTTCTGCCTGGAGCAGCCCACTCCATATCCACCTGGTGAATAATTTCTCAACTGTCAGGAAAAAACTCAAGTATCACTCCTCTATGAAGCCATTCCTAAACCTCCCTGGTACATCAACCACTCACTCCTTCCTTTGTGCCTTCCTTCCTCAACTGCCATGTAGACTTCTATCATAGAAGTCATAACCTGTTACTTTGTTGCAATTATGTATTTACATGTCTATCTCCTACTACTACTCCTAAGAACCAGGACCATGTTTTATGCAATATGCCTAGTACCTACTATGTGATCAGTAAATACATGCTCAGTAAAACTATTGATTTTTATTAAAGGGGCAGAAGCAGTAGTACAAACAATCTTAAAATACCATATTGGCTTTAGGATGTATATGATGATTTGGAAGAAAGTCTATATTATTAATTATATTTGGCCTATATAAGTGTTAAAATGAGTTTATACTTTAAACACACATTGACATAGTAGAAAGAATCACACTGTAAACATGAGAGGTATCAGAACAAATTTAACAGGAATTAAAGAGCTATGGTGACCACATTTTACTTTAACAATAAAAAAAAAGACAAAGCTATTTTCAATGTGTAAAATTCTATCACAGATTTTTTCAACTAAAAATACAAAAGAACAATGCACAGATTATATATGGGGTGCTCTGGTCACTCTGATAAATGGTCCCTGATACACATTCATGAGGATCTGTCTCCCTCTTGCTCTCACCCATTTTTGTTTGCTGTTTTTATACACACAGCCACTAGGTGGTGTACCCTCCTAGGTTGAAAATGTTCTTACTGTGTTTTACCACCATTTTTAACAATAAAACAAGGAGGCCTGGGAAATCAAAACCAATTTAGTTTGTTTGTTGTTTGGTACTGGCTAAAGGTAGCTCCCCAGTCTGTCACCCCCTTCCCCACCCCACTATAATGCTATGAATGGTCTGAGCTAAAACAATTATCTCGTTTCCATATGGAACTTTCAATGTGCTGAGCAAAAGGAGTAAAAAGATCGCTCCTTCAATATCTACTATCCTCCAGGCATGTATTTCCATTTGAGGACTTTGAGAGGGAATAGATGGCTGACCAAGAATAGAAGTTGGGTATTTCTGGGTCTCCTGGCTAAATACCATCATAATCTAACCTCACCTTTAAAATAGTAACTATAACAGCTTAATATAGCTGGAATTGGGCCTACCTATCCTCTGACTGTGGCTATCATGTCTACTTTACTAGCTGGCATGATCTGGTTTGGTCTTTACCTGTCTCTGAAGTGGTCTAATCTAAGGTTCAGGTATAGCCTGAATTCAACAATGAGGAAGGCAAACTCTAGACTGGCTCTATCTCAGACCAAAAAAGCTCTCCACATAGTCCAGCTCAGCTCACCAGACTGCCAGGGGGGTTGGTGTCAATAAAGAATGCTGTTTACTTGGCCTTGCCCCTGTGCATTTCTTTCCCTCAGGAATCTTCTGGGGCAGACTGGCTGATCAAAGACCAGATTCTGATCTTAATATCATCCTAATTTTAAGGTTGAGTTCTTTATTTTGGGGAAAGAAACATAACACATTCTACTTCCATATTTTAAATCTTGAGAACATAAAATTCTAATAACTGAAACAAACAAAAATCTGTTAGTTCTATATTATGGCCAGTTATGATAGAGCAATAAAAAGAGAGGGAACGCCTGTCAATTGGCTTCCCTGGTGGCGCAGTGGTTGAGAATCCGCCTGCCAATGCAGGGGACACAGGTTCAAGCCCTGGTCTGGGAATATCCCACATGCCGTGGAGCAACTAGGCCCATGAGCCACAACTACTGAGCCTGTGCTTCTGGAGCCTGTGCTCCGCAACAAGACAGGCCGCGACAGTGAGAGGCCTGCGCACCGTGATGAAGAGTGGCCCCCGCTCACCGCAACTGGAGAAAGCCCTTGCACAGAAACGAAGACCCAACACAGCCATAAATAAATAAATAAAATTTAAAAAAACAAACAAACAAAAACACAATTCAAAAAAAAAGGGCTTCCCTGGTGGCACAGTGGTTGAGAGTCCGCCTGCCGATGCGGGGGACATGGGTTCATGCCCCAGTCCGAGAAGATCCCACATGCCGCGGAGCAGCTGGGCCCGTGAGCCATGGCTGCTGAGCCTGCGCATCCGGAGCCTGTGCTCCGCAACGGGTGTGGCCACAACAGTGAGAGGCCCGCGGAGGGAAAAGAAGCTGAAAATTAGGTTTCTGAAGAGATATTCCCATATTAATGCCAGAAACACCCAGCTTTATATACATGGCAAAAATAAAAAAGATATACATGAAGAGCAGGAGATAAACATAGAAGACAGAGAACCAGGGCAAAAGGAAATAGGAAGACTCATTATCTTTATGTAACTGTATAACATCATTATTAAAGGGAAGGGAATTGGCAAACTTTTTTCTGTAAAGGGCCAGACAGGAAATATTTTAGGCTTTGTGGTGGGGCAATGTGCAGCTTCTATATTCTGCTGCTGTAGCACAAACACATGTAAATGAACTGAGTTGGGGAGGCTGTGTTCCAATAAAAAATTTTAACAAAAACAGTGGGTGGGATTTGACCCACAGGCCATATTTTGCCCAGCCCGTTTATAGGGATGGAAAGTACAAACAGTCCAGTGTTGCTTTTTTTCTTTCTTTTTTTTTTTTTTTTTGGCTGCATTGTGGTGGTGGGGACTGAACCCGGGCCATGGCAGTGAAACCGCCGGAGTCCTAACCACTGGACCACCAGGGAACTTCCCAGTGTTGCTTTCTTATACGAAAGCAGCCTCAACATTTACTAACCCCCTGAGAAGTACCAATTAAACTCAACTCAACATCTGCTGAACTTCTAAGAAGTACCATTCAAACTCATGCTTTTACAATTTTTTAACAAATAAACTGAACATACGAAAAACAAACGGTATATATGGCCAAAACTATTTTTACGCATTTACATTTCTATAATGGTTGAAAACGTAAGTCCTTAAAAATTGGTCTAGCCTTATTATAAGCAAAAAAACAAAACAACACAAAAATCCTATGAGCTTGTCATATTTCATTTTGCAAAAGACTGCCACTAAAGGCTTATTGAGTGCCTATCGGGTAGAAAAGCACAGCGTTAGATACCTCCTCTACAAGTCTCCACTTCCCCACACCAATTCTCATAACTCTATCAGAAGGCATGCACCCTATGGTGGTATCTGAATTTTCAACCATTTCCAGGATTACAAGAGGAGTAACACTGACCTAAGCACCTAAGTAGGAGACATTTCCTACTGGTAGGCACTGAGCATTTCCCCTAGGTAACTTCGGGAAACAAAGTGCTCCTGCCCAAGCTCCCTCACCTCTTTATTCTGCTGAGTTTGCTGCCACCTCCAGCGCCGTTTTAATGCTTCCTTCTCTGCTCCCTTCTCCATTAGTGCATATAAAGCTTTCCGTAGCATCAAGTCCCGATCATGGAAACCCCACATCCCTATGGCAAGAAAACATGATGGTTAAGACACCCTACCTTGACTCAACTCCACTTATTAATTATGATACACAGACCCTGGCATGAAGGAAATCAGGCTGAAGCCCAGGTTCAAAGAAACCCCTGCTGTGACTTGGGGGAAAGGTCATCAAGAAAGAAAAGATGTTCCTATTCTGGAGGTTCAGAAACTTTGAGAACCTGAAAGTGGGGGATATACCACATCCTACAAACTCCTGAGAAGAAGCCTTTACTTGTGATACGAAGTCTAACAAATTAAAATACAGAGTGGGAATTCCCTGGCCATCTAGTGGTTAGGACTCCTCGCTCTCACTGTCAAGGGCCTGGGTTTGATCCCTGGTCAGGGAACTAAAATCCCATAAGCCTCGTGGTGTGGCCAATTAAAAACAAATTTCTTTTTTTTTTTTTTTTTTTTTGTGGTACGCGGGCCTCTCACTGTCATGGCCTCTCCCGTTGCGGAGCACAGGCTCCGGACGCGCAGCCTCAGCGGCCATGGCTCACGGGCCCAGCCGCTCCGCGGCATGTGGGATCTTCCCAGACGGGGGCATGAACCCGTGACCCCTGCATCAGCAGGCGGATTCTCAACCACTGCGCCACCAGGGAAGCCCAAAAAACAAATTTCTTTAAATAAATAAAGCAAAATACAGAGTAGCAGCAGATAAGATGGGTCTGGCACATGGCAATCAGCATCAAAGCTTGAGGGGTGGTTGGAAAATGGAGACTTTTTTTAAAAGCTAAGGCAAATAATATATTGAATTATAAATAGGCATAACAATTTAAAGAAAACAAGTCAATAATTATGTAATATTTTTATATGGTGACAGATGGTAACTACACTTAACATGGTGATCATTTTGAAATATATAGAAATTTTGAATCACCATGTTGTGTGCCAGGGTATAACAATGTTGTAGGTCAATTATACTTCAAAAACAAACTCATAGAAAAAGAGATCAGATTTGTGGTTACCAAAGGCAGGGGGAATTGGTTGAACGTAGTTAAAAGGTACAAAGTTCCATTTACAAGACTACTGAGTACTAGGGGTGCAATGTACAACATGATAAATATAATTACACTGCTGTACGTTATATATGAAAGTTGTTAAGAGAGTAAATCCTAAAAGTTCTCATCACAAGGAAAAAAGAATTTTTTCTATCTCTTTAATTTTGTATCCATGAGATGATGAATGTCCACTAAACTTATTGAAATCATCTCATAATGCTTGTAAGTCAAATCACTATGCTGTATAAAACTTATAACAATGCTGTATGTCAATTATATCAATAAAACTGGAAGAAAAATAAAGAAAAAGAAAAATACATCATTCTAGATTAGACATACATTAAAAAATAATAAACAAGTTTCACAGGGGACTGATGAAAACGTATCTTTTTATATACCAAAAGAATAAATACTTAGTGGAATTATATGCATACACATACAGTATACTGCTTGCTTACTGCTGCGCATTACTTCTGGGGGCCAGTTCTCAGAGTGGGACTTGTGCTAAATCCTATGTACTCCATACGATTTCTCAACAAGACTGAAAAACCAGGGCAGGGTTCTCTTCCATCTCCTCCTGCGCCAGTGAGCGTGCACGCACACACACACACATAGCCTTGCTCTGAGCCATCACTTCTGTCTAAAATCAAGAATGGTTGGATCAAGTCCTTCACATGAGATTTAACTACTGCTTCCTTTCTATGAGGGAATGAAGGACCATTTTCAAGACTCACCAAGAGAGGCTGCGTGCAGGAGGCAGTTTCCATCTCCAGTAGTTGCCAAAGGAAGGAGCCTCTGACAGGTGGGGTCCACACTCACCCACCAATTCAAACGCCCTACAGAAACAGGAGGAAAAGGAGAGGAGCAGATGATGCATAGGAGGAAAAGGAGAGGAGCAGATGATGTTCTCCCTACTTCCCTATTTCTAAAACAGACTCCAAATTTGCCTCATCTAGGAAGCCTATCCAAAATCAAACCATCACTCTATTACTCTGTGTATCTTCTTCACTTATATCTGGTTCATCAGAATCTGGTGAGCACAACTGGTTAGATCAGTGGTTCTTAAGTAGGGACAATTTTGTCCCCAAAGGGACATTTGGCAACGTCTGGAAATAAGTTTGGTTGTCACAAGTGGTGGGCGGATGCTACTGTCAGGTAGTGGGTAGAGGCCAGGAAGGCTGCTAAACACAATATAATGTACAAGGCAGCTCACACAACAAAGAATCATCTGGTCTTAGGTGTCAGTAGTGCTAAGATTGAACAACCCTGGGTTGGATGATGAGGCCTAGGTCATAGGTCGAAATCTGTGCTGGCTACTTGGTCTGGCTCTGATTTCTTCACTCTGGTCAGGAGACCAGCAGACACTGTAGCAATAAAGGTCAGCATAAATCCATCATCAGTAAAAGAAAAACAACCCAACACATATATTCAAAGTGTCTTGCAGGTATCATCTGTATATATGACAGTAAGCATGTCACCATGTATGTGGTACGACTTTAAAGACACGAGAAATAAGACAAAGCACTTAAAATACCCAAGAAAATGAGTCTCAATTCTGTAGTCATCCTACAATTGCTGATCCATTACTTATATAAGGAAAATATTTTATGAATGATGCTTAAAAGTTTTCTTGAATTACTGGACAGTCTACTGAAAGAAAAACTCGCCTATAATCACAGCAGTCAGATAAACTGCTTACTACTTAAAAAATTGTAAATAGATGCACACGATTAGTATAGAAGGGCACAAAGTGAAAAACACAACCTTCCCTTTCTGTGCCCCCACCTCCTACCCCCCGTCCTTCTTCCATGGGAGGTTTATAATAACTGACTAGCTTTCCCAGAAATCCCAGCTGCCTCACCCCATCATCCCAACAAATTTTAAATATAATTTAAGACAAACATAATTTTAAAGGTAAATAAATCTTTTGGGAAAGGTTCGTATAAATAAGTGTGACTTAGTTTAGTCACCACTGTGCATCATCTACAGCATTGGTTCTTTCTGTCCACAAGGTGTTCCAGAGCCACTTATAATTCATTTGTATTTTTTTTCATGTATTGATTTGTAGGCCTTTCACATGTGTATCTGGTTTCCCTTCAATCAAACAGGAAATTTCCAGAGGAAAGTGTCTTATTTGTGTCCTTTCTTTAACTTGAAGAAGGACCTAGCTCAGTACATGTCTCTCTGACTGACTGCCAAGTTTGACTGCAATCAGTGAGACCTCAGGCTGAGACTGGAAGCTGCTTGTCAAGCCCAGCCCCTCCGCGTGGCTGCCTAGAGGTGGAGAGCAGAGGGAAGAGCATGGGAAAGGAAGTGCTCACTGACCTGCCTGCTCCAAGGCAACCAGCATGGACTGCTCAATGAGGTCTCTCTCTATGAAGCTGCGAAAGTCTTCATTGTACACAGTGAGATCTGGAAGCTGGAAGGCACAGATGGGCATTTCCAGGGGGTGCTCACTGCTCCCCCCACCCCCACCATTGGAGGAGACATGGGACCGGGCCAGGGAAACAATGCTGGAGCTGGCGTGGGAGATGCCCCTAGACAGGCGTTTTTCTGCAATGAGAAATGGAGTCACCTTAGAACAAACACAACCCACTCAGAGAACTTTCCACTCATGAGGTGATGGTTACCTCATGACAAGGTTTCCAGTGAGGGAAAAACTGTAAGTCTAACTGGCTACCAAATTTCATGACCCTCTTTTTCATGCCAAATACAGTTGGAGAAACATAGAAAGTGGCATTTTCACAGGCACTCACATTAGCACCAAATATACGTTCCTCTTTCTACCCTTTTTGCTCCATGACACTGTCTTCTTCCACTTCCATTTCCCAACATAGCCATTCATTTGGCAACTTAGCCATTGTTTGGTGGGAGGAAGAGGGAATAAGGGAAATGGAGTTTCATTTGGCTACACTGAGTCAAATAATCTCTGATAATTTTCAGGGCCTTGGAGAATGTAGAAAAGGATTTCCGTTATAGAAAATTAATGACAAATCTTACACATTCAGGAACTTTCTTATCTACCATCAATACATTTATTTACATTATTTACTACAACTTTTCTTGATACTCATATTTATCAGAAATTTATAGGTACAGTCAATTCTTACTTAACATACTACAGAGGAAGGCGGTAATATAGATAGTGCCCCAAATTATTTCATTTGTTTTGAATACATGGCACTTATAATTCTCCAGCAGATATTCCAGTGTGATCATAATTTGCTCAGTATAGTATTAAAATTCATTTGCACGGCTTGTGTTATATAATGACTATCAGAAAGAGCTAAAAATTATATTGGGTATCAGGTCTTAATCCAATATTTGCCAGGGATGATGCACAAACTAAGTAGTTAGTCTAACGTTATTTTATAGTGTTATTTTTTAAATTCTTTTTAAAGGTATTTTAAAAGTACCACATGCCCATGGTAAAAAATCAAAATACTACCAAAAGGTTTGAAGTGTTACAAAGAAATGTCCCTCTCATTCAAAATTCCTGATCCCTTCCCCAGAGGTGACGTTTTGTATCCTTCTAGAATTTTTTTGCCGTGCCATGTGGCACGGTATGTGGGATCTTAATTCCCCAACCAGCAATTGAACCCGTGCCTCCCTGCAGTGGAAGCACGCAGTCCTAACCACTGACCACCATGGAATTCCTAGAATTTTTTATGCACATAGAAGCACAAATAACTTTTATAATAATTTTTAAAAACATAAACAGGAACATGCTATATATACTGTTCTACATCTTACCATTCTCAATAGATTTTAGAGATTTTTTTCCAAAATAGCACATCAAGTTCTACTTAATTCTTTCTAATGGCTTCCAAGTATTCCATAATATGGATGATTACAATTTATTTAACCACTCCTCTACTAATGGATAATTAAAAGTTGTTTGCAAGCTTTAACCTTCAAGCTTTACACTACATGTCTTTGTGTCTATTTATGAATTAGGTATGTATGTATTTATTTAAAAGGATACACACCACACAAAGATACACACACATACAACACATATATGATAAATTCCTAGAAACAAAATTGCTGAGATAGAGTATACATGCATTTAAAAATTTTGACAGATACTAATAAATATTAACAAAATGTCCTCCAAAGGGGTAGATGATAGTGATCCTTTGAATTCTATCTTTATGTGTACCTTATCTCAACAATTAGATCGTTATTCTTCTTCCTCTATCTCTTTGAAGAAGGCATTTATACAGGATGGCACTCAAGATGCAGAAAGTGAGGGGTTCCAGCATCCGGACAGAATGAGGTCATCTCTGATCATTTGGCTGGGGAGGTGGGGGAGGAATGGAATAATCTCCAAAGGATCACTAAATTCTCTGACTTGTCAGCAGCTGCCTCCCTTTCTTTCTACTCCACATACAGAAACAGCCCTCAACACCCCAATACCTTGAACGATGTCATCCTGCCGCTGTAGGGTGGGTCGGGGAGGGCGAGTAGACTCTCTATCAGAAAACCCTTTCTCAGGGGTCCTGGAGCCACCACTCCCCTCACTAAAGGGTGGGGGCAGGTTCCCAGCATGGACCTGACGTAGCTGTTCAAAATCACTGAGGGCGGCGCTCACATCCCAATTCTTTCCTGTCAGGACACAAAGCAAAAAGTGAATTGGGTGCTGAGAGTATAGAAAAATTAAGGAAAGATACAGAACCATCATTCTAAGCATCTTATCAAAACCAGTGAGCATATACTCACGCGTATTTCAGTCATTCTCCTTTTCCTTCCCCTACTTTAATTTCCTTCATAACACTTCGATCTGGAATACCACAACTTCTTCATTTACTTATTGTCTATTTCCTAAGAAAGCCCCGTGTGCATACAGAATTTGTCTCTCTGAACTGAAAGGGCCCTTGGAGACCTAGTAACCTCATTTTACAGATAAAGGAAATGAAGCCTAAAGAAGTAGAGTTACTTGCCCAAAGTCACGGCTAGTTCAAACCAGGGCCTCAGCTGGACTCAAGCCCAGGTCTCCTAATTCTGAGATCCAGAGAGTTCTGAGGCTAGATGTGCTCTGGGGTGTCCTAAACCACCTGAAACTGTATACAAAGTTATAAGTATGTGCGTTTTTCTAAAGAAAGAGCTGATAGCTGCCATCAGGTTATCAAAGGGAATTGTTAATTCCCCTCAAATTTAAGAATCACTATTCTGCTGAAGAAAACACCCAAAGGACAGATTTGTCACAGCAGATTTTTCAGTTGCTTTCTCCAGTTGAATTAGTCAATAAATAACATATTGCATAATTGTTCACGCTTCTTTCTGTTCTATTCCATTTGTCACCACCTTAATTCAATTCCTATATCACCTAGTGTCCCACCTCCAATCTACTCTAAAGGATCCCATGAGATTAATCTTTCTACAGCACAATTCTGATCATTTCAGTTCCATAATCAAATTTTTAGTGGCTTACCACTGCCTACAGAATAAAGTTTAGCCTCCTTTGTCTGCCATTCAAGGCTTTCTATGACCTAGCCTACTTTTCTAACCTTTCCTCTGTGCTTCAACTTCCCTGGCTATGAAAGTGGAGGTGATACCACATAGGATTGTTAAGAAGATTAAATTAACTGAAAGCACTTAAAACAGCGCTTGGCACACGGAAAGCATTATATACGTATTTACTGCCATTGTTGTTATGCTTCTTGTTATAATTATAATTCTCCAGTTAAGCTGTATTAATCATCCACGCCAGATGAATTTACTTCTGAGCCATCAGATTCACCTCTTGCTCCAACTCCCTTTGCTCATTCTGCACTCTGCGTCAGTCATACTGGCCTCTTTGCTGTTCCCAGAAACGTGCCAAGACTGCTCCCACCTACAGCCTTTCCACCAACTATTCCCACTGCCTAGAAGGCTCTTTCTCCAATATATCTACACAGACAATTCCTCATCTCCTTCAGATATTTGCTCAAATGTCACACTCTTAATAAGGCCTACCCTGACTACCCAACTAAAAATCACAACCTACCTCATCATTACCCTTACCATTTTCTACAGCACCTAACACCTTATACTATGTACTTTACAATTTACTTGGTTATCATGTTTACTGTTTATTGACTATCTCTCAGGCTAGAATGTAAGGGCAGAGATTTTTGTTTGTTTGGTTTTGTTCAAGCATCTAGAACCTAGTACATTATAGGTACTCAATAAATATTGTTAAAGAATGGAGGACTTCTGTTCTGAACCAATGAATGAATAAATGATTTGTCTTGAGCACTGGATAGTTATCTCCAACTGTCTGCTAAAGTCCTTAAAATCAGGTCCTCCTAACAGTCAACATGTCTAAAACTGAACGTCTATCATCTTCCCTCCAAGCTTGCTTCTTCTCCTTCTTCTATATTCCCTAAATCAGTAATGGCATCACAGCCCCTCCAGGCCAGAAACTACAGTCATTTCAGCTCTTCACCATTCCTCAGACCCCACTCCTCCTCTTCCCTCACTATCTACTCAGTTCTCAAGGTTGTTTGTACCCTTGAAACATTTCTCAAATCTATTCTTTCTTGTCCATTTTTATTGTCACTACCCCAATTCAGGTCCTCATATTTTCACCTGGTCTTTTGGGAGGGGGGTCTCTAATCTCTCTACTCTTAGTCTCTCCCCTCTATAATTTGTTCTTTACACTACAACCAGAGTTAACTTTCAAAGGAAAAAGCAATAGACAGAAAGATAGAGACAGAAAATGAGGATCAGGTCCTTTGGTTCCCTTTCTAAATTATACCTTAAATCTACCCACTTTTCATCCTGCTGTTACCACTGTAGTCCAAGTCACCATCACCTCTCACCTGAACTATGGCAACATTCTTAACTGATTTTACCACTTCATCTCTGGCCACCTTCCAATCAGTTCCATATCTTTTATCAGTACACTGTTCAGAAACTCAAACCCAATCATTTCACTCCCCTGATTAAAATCCTTCACCAGCTTCCCACCAAACATACACTGAAATGCACAACCCTTACCATTGCCTACAAAGGCCCCCCCATATTCTGCTTACTGCTTATCTAACCAGCTTCCTACCACTCTTTCTTGTACTACTCTTCCTACCTCGCTCACTATCAGTGCCCAACTCTCTCCCACCTCAGGGTCCTCGTATAAGCTACTTTTTTTTACATAAACACTCTGTGCTACATCCCTTTGTCTTGCTACTCCTGTGCATCCTTCTGTGTTCAGTTCACATGTCACTTCTTCAGAAAAAGCCTTTCTGCACTCTATATCCAAATTAGGTTTCTCTCTTAAGACTTCCAGAGCACCCTCAACTTTTCTTTCATAGTATGAGTGTGTGTGCACATGGGTGTGTGTGAGAGAAAGAGAGACGACAGGCAAGCATTAACTTGTAACACACTTGTTAAAAGCCAGACTCTGAAACCAGATTGCCTAGGTTCAAATCCTACTTAACTTCTTGGACCTCAGTTTTTAAGCTGTAATACTGGGATAATAAAACCTATTTTGCAGAGTGGTTGTGAGAATAAAGTAATATATATCAAGTGCCTCACACATATTGAACACATAGAAGTGTTCAACACATGTTACAAGAGGAAGAGAAGGCATTTGAGCGGAATCTGGAAGGATGAGGAGAATTTCAAGAAAATAATGGAGGAAAGGATACTGCAGACTTAGGAGACACCTTAATATGATCAGGGAAAGGAAACAGGTCAGGCCTGGCTGGAGCACAGGAACTGTGGGAGAAGGTAGTAGGAGTTGAAACTGAAAATACAAGTTAAGGGCAAAGCCATACTGAATTAGCAAACTAGAATTTAAACCCTGATCTTCCATTTCCAAACCAACACTATTCTCATAGGTGCCTAAGTAAATGTCATATTGCCACACCTTACTAAGGGCTGACAACCTAGAAAATTACCTGTGTGTGCTAAGAACTTGCTCCTTCCCCCACAGGCTCACCTATTTGCATCATTATATATTTTCACCAAAAAGCATCTGTTAACTATGACTCTAAACAAAGACTCCTACTGACATGATGCCAAGCCTAAAGGACCTTAAAATCTAGAACATTCACACTTACATACACATACAGATATAAGTAAACAAAAGCAGCTAAATGAAAACATTAAATTAATCCACTCTATATAGAATGACCCATACAAGTTAGGGAAGGAAGGACAAAAAATATGAATGATCCCAAATATGACAATCTAATCATTTATACATAAAAAGGAAGTCTTACAGATCTAAAAATATGGTTTTAGTGGACTAATATCAAATTTCACTTGCATTACCTGAGCTTAAATTGACAGTGGATCTGTGTTTTATTCCCATCCTACCACTAATCTCTTCATGACATTTTTTTTTTTTTTTAGATTCCATATATATGTGTTAGCATACGGTATTTGTTTTTATCCTTCTGACTTACTTCACTCTGTATGACAGATTCCAGGTCTATCCACCTCATTACAAATAACTCAGTTTCATTTCTTTTTATGGCTGAGTAAAACACAGACCTACTAGAGCATGGACTTGAGGATATGGGGAGGGGGAAGGGTAAGCTGTGACGATGTGAGAGAGTGGCAGGGACATATACAAACTACCAAATGTAAATTAGATAGCTAGTGGGAAGCTGCAGCATAGCACAGGGAGTTCACCACTGTGCTTTGTGACCACCTAGAGAGGTGGGATAGGGAGGGTGGGAGGGAGGGTGACACAAGAGGGAAGAGTTATGGGAACATATGTATATGTATAACTGATTCACTTTGTTGTAAAGGAGAAACTAACACACTCTTGTAAAACAGTTATACTCAAATAAAGATGTTAAAAAAAAAAATTGACAGTGGAGAAAGCTACCCAAAAATTCAAGGTGAAAAGGGAATTTTGCATTTTAAAATTATGGTGGGTCATAGACAAAGTAGATTATTAGAAGTAACAAATGTAAGGCCTACCATACACAAACTGTCTTTCTGATCACCTTAAATGTTCCAAATCATCCTAACAATAAATATCACATCTTATTTTCTCTCTTCTCTTTCTCCCCCAAAGACTCCTTACCTTCCAGGAGATCTCGGGCCAACCCTGGCTCTGCTCCTGTGGAACGGACAAAATCTGACAGGACAGCATCCATGTCCAGGGTCATGTGATCATTAAGTACTTTCAGGCAGCTGATGTAGGGAGGACATAGATCAAAATTCAGGCCTCCACCTGAGGAGAAAATAAACACATAAGGCCCAAATTACACTGGAACGGGATGATCATAGCCCATTTTCAGCAGCTTCCTAACCAAATGGGGAAACTAACTAACCTAGCTCATTCATTTCAGTAGAATTTATTATAAAGAGTAACATTTCAGGTGTCTAGCATTACAGTTCAACATCTATAAACACTACAGTGATCACCATCACAAGTCTAGTTACCATCCATTACATACAGTTCACCCATTTCACCAATATTAATTTCTTAACTACTACATTAACCACAAAACCATAATACCACTCCAAATAATGCTCTTCCTCTACCTTTTTAGAGTATTATATTTCTACCCATCAGTTTGCTTATCCAAACTAATGGAAGGAAGCAGCAGACTACCACCCTGAAGAATTCCCCACCTGCATCATTCTCTTACATAGCACCTGTTTATTTCCTTCTTGGCACTTGATATACCTTGAAATTATTTTAGTTGGTTGCTGTCTAGCTTCCTCCTCCAACATAAAAGTTTCTTGAAAGTACAGAGCTTGTGTGTTTTGTCCACTAATGTATCCCCAGCATGTATCCCTTGGCACAGTGCTTGGCACACGGCTCTCAGCAAACATTTTACTGAATGAATGAATACTATACACTGAATAACTTTAGAGTTGAATAGTACTCTGATGCTAGCTGAGGAAATGGGAGGAGCAAACTGGTATCTAAACTTACTCAAAATGGGGACTTCCCTGGCAGTCCAATGGTTAGGACGCTGCGCTTCCACTGCAGGGGGAATGGGTTCAATGCCTAGTCGGGGAACTAAGATCCCACAAGCCGAGCAGCGCTGCCAAAAAAATTTTTAAAAATAAGACTACTCAAAATAAAACAATCTGCGATTATGCAAAGTAGAGTGGAGATCCCAAAGGTTCATAACAAAGGTCAATCTTTGTCTACTAACTTCATGAACCCAGGAAACATGCCTTTCTCCACTCAGGACAAATGACCACCAAGTAAGTTTACGTGAAAAAGATTGCTTCTTTCAGACTTGACTTTGGCAGAAACTATGTCCCTGACCTGTCGGCCTGGCACCAATCCACATTCCTCTGAAGTTAGCAGTCCCAGAGGAGGGAGCAATAACTGAGTGAAGAACAACTTCTCACCAAAATCTGCCACTTAAGGCAGGTTTACAGTTCTCTGTAAAAGAGGACTTGTTGGTAAAGTCACCAGGCACATACCTGTCCCACCACACCCACCAGTCCCCTGCTTTGGCAGAATGCCAAAAGTAGAGTTGTCAAAGGCAACAGGGTGGCTCAGGTGACTGTCTCTTCAGAAGCATCTCCTTCTAAACAACCTAAACTCTAAGGGTGATTCTCAGGTACTTTTTCATCACACCTCCCCTGACCCCAAGACACAGTTTCCTTAGTGGTGTGATCAGATCCTAATTATCTAAATTCCTTAGAAATAGTAAGGCAAATAAACAGCAGTGATTTGTGGGTTATAAAACCAGTAGGCCACTAACTTAATAACTTCATGTAGAATTTTTTTTTTTTTGGAGAGAGATGGCAAAATAGAAAGTATTCCCTCTTGTACTGTTCCATGAGTACAAGAGGTCCAGGAGCAGAGGGACATGTTTAATTCCTATTTGTAGCCGCAACGTCTAGCACAGCATCTACATTACTGTTGACAGTCAATAAATGCCTGATGAATAGATGATTAAATGACTAACTGAACCTCCACATCAGCCACCACCAAACCAATCAATTTGAGGCTTAACTCAGAAGATCAGAAATGTGAGGGTGGGACTTCCCTGGTGGCGCTGTGGTTAAGAATCCGCCTGCCAATGCAGGGGACACGGGTTCGATCCCTGGTCCGGGAAGATCCCACATGCCGTGGAGCAACTAAGCCTGTGCATCACAACTACTGAGCCTTCACTCTAGAGCCTGCGAGCCACAACTACTGAGCCTGAAAGCTGCAACTACTGAAGCATGCATGCCTAAAGCCCGTGCTCCACAAGAGAAGCCATCGCCGTGAGAGGCCCGCACACCACAACGAGCAGTAGCCCCTGCTCACCACAACTAGACAGAGCCCGCACCCAGCAATGAAGACCCAATGCAGCCAAAAATAAATAAGTAAATAAATAAAAACAAAAATAAATTTAAAAGAAAACATAAACAGAAGAGAAATTCAAGGGTACTTCATCTTTCACATCACCCCACTATTTCTAATGGTCTGTCCCAGTCCCAATCCATCTCTCAAAGTTTTACAAACTCTCCTTTCTAAAGAGACATCAACATACTGTCACTTCCACCACCCTCATATCAGAAGAGTTCTACCTACACTTATATACATTAGCTGGGTGACTTTGGTCAAATTACTTACAGGGTGTCAGTTGCTTCTTGTATATCCTAGACTTGGATTCAATGACTTCTAAGATCCTTCCCAGGTTTGAAAAATGAACTTCTTTAGTTCACTACAGCCTCAGAAACTATGATCCTTACATTCTCTTTTGGTCTGCATATTATCAATGTCTAATTTACTTCCATTTTAATATCACAACTGTCAGAAAAGACTACCATTACGTAAAGAACTTTCAGCCTAAGATACATCAAATTCAAAATGTTGTTATTAAACAACTTAGTTCCTCAGATAAAATACTTAAGAATTAAGTTCCTTCAAAATTCACAGATGAATAAGTGGTTTCCCTTTCCTCTAATACAGACAAGAATTCCTTCTTCAAGCCCACTTTAGTCACTGTCTTAGGTCCAGGGCATGGTAGCAGCCCAAATAACTTAAACACATGAATAATCCAAAACCAAGAGCACAGCTGCAAAATGAATTTCAACCTTCTCTCTTAAAAAAACATGCAAAGGAACTTGGTAAAGCCACTCTAATAACTAACTGAAAAGATGTGGGAAATATTAAAAAAAAAGTACACAAATAACAATCAACAAAAAGGTACTCAGCAGAAGAGAGGAGTTGATTAAGCCATAGGCTTATAGGCAATTTCCCAGCCAGCCAGAGGCTTTTGAGTGAGAGAAGCCAATGAAAACCATCAATGTCATGGCATAGTAGACCTCATATGCCAACATAGTAGGATATTCTTTTAAAAAAATATTTTTTAAAAATAATTTCCAAAAAAGAGAGAGAATTAATTATGAGTAAGTCATCTGAAAAATAAATAAATAAATAATTTCAAGGTCCAACATTATCTAGAATGACTTGCTCAAAAATTCGAAGCACTAAACCAAACTTCTTGGCAGCCCATTCTTATATTTGATGTCTCCAGGTGCATGCCATGGACTCCACCCTAACCCCACCCAACAGGTGAGGACTGCAGCTTCTGTTACATCACTACCAACACCTAGCTTGAGCTTCTTAAATTCCAAATGGGAATATCCAAGGCAATGACTAAGACTCACAGTCCTTGACTCTCAGCACACAGGAAGGAAAAAAAAGAAAACAAAACACTGGCTTTCAAACTTTCAAATGAAACAGAAGAGGTACTCAAATATTTGTTGATTGAATGGTGTTTAGACAAATCTAAACTGGAGTCAAAATCCTCCAACCTTCCAACGGGTGGGATTTTAGCGATTATGTAAACCAATGTCTGCTCCAATGCCAGAATCCTTCTATTACAACTCTGACAGATAAATCATCCAGTCTCTACATGAATACAAGCTCTGATGGAGACTCATTTCTTTGCCACAATGTCCATTTTATTGTTGGACAGCTCTAACTGTTAGAAAATGCTTTTTTAAACTAAATCACCAGCCCCCTCTCTCTCTCACATAATGGTCCTTGATCTCTTCTCTAGAACAATAATATCTACTCCCAGGAATGATGGAATTTTCATGGAAAAGGAATAGATAAAGCACTTCTTTCCATAAAAATTTGTTGTAGGTCAACACTGCAATGTTATCATAAGCCAGCCAGTGCCTTTTTTTTTCTTTTAAGAAATTCTTCCTTATATCAATACTTGCTTTTACCTGTATTCATTCATAAATGTTTATGCTGACCCTACAGTACAAACTCAACAAGTGGAATAAATGAAGTCATGTACCTTGTTCAAAATTCACTTCTGCTGCTATCTTTGCCTCTCATCCCTACTTCCACACTTCCATGCCCTCTTGAAGTGATGACAGCAATCAAGAACAAAAACCAGCAAGTTAATATTAAGTAAGCACTTTCAAAAACACTACCTTATTCATTAACAACAAAACCCCTAGCGCAGTCTTATTATTCCCAGTTTACAAGTAGAGAAAGGTATAAGGTTTGAAAAGTCAGGTGCGTTACCCAAAGTCTGAACCCAGATATTTTGAACTTCCTCTCTACTGTACCATGCTGCTTCCTTAGGGACTAAGTCATTACTGATTCCCAGAACTGCACTGATTCTTATCCATTCAATTCTTTCACCATAGGAAAGGGCTGTGCCTATCTCTCAGTGTTTATTAATGACTTAGACACCTGCCTTATATTTTCCTCAGTTCAAATCCTACCACCTTCCTGAGCAATTTCAACACCCACCTGCATAATCCATCCAACATTTCTGCCTTAGAGTTTCATAATCTCATCAAATGCAAAGATCTCCATCTCCACTTCAACAACTCAGTCCTGGACCCTGCCATGCCCTGAAACCATTCCACCTCTAAATCTTCAACTCCCAACATCTTACTCTGGCTACAACCTCATCTCCCTCCAGCTTTTCCTTACTACTAAACCTGCTATCTCACCTCAAGACATCCTCACCTCAGACTAAGACATCCAATTCCTTAACCACCTTATTCATTGATTCAGCAAAAATTCATGGAGTGCCTACTCTGTGTCAGGCACTATGGTCAGGGCTAGGAACACAACCATGAACTAGACATAATCTCTATCCTCACAAAGCTTCCAGTATGGGGGGAAAAAAACCATAAAATTTCACAATTATAATCAAAATAGGGAAAAATATTGGGGGGAGGGGTGTTATAGCCTATAGGGAGTCAGGAAAAGCTTTCCCAAGAAAGTGACATTACACCTAAGAACTGACAAACGAGTAGGCATTGGAGACAAACTAAGAAAGAAAGAATGCTCTTAGCAGAGGAAACACATATCAGTGTTCTGTGGCAAGGAGGAACACAGAAGTGAAAATGGTGCAAAATGAGGATGAAGAAAGGGCCTAGTGGACCCTAATGAAGATTGAGATTTTTATCCTAAAAGTAATGAGAAGGCTTTGAAGGGCTGTAGGCAGGGATAGGACATGATCAGATTTAAATCATTAAAAGATCACCCTGGTTGCAGTGGGAAGAATAGTTTGTAGGGAACACAAGTGGATTTAGGGAGACTTGTTTAGAAAACTACTGGAAAAGAGATGATGGTGAGCTAGACTAGGATGAGAGCGGAGAAGACTGAGAAAAATAGATAGATTTCACTTTGTTCCTTCTTACCGACCTGAACATAAACACAATGAGTGATGACTTTATTTTCCTGTAAAAACCTAACCTTATCCTTCCATTTCATTGGCCCAACCTGGATGGACCCCACATTCAACTTCTCTGCTACTAAATAGGGCTACTGCACAAGACAATATCACATAATACTACAGAGCAACGTGACTACAGATATATGGTGTTCCATCTCATTCCTTTCAATGAATCACTGCAGTCTTTTGCTTGACCTTGGTACCTAACCAGTCTTCTCAGCTACTACCCCCACTCCTTTGCCATTCTCCCTGAGCCTCCCACCAAAACCTTACTACCTCCCTTACTCCTGGTAGATGACCTGCTCTCTGACTTCCCAGAAAAAATAATGAAACGAAGCAAGAGGAGTTCCTTCAGGTTTCCTCCTCTGCCCTACCTGCCGGCTGCTATTCTCTTCTTCCCTGCAAAACTCCTTAAATTAGACTACAGTCACTGATGCTACTTTCTTACCTTATGGTCAGTCCTCAACCTACTAAAATGGGCTTCTATAGAAAGACAATGGCACCACTGTCTTACAGATGATCATCACCATCCTCCTTACTGCTTATCTAAAGTATCTCTTTGTAGGGACTTCTCTGGTGGTGCAGTGGTACTCAAGCCCTAGTCCAGGAAGATCCCACATGCCATGAAGCAACTAAGCCCATGTGCCACAACAACTGAGCCTGCGCTCTAGAGCTCATGAGCCACAACTACTGAGCCCATGCTCTAGAGCCCGCAAGCCACAACTACTGAGTCCGTGTGCTGCAACTACTGAAGCCCCTGCGCCTAGAGCCCATGCTCCACAACAAGAGAAGCCACCACAATGAGAAGCCCACACACCGCAACGAAGAGTAGCCCCCGCTCAACGCAACTAGAGAAAGGCTGTGCGCAGCAACAAAGACCCAACACAGCCAAAAATTAATTAATTAATTAACTAATTTTTAAAAGTGCATTCGCAGTCCCCAACTCTTTCCAACTCACCCAGGAATCCCACAGGCACTTCAAGCTCAGCACATAAAAACATGAGCCCATTCTCTATCTCTGCCCCCACCCTTTCAAGCTATTCTTCTTCTGGTATTGCCTATTCTAGCAACTGGTACCACCATCCCTCCTATCACTCAAGTCACAAGCCTGGGAACCACCCTGGATTTCTCTTGTGCCTTTTCCTCACTTACAAGTAGTCCTTTACTAAGGTTTACTAATTCTAACCTTAAAAAATTCTCAAATCCATCCAACACCTTCAGATATTCATAACCTGGACCCCAGTAAGTAGCTTCCTAATTTCTCCCTCTTCCACTCTCCAGCCACTTTTCACAGTGGTTGCTTGTAGAGGCTGATCAATCTAAAATACAAATATGATATATTATATCCCACTGCTCTGAATTCTTTATTGGATCCTCAGTGACTAAAGCTTAATATCCAAATTCCTATACATGACAAACGAGGCCCTTCATGATCTAGCTCTACCTAACCCTCCAGCCTTATCTACCTCCCATCATTCCCCTCCTTGTACTGGTAGTTCCCCAAGCATATACCACGTGCTTCACATTTCAGTTCCTTTGTGAATGTTGTTCCCTCTGCCTGGAATGACTCCTGGCCTAGCAGGTGAATTCTTATTTTTTCTTTAGGGCTAACTTAAGTACTACCTCATCTGCAAAACCTTCCCTGGCTTCTCAAGTTAAAGTGCCTGCTTCCTCCTTGGTGTTACATCTTGTACTCTACCTCTATCATATTCTTTATCACACTGCACAGTATTTGTGTTTATTTACATGTCTGTCTCCCCACTAAACCATGAGCAATTTGAGGGCAGAAATCTTGTCTTGTTCATCCTGTATTCCTAGCATCCAAGCACCTGGTAGGTACTCAATTTTTGTTCAGATGAACTGAATTCTACTCATACAGTATCCCACTACACACACAAAAAAAACCCAGTATTGTCGATAATCAGATAATCAGTGTTGTAAACAGGCAAGTCATCTCAAAGTGTTTACAGTGTTGTAAATGCTGCTCATCTCAAATACATTTGCTTAAGATTGTAATATGATCTTATTTGCAACAGATTTCTCTCCCTAAACGTTTAGCTCAGACTAATATTAAAACCAGTCTGCATGATGTGAGTGCCCCACTACTTAGTAACAGAGAAAAGTGACTTAAAATTAAATACCGACTGTAGATAATACAGCTATGTTAAAATGCGTGAGAAACTACTGACCCTACATTCTCTCATCTACGACATCCCCCAAAGAGTCCACATTCTCACACTATACCCACTCTCCTGGTCCCACTGATGCATTACAGCTGTGTCCGAGTACTCTCCAACTCCTCCCCAAACTCACTAGAAAACCACAACATCCAAGACTGTCAAGAATTTTCAAAGGTCAGCAACTCCTCCACGTCTATGATGTCAGTCCCAAGGAATCCAGACAGGGAGAAAGAGAAGGGACAGAAACCCTTAGACTTTCACACAATTCTTGACTAGGTGGGCGGGAGAGATGAAAGACTGTCTTGGCAGATTGCTTTTAGTTAATATACATCCTTCTGAGTGAAAGAAACAGAATATAACCTTCTTAGAAAAAAAAAAGAATTGGCCGAGTTCTATACTAAAGAGACCTATATATCACTAAATGTTATAAACCAGAGGTAATAAGATGGGTCTAAATGGAAGAAAAGAAGGAAAAGGAAGTAATATGTGTTAAAGTTTTAGACACTGTTTTCATTTAAACTTCCAAACAACTCTTATAGAGGTGTGTCTGTATTGTTAACTCCATACTATAGATGGAGATGCTAAAGCTCACAAAGGTTAGATAATCTACCCAAGGTTATACAGTTTGAAAAAGTGGTAGAACCAGAATCTTTATGAGTCCAGCCAATCTGACTCCCAAGACCAGACACTTGCACTAAGTCACACTTAGTCCAGGGAGGAGGATTGAGGAAACACAGGCAGTCCACCATCTGAAAGTCCACCCTCACTGCTTCAACTCCTTTCAACTCCACCTGGAGAGAGAGAATAGGCTCTGGATTCAGGCAGATCTAGGTTCAAATACCTGATCTACTACTAACAGTGGTGCAATCATGGGCAAGTAATATGACTGTTTTGTGCCTCTGTTCCTTCATGTTAAATTGGGGGAAATACCTACACTTCAGACCTCTTGTTAGGATTAAATAACTTAAGATATGAAAAGCCTTTAGGGCAGTGCCTAGCACACAGTAAGTTCTCAAAAAATGTCAGTTGCTTTCTTGCCTAATTCCCTCCCACAAGCTCTGCCTCACTCCACTGTATGCCCGACACAGCCTCTGTATCTCTCCTTCAGAAGCTCCCCCTACTTCTCCAAACAAATCCTCCAGTCCTACAACTGTTTCCAAGGCACAGTCTTAACACATACACACTGTACATGCTCTATCACTCCCATTCCAGTGTCTTTCAACTCCTCAAGTCCTCAAGAAAACATCGTAAAGGGAACTCCCTTAGTTGCATCTTCTACCAAATGGTCCCTCAAAAAAAAGAGCAAAAGAAAAATGTCTGTCCTCTCCCAGAGGTACAGACATGGCTAAATAGCTCCTTCATCCCCAAATCTCCAGGAACAGCAATTTCACACATATTGACCAAAATTCTAATGCCTTAATCTACCAGCCCTATCTCCCCACCTTACTACTCTCCTCATTCCAGATTCAAAGACTCTACAATATTCACCTAATCTCATGCACAATGTCTATTTTTTTGGATTATTGGAAGGAATAATCCTACTCACCCTGCACAATTCTGAGATGTTTTCTACCTCCACTACAGTGTATACTTGGGGAATGTCTATTTTCTCCCCAAAAAACAAACTTAAGAGAAAAAAAACTTAACCCGATCATATAATTTACCACTCCCAAAACAATGCTATTGTGTATACACACCAGTAAGGACTCAAGAATTGGCCCCTGGACTTTATCACTACAACTGGTATGTGTATGAGTCAGAACAAGATTTAACTATTTCTTTTCAAAAGTTTCTAGTTTTTATCGGGCCACAAACAGCAAAATAAATTTCTAAGAGACAAATCCCATAAATAGCCAAATGCTAATATACAAATGAGACAGAAGTTCACAGAGAACTCCTTATGAACTGGTATTTGTCTTTTCAGTGCTACTGATAAAAGGCTCCCTGGATTACAGTTATTTGGGAAATTTAATAATTTGGAAGGCTTGTACAATGGAAGAGATCTTTGGAAAAATAAGGGCAGAGACAGTCACATAGAAAGTCTATTATTATAATATTGGCACAAGAGTAACTTGAATAGAAACAGAAACCATGTTAATGTTTATTTTTTTTAGATCCAGACCAGTATGTCTATTTGCCACACACAATGAAGTTTTTCTTTTTCCTTTCAGCTAAGGTCAAGGATAGCCCAAGGTTTGATTCTCAATAAGTTCAATTTTTAAAAGAATAGCCTGTAAAAACAAAAGTTCTACTGAGCCCTTAAAAATAGGACTTCCCTGGTGGCGCAGTGGTTAAGAATCTGCCTGCCAGTGCAGGGGACATGGGTTCAAGCCAGGTCCAGGAAGATCCCACATGCTGCAGAGCAACTGAGCTGGTGTGCCATAACTACTGAGCCTGCGCTCTAGAGCCCACGAGCCACAACTACTGAGCCCGCATGCCACAACTACTGAAGCCTGTGCACCTAGAGCACATGCTCCTCAACAAGAAAAGCCACCGCAATGAGAAGCCCGTGCACCACAACAAAGAGTAGCCCCGGCTCGCTGCAACTAGAGAAAGCCCGCGCGCAGCAACGAAGACCCAATGCAGCCCAAAATAAAAAATATATAAATACATAAATTTATAAAAAACAATATTCTCATTACTGAACTTTTGACATGGGAGGAAAATAAATACTACAAATCAACAGAGGCTAGTCTAATAGCAAAACACATTATTTCTCTAGAATCAACCCTCAAATATTCAGTAGCTGACAACCTTCTCTCCCCTTTCTTGATTCCTAACTACTGGTCATTTCACTGTCAATTACAGAACTCCATTCAAGGGAAGAAACAGCAGAAGGGAAAAAAATTCCAATTACTGTCCTATCTGAGATTAGTTATCCACAGGAAATTAATTCACTTTGTAAATTCCTTCTGATAAATTAACTTCCTTCAGCATACAACTACTAATTTTTATAAAAGCCTCAATTAGAAAATGAAATTTGCCTTTTATAAAATGATATAATTCAGTTCAAAGAAAGACACTTTTTATTACTATTATTATTTTTTTAAATTCTCCACCTGCAAGTTCCACTGTTCCATCTTTCCTGGCTATATCTAAACCTCATTTGAACTCCCATAGGTACAATATGTGAAAAATTCACTGGCACTTGCTGTTACCATATACTGCCTTACCATATTAGTTGGCCTTCCAGATACTTATCTCAACAATGTGACTAACAGTCATTTATTCAAAATTTACCAAGCCGGCTCCACCACAGCCTGGGGATACAAATGAAGAAGAGAAGCCAGAGTCCTACCTTCAAGGCACTCCAGTCTGGTGTGAGAAATCTAAACACGTTTTTAGTGCCCAGTGGGGTAGGAAGAGGTATTAGGAGCAACTAGGTTACCTTGATGGGTTAGGGAAGTTTCTCAAACTTAGTCTTTAGGATGTGTAAGGCTGGAGGACAAGATACATTCTAGGTAGAATTAAGATCCTTGATCTTGGCACCTTTCTTTTATACTTTTAAAAATTTTAAATAGGCCTAACAAACTGCTTGGCACATAGTAGATGCCCAACAAATATTTGTGGTTCTAAATTATTCATGGTAGTCCATGTGTGTGGTTAACTAAGAGCTCATCTATACCTAAAATAAGCTGGTGAATATTTATGGGTTTCAAATGTCACCATTCACCCCATAGATATGTAAAATAAAAGTCTATATGAACAAATACATTTGTACAGCTTTCTGTTCACTAAGAATAGCTTCTCTTTCGCTGTAATTTTTTGTTTTTAAAGCACTTTCACAAAGATGGCCTCATTTAATAACAATTTAAAAAATTATATACCCTTTGAGATTTTTAATCCCCTCTTTTCTGATGGAAAACACACACACAGAAAGAAGCTTACAAAGCTTGAGTGATACCCAGATAGCAAGGAGCTTGGACCTACATATTCTGAATTTGAATACAGGGTTCATATCAGTTCTCCAGGAATTTATACCAAAATGAAATCAGTCTAGCCATGCAAAGTCCACAAGCTGAAGAACTCTTTAATACTTTGCTTTTATAACTACTATCCACATTCACCCACACTGTGTTCTAGCCACCACCACCCTCCACATCCCCCACCAATCCTGCCAACACACACCTATTTCTATTTCCAGGTTAGAGTTAAGAAGCAGAAACTCCAACCCAGGGTATCCTGAGCATTATTTGGGTCTCTTTCATTTGTATAGGTTGTACCTTTTGTGATAATAATTTCTCTTTTAAAAGCAAGCAAGCCTCTGGTGGCACAGTGGTTAAAAATACATCTGCCAATGAAGGGGACACAGGTTCGATCCCTGATCCAGGAAGAATCCACATGCCACAGGGCAACTAAGCCCGTGCGCCACAACTACTGAAGCCCACGTGCCTAGAGCCCATGCTCCACAACAAGAGAAGCCACAGCAATAAGAAGTCCGTGCAACGCAACGAAGAGTAGCCCCTGCTCCGCACAACTAGAGAAAGCCTGCGCACAGCAACAAAGACCCAATGCAGCCAAAAATAAATAAATAAATAATTTTTTTTTTTTTTTAAAAGCAAGCAAGCCTCATATTTATGCACGTAAAATTAGTTACAAGCATATAATACAATCTGACAAGTCTGGTCTACCTGGGAATATAGGTTATACACTTCTAATATTTACATAATTAACATTTCACTTTCAGGTCTTACATGGAACAAGGCTGGTGGTAAGGTACAGAAAGTCAGTCTATTTTCCTTGTTTGGCACTCTAGAATTATGGACTTTAGAACTGGGATATCAGAGATCATTTCATTCCATACCCTCAAGTTACAGATAAGAACACTGAGAACTAGGTGAGTGAGATTAAGTGACTTGCTGAAAGTCACACAGCTAACTAGCGAGAAAACTGTGTGTAGAACATAAATCTGTTAACTCCCATTCCAGAAATTTTCACTTGACTTCATATATATTGATAACTTTCAATTCTCCACGTAATCTGCACTGTGGATTGATATATGAAAACATCTTTTCTTCCTGCCACCCAGATAAATCTCTTACTTCTACAGATGTATATCAAAGAAAAAAATGTGTACCTGAGAAAGTTAATCACTTAAGCAAACCATATTGGAGATGGGAAATCATCTATAAAGGAAATCATGAAAACATGCTCAAATCATCATTTTTGTTTTGATCGTCACCACTAAAAATATAAATTGGATTTGAAAATACTGTATTATTCTAGCCTTATATCCCTAAGGTCTGAAGTTCTGTAAAATTTAAGTTTTAT
Organism: Kogia breviceps; assembly: GCF_026419965.1. Lineage (NCBI taxonomy): Eukaryota > Metazoa > Chordata > Mammalia > Artiodactyla > Physeteridae > Kogia > Kogia breviceps. The sequence continues at coordinate 82,250,235 of NC_081310.1, forward strand.
AAAATTATAAAATTATGTATGACATAGGGAGAGATTTTTTTTTCTTTTCTATTGATAGTTTGAAGCTATAATACACTTCTCATATGTTAAGAAATCACAGCAATAACTAAATTTTGAACAGAATAAAACATAAAAACCAAGAGAGAAAGCACCAACCTTTAACACATTACTTCTCCTTGTCCCCAAATGTAAAATGCCTGGAAGCATCAAAGCAATCACTTTCCGCACATTCACATTTATTCACGTTTATTTGCAGAAAAGCTACATTTTTTCTTCCTCTTAGGAAGGGCCACCATCAGCACAGCAGCACAGAAGTCATGCAATTCTCCTTATGAAAACTTTAACCTCCTGACTCAATCATTCAATAAGCACTTATTAAGGACCCGCTCAGTGCCAGGCAGTCTGCTAAGCAGAGGGGACACATCATGCATCAACTAATAAGGCATTACCCCTGCTTTCTAGAAGTTCATCTAATGGGCTGGTTCCAGAGAAAACCCTAAGATCGGTATCAGCTAACTTCCTTTATTCAACAAAGATTTACTGAGTGCCAGGCACTAGAGACAGAAAAGGATAGCAAGGAAATTTTTAAAAGTAAGAGGTCTGGGCTTCCCTGGTGGCGCAGTAGTTGAGAGTCCGCCTGCCGATGCAGGGGACACGGGTTCGTGCCCCGGTCCAGGAAGATCCCACATGCCGCGGAGCGGCTGGGCCCGAGAGCCATGGCCGCTGAGCCTGTGCGTCCGGAGCCTGTGCTCCGCAACGGGAGAGGCCACAACAGTGAGAGGCCCGCATACCACCAAAATAATAATAATAATAATAAGTAAGAGGTCTTTTCAAAATTTACTGAACAAGTTGCTCTTTTGGATTATAAAATCACATGTTCTTCTCTAAGAACAGCAATCATCAGAAGTTGACTGTAAAGGCTTTTAATGATAACACCTAACCAAGTATTTTGGTCAAAGGCACTGTTTCCTCAATCTTTCTACACTGGGAGGCCAGGCACATACTATCCTGGACCAACATAATTTTGTTATTTATTATAAGATCCATAATATAGGAATGTGGTTGATCTTACCAATAAACTGGGATGAGTTGTTTCCTATGTAGACAGATTTTTCCAGTAAAATGTACTATAAGCCTCTAAGGTCAAACAGATGATAAATCCTGTTAAATTTTCTTGCCACCACAGAGCACATCAAAGCAGTCAGTATAGGTAACCCTTCATGAAGACAGCACCAGGCCAAGTTTTCAGGGTGTCAGGTCTCTGCTTTTACTTCTCCCTTCCACAAAAACTACAAAAAGTATCAATTAGTACACAAATCATCTGGCAAATATCCCACTGTCCTCTGAATTCTTCACCTTGAAATTAATACAGGAAACCAACCCCTGTAAAAATGAATCCCATTCCATTAATATTTTTAATGTTATTATTAGTAATGATGGTGGTGGTGATAGCAACCACTAGCTTTGTGGTTCACAAAACACTTTCAAATATATTATCTTATTTACTAAAAAAAATGGAGAGGGGATAAAAGGAAACACCATAGGCAACTATCTCAAATATCAAAAATCAAACCCAATTTAACTGGAATTGAAAAGCAAGCATTTTTAATTCTACCAAAGAGTCAAGAAGTTATTTCTATCAAAAAAGCAAAGGGTTGACTCTAGCAAAGCAAAATCACAAATACCCCCTTAAATGCTAGGCCTAACTGATTCAATGTATAAATGTTAAGTCTCAGGAAGAATCTGATATTATAAATCTTTGTTTCCCAAATGCTTTACCCACAGTTAAAGGCTCAACAAATACTCTTCTAAAGAAGGAACAGTTAATGATGAGGAAGCTGCCCTAGGAAGACAAAGTGACAATATTCAGCATTCAAGTATCTTTTTAAGATTTAACTAACGTTTATTGTGCACCAAATCAAGTATCAAGCGCTAGGCGAGACACACCCACATAAATCATCACATTAACCTCATGAGCCATGCCCAGATATTCCTGGAATCCAAATACTAAATTGACTGGGTCTCCAATACTAAATAGTTTTGACACTTACAACCTTGATCCCACCTTATTAATCCCTAGAATTCAACTCCTACTGGAATTTAGCTCATCACTCTCACAGACTTAAGCATCTTTTAATGCTTTCTGCTAGGTAATGCTCCTGAAAAAACTCCCTGTGCCTGTTTTTAAGTTCCTAACTCCAGAATACCACTCATTCCAGATATGGCACACGGTGATAATGGCCATAATCTAACAAGTATTCTCTTGGATCACATCTGCTAAAGAATAAACCTAAAATGCTAACAAAACTGGATTTCAGCTGGGCAGAAGACATTGAATATTAACAGTCTTCTCAACCTCGAGACTATTTTCTAGTCCTCTGAATACAGAAAGTCTTCTTTCTCTATTTGAATGAACTGTGGAAAGCAAGTGTGACCCAAGACTCGCATACTCATCAGAAAGAACCAAGGAAAAAAGAAAAAAATATTCCAACTGGCATGACCACATCACAAGGTTAACAACACATTACTCATCATTGTGCTACAAGAAAGAACTTGCAAGCGGGCAATGAAGTCAAGGAAACAAACAAAACTCTCCCAGTGTTCAAAGCACAAACACATCTAAATGCCAAAGCAGGTATCACTGTCCAGTTCATGCCCAGGTATGAGTGGGTTCAGAGAGAGTGGGTAGAGGGGAGGGGAAGAAAGGAAAAGCATTACTGTGCAGGTGTGCTTGCCAGCACCAAGGCAGATTTCTTTCTCAGATTCATCAAGAGCCTTTTTAAAAAGAAATACTGGGGGAACCCACCTATTTTTATAGCTTGATTTGTGCAATTACAGAGAACAGGTAGTATATGTAAACAGCAGCATACTGTATTGATAATAATTGTTGCAGACATTCCCTTTGGAATCCATCAGTTCTATACCTAAATCCTACCTCTGCCACTTTCTTGCTATGTGACTTCGGGCAAGTTATTTAACTTCTCTGTGCCTTAGCAGGGACCTCATCTGATATTCACTGTGATATCCCTCAGCACCTTAAACAGCGCCTAAATATTCTGGTGAATTAATATTTTATTAACATAGTAATAAATACTTTGGATGAATTACCTGCAAGCAGGTATAAGAATATCTACCTAACTTACGGAATTGTTATCAGTATTAAATGAGGTGATTATATAAAACACTTAGTATAACTCAGGGTAGGGTCTTCACTATTAAATAACAAAGTTTTCTTCCCTTTATTCCCCAGGCAGGTCACAAGTTATAAAAGAAGAGTCATGGCAAGGATTAAAAAATGGAATAAGAATTGTAGAAGCCAAACATTGGAATATGTTGACTACAAGAGAGCTAACATAAAATCCAGGAATATTTAATCTTGGCTGATGAAATTACTTAACAGTGCCAGACCCTTATAGTAGATACATAGTGTTAGCTGATCCAGAAAATGCTATTTTGCATCTGCAGGTATCTGTTACCAGATAGATAAAAGCCTGGTAGAAAGGAAAAGAAAAGAAAAGGAAAGGAAAGGAAAGGAAAAAAAGGGAGTAAGAAGGAGTCACATCTTAAATATACCTGACTACATATTTAAAAACAAAACATAAAGGACTCTTCAGAAGGCCATTCAATTCTCTAAAAACACACCATTAGCAAAAATACCCTATTGATTCACAGTATTTACTGCCCTTTTTAGGTAATAAGATCTGTGTAAGGAAACTGTTCATAACTGCTGACAGGGTAAATAAGCTTGAAAGATTTGGGCCCAAAACTCTCCTCCTCCAAAAAGACCAATGTGGCCTTTGAGGCTACTTCACCTATAGTTTGTAACCAAAGCAACCTAACTACATGCAGGGGGAAGGACTATTTTATCTTGAAAATTGGGGGTCAGAGAATATATGCAATTAAATCCAAAATCTGAAAGAATCTTTTTCCTTGACTGTGAAGAAGTGAAACTCAGAAGAAGACAGCTCTAAGAAACCTAGATCACTGTTACATTATGAGCCTGACAGAGGTATACACATTTAGCACCTAAATATAAGGAAAATCTATGCAGAACTGAAAAAGCTTGTGGTTAAACCTCATCATAATGTGGTCTTCAACTTCCCATTTCACTTCCAGGCATTTGCTCTGTGTTTTTAACCACCTGACCCACCTCCTCGTAAGCTGTATGATTTTAATAGAAAGAGCACTGAACAGTCAAAAGAATGGGCTCTACACCAAGTTCCACTACTTACGAGGCATGCACACCAGCCACTTAAACTCTTTGTATTCAGTATTATCTGAGTGTTGGGCTAGACTCAGTGCTTGCTTCCACCAGGATATCCCTTTGGAGAGTAGATCAGAAACCAACCAAACCCAGCTCCCCTACTGTTATAACCCAGAAAAAAAAAAACCATGAGCATTGTTCTTATCTATCCCTTTCCCATAAAAGCAGTTACCAAATTCTATTTAGTTTTCTTCAAATCACTTGAATCTCTCCCCTTTCTCCATTCCCATCACCCCTGTAGAGACTCTTTTGTAACAGTCCTCTGACTGCTCTCTCTTCCTCCATTTCACACCACATGGCTGAATCAATTTTCCTAAAATACTAATTTATATATACAGTTCCCTGCTCAGGAATTTTTCACTGTAAGGATAAACCAAACTCCTCAGCCTAAGATTTAAGGCCCTCTCCAATTTACCTAACTCTCCAACTTTATTAATCTCGTTGCTTTCCTAGGTGAAACACTATGTCTACTTGTTCTGCCCCCCAAGCAAGATGGGCTCAGCTCAAAGTTCTCATACTTTGAATGTTTCCCCTCTATAATTACCCAGTGTTCTCTCTTCTCTAAGGCCTAGATTATCCTGAGGGTAAAAATTTTCCCTACCTACTCCCTCTAAACTTCTGTATAACTCTATATAACGGTACCCCTCACTTGACATGTAATGCCCATGATTTTGTATTACTATTTATCTTTTTTTGCAAACATTCAGTCTTCATAACTTACTAAGTTCTTGATGACTTTAACTCTTTCTATACCCGAGGCCTAACTTTTCAGAGGGCAGATATCTAACAAAATGTTTCTTGTTGAGGGTAACTACCTTGAACAAGTCATTTAAATATTCTGGGCCTCATTTTCCTCACCCAGACAATGATGACAATATGTAAATTTCCTTTCCATTCTAAAATGCTATGTGAGATTATACATAATACTACATAGTCTATATTTCTTTTTTTCTAAATATGTGTGTGTAAATATATAACACCATGTCCTATTTTAACCCAGAATATAAATTCCCAAGGGGTCAAATCTCCTACTACTTGTTTAGTTTTTTTACTGGGTAACACTTCCTTGGCATCTCCTTAGAGCATCTTGTCCAAATTCCAGTACACAGCAGGTGTTCAGCAGAAAGGAATTTATAGTCTCAACCAGACAGCAAACATCAAGGGAAATCTGTGTAGATGATTTTTTTCAATCTTAATTTCCATAATGAACTAGTATATTACCCAAAATTACAAAGATGATGTGAGAGAGAAGGAACTTAATATTAAAATGAGAGATCACCTTGTGTCAAATAGCTAGGAATTTATTTTAGGCATCCAAAGAAACTAGGATGCAGCAAATCTTAAGTCTAACTCTCAAATTCTATTTTCAGAATTCTGAGGAGTGTGTGAAGTCTCTATCCCTAGACAGTAAACAGGGACCAAGTATTCTTCATATCAGATAATCTTGTCCTTAGTACTGATGGAAAATTTCAGAAAATGAAGAGTCCAAACACTCAGCCAGGTGAGCTCCTAGTTCAAAGAAGATGAAAGCAAACACTCACAAAGGAACTCATTAGAGCAGGAAAGTTTTTAAATGAGAGCATGCTATCCAAAATATTTTTGTTAGTAGCATTATATTTTCCCATTGTCTTGCCTCCATTCCTCACTTGGGACTATCTTCATGTAAAGATCAAGACTTACTCATTCTAAATCCTCACAGGAATTCTTTTCTTTTCCTTTGAAGTCAGTTATTAATGATTCAAAAGGCACTAGCAGACCAACTCATTTAAAATGACCTAACTTTTCAAAGAATTATTTTAGAACACAAAGCTGATACTTTCAAAGCTGACGTTTATATATGATGTTTTCCAAGTAGGTATGTGGCCTGGATACAACTTTGATATAGTTTAGGTACAAGGTTTATAAAGAATTCTAAGCGGTTTTGAACGATGAGAGGAAACAGAACCTCTTTAAATTTTTATACATATCCCTTTTTCCCATTTCTGTTCCTCAATCCTATTCTATAATATCTGCTAACTCTCGCTCTCTACTCTGTTTCTTTGCTCTTTCCCCTGACTTCTGCATTCCTCCTCGCTCTTATCCTAAGGACTGTTTGGGGAACCATGGGTAAGAATCTGGTGCCAGGAGCGAGGGATCTTACCCTCTTCCCTGTTAAGTCTCCAAATATCAATAAAATCAAGGGCCACAAGCAATTTTCTCTTCCCACCACCAGATCTCCCTTATCAAGACTAGAGAAGAGACATGGGGGTGGCAGGAAAGGATAGTGGGGTAGTCATCTACTCAAAGGAACTGTAAGCTCATTAAAGCCAATTCAATCAATTATATGTAGCTACTGACAGCGTAAGTTTTCATCTCAGCCTTATCTTCCAGGTACTCTTGCCTATAACCTTCACACATTCTCCTACAACCTTCCCAAATATACTAAATGTGTGCTGAGAAATAAGAACATTTTATCAAAAATTTGAGCTAAAGATAACTACAAAAGATAATCGGTTGTAAATTAAAGTTCAGAAGTGCATTTTAGAATTATAGATTTGGGATTAGCCCTCAAAAAGGTCCATAATAATGTTCTTCAGAACCTCCATAGGAAATCAAGACGTGACATGTTAAGTTTAACCACAGTTTAAGTTTAAGCAATAACCATTAAATATAAGCTTAAGCAATAACCATTTAACATAATAACCATTAAACATAATAACCGTTTAACATAACAACATAAACGTAAGTTTAAGCAATAACCATTGGTGATATTTTACTTACTTTACCTCTAAAATTGCAATTTCATTATAGTTCAACTTAACATTTAATTTCTTCCTGGTGGGGGGAGGGAAGGGCTTCCGTGAGGCCTAAACAATGTTATACTGGTACTACACCTTCCAGAATTAAAAGCTTAAAAATATTTTGCTGAGATACAATCTGGTCTCATCAATAAAAAAGGTGCTGTTAAAAGTATAAGTACATATATATGTACAAATGTGTACATTATTTAGGCTTTCTTTTTTAGAGGCCTAATAATTCCTGTTTCTCAGCAGTATTTATTAAGTGAACAGATAGGCTGCTTTTTCCCAATGCCAATATAAATCTCCAGTGAAGGTGTCAAGACCTTGATGACAATAGCAGAATTTGATAGCTAGTGAAATGAGTCTGGCCACAGGAGCACATTGCCTCAAATGCCATCAGGATCAATTCCCAGGAGTTTCCTCATTGGGATGATATGACCAATCAATTCCTATTTCATTTCTCAGGGAATGTTTGCTCTCATCTCCTACAGGAAGTTAGTCTTGACTGCTCTCAACTTTTATGTGCATTTCTATATAATTTTCAGTGCTGAATGTTTCTTTATAAGCTTTATTTTTCATTAGGGCCACTATATCGCTCATAATTAAACAGTTCACCAACTCAAAGGACTGTCTTTATTTTTTTATTCATTAGTTAACCATTTAGTCACTAATAGCGACTAAATGCCTACTATGTTTAAGTTACTGTGGCAAGCCCCTGAGGGATACAAAGATAAAAGAAACTACTTATCTGCTTTCAAGGAGCTCACAGTATAGTAGAAGAGCCATACTAAGGGCACAAATAAACTAAAATACAAGAATAAACAACGACCACCAGATCAGTACCAATAAAATGATAGGCGGATTTAGAAGTAGGAAAGATCACAGCCTGCAGGAGAAAAAAAAAAATCAGGAAAGTTTTCATGGAAGACAGGGTTTAAACTGGGACTCTGATGGGTAGGATTATTTCATGAGGCAAGTGGGGAGGGCAATGGAGGAAAAAGGCTTCAAGATTAGGTGATTAAATGAACTAGATCTACATGTACACAAATGTGAAAAACAATGTTGAGAGAAAAGGTTGCAAAAATATACACGCAGTATGACTCTATTTATGATTTCAAAATTTAACTATATGTTGTGTGTCTATATTACACATTTTTTTAAAAAGTATAAACCATGAAATGGAATGATACATAACAATTCAGAACAGGATTCATTTCCCAAGAAAGAAGAAGGGGATAAAGATGAAGAGTAGGACTTTGGCTATATCTAATACCTAACAGTTTATATCTTAAAGAGAGTGAGAGATCTAAAACAAATATGACAAAATGTTAATATCCATTAAATCTGGGTTGTGGGCTCAAAATTGTGTTAGGGTTTTTTCCCCTGAACTTTTCTAAATATATAAAATATCTTAGTATTCAAAATTTTTAAATTAAGAAAGGGCCGGGTGACTGGAAGAACAGGGGAGTCATTAACACAAAATTAATCAGGAGCAGGTTGGTTCCCCTAAACTTTAAGGGAACAGTTGATAAGCTCAGTTTTAGACTGAAGAGAGTCCTTCAGATCCCCCACCTAGTTCGCACAAAAGGCACTTAGAACAGAGTGAGGTGGAGGCTGACATATATGGACAGGAAGGAAGTTTTTATTGCCACCCTAGGTCAGATAACTGAAGGGAGAGAGAAGCACCTTCCCACGTAGCTTAAATGCCGTGTAACCAAGTCATCTGCCCCAAAACAAAGCCAAGGAAACTTCCAGTTACACAGGAATTCAGATAAAGACTCACTGTGAGTAGCTATTCTATGCCCGCCTCTCTCCCCACCCCTCCCCCAAACACACATAAACAAAAACGAAATGTACCCTTGCCCACTTGAGAAAGAATTAAGAATTGGCAGCTCTGCTAAAGTGGACAGTATCCAATCCAAGGCCCTTCTCTGGAGATGCTGACAGAGCCCAGAGAAAGGAGTAGAGAAATCATAATTCAGTTAAGTTTCAATGAAGACTTACCAGTGGAAGGCATCCATCCTTCCACATCCCCTCATGTCCCAACTTTCCCCAGGGGAATCTAAGGACCTCTAAGAGGTCCTCTATCCTGTTCTGTTCTTCTTCAGCAAAAAAAGACTAAAACACAAAATCCAAACTCTTACTTTGCACTTTAAACCCAAATAATTTACCTTCACAAAAATCCAATGAAATTAAAAACATGGGGAAGAAAGATTTAGAATCCAAGTATAATGACAAATCTTGTTTTTTAGATATACTTTTTGTCGATGCCCAATTTATCATAGCTTATTTCTTTTACCAAAGTTCCATTGGTATAATTTAAAATTAAGTTTAAAAGAAAACTTGAAGGTAACTTAGCAGGAGAGATAAATACATCTGCACACACAATAACACAAATACCTTGACATTCTTCTACATCTGAATCACTGTTGCTGAAGAATCCTAACATCCTATTCACTCCACTCCAGGGCATCCAACTGCCCCAGGTCAAAGTCCCTATTCTCCATGGTACTCTCAGGACAGATCTTCCTCAGTCAGACCTGGGAAAATACCACTGTTCACCATGGACTAGTAAAAAAGACAATGGAGTGAAACGACAGAAGTCCTTCTGTCTTCTAGCTCAATGCAGTGTGGCAGAATGGAACAAACACTGCAACGGGACTTGTGAGGGAATGAGAGAGGTGAGCTAACATTTATTAATCACCTACCACATTACAGCCACTGAAGACTGAATTCCAGACCAAGCTATCACTTCACTACTTCTGTGATCCTAAGTAAATCTCAGGTATTCCATTTGAAAATCAATGAGGGAGACTAAGAAAGCGTAACAGTCCCTCTAGTTCTCTGATTCCATGATTTCACAAACATGATCAGTCAACAACAAATGTATTACTGTTAAACATAATAAAGTGATTTTAAAAGTCTTTTGCAAGAGGGAAGAGTTATGGGAACATATGTATATGTATAACTGATTCACTTTGTTGTAAAGGAGAAACTAACACACTATTGTAAAACAGTTATACTCAAATAAAGATGTTAAAAAAAAAAAAAAGTCTTTTGCTTTGTTCCTCTCCAATCCACCCTCTATATACCACTAACAAAATAATCTTTCTAGAACATGAAATTTACTTTATCACCCAATGCTTAAAAACCCTTAAATGGCTTATCATTTCATGTAGCACAAGATAAAGCTGTCCATGATCGGCCTTACCTACTTCTCCAGCCTCTTCCATGCCCTCCAACCCTGTCCTCCAGCCATAATAATTACTTAAAAGTTACCTGAAGAAGCCTGACTGTTTCGTTCCTTTAAGCTTTTGTTCATGCTGTTTTCTCAGCCTGGAGTGTACTTCTCTCTCTCATCTGTAGGGAATATCCTTAACTCATCTTTCAAGACTCAGCTCAAATATCATCTCCTCTGGGAGGCACTTTCCAACCTCTGAATGTCCAAGGCAGAACTGACCTTTAGGCCCCCACTCTGCCCCCTACATACCTCTATCACAATACCTATCACACTTCATTCCATCTATATACTGACACATCTCTCTCCTCCCACTAGACCCATAACCCCCTCGTAGGTTGAGATCTTGTCTGACTCATCTGCTTCCTTAGTGCCAAAGACAGTGCTTACAAGAGACGTTCAATGGATATTTGATGGAGTGGGGAACAGAGGAACGGAAAACATGAAAGGAGACAGAATAACTCAATTAAGATGGCCTGAAGAGTGGAGAATAGTAGTATTTATCAGTACCACTATCTTTGGCCTTCTGCTCTTTCCCTAAACTCTAGTCTTCAGAGAGCTTATTCATTTTCTTGGCTACAGCTACCACATCTATGCTGATGAACTGCAAAACCACACTTTCAAGTATTATTAACCCTCACCTCTCCACCAGCTGCAGACTCTTCTCTAACAACTGGAACAGCTTTCATTTGGATGTTTCATTGCCACTTTAAATCCAAACGATCTCAAACTGAACTCATCATATTTCCCTAAGAAATGAGGAAACCTCCCTAACTTCTTTACCCCAGTCAGTGTCTCAGAAACCCAGGCTTAAAATGTGATCGTTGTTTGATTGATCACTCTCCATCATCTTCCACATCCAGTCCGCACTGATTTCAATTTTTTCCTTCACAATCTTTGTCACTCTTTCCCCTCCTGAACCCACCCTCCACAACTCTAGCTCAGGCCTCATCACCTCACACATCCCAGCTGCTAATCTCCCTTCCCTCCAAGCCAATCTATTTCCCAATATCATCATATTATAATCCTAATAAAAAATTCCCAGTGGTTAGCTATTTTTCATCGTTTAAGATCTAAACTTATAAGCCTGACTTTTAAGACCCTCTATAAACATAGCTCCAGACCATCCTAACCACCTGTGTTTTACTACTATTCACTGCGACTCAGGTCAGTCTCATCACTGCCCCAAGAACATTCCAAGTACATTCCTGTGCCCAGGCTTCTGCTTGATCCCTCTCAGCTCCAAATTTAAATGATTTTTTTGTTATTTGCTTCGTTTTCATTTATTGTACCTAGTACAATTTTTTTTTAAGATCTGGAGTAAGTTACAATTCCTCTGTGACATCACTCATAACTACCTGAGTACTCTTCTCCCAAAATACCTATGGTATGAGGTCTGTATTATGCAAATGATAATACACTTTCACATTTAAAAATTTTCTCTGGCATAAAGAGGCTCAATAGGTATTCATTCCTTCCTATTCCCCTTACTCCCAACTAGGCTGTAAATTCTTCAAGGGCACAAAACTGTCATTTTTCCTAATCCTCCATACCACTTAGTAGAACTAAATTCACAGCAGGTCACTAAAAATAACAGCTTAGTAGTCTCTCCTATCAAAAATCATTTCTTATAGTATAAGGTATAAGAGATAATCCTAAAAAACACAGTTAAAAATAATCCTGAACTAAACTGTATAAATTAAGATGCCTGATTTTTCCACCTCTGAATTTTAGCTCAGAAATACTTCAATCTCCTGACTTAAGTGGTAAATAATAATCCTGTGCCCATGACATCACAAGCACATAGTTTGGTAATGATTATGAGAAGGCTGGGGGTAGGCAAGGATGAAGGAAAGCAAGTCAACTGAAAGAACAAGGATGGAAGAACAGATGTGTGATTTTTTTGTTTACTTCTTAAGTGTGGACTTCTCATTCGTTTTTCTTTTCTTTTTTTTTTCTTAAATTGGCCACATTTTCAAACAAGTTTGCTTCAGGAGGAAAAATCTAATAGATTTTCAAAGGAGCTAATATCTGAAGAGCCTCTAGAAAGCCCAAGTCCTTCAAAAAAGCCAGCTTAATCTTCAACAATGCAGTATCTCGCAGTAGGACTCTTCCAGATATTGTGAGTAAAGACTTATTCAGGCTGCAACAAAGGTATCTTCTACCAAAAGCTTTTAGGAATAAGGCAGACAGCCTGAGGCCACATTGGACCCACACAGATTTTGAAAAGAAATTGGTCTTCATTAACATACTCAGTATAGCCCAGTCTTAATTACCCTCATATGGATTTTTCATTTTATGGATTTCTGAGGCAAAATCTTTAATTCAAGACTGACGTTTCTTCACCATCAGTATACTTTCCTCACTATCAGGTAATTCAGGCTTAGAAATGCCAATTCATTTCATCAGTATGATCCCCAAAACACTAAAATAAGTCTGGTTTTTAAAATAATGCATTTTCAAACCAAGAAATTTCTTTCTGAAGTTCTGAATTACCTAAACTAGTGCTCCCTACAGTAGCAGAGATAACTGAAAGTTCAATGCACTGGAAACATGACACTGTCCTTACCATAAGCTCTTAAAGAGAATCCAGCCATAGCCTTGAGACTTCCCCACAGGTTGGTACAACATCAGACAGTCACAAGCAGAGCTCAACATAGTGAGTAAGGTGTATAAATACAAAAATTTCTACAAGGAATCTTATGTCTCCTGGCTGATCTCTTTAGGCCAGGATGGTCCAGAAGAGAAGTAGAAGAGTCACAGTTTACCGGTGCCTGACTCCTTGTCCCTGAGTTCTTGGATCAAAGGACTCAATACTTCTCATTAAATCCATCCTTTGTTCAAGGACCTACAATGACTCTATTGACCTTTTCATCAACACCCAACAGAGTCTGGCCTCTGAGTCCCCTCCACCCTCTCGCCTGCTCTACCCATGACTTGACCAACCCACATTCTCTCCAGTCATTCTCATTTATTCTCCCCACAAACACAACTTAGTCATTCATACCATCATTGCACACTGTACATTCTATACTTTCTGCCCAGAAGATCTTTTATCTCCTTTTAGTCCTAACACAGAATAACTATTTTATTTATTTGAATGCTCACACCTATTATATAGATAAGGATGGAGAAGTAAATTGCCCTATATAGATAAGGATGGAGAAGTAAGTTGCCCAAGGTCACATTAGTAAAAAGTAGAACCACAAGTTGAACCAAGATCATCTAACTCCATAGGCCATGCCTCATTATGACTCTAATCCATAGCCTCCCAAGTTCATTTCAAATTTTACTGACTCAGAAATCTTCCCTAATTTATTTCATTCATACTTTGTTACTTCGAATTTTCTAGTCTCTACATACTTCATTTGTAGCACATTAAACTTGGTTTTGTTTATGTTTTTTCTTAAACGTTAAAGCTTATAAGTCTGCTTTCTCATTTACATACTGCCTTCCCCAACATCACCCTGGTCCCAAGGGCAAGAACACCTGTTTTTACATCTTTTATATCTCCCCAAAGCCTGTCACTGGCACTTGGAAACTGCCTTATCCACAGGAGTGGATAAGTCATTATTCACCAAGGATTTATTACTTAAAAAAAAAATCAACTTCCTTCTTCTATCATATTAAAAAAATCAACTAATTTCAGGCATTCATGATAAAACTGTCCTGCATCAGCATTCTAGTTACACAGATTTTAATTGTCTAATTTATCTGGGGCTGTTGAGAAGATTCCAGGCTGCCATTCCACAGCTCCTAAGTTTGCATAGGAAAGATACTGCTGAAGTCACACTTCAAAGCATTGTTTCAGGATTTTTTCCTTGATGGGATGAATGTCTGGCATAAGGAGAACGCATGCTCCCTTGTAAAGTCCTCTGCCAGCATACTTAGCATGCTTGAGACAGTCAGGAGCTCTAAAACTTTAACAAGTGGCACTTAGTGCCCCCATAAAAGTCTGAAAACTTATTTTTAATACTGAGTTATTCCATCATAATTCACTTGGTTACATATATATTGAATCTCAAAATTCCAAACAAAGCCTTTTGAGAACTGAAAACAGTGATGGGCTATTGGGCTGCCCTACACTTATTCCTAGAGTTTATTCAGTCCTTCAATCCCCACCCCTAACCCCTGGAATAATGTATGTAGTTCAACTAGGGGAAGTTGCTAAATATAGATATGAATTGAATTTGCCAGATATCATCACTAATACTGGCACGAACTAACTCATAAATTAAAACAACTATTGATAGTCAACACTCTGGAACAGCATGTGTGATTTTTAAAAATTAGATATTACCCTTCAAATTAAATCATTTTCAATAGAGGTCCCAAAAGAAAGAGATTAACGAAATAAAGCTTCAGGAAAATTTCCACGTTGTTGGTAACATAACTACACAAAGTCCAACTAGTAATTAACATTCATTACTGGTCAGCCTGCCTTATACAAGTCAGTAGACAGCCCTTTCTTTGGCAAAGGTTTACTTTTTTTTTCACAAAGGAGTCTTTGGCATTAAATGAAAGGGATAAGTCAAAGCAGGCAACAACAACAACAAAAATAGTAATAATTTGGAAACTATCATCCTTCCATCTTTCCTTCCTGCTTGAATGCATACTGTCCAAAGTGCGTATCTGTTCAACTCTAAATTATTCATGTTAATGGATGATTATCGGTAGAAAGGTGCTGATAATCCGAAATGGAAAAAATCGAAAAATAATCTATTTCAGTTTTGGAAAATCTTTTCAGCGTATTTATTATCTCAATTATTCCTAGCATGAGCTAATATGTGTATTCATTTGTAATCTCTAAGTACATAGTAACTGGCCACTAACTCAGGGAGGTGCTCTGAGGCATGCTGGGTAGCTAGTGGAAATTAGAACAGACTGGTATTCAGCTTCCAGATGAGCAACATCAATTTCATTTATTTTACAGTTCTGTCCAGCCTTCAAAATATCAATAGACTAGCACAGCAGGTTGGTTACTAACCTTTAAAAGAAAGGCTCGGAAAAACAATGAGGACAAAGAGTATAATTGTTTACCCATAATGTATTCATTTGTAAATTATGCACAGCAAATGTTTAATTACAAGTCTGATTCTCCCTAGGCACCCAGCATAAGCCCCTGCTGTCTTCTCCATCCCATCAAGAATGCAATCTCATTTATTAGGAAAGAAAGTTTCTATTTTTTAAAGCTATACAGTATAGAAAATGTTTTTTAAAGATTTAGGACTAGCTACCCTTTTGGACCCGCCTTATCACTACCTCTTCTCTCTACTTTGTCCTTTCCCACTTTAGAAACAGGTTGAAAGACAAAGGGATCCAGCGTCCTCTAAGATCTAAATATACAGTATGAGAAGCCACAGACTGAACAATTCCCCGTTTCTGATTTTCTAGAAAGTATTTTATACATATATGTACTAAAAGTCAACTAATTTTTGCCTTTGCATTCATGAAAAGAAAACTCCCTGAAGAGCTGGGGAGAATCTCTTACAGAAAATTTCTTTGAACTTAATTTTTATATCTGTATTGTGCCCAGAGAAGCCACCTGGGCTCCTGAGAGACTACCTAGACCGAGGGGGGGGGGGGGGCGGACAGGAAAAGAGAGAGGAAGAGAGAGAAGGAAAGACGGAAGGGAAGAGAGAGGCGGAGAGGGAGACTCAGAGCACTGGTCCTTGTGAGCCGACAAGCTAAAAATACGCCGGCCCAGTAAACAAATCCCGTTCCATCCCGACCGGAGCCACACCGTTAACCTAGTAATTATGAGAAGAGGAGTGAGATCACGCAACCCCCGGCTTACTCATCATCAGCTTCTAAAGTTTCCATCGGCTCACGGCAACTTTTTTTTTTTTCTAAAGTTCATAAGCATGCCCTAGAATCAATCTCTCTCTCTCTCACACTCACACTTCTTTTTCGCTCCCTTCCTCCATTACTGGACGCACCTCAGTTTGGCTATCGATAGGGGAGAACAGCTTGTTTTCTTTTCATTTTACTTTTATATTGAGACTTTAAAATGAACTTTATCCTACAATGAGGGTAGTACACTGCACTCCTAGCCACCTTAAAACTCCACCATCCCTCCCCGAAAGTCTAGCTGACAAGGGAGGACCGTCCAAACTGCCCAGCACAGCTGAGGAAGGGAGGCCACAAACGGGGAAAAAGGGGGGCTGGGAAGGCGGGACGCAGGTGAAAGGGAGGAGTAACCGGGGAAAGGTTGGGGCCAAGCAAGAACAGTCAGGGCGAAGAGGGGGTGCCGAGAGGAGATGGCTCAGGGTGAAATATAATCAGAAAGGAGATGGGGAACAGTGGCGATCAGAGGGTCAGAGTTTGGGAGTCTGAAGAGGCGGGAGGGGCGGGAGCAGACGGGGGAGGGTGACAAGGCGGGGGCTCCGTTACCCTCGCGGCTCCCGGGGCAAGGCCCTAGGCCAGGGCGGAGCGCGGGGCCCGGCTGCCTCTCCTCATTCCTCTGCTGTGACCCCGGGGTCCGGCCGGCCCCTCCCCCGTCGACGACGGAGGCGGAGGCGGTGGCAGAGACTGAGACCGCGGCTGTTGTTCCGCACAGGATCAGGAGCTGGAGCCAGACGGGACTGATCTGGACTGGCCTCCCCCAGTGGCTTTTTGCCTGCTCCACACTCGACTCCGGCTGCTGGTTCAAGATCGGTGGTTTTCGGCCGTCCGGCCGGAAACAAGCGCCAGTTTCCGGCCGGAGAGGGTTGGTGGTGACACCCAAGCGGCCCCGGGGCCTCCTCCCGCCCAGCCCCGCCCAGCCCCGCCCCACCCCGTAGCAGCCCCGCCCTTAGCGCCACTCCCCTAGCTGAGGGCAGTCTGGCGGTTGCCCCGCTCGTGACCCCGTGTTTTCCTGGCCCGTGTACCTAAAGCCCCTGTTCTGGAGAGTTCTTGAACCAGAGCTGGAGGGCTACTGGGTGGACTCTTGAGACTTTGAGGTGTAGTCAGTTGGACACAGCCCTTTAGAAAGAAGCAGAAAGAGGCGAGGTAGTTCTAGAAAGGTGAGAGGAATGAAAATACTTAGAATGAGAAGACTGAAATTCTAGTTACTCTACAGGATCATTCTAGACTGACTGGAGGAAAATAAACACTTCTTCCAGACCAATCTCCACCCAGTTAAGCACTCTTCCTCCTTAACTCCTGCAGTGAACATAGTGTAAGACGTTAGGGGAAAACCCGAGCGAAGTTTTTGGCCAACCGAATACTTTTCTCTGTAAACACTCAATATTTATTTACTTACATAATGATGATACCCTATTTACATATCTGCCTTAGACTGTTAGCGCAAGCAAAACAAGTTATGTAGTGCTTTTTTGGTAATACCTTTTAACAGCCTTGTACAACGACTATGCTGTTGCATAGTTAAATTCACAAACATTGAGTCCCTACTACGTGCAAGGCACTGTGCTCATTGATACTGGGGACACAAAAATGAATAAGACATAATTCCAGGCATCAAAGATCTTACGCTTTAGTAAAACACATAAAACTGTATTGTATAAGGCAGAATTCACATATGTGCTGTGTGATTTACAAGGACCTATGGCTATGGGAACATAAGCCTTGCCTGGCACATAGCAGACCTTCCATATTTGTTGAATGACTAAATATTAGACGAACGTGGACAGTTTCAAGCAAGAAGAGCCATTTAATAAATACCTCTTTATGACAAACACAAAGTGGAGCCAGCCCCTGCTATAATCTGACCAAAGAAATGCTAAATTTTTTAAAAGTTTATTTATTTTATTTATTTATTTTTGGCTGTGTTGGGTCTTCGTTGCTGCGTGTGGGCTTTTTCTAGTTGCGGCGAGTGGGGGCTACTCTTCGTTGAGGTGTGAGGGCTTCTCATTGCAGTGGCTTCTGTTGTTACAGAGCATGGGCTCTAGACGCGCGGGCTTCGATAGTTGTGGCTTGTGGGCTCTAGAGCTCAGGCTCAGTAGCTGTGGCCCTCGGACTGAGTTGCTCCGTGGCATGTGGGATCTTCCCGGACAAGGGCTCGAACCCTTGTCCCCTGCATTGGCAGGCAGATTCTTAACCACTGCGCCACCAGGGAAGCCCAAGAAATGCTAAATTTTAATTCAGATTCCTAACATTGTGGCAACTGGTTTGCATTTTCGAAATGTTGTGCCCATTAGGCCTATTTAAAAACAAATATTACAGTCAACTTTTCTGTCCCCTCACTACTTTCTGAAGTCCTCAGTTTCTAAAGGGAAAGAGGGGAGCATAGACACTTTAGAATTATCCAGCTCAAGACTAGAAAATTGACATCTGAAACAAGAAACTTCCTAGACAGCTATATATATCTCTTGGGAATATCCTGGATTTAGAGTTGAAGATTTAGGGCCTAAGGTCAAGCAGGTCAGAATACCTAGCATGAGGCACATCCAGGACGAACAATACAGGTTGGCAGGCAGAGGCATTTGGGGGACAAGCATGTGGGGACTACAAATTTTGGATACTGTTCAGTGGCAAATTTGAGGAGGAGTAGTATGAGACTTGGTCACCGAACTCCGTGGATCACACCCACCCATTGCCAGCTAAATCTGAGGTAGGAGGAAAGGTCCACAGAAGAGGAGCCTCAAAAATCTAAAGCTGTCTTGTTTCACCAAGGCCCTCCCAGCACCAGTTTATGCCCATCTGTTAACTATGTCTTTCTAGTCTTAACTCCACTACCGCAGATTTATTATGACCAGGTATGACGTTCAAAGGCCTTCTCCACCCCTCAGTACAAGGCCGACTTTTACTCTTGGCAGTGACTACAAAAAGTTTCCAAATTTGAAAGCTGGGCCAAGTTGCTGGTCAAACTCATTTAAGTGACCAAACTTTACGGGCTTGCCTGGAAATTTAGGGGCCAGGAAGTGATGGGGTTGCAGTTGCTTTGTGCCTGTTTCTTGCTCTGACCATCCATCACTCATTGTTGTTTGTGCAGTTGCTCAATGGGCTGCTTGTTTTGGGCAGCCCAGGCTGTATGGGTGGCAGTGTGGTCAGTCGGGCTGGGAGCCAGGCCACCTGGGTTCTGGTCCCAGCTCAGCCAGCCCCTAATCCATTAAGTGATTCCCTATTCCTATGTGTCATTTTCTCTGCCTAGAAGCAGGGGACCTCTTTTGTAGTGATGTGCAGCCATTCAGGCTGTCACTATGCTAAATGCTCAGAAGCAGCTGTCCAGTGTCATTGTGGGAAGTCAGAACACAGGTGATTATTTTTTGCTGACAGGTAGAAAAACAGTAAGGAAAGTAAAAACAGCAGAGAAAACCCTACCGGTATACACAGGGCCACACAGCCTTATCTGCCATTCAGTACAAAGTTCTCCTCCACCCTAAAGGCCTGTTTACTCATTTTAGCAATTCTAGAGGCTACTCCAAGGAGCTCCCTGAGTTTTCACTTCACTTTAAGCAAGAGCAGAAAAAACAGAGCTTTGCCTTTCAGCAGAGAAACTAAAAGGAGAGATTATTTCAACACCTGGGCTAATGGATAGAGTAGGGGGAAATGTTCAGAGAAAGCTATTTTGCAGCTAACTGGGAAAACAAAAAAAACCACCCGGCAATTGTTTGCATTTATATGCTTTTGTGGTAGAAAAGAAAATCAAACCAAAATAACTTCCTTTCCACTACTACCACTATAATTTAGACCAGTGGTTCTGTGGAGTCTTAAAAACTACATACCATATGTGCCTAGGAACCTCAGATGACTAACTCAGAATTCTTAGGACTGAGGCCCATGAATCTATATTTTTTAAAAATATCCACACTTCTTATAAAGTGAAATGCTTTCCTACTCTGTGACGCAGCAATTCCACTCGTAGGTATTTACCCAATAGAAATGAAAACAGATGTCCACAAAAAGCTTTGTGGACATCCGTAAATGTTCATAGCAACATTATTCATAATAGACCCAAACTGGAAACATCTCATATGTCTACCAACAGAAAAATGACAAATACACTAATCAAACAATGGAATACAATTTTTAAAAAATGAACTCCCTTTAAACACAACAACATGGATAAATCTTAAAATCATTTGTTGAGAAAAAGAAGCCTTTTATATGAAATTCGAGAACAGGCAAAAGTAACCATGATGATAGAAATCAGAACTGTGGTTGCAGGGACTTCCCTGGTGGCACTGTGGTTAAGAATCGACCTGCCAATGCAGGGGGACATGGGTTCGAGCCCTGGTCCGGGAAGATCCCACATGCCTCCGAGTAACTAAGCCCATGTGCCACAACTACTGAGTCTGCGCTCTAGAGCCTGCGAGCCACAACTACTGAGCCCGAGTGCCAGAACTACTGAAGCCTGTGCACCTAGAGCCCGTGCTCCACAACAAGAGAAGCCACCGCAATGAGAAGCCCGTGTGCAGCAACAGAGAATAGCCCCTGCTCGCCACAACTAGGGAAAGCCCGCACGCAGCAACAGACCCAAGGCAGCCAAAAATAAATAAATAATTTATTAAAGAAAAAAAAAAGAACTATGTTTGCATATTGGGGGGAAGTGGAGATTGAATAGAAAGGGGGCATAAGGGAATTTTTTGAGGTGATGGAAATGTTCTATATCTTGATGAGGTAGCTGTTACACATGTACATCAAATTGTGTACTTAAGATCTGCACATTTCACCATGTGAACTTTACCTCAATTTAAAAAATAGAAAACAAACATCTTGGGTTCCTTCATAACACTTAACCAAGTTATAAATTTACATTTACTTGTAGATTATTTCATCGATATTTGATTCATCAGTTAGATTGCAAAGCTCCACCAGATATGTTCACCGTTTTATCTATAGTACCTAGCATAGTGCTTTACCCATGGCAGTCATTCATTAGATATCTATTGAGTGAATGAATGAATGAATTGGCAGTTGAGAACCATTGCTTTGGTAGTACATATCAGACTCTATTTTATAATAGAGTCACATCTAGACTCATAATAATATAACTGGGTCTATTTCCAGGCCTTCTATCTGCTCGCATACCATTGCTAGATTATGCTTCCTAAAATGTTTCACAGATATTTTCTCTCTTTTCAAAAGCTGTAGCAGCATGTTGCTTGCTTAACCAGTGTCCATCCCCCTTCCCCGCCCTTGCTTATAGAATCCTGATCCTGTTTAAGCAGCCATCCTTCTCTATGTGACCATGGGCTTCAGGGGAGATTGACTCCAGTGGAGGGGTGGGGGCTGAGTGGGAGGGAGATGGGTAAAACACTGATGGATCTAAACCAATCACAGGGTTCCATTCCCCTTGCCAGTACTTGGTTTAGGAGTATGATAAAAAAAATCTCTCCAATGTGAGATTTGAAGAAATCTGATGGACTTCCTTGCTCCTACAAAGAGACAAAGAGAAATAAGAAATGATTCTCTTTTGCTGCTGAGTGTTGCTGGATTTGGAACTGCTGTTCTGTTTGGAGGACAAGGTGACATACTAAGGATGGCAGAGCAAAAAAAATGAAAAGAATCTGGGTCTTGGGTGAACTGCTGAATTAGCCAACCCTCAGCCGTCCTCCTTGAAATTCTTATTACATAAGAATATGTCTTCCTTATTGTTTAAACAATGTTGAACTTAGTTTTTCTATTGCTTGCAACGAAAAGCATCTCAGCTAATATAAAGCCATCAACAATTCCTCAATATCTATAGGATAAAGCCAAAATTCCTTAGTCTGCCCTGTAAGAGTCTATACAATCTGACCCCCAGTCTATTACTAACTCCAGAATGTAGCTTGCTAATTTCCATCTCTCCAATGGTGTTCTGCTTTCTTTACCATCAATGGTAGATATTAACAACCAGCTCTCCAGGTGGAAAAGGCCCTGATTTATAGCCTTTACCAATTTCCATTGTGTAAATATTTCTACTCCTTATAATTTCATGCCACTAATATGACGTCACTGAACACAGAGTTGGGAAGAGACATGCAATCAGCACTAGCAAGCCAGTTAGAGCACTCTACCATGCTACTACCCACCTTCCTTTCTTCTGTCTATAAGTTTTCTCCCTAGAGTTCAAGGCCCAACCTGTATCATGTCCTTTTAAAGACTTCCCATAAAATCCTAAACTATAAATGGCTTTACCAGTCAATTGGAATCTAACAATTGCCTTGAACTGTTAGTCTTCACAAGCATTTGCTCATCAGTCAACTATTTAACCAATTAATTTAAGAACCTAGGAATAATAAAAGAGCAGGAGAGAAGAGTTCAGTGGTACCATTTACATTCCCACATCTTCTAAAGGGTTCCTAAGATTAGGCACTAGGGGAACTACTAAGCAGAAAATCCTGCCTCCAGGACCTAGAAGTAGTAAAGATCACTGGAGATACATTGTTGTAAATAGAACCTATCAGCTCTCAATTATTGCAAGTGCTGGTCCCCAGGAGAGCTATGTTAGGACATTAACTACAAGGCTGTTGGCAAGATTTGGGCTTGTTCCTATTCTGGTCCTGACAAATCCCCTGAGGATGTAAGAATGGGAGTTTAAGGCCATCAGAGGCCTAGCAACAGGTAGGTAAAGAAGAGAAGCCAGTTCCTGAGGCTTTGAAGAGAGCAAGTGCTACCTTACCTGATTGGAATGCCATCCAGGTGCGTCAGCTTCATCTCCACCTCACAGGTGACACACCCTGAAGTTTGGAGGAAAAGCAAATAATTAGACTGGCAACACATTGGCTGAGGCAATGAGGAGAGGCCAGGGACTGGAGTGACTAAGTCACTCTGTCCCCTGACTAGGTCAGCCCTGGGAGGCAGGCCAAGTTCAGGCTACTGGAAACTGACAGAGCATTCAAGGGATAGGAGATGTGAGACTGCACCAAACTCTCCTTTTTTAATGAGACAAATGGCCCATATTGAGCTCTATGGGTACTGAACACTAGGAATGTTTTCTAAATTATAAATATATGCTTCTTTCCTGCCTTGGAGAGCTACCATCCAGCTATCAGTGGTATAGTTGAGTGACTATAGGTACCCTCTGACTACCACTTTCCAGGTTACTGAACTGATCAGCATTAGGATTTTTCCCATGTTGCTTATGGTCTGTAGACAAGCCTGCAGATCATAGCAGCTCCTCATAGAGAAGTAAATGGATGATAGTTTTTTCTGCTTGAAAAAAAAAAATCTGGATTTGAAAAGCGTCAAAATGTTACCTTAGGTTACCCTTACCCTAGCATGTTAGGTAACCTTCCTAGTCGAAGAAGAGATGAAATCCTGAGGTCAGAAGAAATGAGAACAAGACCAAAACTAGGGAGATCCATGGATGAGTAAAGTACTCCAGGAGCCAAGAGAAAAGTGTAAGGCCTGAGGGACATTGATTATGAGAAAGCATTGACTATAGGAAAAGAAAGGAAGGAAAACTGAGGGGCTGAAAAATGAGACCTGCTCGAAGAAGGTTACAAGTGCTAATCAGGGATGCTGCCCCTGCAGCATGTTTAAGTGGGCTAGCTTCCCCCAAGCAGTGTCCTTTTTCTCCTCCCCTGGGCCAGAGATCACACACAAGTGGCAGCTCTGCTCTTACTTGCCAGTAAATGATACTGAATATAGCGCCAGAACGCTTGCCTCCTTATTTAGATCCTCTACAGGAGCAACAGAATGGGAATTAATACCATTCAGTGAATTCTTTTGCTATTTTTAGGCACCTACCATGTGTAAGGCAGGCAAAAATACAATCATAGTCTTTAAGGAGATTTCATGAGCAAGACCAGGCATTAGAAGTCCAAATCCTTCTCTGACACATAGCCTTCACCTAATGCAGAAAAAAAAAAAGGAAGGTGGGACTTCCCTGGTGGCGCAGTGGTTAAGACTCCTCACTCCCAATGCAGGGGACCCGGCTTTGATCCCTGGTCAGGGAACTAGATCCCACATGCATGCCGCAACTAAGAGTTTGCATGCCACAGCTAAGGAGCCCTCGAGCCACAACTAAGGAACCCACTTGCCGCAACTAAGGAGCCCACGTGCTGCAACTAAGACCCGACACAACCAAATAAATAAATAAATATTTTTTTTTTGAAAAGAGAAGGTGATGTAGACTATAAAAGGACAATGTGGCCTTTGACTACAGACATTCATTCCTAAAAGAAGCTGAAAGGGCCAATTCTTACTGCCCGTACTGTACATTCTGTCATTGATTTCCTGCTTCCTACATGACTTCCCTTTGATCTTTAGTTTCCTCCTCGCCTCCTTCTCTAGATGAATAGTATTTATAGGCCCTTATGCAGCAAACTGCTTCTAACACTCAGATAATGGTGGTTACTTCTTAACACTGAAGCACACCCAGTGCTCTGGCCTATTCTGTGGGATACCCCTAGCACTGGACATACACACATCTACAGTTAGGTTATACCACAGACTCAGTTTGTCACTAGTGTCCCTGCTTAAACCCAGGTTAGTTTTCTTTTAATGTCTGAATCTATTGTCAATACCTCTACATCGAATCATTAAATCTATTCCTTTCACTCAATTCCCACTGCCATAATCCTAGCTCATGACCTCTGACCTAAGCTACTGTAAGATAACTCCACCACTGGTCTCTTGCCTTTCACCTCTCTCTTCTCCTACTATCCTTCATGCCCTGTCTAAAACTAAGGTCTGGTCACATCATTCCCCTGTCCAAAAACCTTCAGTTGTCCTTGAAGCAAAATGTATCTACTGCCAATAATAATAATGATGATAATAATTATTATTATAGGTATATTACAATATTAAATTAAATATTATAATTCTATTACATATATTATTATATTATTATCATATACTTATAGAATACTTTTTTTGGTCAATGTGGTTGGCACTATACATCCCTGAGGGACTAAAAGAATTCAAAGAGCTCGTAGATTACTTTGTGATCATGGCGTAAACTGAGAAAGAAAATATGTAATGTTATTTAAAACCAAAATTGACTACAGCTGCTGCCTTTTAAAGGCAATGATGTAATTCATATAGCACACAAAAATTTCTTCACACTGCCTGCTTCCCTTCACAGAAATGGAAGAAGGGAGTGGTGGTCTTTGCAAGCCTCAGTTGGTCCTTCTGAGTCTCAGGATGGGAACTAGAACTGATGATCTGCAAATTGGCATGACACATTACTGAGTCCTTGGCTCTAACAAAAAAAGGAAAATAAAATTATAAAAGGGGAGCCCCGTGGAAGAGGATCAGGAAAATGAGGAGTCTTTTTTATTTATTTATTTATTTCCTGTCTGTGCCGTGTGGCTTGCAAGATCTTTGTTCCCCGACCAGGGATTGAACCCAAGCCCTCAGCAGTGAAAGCACAGAGTACTAGCCACTGGACCACCAGGGAGTTCCCAAGGCGTCTTTAGGGAAGAGAAAGGAACAAGCAATATGGCAATATAAAACTTCTTCATTGCCTCCAAATCTTCAGCAAAGCTTAACACATACACAAATATCCAGTGCAAAGAGTATTTTCTGGGGAAGATGAAAGTGGTCATTTCACATCTTGGGGCAATGTGGTGGAAAACAGCAACAGCCCAGTATAGATGGTGAACGGATCCATCCATTGAACCAATCAGTAACAAGGAAAGGTATAAGGCACACCCCCACCTTCAGAATTCCAGGAGAGACTGAGGGCTCTTACCATAGAGGAGAATGGGCTAAGGCAGTTTCATTTGAATCTCACTGGTATCTGTACAAAAGCACTGGAACCTTCACAGAAACATGGGTTATGATTTGATGAGAGATGTGTATTCCCTTTTGACTCCCGTTCCCTGTGAGTATTCCAGGGGCCCAGTGTGTGCTCAGTGCCCACCACATGAGTACTAAATAAATACCTATCTGTTAATGGTATCGACATTTTTCATTTTCCTTTCATTCAAAATGGTTTGCTCAGAGGCCTGTTCCATCGTGCGTTTTCTGTTCCTCCAGCTGTGGTCAGCAAGCAGTGTTCCCTCCCTCCCAGTGTGACTGTTACAAGGGCCACCGCTCCTCTACCCAGGAGTGGAATCTGCCACAAACCCTGAGAACAGTAGTATTCTTAAGGCCTTCTCCTCAGTGAAAACAAAACGCCATGTCTCTTCCCCAGACTTATTGCCACCCACATTCTTTCCTCCCCTGGGTTAACTTTGCTAATAAGAAAGGTCCCAGATAATTAGTAGAGAAAATTGGAATCAAAGAGAGAAATCATGGAAGATACCATCCTTGTGTCCTATTTAGTAAAACTAGTATCTGAGCAGAACAATTGGTAACCTCTGTGTATTTGGAGGGAAGACAGTAGACAAGAAAAGAAGCAAAAGACAGGGGCTTTGTAGTAGAGTAGGAATTACAAAGGGTGGTTCCCAGGTGACGAATTATACCACCCACTGGGCTCATGCAAGAGGCCTCTGCTTTGAGCCCTGAACTTGAAAAGGTACCATTCTAACCTTCCTCTGATGGCCATAGGATTCTGTAGCATCAGGAGACATACACATCTGGAGCCTGGGACCCACTTCTAGAGCACATTCTGGGTGCTTGGGAATCTGGAATTCCTGAGCCCACTTCCAGGGCCTGTGTGGGCCTCTTTCCAGGTCAAGATTCCTGAGGGTGATCAACCACACCAGTGGGCCAGTTCCTCCCACGCTGCCACACCCCAGGCCACAACCCCAGGAGTCCAATAATTCTAAATTTAAACCTTGCCTTCCAAGTTGTTACGCAAATATATTTGTTAAGGTAGGAAGATAAAACATATTTTATCTAATAACTTGTTAGCTCTATGCATAACTTTTAAATATTTAGGCATATGGTATATGGGCCTCTATTTGTACCCTTGCCCCATGCCTACCAATGTTAGGAGTGACCCTATTTAAAATAAAGTGCTTGGGACTAGAGAACTATATATTTAAGAGAAAATATGCTTCCCTGCTATTGATTAAAACTTGACTACAAACCTAGATTTTTATTTACAGCTATTGATTTAACTGGAAATTTTTCTCTAAGGTGAAGTAGACCCCTATTAAATAATTGTCTGTATCTAAAAATTACACTTTCCCCCACATGTTTGGTGTAAAAAAATAATTATGGGCACTTGTTGATTTCTTAGCTTCCAAACAAGGGCTTGGATCCTGGCCCTACTCTGCCTTATCTGGTCCTGCCCTGGTCTCTGCTGGGGCTGCTGCTCCCACCTTTTCTCCTCTGCTTGGCCTCAGTCTTCCTCCTTCCACTTCCATCAGCCTTCTAATAAAAGGAAAGTCACATATTTTTTAAGTACATAGATTAAAAGACTTTTTATTCCATAGCAAATGAATCGACTCTTTTGTATTCCTTTCTCTCAAAAGAAAAAAAATCTAACAAATTTTTTTCAGTGACTCAGAATTTCCCCCTTTGGGTCATATACTTTTAGTAGGAAATGCTCTGTTTTGCTCTAATAGTGTATTGTAAGCCTTTTGATGTCTGATTTTTTTTTCCAGTGGGGGTGAGGAAGAAGGCAGGCCAGCCTTGGGCAGGGTCCCAGAGGCTAGGAGGACTTGAGAAAGGTATTTACTCACAGCCACTGGGAGTGAATGAAGCCAGAGGGTGAGTGTAAAACTATATTAGGGAGGTCTGGCAGGGGTTAATAATTAATCTGGAGAAGCAAAATCTTGTCATCAAGTCCGAGGGGCAAATTCAGAGCCAAAAACAGAAGATGAAGTCAGAGAGCAGGAACTCAGTAAACTCAAGTACCATGATTAAGGCAGGTATGAGGTGAAAGGGTCCAGTACAGAATGAAATAGACTGAGCATCAGAGCTCCCTGGTATGGGATGAGCAAACATGGGCTAAGCCAGGTCAGGTTTAGTGAAGAAGACATGACAGCAGCAGCCCAATGGAATCCAGGCTCTAGTGCTCAATGGATACTTTCAGATGATGAAATCCATTTATTAATTAGTCAACAATATGTATGAAAAATATATAAGATGTATTAGAATAAGCATATGGCCAGCAAACTCAGCAGCTTTCCTGAAGAGAGGCAAAAGGGAGAAAAAGGTGTGAACGTGGACATTTAAAATTCACTAACATTATAGACACAGTGGTTACACTAGACTTTCTCTTGCCACCAAATACAACATCTAAGCCAGTCATTTCAACAATTTCAACAGTTGTTAAGAAACAACACTTTCTTATTCCAAAATGAAGAAAAATCTAGCATCTCTCTCTTTTTTTTTTTTTTTTTTTTTTTTTTTTTTTTTTTTTTTTTTTTTTTTCGGTATGCGGGCCTCTCACTGTTGTGGCCTCTCCCGTTGCAGAGCACAGGCTCCGGACGCACAGGCTCAGCGGCCATGGCTCACGGGCTTAGTTGCTCCGCGGCATGTGGGATCTTCCCGGACCAGGGCACGAACCCGTGTCTCCTGCATCGGCAGGCGGATTCTCAACCACTGCGCCACCAGGGAAGCCCTCTCTCTCTTTTTAAAAAAACTCTTCTTCCTGCTTCCCTGGCCCAGCTTCTGGAACTCAGAATGGAAGTAGTAATGAGTCAGAGTTAGTTCCACAGTCTGCAACTGTAACCAATACTATAAAGCCTCATGCCTAAGTCTGAAGCAGCTGATCTGGCTGAGGGAGCAACTCCAGCCCTTGGTACCTGGAATGGTGTAAAAGAGCCACGTCTACACATGCTCATGTGAACGGAGCGCATACTTCACGTGGTTCTCAGACCAGCAACAGTACATCACCTGGGAGTTCATTGGAAAGTAGACTTGTGGGCATAGACAGATTCCACAGGCCATATAATGACATCTTATCACCATGTCTCTAAAACAGGCTCTGCAAACCACAAACAACAGATGGGAGTCTGTCCCCTGGGCAAGTTCAGTCAGGAGTCACTCTCCATTTACCTTCAGTTTTATTCAGCGGTCTAATATTTCATTGGATTCATCTTATGTCCAATGGTAGGTATATTTTTAAGAACGTAAGAGAAAAAAGAAACACCTCAAAGTGCCCTATTACTAAAAAGCCCAAGGAGTCTCTTTACTAAAAGGCCAGAACATTATCTGCAGGAGCCTCAGCTAAGGGACATTAGTATCCAATAAGATTTTATTGTTTGCCATCATTGTGGCAAGAGGTTTATACAATTAAAGGTTACCTGGCTGTGGGGAGCTAGGCACTAGAAAAGACAGGGAGGCTTCCCTTACCTGGTGTATAGTGTGAAAACAGAATCAGGAAGGGCTATTGACTTTAAATACAGAAAGGTATAGTAACCTGAACTAGTGACATCCGTATTTCCTGCTTCCTTCTAAACGTGTTAGTGAGTGATGATAGAATTTAACTACTTTAGCCGAGAAGTATTTCCTTCCTAGTTGTGACACGTCAGTTAGTGGTGGGTTCTAGGGACATGAAAGGCAATTATCTCTCAGTGGAGCACCACTACTTAGCATATTAATAAAAAATACTTCACAAGCATTTATCTGCATAAGGCAATGGAATAAATATTCCATTTTACAAGTCAAATCTAGTTCCTGCTTAGCTTTTCTAAGTCCCTATGATCTATTTTAGATCACAAATTATAAGTCCCTTCAAACAGAGCCATTTTCATTTTTGTTGTCAAGGATGAGACCACAGCAAACAATAATGTCTGAGGTAACAGTTTTCCTGGCAGGAGCTTGTCCCTGATTATTGTCTCTGCACTCTGGGGAATAAAGGATCTCACAGGCTTATGAGGGAACATTAGCTTAAATAGGAGGAGAACAATAAAGAGGATAAGGGATTTGAGTACAAGGTGATAAAGCCTAGGAACAGACGGCTTGATGAAGAACACTAAAGAGGGTTAAAGATATTGATCTGTATGCTGCTTTCCATGTTCTTCACAAAAGCTAGAAAAATCATTTTTGAGCTTTTAGGAGTTTAGCCTGAATGACATTATATGACAAGAATTGTAAAGACATAAATATAGCGATTTGAGAACAAATATCTCAATAAATAGAAATAATTGCAGCTATCATTTTAGAGTGTATTGTATGCCAGGCACAGAAAACTAAAGGATTGATGATGGTTTTCTCACTTAATCCTCTCAACAATTCTCCCTTTAACCCCAAGTCTTCAGTGAAGTTTTATAAAACACCACAAGCTGGTCTGAGCTGAGTTACGGAAGGTCCAACATATGAGCGACCTCAGGAAGGAGTGACTGAAACCAAGGACTCAAATGTTTCCAGGATTCTCTGCAGCCTTCATCATGAGTCAAGTTCATTCTACGTTTGAGCTTTACTCTCTCCCAGCACAGACTGCCTTCTTTCACACAAGAGGGAGTAACAACTCCAAGAGCCACACGTCCCACAGTGCTCTCACCACCAGAGAAGATCTGAGACCAGCTTTCTCTGGCCAAGTTAAAAAATCTGGAAGAAGGGCTTTTATTGAACCACAGTGGATCTGGTGCCCATCATCAGACCAATGAATTATGTCTAGTGTTGGGGATAGTGAAATATTATGTTTGAGTCCTGTGTCTGGCCCTAGACCAATGAGCATGGCCAGCTACATGGAGTCATATAAGAACATGGAAGCCGGGACTTCCCTGGCAGTCTAGTGGTTAGGACTCCGTGCTTCCACTGCAGGGGACACTGGTTCGATCCCTGATTGGGAAAAGGGGATCGGGCAGCATGCAGCACAGCACAGCCAAAAACAAAAAAAAACAAAAAAAAACATGGAAGCCTCCATAAGAATTACATGATTGCATGATTGGAGAACGCAACGTGGTCAGGGGCTTATGTTCATACTTGGAACAAAACAGTACAGGGGAAGCAGAGTGGGGAGAGTCTTATAGGGCTGCAAGGGGATCTGGAGAGCTCTGGAGCAACAGTGGCCTTGAGTGAGAGCTTTCCAGTGTTCCTCAAAGGGAGGAGGAAAAAAATGAAGAAGCACATGTTCTTTTAGAACATTCCTAGACACTGCACACAATAGTTCTGCTTACATCATTGGCCAGAACTTGGTCACGTGACCACACCCAGCTGCAGAGAAAGTTCATAAATGTAAATATATTATTTATTCTGGGTAGCCGTTTGCCAAGTTAAAATGAGAAATTCTTTTACTAAGGAAGAAGATCGGAAGGAGTACTAGAAGAAAACTAGCAATATAGGCCATTCAATGAATATTTACTATTTTGCCTGACTATAACAGTACTTATCTTCTTCGGAGAACTTTTTCTCTCCAACTGCAACCATGTGATATTGGAGGGACTTGCCAATAATGGTATTCCACTTCCCTGGCCACAGAGATGAGCTGCTGACCCAAGTTCTTTCAAATGTAACATCTCCATCCACCTTGACCTCAGTGATTAGCAGAAAGATGACACATAATCCAAATTCAATGTATCAGAGACCCTCCCTGGAATTTTCTAGTTGGATTTTTCTTAGGTTATGAGGTCATAAAGATATAGCTCAGGGCTACTTAAGGTTATGCTTGAAATATGGTGACAGCAACTTAAAAGATTAAAGCCAACACAGAGAAAGAAGCAGAGGTGAAAAGTGGAAAGAAAGAAATGAGGAGACCCTGGATGATATCTAAGCTCTTGGAGCCAGTCAGCTATGAGAACAACTCGACTCCTGCCCTTTCTTCAGTTTGGCAATACGAGTCAATACATCCCCTTTCTTGCTTAAGCTCATTCCATTTGGCTTTCTGTAATTTGTAATCAAAAGTATATTTGTATTTAAATTTAAAATATTTTAAAAATTTTAATTTCTAGACAAAGCTATACTGTATGTATATACAATGTATGCCATTAATGGTGTGATGAGCTCCTGCTTAAATAATCTTTAACTTTCGGGCTTCAGATAATATAAATCAAATATATTGTGTTCTATAGTATTGTACTGAGTGCCTTCTATATGTGATAGGTACCCTGTTAGGTTGGTTCCAGGGATATAAGATTATGCCTTTATCCCTATCCTCTGTAGGGGAGGCAGAGGAAATAAATAGTTACAATAGTATAGAGATAAGTAAAAGGTGGGCAATGGTACAAAGGAAGGAGTGATCAGCTGGACATTTCCAACTTTATTTATCAAAGAAAATTCTTTTTTTTTAACATCTTTATTGGGGTATAATTGCTTTACAATGGTGTGTTAGTTACTGCTTTACAACAAAGTGAATCAGTTATACATATACATATGTTCCCATATCTCTTCCCTCTTGCATCTCCCTCCCTCCCACCCTCCCTATCCCACCCCTCTAAGTGGTCACAAACCACCTAGCTGATCTCCCTGTGCCATGCGGCTGCTTCCCAATAGCTATCCACCCTACGTTTGGTAGTGTATATATGTCCATGGCACTCTCTCACTTCATCACAGCTTACCCTTCCTCTTCCCCATATCCTCAAGTCCATGCTCCAGTAGGTCTGTGTTTTATTCCTGTCCTACCCCTAGTCTCTTCATGACATTTTTTTTCTTAGATTCCATATATATATGTGTTAGCATACGGTATTTGTTTTTCTCCTTCTGACTTACTTCACTCTGTATGACAGACTCCAGGTCCATCCACCTCACTACAAATAACTCAGTTTCATTTCTTTTTATGGCTGAGTAATAGTCCATTGTATATATGTGCCACAGCTTCTTTATCCATTCATCTGTTGATGGACACTTAGGTTGCTTCCATGTCCTGGCTATTGTAAATAGAACTGCAATGAACATTTTGGTACATGACTCTTTTTTTTGTTTGTTTGTTTTTTATTTTATTTATTTTTTTTCGTGACTCTTTTTGAATTATGGTTTTCTCAGGGTATATACCCAGTAGTGGGATTGCTGGGTCGTATGGTAGTTCTATTTGTAGTTTTTTAAGGAACCTCCATACTGTTCTCCATAGTGGCTGTATCAATTTACATTCCTACCAGTGCAAGAGTGTTCCCTTTTCTCCACACCCTTTCCAGCATTTATTGTTTCTAGATTTTTTGATGAGAGCCATTCTGACTGGTGTGAGATGATATCTCACTGTAGTTTTGATTTGTATTTCTCTAATGATTAATGATGTTGAGCATTCTTTCATGTGTTTGTTGGCAATCTGTATATCTTCTTTGGAGAAATGTCTATTTAGTTCTTCTGCCCATTTTTGGATTGGGTTGTTTGTTTTTTTGTTATTGAGCTGCATGAGTTGCTTATAAATTTTGGAGATTACTACAAAGCTACAGTAATCAAGACAGTATGGTACTGTCACAAGAACAGAAATATAGATCAATGGAACAGGATAGAAAGCTCAGAGACAAATGCACACACATATGGTCACCTTATCTTTGATAAAGGAGGCAAGAATATACAGTGGAGAAAAGAATGCCTCTTCAATAAGTGGTGCTGGGAAAACTGGACTGGTACATGTAAAAGAGTGAAATTGGAACACTCCCTAACACCATACACAAAAATAAACTCAAAATGGGTTAAAGACCTAAATGTAAGGCCAGACACTATCAAACTCTTAGAGGAAAACATAGGCAGAACACTCTATGACATAAATCACAGCAAGATCCTTTTTGACCTACCTCCTAGAGACATGGATATAAAAACAAAAATAAACAAATGGGACCTAATGAAACTTAAAAGCTTTCGCACAGCAAAGGATACCATAAACAAGACCAAAAGACAACCCTCAGAATGGGAGAGAACAGTTGCAAATGAAGCAACTGTCAAAGAAGATTCTTTATAATAATTAATTGACTACTCTACTAGTCTCCTCCAGTGCTAAAAGAGTAAGTGCTAAGACAAAGTGCATTTTCTTAAAATTCTGAATCAGAAATAGTTCTTTTCCTTATCCCTTCCCTATGAAATATATAAATTCTATTCTATTCTATCATGAGAGATTTCAAGTAGAAAAGAAACTTCCTCAACTAATTTGACGAGTTCAAATTATTAAGATGATTAATTAGCCAAGACCAGAAGACATTTAACAATTTTATTTATTTTTTATTTATTTTTGGCTGCATTGGGTCTTTGTTGCTGCACGCGGGCCACCTCCAGTTGCAGAGAGCAGGGGCCGCTCATTGATGCGGTGCGCGGGCCTCTCATTATGGTGGCTTTTCTTGTTGCGGAGCATGGGCTCTAAGCACACGGGCCTCAGTAGTTGTGGCACACGGGTTCAGTAATTGTGGCTCACAGGCTCCAGAGCTCAGGCTCAGCAGTTGTGGTGCACCTCAGCAGGTGGGATATTCCCAGACCAGGGCTCAAACCCAAGTCCCCTGCATTGACAGGCAGATTCCCAACCACTGTGCCACCAGAGAAGTCCTCAGACATTTTTAATACAGGGAAAAATACTAGAAAAAAAGCTTTCTGAAATAGCCAGAATAATATATCAATATCTAAATAATGAAACCAGAAATTTAAGTTGAATTCCTTCAGATAGAAAAATTAAGTTATTAGATAGTAGGTAATCTTCAATGATATTCATGTTTTCATTAGGTGATCTGTACATAACCATTCTGCTCAAAAGAGTTATTTGTTTAAATCAAACAGGTTTGGCAAGGCTCTAGGATACAGTTGTCAACTGTGTCCTTAATTCAACAGACACCATGAAACTAAGCACAAGGAACAAAGCAGGTAGCAGCAAGCTCTAAAGAGCCAGGCTTACACTATAGTAACCACTGGAGTAAATCCTATCAAGATCATTTGGCCTAGTATAAGGTTGTGTGAGGTCTATGTTTGAACTGTGAGTCAGGTAAAGTCTTAGTCCCAGCAGATAAGTAACTGAAGTTTGACCCTATCCCTTGAGATTGCTTTAGATTTGTACTACTAAATAGCTTAGATAGTATTTTAATAAGTATACTTAGTTCTACTGATTAAGATACTTTAATAAGTAGAACTTATTAAAGATTCCAGGAGAAGTTTCAGAATTTAACCCAAAGCAAATCTAGGAACACATTTATTTACAGCTGCTTCCAGCAGAGGTTGTTCATTCTTTCAGGCTCCACAGTCCCTGAAGACAAGCAATTTGGTATTAACATTCTTCTGGCTTCCCATTTTTCATATAAGGAAACAGAGGATCAGAGTGATTTAAGTAAGACATCCTAAATCAGATAGCCAGGAAGTTGCAATGGGTTCTCCAAAGCCTTTCCTCTTTTTACTGCAACACATTATCGTCTCTGAATTTTAATTTAATTTAATTTAATTTATGTATTATTTTTGGCTGCATTGGGTCTTCGTTGCTGCGTGCAGGCTTTCTCTAGTTGCGGCGAGTGGGGGGTACTCTTCTTTTTTTAACATCTTTATTGTCGTATAATTGCTTTACAATGTTGTGTTAGTTTCTGCTTTATAACAAAGTGAATCAGCTATACATATACATATATCCCCATATCTCCTCCCTCTTGCGTCTCCCTCCCACCCTCCCTATCCCACCCCTTTAGGTGGCCACAAAGCACAGAGCTGATTTCCTGTGCTATGCGGCTGCTTCCCACTAGCTATTTTACATTCAGTAGTGTATATATATATCATTGCCACTCTCTCACTTTGTCCCAGCTTACCCTTCCCCCTCCCCGTGTCCTCAAGTCCATTCTCTATGGCTACATCTTTATTACTGTCCTGTCCCTAGGTTCATCAGAACCATTTTATATATTTTTTAGATTCCATATATATGTGTTAAAAAACAGTATTTGTTTTTCTCTTCCTGACTTACTTCACTCTGTAGGACAGACTCTAGGTCCATCCTTCTCGCTACAAATAACTCAATTTCATTTCTTTTTATGGCTGAGGAATATTCCATTGTATATGTGCCATATCTTCTTTATCCATTCATCTGTCGATGGACACTTAGGTTGCTTCCATGTCCTGACTATTGTAAATAGAGCTGCAATGAATATTGTGGTACATGTGTCTTTTTGAATTATGGTTTTCTCAGGGTATACACCCAGTAGTGGGATTGCTGGGTCGTATGGTAGTTCTATTTGTAGTTTTTTAAGGAACCTCCATACTGTTCTCCATAGTGGCTGTATCAATTTACATTCCCACCAACAGTGCAAGAGGGTTCCTTTTCTCCACACCCTCTCCAGCATTTGTTGATTGTAGAATTTTCTGATGATGCCCATTCTAACTGGTATGAGGTGATACCTCATTGTAGTTTTGATTTGCATTTCTCTAATAATTAGTGATGTTGAGTAGATTTTCATGTGCTTCTTGGCCATCTGTATGTCTTCTTTGGAGAAATGTCCATTTAGGTCTTCTGCCCATTTTTGGATTGGGTTGTTTGTTTTTTTGATATTGAGCTGCATGAGTTGCTTATATATTTTGGAGATTAACCCTTTGTCAGTTACTTCGTTTGCAAATATTTTCTCCCATTCTGAGGGCTGTCTTTTCGTCTTGTTTATGGTTTCCTTTGCTGTGCAAAAGTTTTGAAGTTTCATTAGGTCCCATTTGTTTATTTTTGTTTTTATTTCCATTTCTCTAGGAGGTGGGTCAAAAAGGATCTTGCTGTGATTTATGTCATAGAATGTTCTTCCTATGTTTTCTTCTAAGAGTTTTATAGTGTCTGGCCTAAAATGTAGGTCTTTAATCTATTTTGAGTTTATTTTTGTGTATGGTGTTTTAAAAAATAGTTTGCCCATTTATTTTCTTGTCTATGTAGATCATCATGTCGTCTTCAAATAAAAACAATTTTCTTTTTACAGTCTGTATGCCTTTTATTGTTCTCATGTTATCATTCTTGTTTGCCACCCAATGAATGTTGAATAGTACTGATGAATTCCGCTGTCTGGAAATTCTTCTAAAGTTGCACTATTATGTATAATGTCTGTGTATACATTAAGAACTCTTTATCAAGTTAAGAATTTTTCTTTCTATTCCTTTTTTGCTAAGAATTTTTATTATTTATTCAGGAATGGGTGTTGGATTTTATCAAATCTTTTTTATCCATCTACTGAAATGATCTTTCCCCTTTTAGTACATTAATCTAGTGAATTATATTTATAGACTTTCTAATATTGAACTATTTTATAAACGTGGAATAAATCCTACTTGGTCATGATGGATTATTCTTTTAATACACTATTTGGGCTTCCCTAGTGGTGCAGTGTTTAAGAACCCACCTGCCAATGCAGGGGACACAGGTTCGAGCCCTGGTCCAGGAAGATTCCACATGCCGCAGAGCAACTAAGCCCATGCACCACAACTACTGAGCCTACACTCTAGAGCCCATGAGCCACAACTACTGAAGCCCATGCACCTAGAGCCCATGCTCCGCAACAAGAGAAGCCATGCAATGAGAAGCCTGTGCACCGCAAGGAAGAGTAGTCCCTGCTCCCAGCAACTAGAGAAAGCCCACATGCAGCAACGAAGACCCAATGCAGCCAAAAATAAATAAATATATATATTTTTATCTTTTAAAAATACACTATTGACTTTATTTGCTAATATTTTGCACTGTGTTAATAAGTAAAAATGGGGTATAATATTCTTTTCTGGTGCTAATTTGTATGTTTTTGCTATCCTGGCTTTGCCAGGTTATAAAGTGAACTGGAGCATTTTCTTTCTTTTTCTGTGCCTTTACACTAGGCTAAGTTATAATTATTTCTCTGTCTTCAATGTGGGAATATGAGCTCAGTGAGAGCAGGAACTGTGTTTGTCTTGTCATCTACAATCTTCCCAGTACAAGAACAGTGCTTAATAGCTGGCAGGGGCTCAAAAAATTTTGGATAAAGGAAGCTTTCCCTGCACATCTAATGTACAGCATGGTGACTATAGTTAACAATACTGTATTATATGCTTGAAAGTTGCTAAGACAGTAGATCTTAAGTGTTCTCACCACCCCCCCCCACACACACAAATGGTAATTAAGTGAGGTGATAGAGGTGTTAACTAGCCTTATTGTGGTAAACATTTTGCAACATATAAGTGTGTCAAATCATCACCTTGTATTCCTTAAATTTATACAGTTATATATCAACTATATCTCAATAAAACTGGAAAAATATAATAAAGCTCTCCCCACATTGACCTCTCAAGCTACATAGTATCTTTTTACTGTAGTGATCATTTTCTAGGACTCCCTAATCTCGCTTACTAAGTTATAGACTCCTTAAACAATTTTTAATTGTGTGCTTTATTGTGCCTAGCAGGGAGGAATCTAATGATTATTTGTTAAATACATCAATGAAAATTTTAAGTGATATGGAAGAGCACTGTAACATCATATTTTAGATGAGGTATAGGGGCAGGCCCAAACAAAACTGTTCGCCAGCAATAGCCACCCGCTTTGCATTCCTCATTAACCTAGTCTTGCTCTCTCTTGCTCAATGCTCTTCTGCTGTCCCAAAGAACCTGTTACTGATGTGCTTTCCCTTTCACCTCCATAAAATTTACCTGTCCTATTTTTTATTTCCTCAGGGCCTAAGGTTTCAGCCAGCAAATCAGACAAACTAATTTTCATTAATGGAGAACAGTAATTAGAGAAGCCAAAAGGAGCATATGCTTAGGCAATAAATGTGCACTTTTAATAAAATATCGTGCTCTTTCTGATTATAAAATACATATTTTTTAACATCTTTATTGGAGTATAATTGCTTTACAATGGTGTGTTAGTTTCTGCTTTATAACAAGGTGAATCAGCTATACATATACATATATCCCCATAGCTCGTCCCTCTTGCCTGCCTCCCACCCTCCCTATCCCACCCCTCTAGGTGCTCACAAAGCACAGAGGTGATCTCCCTGTGACATGCGGCTGCTTACCACTAGCTATCTATTTTACATTTGGTAGTGTATATATATCATTGCCATTCTCTCACTTTGCCCCAGCTTCCCCTTCCCCCTCCCCGTGTCCTCAAGTCCATTCTCTACGTCAGCATCTTTATTCCTGTCCTGCCCCTAGGTTCTTCAGAATCATTTTATTTTTTTTTGGATTCCATAAATATGTGTTAGCATACGGTATTTGTTTTTCACTTCCTGACTTACTTCACTCCGTAGGACAGTCTCTAGGTCCATCCACCCCACTACAAATAACTCAATTTCATTTCTTTTTATGGTTGAGTAATATTCCATTGTATATATGTGCCACATCTTCTTTATCCATTCATCTGTCAATGGACACTTAGGTTGCTTCCGTGTCCCGGCTATTGTAAATAGAGCTGCAATGAACATTGTGCTACATGTGTCTTTTTGACTTATGGTTTTCTCAGGGTGTATGCCCAGTAGTGGGATTGCTGGGTCATATGGTAGTTCTATTTTTAGTTTTTTAAGGAACCTCCATACTGTTCTCCATAGTGGCTGTATCAATTTACTTCCCACCAACAGTGCAAGAGGGTTCCTTTTCTCCACACCCTCTCCAGCATTTATTGTTTGTAGATTTTTTGATGATGGCCATTCTGACTGGTGTGACGTGATACCTCATTGTAGTTTTGATTTGCATTTCTCTAATGTAAAATACATATTTTTTTTTTTTTTTTTTTTTTTGTGGTACGCAGGCCTCTCACTGCTGTGGCCTCTCCCGTTGCGGAGCACAGGCTCCAGACGCGCAGGCTCAGCAGCCATGGCTCACGGGCCCAGCCGCTCCGCGGCATGTGGGATCTTCCCGGACCGGGGCACGAACCCGTGTCCCCTGCATCTGCAGGCGGACCCTCAACCACTGCGCCACCAGGGAAGCCCATAAAATACATATTTTTTATGGAAGACTTTTTAACTACCAAAAAACATAAAGAAAATAAAAACCACACAAAAAATCTCAGAGAAGAAATTATAACTTTTTTGTGTTAGTATAGCATAGTAGTTAAGAGCCCAGACTCTACTGCCTTAGCTTGAATCCCACCTCTACTACTGTCTAGCTGTGTGACCTTGAGCAGGTTACTTAACCTCTCTGTGTTTCAGCTTTATCTTCTATAAAATAGGGGTAGTGATAGAATCTATTTTTGCCCTGAGGATTAAATGAGTTAACACGTATAAGGTGCTCAAAACAATCCGAGGCAAAAAGTAAGTTCTATGTAAGTGTTCGCTATTGTTGTTTTGGCAAATATTCTTCCAAATAGATAAGACCAACCAACAGACAGGAAAAGGATAGGTCTATAAAAACATGTTTTTAAAAAAATATTGGAATCTTCCTTTACTATACCACTTTTCTTATTTGCTTTTGTCACTTAAAAGTATACCATGCAGGGCTTCCCTGGTGGCGCAGTGGTTGAGAGTCCACCTGCCGATGCAGGGGACACGGGTTCGTCCGGGGAGATCCCACATGCCGCGGAGTGGCTAGGCCTGTGAGCCATGGCCGCTGAGCCTGCGTGTCTGGAGCCTGTGCTCCGCAACAAGAGAGGCCACAACCGTGAGAGGCCCGCAAAGTATACCATGCATTGAAATAATGCCATTTGCAGCAACCTTCATGGACCTAGAGATTATCATACTAAGTGAAGTAAGTCAGAAAGAGAAAGACAGGACTTCCCTGGTGGTCCAGTGGTTAAGACTCAGCGCTTCCACTGCAGGGGGCACGCATTCAGTCCCTGGTCAGGGAACTAGGATCCTGCAAGCCACACAGTGCAGCCAAAAAAAAAAGACAGAGAAAGACAAATACCATATGATACCACTTTATGTGGAATCTAAAATATGGCACAAATGAACTTATCTAGGTAAAAAAAACAGACTCACAGATATAGAGAAAAGACTTGTGGTTGCCAAGGGAGAGGTGGGTTTGGGAGGGATGGATGGGGTATTTGTGATTAACAAATGCAAACTATTATATATAGAAGGGGTAAACAGCAAGGTCCCACTGTATAGCACAGGGAACTTTATTCAGTATCCTGTGATAAACCATAATGGAAAAGAATATGAAAAAGAATATATGTATATGTATAACTGAATCACTTTTCTGTACAGAAGAAATTAACATGACATTGTAAATCAACTAAACTTCAATAAAGTAAAAAAATTTTAAAGTTTGCCATGAATATTTTCCCACATTTTAATATTCTTCAACAGTAGGTGTCTCAAGCGGGTAAACCTATGGGCAGAATTCAGACTTCACCCTTTTTTGGCCAAAAAGTGTTGTTTTATAATTTGAATTTTAATGCCTCAGAGTGGTGCACAAACTCTCCAGTTTATCATTGTCCTCACCACTTGCTAGAGTCTCATACTCAGATGATTCACACATTTAGTTTACTAGCTAAGTTTTTACACCCAACATGATTTTTAATAGTTACATATTCTTTCATTCTATGACTAGGCCATACTTTACATAAGCTGTTTCTATTGTTAGGCTTTTTCCAACTCACTATTGTAAATAATGCTGTGAAGAACATCTATAAATACATACCTTTTTATACATCCTTGTCTCTTTTCCTTAGAAAAATTTCCTAAGGAATAGAAATGCTGGGTTAAAGATCTTTAATACATATTGCTGAATTGTGTGACCATTGTACCCCTTTACCTTTCCACTGGCTCATTTCCTTGAACAGCTATTGATACTGCCCAGAAAAGGTCTACTAAACAATAATAAGCATCTTTTAAATATGGCCTTTTGAGGACAAAATATTTTTTCCTCCAGCTGGCCAAACTCATTCTTTTCCTTGCTGTCCAGACAACTAAGTGAAATGGTCAGAAGAAGACAAGAATCTTAGCTATGTCCTTAACTGATATCAACATTACCCAGATATCTCTACGCCTCAAAGAACTTGCAGAGGAGTAAGATATGGAATATCTTCAGTCTCTCCTAACCTCTATCATTAAGGTATGAAATTACCATCAGTGTAATTATTATTGTAATCATTAATAACAGCAGCTAACATTTACTGCACACTTTATTATGTTGGGGGGCTGTAATATAATTTCAGTAATCCTCACAGTAGCCCAGGAGATAAGTATTATTATAAGTATTATAACAGATAAAACTGAGGGTCACACGGGTTAAAGAAACTCGTTTCAAGTTACATGATCATCGGTGGCAAAGCCAGAATTCAAGCCTTGCTAGTCTAACTCCAAAACCACTATACTAAAATGTCTCTAAGAATATTGTTATCAAAAAGAAATCTCTTTCATTAAATGCTTTTAATTTCTCAAAAGGATTTCACATATATAGTTTGGTGCTGATGATAAGTCTGTGGAACATAATGAAGAGACCTCGTGATCAGTTCACAGATTAGGTAACTGCAGCCGTCTGTTGCAGGATAACAAGAAACACAACATCTCACATGGTCATTGCTCTCCATTAAGGTCATAACCAGTTCTATACTTGCATTAGAACTTAAAAATTACTCGTGGGCTTTCCTGGTGGCGCAGTGGTTGAGAGTCCGCCTGCCGATGCAGGGGATGTGGGTTCGTGCCCCGGTCTGGGAAGATCCCACATGCCGCGGAGCGGCTGGGCCTGTGAGCCATGGCCGCTGAGCCTGCGCGTCCGGAGCCTGTGCTCCGCAACGGGAGAGGCCACAACAGTGACAGGCCCGCGTACCAAAAAAAAAAAAAAAAAAAAATTACTCGTATCAGCACTTTGAGTTAGATGTAGATGACAGCCTTATAGATCTCCCACACAATTAGGTTTCTCCTAGCGGCAGCAGGAATGCCAATTACAGAATTATGACAGGAGTTCTGGCCTACTCCAAACCATCCTCATTCAGCAAGTTTGTTCTTTTTCTGTTCTCCAGCTGACAGAGCTACTTTAAAAAAAGAAATCATTTCTGCAAACATTTGAAGCAGCATAGGACTCTGTCAGAATAATCTAGAAATCTGTTTTCCAATGCTTGTATAAAAGTTCCTAAGGTTTTTACTATAAATTTTTGGGGGCTGTTATGGCATTAGATTAGGCCAAAATATAAATATAAATGCAAGCTTTGACTTGTACAAAATAGCATATTTTATTTTTTTAATTTACTTAGGGGCCTTTAAAAAATGTCAATATGATTTAGAGTAACAACAAGGTTCATTGCATACTTAATTTTAGCAGCTTTCTTCATAAGATGAACACACAATAAAATGTCATATTAAGTTTCTGTTTCAGTGCTGTCAATCTTTTTGGTCTCAGGAACACCATACACTAAAAAATTATTGAGGACTACAAAGAGTTTTTTTATTATGTGGGTTATAGCTACTGGTATTTACCATATTAAAAATTAAAACTGAGCTATTTCAAAACTACTTATTTTTTTACCTTTTTATTTATTTATTTATTTTAACATCTTTATTGGAGTATAATTGCTTTACAATGGTGTGTTAGTTTCTGCTGTATAATAAAGTGAATCAGCGACACATATACAT
Organism: Kogia breviceps; assembly: GCF_026419965.1. Taxonomy (NCBI): domain Eukaryota; kingdom Metazoa; phylum Chordata; class Mammalia; order Artiodactyla; family Physeteridae; genus Kogia; species Kogia breviceps. Next base: position 82,293,567 of record NC_081310.1, read on the forward strand.
ATATCCCCATAACCCCTACCTCTGGCATCTCTCTCCCACCCTCCCTATCCTACCCCACTACGTGGTTACAAATCAACGAGCTGATCTCCCTCTGCTATACAGCTGCTTCCCACTATCTATTTTACATTTGGTAGTGTATATACGTCCATGCCACTCTTTCACTTCATCCCAGCTTACGCTTCCCACTTCCCGTGTCCTCAAGTCCATTCTCTATGTCTGCATCTTTATTCCTGTCCTGCCCCTAGGTTCATCAGAACTTTTTTTTTTTTGATTCCATATATATGTGTTAGCATACAGTATATGTTTTTCTCTTTCTAACTTACTTCACTCTGTATGACAGTCTCTAGGTCCATCCACCTCACTACAAATAACCCAATTTCATTTCTTTTTATGGCTGAGTAATATGCCATTGAATATATGTGCCACATCTTCTTTATACATTCATCTGTCGATGGACACTTAGATTGTTTCCATGTCCTGACTATTGTAAATAGAGCTGAAGTGAACATTGTGATACATGTGTCTTTTTGACTTATGGTTTTCTCAGGGTATATGCCCAGTAGTGGGATTGCTGGGTCGTATGGTAGTTCTATTTGTAGATTTTTAAGGAACCTCCATACTGTTCTCCATAGTGGCTGTATCAATTTACATTCCCACCAACAATGCAAGAGGGTTCCCTTTTCTCCACACCTTCTCCAGCATTTATTATTTGTACATTTTTTGATGATGGCCATTCTGACCAGTGTGAGGTGATACTTCATTGTAGTTTGATTTGCATTTCTCTAATGATTAGTGATGTTGAGCATCCTTTCAGGTGTTCATTGGCCATCTGTATGTCTTTTTTGGAGAAATGTCTATTTAGGTCTTCTGCCCATTTTTGAATTGGGTTGTTTTTTTAAAAATATTGAGCTGCATGAGCTGATTGTATATTTTGGAGATTAAGCCTTTGTCAGTTGCTTCATCTGCAAATATTTTTTCCCATTCTGAGGGTTGTCTTTTCATCTTGTTTATGGTTTCCTTTGCTGTGCAAAAACTTTTATATTTCATTAGGTCCTATTTGTTTATTTTTGTTTTTATTTCCATTTCTCTAGGAGGTGGTTCATAAAAGATCTTGCTGTGATTTATGTCAAAGAGTGTTCGGCCCATGTTTTATAATGTCTGGCCTCTAAGAGTTTTATAGTGTCTGGCCTTACATTTAGGTCTTTAATCCATTTTGAGTTTATTTTTGTGTATGGTGTTAGAGAGTGTTCTAATTTCATTCTTTTACATGTAGCTGTCCAGTTTTCCCAGCACCACTTATTGAAGAGGCTGTCTTTCCCCCATTGTATATTCTTGCCTCCTTTATCAAAAATGAGGTGACCATATGTGCATGGATTTATCTCTGGACTTTCTATCCTGTTCCATTGATCTATATTTCTGTTTTTGTGCCAGTACCATACTTTCTTGATTACTGTGGCTTTGTATTATAGTCTGAAGTCCAGGAGTCTGATTCCTCCAGCTCCATTTTTCTTTCTCAAGATTGCTTTAGCTATTCGGGGTCTTTTGTGTGTCTATATAAATTGTGAAATTTTTTGTTCTAGTTCTGTGAAAAATGCCATTGGTAGTTTGATAGGAATTGCATTGAATCTGTAGATTGTTTTGGGTAGTATAGTCATTTTCACAATGTTGATTCTTCCAATCCAAGATCATGGTATATCTCTCCATCTGTTTGTATCATCTTTAATTTCTTTCATCAGTGTCTTATAATTTTCTGTGTACAGGTCTTTTTTCTCCCTAGGTAGGTTTATTCCTAGGTATTTTATTCTTTTCGTTGCAGTGGTAAATGGGAGTGTTTCCTTAATTTCTCTTTCAGATTTTGCATCATAGTGTATAGGAATGCAAGAGATTTCTGTGCATCAATTTTGTATCCTACAACTTTACCAGATTCATTGATTAGCTCTAGTAGTTTCCTGGTACCATTTTTAGGATTCTCTATATGTAGTATCACATCATCTGCAAACAGTGACAGTTTTACTTCTTCTTTTCTGATTTGGATTCCTTTTATTTCTTTTTCTTCTCTGATTGCTGTGGCTAAAACTTCCAAAACTATGTTGGATAATAGTGGTGAGAGTGGGCAACCTTGTCTTGTTCCTGATCTTAGTGGAAATGGTTTCAGTTTTTCACCATTGAGAACGATGCTAGCTGTGGGTTTGTCATATATGGCCTTTATTATGTTGAGGTAAGTTCCCTGTATGCCTACTTTCTGGAGGGTTTTTATCATAAATGGGTGTTGAATTTTGTCAAAAGCTTTTTCTTCATCTATTGAGATGATCATATGGTTTTTCTCCTTCAGTTTGTTGATATGGTGTATCATGTTGATTGATTTGCGTATATTGAAGAATCCTTGCATTCCTGGGATAAACCCCACTTGATCATGGTGTATGATCCTTTTAATGTGCTGTTGGATTCTGTTTGCTAGTATTTTGTTGAGGATTTTTGCATCTATGTTCATCAGTGATATTGGCCTGTAGTTTTCTTTCTTTGTGACGTCTTTGTCTGGTTTTGGTATCAGGGTGATGTTGGCCTCATAGAATGAGTTTGGGAGTGTTCCTCCCTCTGCTATCTGTTGGAAGAGTTTGAGAAGGATAGGTGTTAGCTCTTCTCTAAATGTTTGATAGAATTCGCTTGTGAAGCCATCTGGTCCTGGGCTTTTGTTTGCTGGAAGATTTTTAATCACAGTTTCAATTTCAGTGCTTGTGATTGGTCTGTTCATATTTTCTATTTCTTCCTGGTTCAGTCTCGGCAGGTTGTGCATTTCTAAGAATTTGTCCATTTCTTCCAGGTTGTCCATTTTATTGGCATACAGTTGCTTGTAGTAATCTCTAATAATCTTTTGTATTTCTGCAGTGTCAGTTGTTACATCTCCTTTTTCATTTCTAATTCTATTGATTTGAGTCTTCTCCCTTTTATTCTTGATGAGTCTGGCTAATGGTTTATCAATTTTATTTATCTTCTCAAAGAACCAGCTTTTAGTTTTATTGATCTTTGCTATTGTTTCCTTCACTTCTTTTTCATTTATTTCTGATCTGATCTTTATGATTTCTTTCCTTCTGCTAAATTTGGGGTTTTTTTGTTCTTCTTTCTCTAATTGCTTTAAGTGCAAAGTTAGGTTGTTTATTCGAGATGTTTCCTGTTTCTTAAGGTATGATTGTATTGCTATAAACTTGCCTCTTAGAACTGCTTTTGCTGTATCCCATAGGTTTTGGGTCATTGTGTCTCCATTGTCATTTGTTTCTAAGTATTTTTTGATTTCCTCTTTGATTTCTTCAGTGATCACTTCGTTATTAAGTAGTGTATTGTTTAGCCTCCATGTGTTTGTATTTTTTACAGATCTTTTCCTGTAATTGATATCTAGTCTCATAGCGTTGTGGTCGGAAAAGATACTTGATACGATTTCAATTTTCTTAAATTTGCCAAGGCTGGATTTGTGACCCAATATATGATCAATCCTGGAGAATGTTCCATGAGCACTTGAGAAAAATGTGTATTCTGTTGTTTTTGGATGGAATGTCCTATAAATATCAATTAAGTCCATCTTGTGTAATGTATCATTTAAAGCTTGTGTTTCCTTATTTACTTTCATTTTGGATGATCTGTCCATTGGTGAAAGTGGGCTGTTAAAGTCCCCTACTATGATTGTGTTACTGTTGATTTCCCCTTTTATGGCTGTTAGTATTTGCCTTATGTATTGAGGTGCTCCTATGTTGGGTGCATAAATACTTACAATTGTTATATCTTCTTCTTGGATTGATCCCTTGATCATTATGCAGTGTCCTTCTTTGTCTCTTATAATGGTCTTTATTTTAAAGTCTATTTTATCTGATATGAGAATTGCTACTCCAGCTTTCTTTTCATTTCCATTTGCATGGAATATCTTTTTCCATCCCATCACTTTCAGTCTGTATGTGTCCCTAGGTCAGAAGTGGGTCTCTTGTAGACAGCATATATACGGGTCTTGTTTTTGTATCCGTTCAGCCAGTCTATGTCTTCTGGTTGGAGCATTTAATCCATTTACATTTAAGGTTGTTATTGATATGTATGTTCCTATTGCCATTTTCTTAATTGTTTTGGGTTTTTTTTTTTTTTTTTTTTTTTTTTTTTTTTTTTTTTTTTTTTTTTTGCGGTATGCGGGCCTCTCACTGTTGTGGTCTCTCCTATTGCAGAGCACAGGCTCCGGACGCACAGGCTCAGCGGCCATGGCTCACGGGCCCAGCCGCTCCGCAGCACGTGGAATCTTCCCGGACCGGGGCACGAACCTGCATCCCCTGCATCGGCAGGTGGACTCTCAACCACTGCGCCACCAGGGAAGCCCTGTTTTGGGTTTTTTATTGCAGGTCTTATCCTTCTCTTGTGTTTCCTGCCAAGGGAAGTTCCTTTAGCATTTGTTGTAAAGCTCGTTTGGTGGTGCTGAATTCTCTTAGCTTTTTCTTGTCTGTAAATGTTTTAATTTCTCTGTCGAACCTGAATAAGATCCTTGCTGGGTAGAGTAATCTTGGTTGTAAGTTTTTCCCTTTTATCACTTTAAATATATCCTGCCACTCCCTTCTGGCTTGCAGCTTTTCTGCTGAAAGATCAGCTGTAAACCTTATGGGTATTCCCTTGTATGTTATTTGTTGCTTTTCCTTTGCTGCTTTTAATATTTTTTCTTTGTATTTCATTTTTGATAGTTTGATTAATATGTGTCTTGGCATGTTTCTCCTTGGATTTATCCTGTATGGGATTCTCTCTGAGCTTCCTGGACTTTATTGGATATTTCCTTTCCCATATTAGGGAAATTTTCAACTATAATCTCTTCAAATAATTTCTCAGTCCCTTTTTTTTTTTCTCTTCTTCTTCTGAGACCCCTATAATTCAAATGTTGGTGCATTTAATGTTGTCCCAGAGATCTCTGAGACTGTCTCAATTCTTTTCATTCTTTTTCCTTTATTCTGCTCTGCGGTAGTTATTTCCACTATTTTATCTTCCAAGTTACTATCCGTTTTTCTGCCTCAGTTATTCTGCTATTGATTCCTTCTAGAGAATTTTTTTTCATTTATTGTGTTGTTCATCATTGTTTGTTTGCTCTTTAGTTCTTCTAGGTCCTTGTTAAACGTTTCTTGTATTTTCTCCATTCTATTTCCAAGATTTTGGATCATCTTTACTATCATTAGTCTGAATTCTTTTTCAGGTAGACTGCCTATTTCCTCTTCATTTGTTTCGTCTGGTGGGTTTTTACCTTGCTCCTTCATCTGTTGTGTATTTCTCTGTCTTATTTTGCTTAACTCACTGTGTTTGGGGTCTCCTTTTCACAGGTTGCAGGTTCATAGTTCCCGTTGTTTTTGGTGTCTGCCACCAGTGGGTAAGGTTGGTTCAGTGGGTTGTGTAGGCTTCCTGGTGAAGGGGACTGGTGCCTCTGTTCTGGTGGGTGAGGCTGGATCTTGTCTTTCTGGTGGGCAGGACCACATCCGGTGGTGTGTTTTGGGGTGTCTGTGAATTTGTTATGATTTTAGGCAGCCTTTCTGCTAATGGGTGGGCTTGTGTTCCTGTCGTGCTAGTTGTTTGGCATGGGGTGTCCAGCACTGTAGTTTGCTGGTCATTGAGTGGAGCTGGGTGTTAGCATTGAAATGGAGACCTCTGGGAGAGCTTTCTCTGTTTGATATTACCTGAGGCTGGGACGTCTCTGGTGGAGCAATGTCCTGAACTCAGCTCTCCCACCTCAGAGGCTCAGGCCTGATACCTGGCCAGAGCACCAAGACTCTGTCAACCACACGGTTGAAACACCATCTGTAGGCAGCCTCTTCTTCTCCAACTTGTCAGGATGAGTGGCAGGAGAGATTCATGAGCTGAGATGCTTTGTTAACTGGAGGTCACACTGCCAGTACAAGTGGAAAATCTGTAACCGCCAAACCTTTAAAATAACTTGTAATAAGTTTTGAGCTCTATAAATGTTTACCTATTTAGAAAATGCTGGAAAAAACATCAGAAGCTTTGAGGATGAGGCCAACTCTCTGTAAGTGTGTCATTTCTGTTCCACATGATCATAGATCTTTGCAACCTCAGCATACGATTTTTTTTCTCTTCTTATTAAGTCAAGAACTTTCACTTTTCACTTAAAGGAAGCACTTTACAGCTTCTCTTTGACATATCTGAATTGCCAGCACTACTACTCTTGCAGTTTAGGGCCATTTTTAAGTCAAATAAGAGTTTCCTGAACACAGTGCTGCCATAGTGATACCTCAGCAGTCCATCTGGTCAAAACTACTTATTAATTCATTTTAAAATAAACTCATTATATGTTAACATAGACAACATTTTAAGAAAAATAACCATATTTTTCAAAATAAAAAAAATAGAAGAGGATGGCATTGTTTTACATTTTTGCAAATCTCTTTAATATATTGTTTAATAGAAGACATCTGGATTCTCTCCCATATCTCTTTTCCATTCAATTTGTTGGGATATGTTATTTTAAAAGGTTAAAATACTTGAAGAAAATCCAGCCTCACACAGATGTATAGTTATAAAAAGGAGGAATATTTCAAGGGTTTCTTCAAATAATTGTGGATATTTTTCTTTGATACTACACCAAAACTCAACAAGTAGTAGTTTCTAAAAGGCTAGTTGCAATATGGAATCTGAAAGCAAATCAATGAATTTTTCACACACTGTTACATTAAACCCCATGATTCTATCTTGCACTTATTTTGTACTGGTCATTTGAAAAATACTGAGCCACTGAATTATGCAGATCTTCCAAATGTTAACACACTTCATTGTATAATATCAATATATTACATTTACGAATATAATCTCATTAGAAAATCTTTAAGTGTGGGAAGCTGTCAAGTTTACAGTGGCAGATACAACTTTCCCAAAATTCCTGTATTTGTTTGAAAGCCCAGATTTTATCATTGGCAACAAATTTGGTCAGTTGTCTTCCTTGAAGTGATGAGCTCACTTTGCTCATTTTTGAGAAAATACCTGCCATATACCCATGTCTCAATATCCATAGACTGTCAGACATTCTTTCAAGTAAAATGGTGTTCCATGACCAAAAAACTGGCTAGTTCAACTCACAATTCAAATAATTGCACAAATGCTTTTCCACAAAACAACCTTCATACCTTGGTATACAGCAGGAGTGCTTATGTTCACCTATTTCATCACCCAGCATATCAAAAACACATGTATTCAGTGGTCAAAGTTTAATAAAATAAAATTTCCTGCTTCATTAGCAGTCTTAAGTGAAACTGGCATTTCTTTATTTCTCTTGCTTTCTCTCTTCCTTCTTTCCTCTTTCATTTTTCTTCTTTCCTTCCTTCCTTCCTTCTCCTTCCCTCCTTCCTTTCTTTCCCACCCTCCCTTCCTTGCTCCTTCTCTCCTCTCCTCCCCTCTACCCTTTTATTTCTTCAATTGCCTGACAGTGAAGAATATAATGACTACAAATAGTATAGTTTGGTGCCATTGCTTAATTTGTGTTAAGGGACTAACAGTTTTATCCATAATTGCTTTTGCACCATCAGTGTAATATCAACAGAGGGGGAAAAAGGTACATCATTTCTAAAATTTTTTTGAAAATAGTTTAACCTTGCAACTCCTATAGTCACCAATATACTATACTACTATAGTAGTCACCAACTACTATTGTCAGTGATACTCTTGCTAACCAAGGTCTACTGATTAGCAACCTTAATTCCATCTGCAACCTTAATGCCCCTTTGCCATCTAACATGACATATTCACAAGTTCCAAGTATCCTAATGCTAATGAGAAAATCTTTCAGGAGGAGGGAATTATTCAGCTTACTATAGTGAGCTCCACCATTGAGTTACCATCCCAAAGAGAAGCAGGCGCCATAGCCCAATGCCACTATTACAAGACCTTCATGTGCTTTGTAATTTCCCAGTGTTTGCTCTTTGTGACTCCCCAAAGTGGTTTGTAATAAAAATTTTTAAATGAAAAAGGCCTGGGAGGAATGATAAATACAGTCTTCCAATCCAGAGCTAGGATTGGAAGAGATTGAGCCCAATGGTGTTGCATTGGGGGAGAAAAAGGCAGCCTGAGTCCCTGAGGCCAAAGCCTCAGAGAGAGGAATACAGGGTGCAGGTGTGAGTGGCATGGGTGCCCTCACTTACAAAATACAGTGACATTTAGAACATCTAATGTCCTCTTACACAGAACTGTCCACTGCCTGGGTTCCAGTTTCTGGAAAAGCAACATGCCAACCATATCCCTAGCACTGGGGTTACCATACCAAAGTCAGTGTCTTTTCATGACATCACACTGCCTCCCGCATGAAATATCTTTGCCTGCTACTTGCTCTCACATTGTTCTCTTGTGAGAATTTACCATGTAAGTGTGTTCTTCATCATAACTTTTATGACTGCTCAGTATTCCAGGGAGGACAGCCATCATTATGTAATCAATCATTTTTCCACTGCTGAAATTTTTATGATCATAAATAAAGCTATGGTGAATATAAGAAAAATCATTTCAATGGAATAATCCACAAGGGAATGAATCCAGAAAAATACTGTGAAATTAAGATATGCTTTAGGGTGATTTTCATATTGATTGAAATAATTAACTTATCTTACTTAACACATATTTGCCCCACAACAATTTAACAACTACAGCCATAAAACTGAATCATTTGAGCTCATGTATGTCTTTAATTCATTCCTAGTATTGTTATTCATCAGGTAGATTTATACTTAAGCAACATAAATACTCTGTGGTCCAGGCCTTTAAAAAGTAATGGTAAACTGCTTTTCCACTGCTCATATTCATCCTATAGACACAAAATACAATAGTTAATTTTTACATTAGGTATTTTCTTTAGTTATGCATATTTTCAAGCATATATGAGAAAATAAGAGCTAGCAAAAATTAGGTCAGAGATGGTCCACTCAACTCAGAATTTTATCTAATGAAAGTGATACTGAAGATCAATTTCTAAGAACGTATGCTAGCTGTCCTTGGTAGAATAGATCTCAAAATGTTCAACAAGTAGCACAAAATACTACCACCCCCCTTTTAAAATAAAAGCTTTTTTATCTTATTGCTCATTTTTTAATCTGAAGAAAAAGACTATGGACAGTGGATTCAAGTGTTTACCTTGTGTAAACCCCAATAAAATGGCAATAAAAACATATGCGTTCTGGAACAAATAGAATGAGAGACAAGATGACAGCAACAAAATCTTGAAAGTTGAAAAAAAAATCTTGAAAGTTGGATAATAAGTATCTACTTTAACAGACTTCACATCTTATTTCACAGATTTCAGGCCTTATCATATATTTTCCTTTTTTTTAGTTAAAAAATTACATGAACATTTTCTAATTATAAAAAGTCAATACTCTGGGTATAATCTGGACAGTATAGAGTTTTGGGTTTTTTTTTTTTTTTCTAATTTATTTATTTTTGGCTGCACTGTGTCTTCGCTGCTGCACACAGGCTTTTCTCTAGTTGCAGCGACCAGGGCCTACTCTTCGTTAGGGTGCACGGGCTTCTCATTGTGGTGGCTTCTCTTGTTGCAAGATACCAGCTCTAGGCACGCAGGCTTCAGTAGTTGTGGCTCACGGGCTCTAGAGCGTAGGCTGAGTAGTTGTGGCACCCGGGCTTAGCTGCTTCGCAGCATGTGGGATCTTCCCGGACCAGGGATAGAACCTGTGTCCCCTGCCTTGGCAGGCGGATTCTTAACCACTGCGCCACCAGGGAAGCCCTCTAAGTGTGTTTCTAAAGCTATATATTTTCTTTTTAATACTATTTTCTGTATGCTATAGGTTTTGCTCTGTAATGTTCTCAGTATTGTCTTCAATTTCAATTTTGCTTTTTTTCAACCCAAAAATTATTTACAAGAGTTCTTCTTACCTTATAAGCAGACAGTTATTTTTTAGCTACTTGTTGGCAGTATATAACTTTTTCCTCCCACCCCTCCCCTCCCATATATCTGCCCAGAGAACCAGCACCCACTTCAGGGAAGACTGCCTGAGGTTTTGGCTCAATGTCCGCTTCTCAGTGAATGATTCTTATGATCTATTTTGGCAAAAAAAATGCATTTTTGGGGCTTCCCTGGTGGCGCAGTGGTTGAGGACCCGCCTGCCGATGCAGGGGACGCGGGTTCGTGCCCCGGTCCGGGAGGATCCCACATGCCGCGGAGCGGCTGGGCCCGTGAGCCATGGCCGCTGGGCCTGTGCGTCCGGAGCCTGTGCTCCGCAACAGGAGAGGCCACAACAGTGAGAGGCCCAAGTACCGCAAAAAAAAAAAAAAAAAAAAAAATGCATTTTTCCCTCATTCATGTAATCATTCCTCGGTGAACCAGCACCCAATGTTACAAAGATCTTGTAAGTTTTTTTTGTGTGTATGTGTGTGATATTCAACACTTTATTATAAAATAGGCTTTGTGATCGATAATTTTGCCCCACTGTAGGCTAATGTAAGTGTTCTGAGTACATTTAAAGTAGGCTAGGCTAAGTTATGAAGTTTGGTAGGTTAGGTATAGTCAATGCATTTTCAACTTACAGTGGGGTTTATTGGGATGTAACCCCATTGTAAGTGGAAGAAAAAATCCTGTAAATTATTGATACCTTCTTAGTGGTCCAAGGGCGCCCTCTGTCTGGGTGCAGAAAAAGTTCAACGCTAAATTACTTTTTTAAAGCTGATGCTTTTCAAGTAAATTCTTAACAAGTCTATGAAATTAATCTTCTCTTTAATCACTGCTAACATATTGTCAGAAAAGACAATGTCATTGTTACAAGAGTACCAGAATGGTCAGGTCTTACATCCCTATAATTTACCTGGGAATTGGAAAGAAAACCCATGCTATTTTCCCCAGAATTTATTCCACATCATTCAATAAAATTGTTGGCATAGATCACCTAGATAAGTATATTGATCTCTTTGTTTGTTCTGTCCATGTAAAACTCTATGCTTTATTTAACATGCCATTGTAGCTGTTTGCCCAGTAATGAGTATCACCAATGTTAAATATTTATTGGGCATCTCTGTGTACAGGACACTGTACTTGGTGAAAAGGATGGGGAAAAAATTCTCTATCCTCAAAGAAATGGCAATCTACTTTCTTAATAAGGATGTGAACAAAGAAATATAGGGTAAGGTGTCCACTGAAAAAGATATGCTTCTCTCAGTGCTGCTTTCTGTTACCTCAGGAAAGTTATTCAACTTCTCTGAACCTCAGTTTATCTGTAATATGGAGATAATACTCACCTCAAAGGAAAGTTGCACAAATTAACTGAGATATTTGCAAAGGACTCAGCATATAGTAAAAGCTCGGTAAAAGGTGGTTGTTTTTATTTATAAATATTAAGAGAAATCTTAAATAACAGCATCCTACATTAAATTTCACTTGCTTCAAATGAAAAGATGGGTAAACAAAATATTTTGTATCTCATTTTTTCAACATTATTCTTTCTAGTGAAGAAAAATAAGTGATCTTGATCAAATTCTTGATTAAATCAATAATTAGGCATTTCTAAAGGAATTATTTCAGTATAAAAAATATAGTTAAGACTCCTTTACCACTACCGAAATTTAGGATTCATAAGAACATGCATTTTCTGGTACTTATTTCATATGCCTTGCCTATTCTCTTGACATATCTAAAATGTTGAAAATAATTTCATTGCGTTTCATGATCAGCTGCATTTCTAACATAAAAGCAGCCCAAGAACAGAAACATGATCATAAAAGGGATCTTAGCAATTTCTAGTTCAATCTTTTTTTTCTTTTTAGAAATAAGAACTTATGCATCTCCTTAACATTACAAAGCAGTTTAAAATTTATTTTGTGAATTTTAATAATTTCTCGGGGGGGAAAGCACATAAAAACTTTTCTATTCAGTTTGTAGGTGGGGAAACATAAATAGCAAAACTAAGCACAGTATAAAATATTCACTAAGAAAAAATAGTTAAAGCTAGGCTAAAGACTACATGTATTATCTCAATTCTCACATTAATTTGATATAGGTGCTATTTTCTCCATTTACAAATGGGGAAACTGAGTCACTAATCGCTTATGTAACTTACCAATGTCCTGCAACTAGTACACAGCAGAATCAAATTCAGGCTGCCTGATTCCAGAGTCTGCACTCTCAACCTCTATCTATACCTTTCTATTACTTAAAAGTGACAATTTTCTTAAATATCCATGAGTCTGACATAAATGATTGTATAAACAAATGGGGGAAAATGATCACTTTTTTACAGAAGAATTCCAAATAATAACTATAGAAGGAATGAGGAAAATAATTACCATTCAGTAAACACCAACTGCTGCAAGGAAGAACCATCAACGGATTCCAGTTAAAATTAACAGGTGTATGATGAGAATAGGATATTTGCAACTCACCAAAGCATCTCTCCTTATTATATTTATTAATTACAAGGAGAAAAATAGTAAATTTACGGTGGAGAAACCCAGCAGACACAACCTAAATAAAGTGATCAAAGTTAACATCACCACCAGAAAGGTGGAATCACTGTAATTACTGAATGTACAGACAGAACCCTCCATGCAAATAAATTTTACTTAATGATTTAAAGCTCTTCAGTGTTTCTGCTACCATAAAGTTTGATACTAAACTACCAACCCTGACAAAAACTTAACAAATTCTGTTTGATTTGAGGCTGGGTAGGCACTAAGTCTCTGAAATCACTTGAAGCATTTTTCCTAAGTTTTGTCTTCGTGAAAACTGTATGCTTTAAAGAAATTATGATGGAGCAGGCCAAATATTCCCATTAATATTTCTATTATCATATAGTATTGCAAGATACAGTTATTATGGAAATTATATTTGGAAGATAGTTTACAAACTCTGAAATCCATTCTATTTTTAAATATTATTGACAAAGGAAACTGAAATATGCCATATGTAAAAAAATAAAAGTTATGTGTACCTTTTGATTTCAAATAAAGCTGATATTTATTGAGACTTTACTATGTACCAGGCACATTTTTTTCTTGCACATTATTTCACTAAATTCTCACAATTTCATAAGCTAGATTATATTACCACCACTTCTCAGATGAGTAAATGGCTAGAAAGGTTAAAAACACTGCATAAGGATGGGTTGTCTGATACAAGAAATACTGTCATTCTTTTTCTAAATATTTTTCCAATTGCTAACAAGCAGAAAATCTAATTAATTTGAGTTTCATTGACTTTCATCTTCACTTCCCTCCTATGCAGGGCTATGTTAACACACAGCAACAAGGAGAATGGTAAATAATTAATAATCTAAGATAATTAAGAGTTGGCCATATTGTTATTATAATTATACTAAACTTATTTACATATCCTGTGTTTTATATCAAACTTTGAGTTCTATGGAGGAGAAACATGATTTTGATTAAATATAAAATGGACAGTTAAAGCTCTAAATAGTACACACTATGTAAGAAGCTGAAGCACATGTCATTATTCAGGTAATCATTCTTGATTACTTCATTTACACATCTTTACAAGTCTAAACAAAATGTACAGATATAAACACTATAATTTTTAACTTCCTGTTTTCCACCCTTAAAGCACTGATTCCTTGAACCTAGTAAAAAAATTTTCAAGTAACTGCATTAGAAAGTTTATAATTAATGTAATCATTTATATTTGAAGTATTTATTTTTTAAATTTGAAGTTTCTATTATTAAAAATATTTATTATTACAGTTTATTTACACCCTTGATTTTTTAAAAAATAAGTAAGGTGCTTCATACTGGCTTCTGGATTTGCTGTCTTGCCTACAACAAATCAAGTCACTGGGTTTATCTTGGATGAATCACAAAGCAAGAGTTTGGACTTCATCATTGGTTTCAGTCCTATTTTTAGAGGTATGGGAATACAAAAGAAGTTCTTAATCTGGAGACATTTAAAATGGCTTTTTTAGTTTTCTTCAGAAAGGAAATGGGCTGCCAAACTTCAGGACCATCATAGAATCCATTAAATATATAATAAATATTTTGTACAAAATGTTTACATTCTATTAAACATTGTATCTTACCCACGTATAAAATAATACTGCCACTGACATCAGTGGAATTTCATGGGCAAAGGAATGAGTCAGTAAGTCTGGTCAAAATAGGAATTTTTCCTACTCCTCTAAAATGTTATAATTGTCCAAATATAAATACTTAAAAGGATGCAGTTTCCATGTATTACCTACAGATTGACAATTGTCTAAAAAAAGCACAAAGTTCATAGACAAGCCTCTCTCTCCTTGTTCTTTCTAAAAAATGCATAAAATGGAAAACAACCTTATACTATACTGAAATCCAAATTATAGGTAAGAAAAAACAAAAACCAAATGACACAAGAGTGGAAATTATTTTCAAATATTGGTAACTTACAGGATTTGCAGTTACTTAATTTTTCATTAGCATTGGTTTGCTGTTTTCTATATTTTAATTTGTAATATAGTTTGAAGAAAATATTTAATGTATTTAAAAATTTTAAAAACATTTTAAATGAATAAGAATAGAATTTTCAGATAACATTAGATTTTTCTCATATGTATCCATTTAAAGATACATTTTCATTTTAATATAACTTTTCTTGCAAAATGTATCTCAAAAATAGAATAAAAATGGCCAAAGGAAAGTTTTATTTATGTGGTAGAAAAATTGAAAAGGAAAGAAAATAAACACATCTTCACAATTTCAGAGGTGACAAAAACCTATGGTATTTCAAGTGGTTTCTGATCTCCCTTAAAAGATTTGAAAATTGTATACAAAGTTTTATAAAGTAATCTTAACAGCCAGATTCCTGTTGACGTGCTCTGGGTCTAGTTTTGACTGTAAACTTCATACAATGTAATGAAAGAAAATTGATTTGGTAATGCTGAACCTATTGATTAAACTGTGAACACAACAAACACTGGTCATTTTGGGGGTAGAAATATTTACAAGCAATTAAAGTCACTGATTTCTTGCAGTTGTTTCTTGTTGTCTTCCTGATTTTACAATTCCCCAACGCAAAGGCGCAGAAAACTAACATTTACCATCCTTTTCGAGAAATGGCATGATGGAGAGAAGACCTGCGGGGTATAAACACAAATGCAGACATGTGGAAGTTGATAGCTTTAAGATTCATTTTGTTGCTAAGTTTTTGTCGTTTCTTAAATTAAAATTTTGAGTTTTTCCTTAAAATCCCCGCGCTACTTTGCTTTAGCCCCACCGAATACATGACCCCTACCCATTTTTGACCCTGTTAACATTTCTGCCGCTGTTTCAGCATCGCAAGTCCCCAGCACCCCGGGAGAGTTGAAGCCCACGGAGTCCAAACACCCAGGGAGCCGAAAACTGGGTGGTTCTGGGCTCCGCTGGACCCACGGCCTGAGAGTTCCGGCGGCAGACCCCACCTCCCGGCCCTCCAGGGAGATCGGAGGCCTCTCCCAGAACACTCCTAAAGGGCGTTCCCTCTGTTTATTCGTTCAATAAGTATTTGTTCAATTTCCGATGCCCCTCAGTGTTCGGAAAAGCAATTCGGGCCTCACTTTGCCCTAATTGTGTCCTCGCCTTGTTAATGACACAAATATGCCAAGGAAGACGAATTTCGGCCACTATTTTGCAAATACCGCGTGAGATTTACCAATTGCAGTCCCTCCGAGTCCCTAGCATCTGCCGGGAACATAAGGCCACCTCCCTTCCCTCCATCCTTCACTGCCACCCAAGAAAGTGTTAATGGCAAATAGCGACCACGGCCAAGCTCTGCTGTTCTTGCCTCCGAGCCAGCATTATGCCAAGTTCCTCCACACCGCGAGGCGCCACCCTCTCCCCAAGCCAGCAGGAGTGGCGTCAGGCAGCGGCCCGGGCCAAGGGCCGGGAGAGATCTGAGTGTCCGGGACTCAAACACCTCCGTGCTGGAGATGGGTCGAGAATCAAGTCCGGGCGTGGCGGCCTAGGGTGTCTCAGCCAAATTCTTCCATGCAGTCGTGAGGCTGAGTGTCCGAACCGCGTAGCGGAACTACAACTCCCAGGACCACAGCTGACCGGACTTCCGGAAGCCAAAGCCGGGCGGGGAGGAAGCTGCTGAGATCCAGACAAGAGGCCGGGGGTTAATTTAGCAAGAAAAACGGGGGGTGGGAAGAGCTAAAGGGCTAACCTGTCAATTCGTCACCATGAACGTGGTTTTTGCTGTGAAGCAGTACATTTCCAAAATGATAGAGGACAGCGGACCGGGCATGAAAGTACTTCTCATGGATAAAGAGACGGTGAGTTTGCTTTTGCTCAGTGTTTGTGAGGGAACCCTCCTCCCTTGCCATAGCTGGTTCCATTCCACTGCAGAACTTAGTATTTAATTAAAGATTTATAAGTGAGGGTCAGTTCAGTGTGGAACTGAAAGGTTGTATAAGCGTGCCTAGAAGGTTTTCAGTCTGAATGGCTCTAACCACTGCCAGAGGTTCTTGTACCCAGAACAATTTATTGAAATCAGAAATCGTTTTCTAAATGCCTCTGCCAAGAAATAATATATAAGACAGCGCACTTGGAGGACTTTGGGATGGTCCTGTTATTTCCACTCAGCGTTATGTTTTTAAAGGAAAGCTGTTAGGGCTCAAACTGAGGTGACAGGTTATTATTTATTGGTCACAAAATTTAAAAAACTCTTTAAGGTGATAGGAAACTTTTTATTTGGAAATTTATGGGTTGTCCGTGTTCAGAGAGAACGTTTAATTTTGGTACATTACTTATTATTTTAGATGCTCAGTAAATGTTATTACATATGTTGGTATTTAAGTTATCCAACTAAGTAGTATTAATGAAAAAAAAAATTTAAGGCTTAGGTATGGCTGCTTGTTTTTATTATTCTGGACTAGCATAATATTAGTTAATTCTTTTTCTTTACAGACCGGCATAGTGAGTATGGTATACACACAATCGGAAATTCTCCAGAAGGAAGTGTACCTTTTTGAACGCGTTGATTCTCAAAATCGAGAGATCATGAAACACCTGAAAGCAATTTGTTTTCTTCGACCTACAAAGGTACTACATAAACAGCTGCTGTCTGCCTAGGCAAATACAGCACACTATGATCTGGAAGTATTATCAAGGCAAAATAAATTTATATTATCATCATTTGTGGCATCATAATTATCCTGGTTTATCAGAGTTATAACCATGACTCTCCTCCTTTCCACATCTCAGTCACTGCTTACAGCCAGTTTTTCCTTCCAGACGTCTTTAAGGCTCTCAGCTACTTCCAAAGCCACTAACTATCCTAACAGAGACCCACATCACTTTATTCCTGGATTAACCTTCATACCTATCACACTGAACACCATTGCCATTTATTTATTTTTAAATTTTTGAATTTTATTTTATTTATTTTTTATACAGCAGGTTCTTACTAGTCATCAATTTTATACACATCAGTGTATACATGTCAATTCCAATCACCCAATTCATCACACCACCACCACCACCCCCCACGGCTTTCCCCCCTTGGTGTCCATACATTTGTTCTCTACATCTGTGTCTCTATTTCTGCCCTGCAAACCGGTTCATCTGTACCATTTTTCTAGGTTCCACATATATGCGTTAATATACGATATTTGTTTTTCTCTTTCTGACTTACTTCACTCTGTATGACAGTCTCTAGATCCATCCACGTCTCAACAAATGACCCAATTTCGTTCCTTTTCATGGCTGAGTAATATGCCATTGTACATATGTACCACATCTTCTTTATCCATTCGTCTGTCGATGGGCATTTAGGTTGCTTCTGTGACCTGGCTATTGTAAATAGTGCTGCAATGAACATTGGGGTGCATGTGTCTTTTTGAATTATGGTTTTCTCTGGGTATATGCCCAGTAGTGGGATTGCAGATCATATGGTAATTCTATTTTTAGTTTTTTAAGGAACCTCCACACTGTTCTCCATAGTGGCTGTATCAGTTTACATTCCCACCAACAGTGCAAGAGGGTTCCCTTTTCTCCACACCCTCTCCAGCATTTGTTGTTTGTAGATTTTCTGATGATGCCCATTCTAACTGGTGTGAGGTGATACCTCATTGTAGTTTTGATTTGCATTTCTCTAATAATTAGTGATGTTGAGCAGGTTTTCATGTGCTTGTTGGCCATCTGTATGTCTTCTTTGGAGAAATGTCTATTTAGGTCTTCTGCCCATTTTTTTTACTGGGTTGTTTGTTTTTTTAATATTGAGCTGCATGAGCTGTTAATATATTTTGGAGATTAATCCTTTGTCGATTGATTCGTTTGCAAATATTTTCTCCCATTCTGAGGGTTATCTTTTCATCTTCTTTATGGTTTTCTTTGCTGTGCAAAAGCTTTGAAGTTTCATTAGGTCCCATTTGTTTATTTTTGTTTTTATTTCCATTACTCTAGGAGGTGGATCAAAAAAGATCTTGCTGTGATTTATGTCAAAGAGTGTTCTTCGTATGTTTTCCTCTAAGAGTTTTATAGTGTCCGGTCTTACATTTAGGTCTCTAATGCATTTTGAGTTTATTTTTGTGTATGGTGTTAGGGAGTGTTCTAATTTCATTCTTTTACATGTAGCTGTTCAGTTTTCCCAGCACCACTTATTGAAGAGGCTGTCTTTTCTCTATTGTATATCCTTGCCTCCTTTGTCATAGATTAGTTGACCATAGGTTCGTGGGGTTATCTCTGGGCTTTCTATCTTGTTCCATTGATCTGTGTTTCTGTTTTTGTGCCAGTACCGTATTGTCTTGATTACTGTAGCTTTGTAGTATAGTCTGAAGTCTGGGAGTGTGATTCCTCCAGCTCCATTTTTTTCCCTCAAGACTGCTTTGGTTATTCGGGGTCTTTTGTGTCTCCATACAAATTTTAAGAATTTTTGTTCTAGTTCCATAAAAAATGCCATTGGTAATTTGATAGGGATTGAATCTGTAGATTGCTTTGGGTAGTATTGTCATTTTCACAATATTGATTCTTCCAATCCAAAAACATGGTATATCTCTCCATCTGTTGGTATCATCTTTAATTTCTTTCATCAGTGTCTTATAATTTTCTGTGTACAGGTCTTTTGTCTCCCTAGGTAGGTTTATTCCTAGGTATTTTATTCTTTTCGTTGCAGTGGTAAATGGGAGTGTTTCCTTAATTTCTCTTTCAGATTTTGCATCATAGTGTATAGGAATGCAAGAGATTTCTGTGCATCAATTTTGTATCCTACAACTTTACCAGATTCATTGATTAGCTCTAGCAGTTTTCTGGTGGCATCTTTAGGATTCTCTATGTATAGTATCATGTCATCTGGAAACAGTGACAGTTTTACTTCTTCTTTTCCAATTTGTATTCCTTTTATTTCTTTTTCTTTTCTGATTGCTGTGGCTAGGACTTCCAAAACTATGTTGAATGATAGTGGTGAGAGAGGACATCCTTGTCTTGCTCCTGATCTTAGAGGCAATGCTTTCAGTTTTTCACCATTGAGAATGATGTTTGCTGTGGGTTTGTCATATATGGCCTTTATTATGTTGAGGTAGTTTCCCTCTATGCCCACTTTCTGGAGAGTTTTTAACATAAATGGGTGTTGAATTTTGTCAAAAGCTTTTTCTGCATCTATTGAGATGATCATATGGTTTTTATTCTTCAGTTTGTTAATATGGTGTATCACATTGATTGATTTGCATATATTGAAGAATCCTTGCATCCCTGGGATAAATTCCACTTGATCATGGTGTATGATCCTTTTAATGTGCTGTTGGATTCTGTTTGCTAGTATTTTGCTGAGGATTTTTGCATCTATATTCATCAGTGATATTGGTCTGTCATTTTCTTTTTTTGTAGTGTCTTTGTCTGGTTTTGGTATCAGGTTGATGGTGGCCTCATAGAATGAGTTTCAGAGTGTTCCTTCCTCTGCAATTTTTTGGAAGAGTTTGAGAAGGATGGTTGTTAGCTTGTCTCTAAATGTTTTATAGAATTCACCTGTGAAGCCATCTGGTCCTGGACTTTTGTTTGTTGGAAGATTTTTAATCACAGTTCAATTTCAGTGCTTGCGGTTGGTCTGTTCATATTTTCTATTTCTTCCTGGTTCAGTCTTGGAAGGTTATACCTTTCTAAGAATTTGTCCATTTCTTCCAGGTTGTCCATTTTATTGGCATAGAGTTGCTTGTAGTAGTCTCTTAGGATGCTTTGTATTTCTGTGGTGTCTATTGTAACTTCTCCTTTTTTATTTCTAAGTCTGTTGATTTGAGTCCTCTCCCTCTTTTTCTTGATGAATCTAGCTAATGGTTTATCAATTTTGTTTATCTTCTCAAAGAACCAGCTTTTAGTTTTATTGATCTTTGCTATTGTTTTCTTTGTTTCTTTTTCAATTTATTTCTGCTCTGATCTTTATGATATCTTTCCTTCTGCTAACTTTGGGTTTTGTTTGTTCTTCTTTCTCTAGTTCCTTTAGATGTAAGGTTAGATTGTTTATTTGAGATTTTTCTTGTTTCTTGAGGTAGGCTTGTATAGCTATAAACTTTCCTTAGAACTACTTTTGCTGCATCACATAGGTTTTGGATCGTCGTGTTTTCATTGTCATTTGTCTCTAGGTATTTTTTGATTTCCTCTTTGATTTCTTCAGTTATCTCTTGGTTATTTAGTAACGTATTGTTTAGCCTCTATGTGTTTGTGGGTTTTTTTCCTTTTTTTTCCCTGTAGTTCATTTCTAATCTCATAGTGTTGTGGTCAGTTAAGATGCTTGATGTGATTTCAGTTTTCTTAAGTTTACTGAGGCTTGATTTGTGACCCAAGGTGTGATCTATCCTGGATAATGTTCTTTTGCGCACTTGAGAAGAAAGTGTAATCTGCTGTTTTTGGATGGAATGTCCTATAAATATCAATTAAATCTATCTGTCTATTATGTCATTTAAAGCTTGTGTTTCCTTATTTATTTTCATTTTGGATGATCTGTCCATTGGTGTAAGTGAGGTGTTAAAGTCCCCCACTATTACTGTGTTACTGTTGATTTCCTCTTTTATAGCTGTTAGCAGTTGCCTTATGTATTGAGGTGCTCCTATGTTGGGTGCATATATATTTATAATTGTTATATCTTCTTGGATTGATCCCTTGATCATTATGTAGTGTCTTTCCTTGTCTCTTGTAATATTCTTTATTTTAAAGTCTATTTTATCTGATACGAGTATTGCTACTCCAGCTTTCTTTTGATTTCCATTTGCATGGAATATCTTTTTTCATCCCCTCACTTTCAATCTGTATGTGTCCCTAGGTCTGAAGTGGGTCTGTTGTAGACAGCATATTCATGGGTCTTGTTTTTGTATCCATTCAGCAAACCTGTGTCTTTTGGTTGGAGCATTTAATCCATTCACGTTTAAGGTAATTATTGATATGTATGTTCCTATGACCATTTTCTTAATTGTTATGGGTTTGTTTTTGCAGGTCCTTTTCTTCTCTTGTGTTTCCCACTTAGAGAAGTTCCTTTAGCATTTGTTGTAGAGCTGGTTTGGTGGTGCTGGATTCTCTTAGCTTTTGCTTATCTGTAAAGCTTTTGATTTCTCCATCGAATCTGAATGAGATCCTTGCCGGGTAGAGTAATCTTGGTTGTAGGTTCTTCCCTTTCATCACTTTAAGTATATCATGCCACTCCCTTCTGGCTTGTAGAGTTTCTGCTGAGAAATCAGCTGTTAACCTTATGGGAGTTCCCTTGTATGTTATTTGTAGTTTTTCCCTTGCTGCTTTCAATAATTTTTCTTTTTTTTAAATTTTTGCCCATTTGATTACTGCGTGTCTCGGCATGTTTCTCCTTGGGTTTATCCTGTATGGGACTCGCTGCGCTTCCTGGACTTGGGTGGCTATTTCCTTTCCCATGCTAGGGAAGTTTTCGACTATAGTCTCTTCAAGTATTTTCTTGGGTCCTTTCTCTCTCTCTTCTCCTTCTGGGACCCCTATAATGCAAATGTTGTTGCATTTAATGTTGTCCCAGAGATCTCTTAGGCTGTCTTCATTTCTTTTCATTCTTTTTTCTTTATTCTGTTCCACAGCAGTGAATTCCACCATTCTGTCTTCCAGGTCACTTACCCGTTCTTCTGCCTCAATTATTCTGCTATTGATTCCTTCTAGTATAGTTTTCGTTTCAGTTATTGTATTGTTCATCTCTGTTTGTTTGTTCTTTAATTCTTCTAGGTCTTTTTTAAACATTTCTTGCATCTTCTCGATCTTTGCCTCCATTCTTTTCCGAGGTCCTGGATCATCTTCACGATCATTATTCTGAATTCTTTTTCTGGAAGGTTGTCTATCTCCACTTTATTTAGTTGTTTTTCAGGCTTTTATCTTGTTCCTTCATCTGGTACATAGCCCTCTACCTTTTCATCTTGTCTGTCTTTCTATGAATGTGGTTTTTGTTCCACAGGCTACAGGATTGTAGTTCTTCTTGCTTCTGCTGTCTACCCTCTGGTGGGTGAGGCTATCTAAGAGGCTTGTGCAAGTTTCCTGATGGGAGGGACTGGTGGTGGGTAGAGCTGCCTGTTGCTCTGGTGGGCAGAGCTCAGTAAAACTTTAATCCGGTTGACTGCTGATGGGTGGGGCTGGGTTCCCTCCCTGTTGGTTGTTTGGCCTGAGGCAGCCCAACACTGGAGCCTACCTGGGCTCTTTGGTGGGGCTAATGACAGACTATGGGAGGGCTCATGCTAAGGAGTACTTCCCAGAACTTCTGCTGCCAGTGTCCCTGTCCTCACGGTGAGGCAGAGCCACCCCCCACCTCTGTGGGAGACCCTCCAACACTAGCAGGTGAGTCTGGTTCAGTCTCCCCTGGTGTCACTGCTCCTTCCCCTGGGTCCTGGTGTGCACACTACTTTGTGTGTGCCCTCCAAGAGTGGAGTCTCTGTTTCCCCCAGTCCTGTCAAAGTCCTGCAATCAAATCCCACTAGCCTTCAAAGTCTGATTCTCTAGAAATTCCTCCTCCCTTTGCCAGACCCCCAAGTTGGGAAGCCTGATGTGGAGCTCTGAACCTTCACTCCAGTGGGTGGACTTCTGTGGTATAAGTGTTCTCCAGTCTGTGAGTCACCCATCCAGCAGTTATGGGATTTGATTTTACTGTGATTGCGCCCCTCCTACCATCTCATTGTGGTTTCTTCTTTGTCTTTGGATGTGGGGTATCTTTTTTGGTGAGTTCCAGTGTCTTCCTGTCGATGATTGTCCAGCAGCTAGTTGTGATTTTGGTGTTCTCACAAGAGGGAGTGAGAGCACATCCTTCTACTCTGCCATCTTGGTTCAGGGCCACCATTGCCATTTGATCTTACATACTTTTATCAGTGTTTTGAGTCTTTATCATTTTATTCACATCTATGCTCAGGAACCTTTAATGGCTCAATTTTACTTCCATGATTAAATTTATATTTAGTAGCCCTCAGAGCCCTCCTTTAGCTGGTCTGGTCTTCCCTTATGTATTCAACCTCCTATGTCCTACCTCTGCTCCTCCACTGCAGCCAGGTAGACCTTTTTATGATCCCTCTATATGCTCATTCCTGTCCTCTGTTTGTTCTCTTCCCCTGATTAAAGATTCTTTAGCCTTCTGTCAGTTTTCAGCCATCATCTTCTAAATCTAACTTGAGTCCTCCTTTAAAAATCCTTTACTATTTCAATCTTATTTTGTATGTTCTCTTGTTTTATAGTCATGTTCTTAACTCCAGTGCTTGTACATTATCTACTTTCCAATATACAAATCTGACCGTGTCACCACGCTTGAAATCCTTGAATGATTTCTCATTGCTTTTATGATAAAGACAAAACTCCATTAAGTGTGGCCTGCAAGGCCCTGTATGGTCTAGTTTCTACTATTTCTGTAGCCTCATTTCAAACCATTCCCATTTTTGCTGTTAGCCACACTAATCTTTCAGTCCACTGTATTCCATCATGCTGCAGGACCTTGGCACAGGTTCTTCTCTTTGCCTGGAACGTTTTCACTCCCTCAAGCAAATCTTTCCTGGCCTTGCTGACCAGGTCAAACCCCCCCTCATAAACACTTAGAGCACCATCTTCCTCTCCCTATTACTTGTCATGGTTGAAGTCTCATATGGTTTGTGTGATTAATTAATATGTCTCACCTACCAGCAGTAAGCTCCAGGAGAGCAGAGATGATGTCCATATTTTCACACTGTTATGTCCCCAATGCCTGCCACATAATGGATACTCAATAAATGTTCCTGGGGCTTCCCTGGTGGTGCAGTGGTTGAGGGTCTGCCTGCCGATGCACGGGACACAGGTTCGTGCCCTGGTCCAGGAGGATCCCACGTGCCACGGAGCGGCTGGGCACGTGAGCCATGGCCGCTGGGGCTGTGCGTCCGGAGCCTGTGCTCCGCGACAGGAGGGGCCGCGGCGGTGAGAGGCCTGCATACCGCAAAAAAAAATATTTAAAAATAAAAATAAATAAATAAATAGTTCCTGAATTAATTAATACATCAATTAATTCTTTGATACAGTAGTTTCCAATTGTTTCATATTAGTCATGAAATTTTGGCTCTGGGAGGGATCTTAGAGATTATCAGTCCATCATTTCCTAACATTTTTTATTAGAGAAGCTCTTTCAGCGCCATATGTATGTTCTCTCAAACTCAAAATGTGTAGTTAAAAACAATTTTTCTTTAAGACTATAAAGTTAATTTTTTATGTGTTTTTTAAATTTAAATGACAGTTTTTAAAGTCTTTTTCCCATTTAACAAGCAACATGTATTGCTTACATTACTTTTTATTTTTTTTATTTATTTTTTTTTTCCAGTACGCGGGCCTCCCACTGCTGTGGCCTCTCCCGTTGCGGAGCACGGGCTCCGGACGCGCAGGCTCAGCGGCCATGGCTCACGGGCCCAGCCGCCCGCGGCATGTGGGATCTTCCCGGACCGGGGCACTAACCCGTGTCCCCTGCATCGGCAGGCGGACTCTCAACCACTGCGCCACCAGGGAAGTCCCGGTTACATTATTTTTAATTCTGTGAGGAAATGTATGGGTTTTTAACATTAAAAAATGATATTTTATATCATGTATAATTTGGGGATAAACTTTATACTGAAATTTAACCATATGTTATAGTATCAAAAGTAGATAAGGGGCTTCCCTGGTGGCGCAGTGGTTGCGAGTTCGCCTGCCGATGCGGAGGACACGGATTCATGACCCGGTCCAGGAAGATCACACATGCCATGGAGCGGCTGGGCCCGTGAGCCATGGCCGCTGAGCCTGTTTGTCCGGAGCCTGTGCTCCGCAACGGGAGAGGCCACAACAGTGAGAGGCCCGCGTACCGCAAAAAAAAAAAAAAAAGTAGATAAGACCTGCATTATGATCGTATGTAATTGGAATTATTACGTTTTGACCATTTGAAAATCAACTGTTTTTTAGTTCTAAATTTCATGTTTTATTTTTAAATAATTTAATCATACAAAAGGTCTTAACCTACTGTTTGCAAATACTTCACAAATATTGCAGTTCTGCAGCCTCTGGTCCCAATTAGTTAAAAGCCCAAGAGAATATATTTAACTATATTTTCTCTTGAATGTTGGTTTTTAAAGGACTAGACACATTTTGATGTTCCACATAAGAATTTTGATCAGATGAATATAATGTATAAACAAACAGCTTGAGGCAAATTTGCAGAATTATTATCTATTTTATGTTGTATTTCAACATCTCTGTCCTTTATATTTTTTAATCTTAATTTGGCCAAGGCAATGCAGCTAGTTAATGTTACATATGATTCCTGATCATTATATTCAGTGTGTCTCTTTTTTATACCCAGCCCTCACCCCTCGCAACATACACACACTTAATCTAGACCTCAGCACACAGTAGGCACTCAGTAAATACTTAAATAAATCAGTGGATGATACGTATTTATTACTTTTTCACTTAAGCAGTTCTCATATTTTATTTGTTTCTTCTTTTCTAGGAGAACGTGGATTATCTGATTCAGGAGCTTCGAAGACCCAAATATAGTATATATTTTATTTGTAAGTATGTTATTTCACCTGTTCAATCATGTAACTAAATCCTAGCTAATATGTTCTATTGGGTACTTCATATCATCAGCAAGTTAATTGAATCCATCACTGTAAGAGTCTGGTGAGTTTTTTTGTCATTTCAAAGTATTAAAAGTGTTGAACCAACATTCTGTTTCTGAGAGCTAAATGTGATTTCCACTCATCATAGACTGTTTAGGTTAAAAACAAATTTTTTTAAGTTTTACTTTGCCCTTCAAGTTTCTTTATAAGTCAAAAGTTGTAAGTAGTCAACTTTCACATTCCACCTTTGCCAAAAAAGTATGTATACTTATTTTAATTTTACACTTTTATGAACTGAGGCATAGAAGCTGATTTATTTATTTGGAGGGAGGATGTACTTGAGTTTGTTGGAAAAGCAGAGATTTACTTTACATACCAGATGAAAACAATCTACTTCTCTTTGCAACTTTATGTAATACTTGAAAGTACAAGTCATCAGGTAGATATCTCCTATTTGCATAACTATTGGGGAGGGGAAGGGGGGTGGAGGTCTGGAAATAAACTGGGTTTGTGGTTACTATACAATTTATATGGATTTTTTTAATGTAATACATTCTTCTTTGGAAGTTACATCTTTTCTCCTCTAGATGTCCTTATTGATCTTCATAGCATTTGTATTGTTTACTTGAAGGCTTTGGAGTTTTAGGGTTTAAACTATAGTCTAAGATATATACTTTCTTCTGCATATACTGCAATTTAATAATGGTACAAAAAATTAACATTTGTG
This sequence comes from Kogia breviceps, assembly GCF_026419965.1. Classification (NCBI taxonomy): domain Eukaryota; kingdom Metazoa; phylum Chordata; class Mammalia; order Artiodactyla; family Physeteridae; genus Kogia; species Kogia breviceps. The sequence continues at coordinate 82,320,288 of NC_081310.1, forward strand.
ATATGACACTGTAGTTTATAAGAACTCTCTCATATTTTATTCAGCCCTTAAAACAACCCCAGGAGGTAAAAACAGGCAATTTTATTCTTTTCTGTCATCCTACTTTTGTTTTTGTTATTGTTTTATTTTTGGCTAATAATCACGGGTTTTCTTTTTCAATTAAGCTTTTTTTTTCTTTTTAAATTTAATTTAATTTTTAAAAATTTATTTGATTTTATCTTTGACTGCATTGGGTCTTTGTTGCTACGCACGGGCTTTCTCTGGTTGCTGCAAGCGGGGGCTACTCTTCATTGTGGTGCGCAGGCTTCTCATTGCAGTGGCTTCTCTTGTTGCAGAGCATGGGCTCTAGGTGCGTGGGCTTAAGTGGTTGTGGCATGCAGGCTCAGTAGTTGTGGCTCACGGGCTCTAGAGCACAGGCTCAGCAGTTGTGGTGCACAGGCTTAGTTGCTCCACGGCATGTGGTATCTTCCCGGACCAGGGCTCGAACCTGGGTCCCCTGCATTGGCAGGCAGATTCTTAACCACTGCGCCACCAGGGAAGTCCTCATTCTTTTCTTTCTTTTTTTTTTTTTTTTTTTTAATTTTTTTAATACTGAGTAGTATTCCATGGTATGGATGTATCACAATTTGTTTAACTGTTCACCTGTTGAAGGACCTCTGAGTTGTTTCTAGTTTGGGCTAATACAAATAAAGTTGTTATAAATATTTGTGTATAGGTTTTTGTGTGAACATAAGTCTTTATTTCTCTGTAATAAATAATACCCAGGGAGCAATTGCTGGGTCATATGGTAGTTGCATGTTTAGTGTTTTAAGAAATTGCTAAATGTTTTCTGGCAGGACTATGCCATTTTACATTTCCATTAGCAGTGTACAGGTGATCTAATTTCTTTGTATCCTCACAAGCATTTAGTGTTGTCCCTGTTTTTCATTTTAGCCGTCCTTATAGGTGTGTGGTCATTCCAGTATTTTTTAAGTCTGATTACAAGCTAGGTACTGAGGATAGGAAAGTATAAAAACTTTTGTATTCAATGACACACATAGACACACACACACACACACACACACACACACACATATTTAGAGAGAGAGAGAGATTGATTCCCCATGCTGTCAAATTTATATGGACATCTAACAGAATTACTGTTTTGCTGAGTCTCTTAGCTAAAAATTGAATAGATCATGAGATGAAAGACTCCCTTTTCCTCTGAAAAGAGTTATTTGATGCAGTGGTTGAGATTAATAACCAAAAATAAGTCTAATATTTACTCTTCTGGTTGTAAAGTTTGTTTGATTTGGGCTGTAAATCTATGAAGTCAAAAAAAATTATATATGTTAAAGTAGTTAGCACTAAAGCCTAGGAAAAATGGACTGTTGAAATGTCTTGGGTGGAGCAATCAATTTCACAATTTTATTTGCTTGAAATAAACTAAAATGAGTTTATATATAGTGATTTTATTCTTTACAGACTTTCAGCACAATTTATATTAATTAGCACAAAACTGGCCTTCTGCTCACGTCATTTTAAAATTTTATTTTTGTATATTCTTATGTCTACTAAATATCTTATATAACAGGTTCCTCCCTTTCTTTATTTAAAAAAAAACTTTTTTATTTTGGAAGTTTTCAAGTATGTAAAAAGTAGACAGAATAGTCTAATAAATCCCAATGTACCCATCACCCAGTTTCTACAATTATCGTACCATGGCCAATCTTGTTTTAGCTATACTGCTGTCTACTCCCCCATCAATATTATATTGAAGATAATCTAAGACATCACATGATTTCATCCATAAATATTTCCATGTGCATCTCTAAATGATAAGGACTTGTTTTAAAAAGTACCATTATTATATCCAAATAATGAAAAAAATTCCTGTTTATTCAAATATTCATTCAGTGTTCAAATTTCAAGTTCTTTCATGCTTCTTTTTCCACCACTGTGTTTGAATCAGGATCATAGTAAGGTCCACACATTGCTATTGGTTTATATGTTGTTTAAGTTTCTTTATTCTTCTATAAGTCCTCTCTCTATCCCAACCCCCATGTGATCTATTTATTGAAGAAACTACATTGTTCTATTAAAGTTTCCCACAGCTTGGATCTTGCTGATTGTGTCTGCATGGGGTACTTTAACATGTTCTTTGCAATTTAAAATGTTCCCACTGTCCTCTAGTTCTTGTAAATTGGTACTTGGATACAGAGGTTTAATTAGACTCAGATTTGATTTCTTTTTGATGAGAATATTTCATAGGTAGTGTTGTGTGCTTCCACTGATTGTCTCTTACTGTGATACTAGTAGAGGTTAATGCCCAATGCCTAGTTCCATCCATTGATTCATTAGGGGTTGAAAAAAATGATGGTGTTTTAATTCTATCATTATCATTCCTTTGCTTTTTAGCTGGAAAATTTCTTTAAAGAGGAGTTTCCTCTCATCTACCGTTTGGTTATCTGGTGGTACAGTTTGCATATAAAAGGATAAAAGCTTACTTCTTTCCCAGTATTTGCTATTTTCAATATAATGATTTGGTTCCCTAGCATCCTCCAATGCCTACAATGGTGGTTCCCTTTTTTTTTTTTTAAGAATTATGAATTTACAGATTTAAACATATTTGTGCTGTTCATTCCAATGTGAAGGTGTTTGACATTTACCACAATGTATGCTAAATTTCACTTAGTCATTAGACTTTAACTGTCAGGCCCATTTATGTCTAATTGCAGCAGAGGTGATCTCCTCTGACTCAACCACAACTTACATGTCTGTTTCAGATTTCAGTAATGTGATCAGCAAGAGTGATGTGAAGTCATTAGCTGAAGCTGATGAACAGGAAGTTGTGGCTGAGGTTCAGGTAAACATATTGATCCTCTAATACATATCTTATATTGGCCCTTCCTAAAGATTTGAGTCTAAAAATATGGAAGGTGTTGTCTCATAAGAAAGGAAGCTATTGATGAGACACAATAAATGTGCATTGCACCAGACTATACTCATATTTAGAAAGTTTGGAAGAGGTATCAAATTGAGTGGGAATAGAATTAAAGGAGGCAGTGGTATGAGGAAATTAGAAAGGTACTGGATTGGTAGGGACGGTTTCACAGGGTTGGGGACAGAGCCAGATATGTCTTATGATAGTTTTATGAGCTATACTATAAGAATATTCATCTACACAGTTATAGTTTATGTCTGATTGGGAGAGAGTAGGAAGTAAAGGATGTGAATGAGGTTTATTAAAGTTCTGTTTGTGATTATCTTGCTTTGGGAAGTAGTAAGCAGATTTGTCATTAGGTTAAAACTTGAAACTCCTAAATGTTTATTCTGCATGCTATGTAATACTTCACATTAGAACATTTCATGTTACCTTTTCCTTCTTAAACCCTTTAGTGTTCTTGAATACATTTATCACAGATGTTTGAATACATTTAGCACCTAAGTGAAGAATTTCGTCCTCAGGGAAGCAAATAGACACGTTTTGGATTTTCAGGAGGATGTGCTAGGTGATAAATGAATGAAAAAAGAATGACCTATTTTAAATCATATTCTCCCCCATGAGAATACACTGGACAGCAAAGTTCTTATTCATCTAACTGAGTGTAACATTGTATATCTTTAGCAGTGTTTTATTTTTACTAATTGATAAGTCTCCTTAAGTATGATATATATATATTTATACAACTTTGTTTATGGGGTGTTTTAAAGATTTATTATTATTGCTACTATTTTATGATTATCTTATTAATTCCCTCACATTGACTATTGTTACTCAATTGTTAATTGATCAATTTTTCTCTTTTATACCTGCATTTCCTCAAATTTGATTGTATCACATAGTATTATATCACACATGAAAAATATTATTGCATGATACAGTTAGGAGTTTATGGAATGACTGATCTTGGTGCTTTGTTTGCAGGAATTTTATGGTGATTACATTGCTGTGAATCCACATTTGTTTTCCCTCAATATTCTGGGTTGCTGCCAGGTATGGAAAGAAAGGATTTTTTTTAAGTTTATTTATCAGGTAGGAGTTAATTCAGTAAGTAATTGGACTTGTAAGATAAAATTCAAATATTTTCTCTGAATATATGTTTTAACAAAAAGGGTCGAAATTGGGATCCAGTCCAACTATCTAGAGCAACTCAAGGACTGACAGCTCTCCTTTTATCTCTGAAGAAATGTCCCATGATTCGTTACCAGCTTTCATCAGAGGCAGCAAAGAGACTTGCAGAATGTGTTAAGGTACGGCATTCACTATCTCCAGTTCCAAAACATCAAGACCATTCATTTCTTTTTCATATTTCAGAAATTAAAGGAATATTTTGTCTAAAACTAAGGAGATGATGTGTTAGGTTTACTGGCAAAGAGGTAGGCATTTGTAATTCAAGACCAAAAGCAACAAATTAGAGCTAAGATTCTTAGGTTTAACCCAAGAAACATTTGCAAGCTACTTAACTTCTTTTGATCCTATTAAACTGCTTGTAAAATAGAGTTTCAAATCCTAACCCCTTAAACAGAATGCTACTAAACTTTGTCAAGCTTTTGAATCCTTTTATGGAAGGCCTATGAAAGTGCAAGAAACTATTGTTAAATGTGGTTTTTGTGTATTAATTTTCTATTTATATCATCTCTATCTGCTACTAATTGGTTCACTAAACCGTCTTTCTCTCTTACCCACAGCAAGTGATAACTAAAGAATATGAACTGTTTGAATTTCGGCGGACTGAGGTTCCTCCATTGCTACTTATTTTAGATCGCTGCGATGATGCCATCACCCCATTGCTAAACCAGGTGCAGAGCCCTTTGTTATCATAATGAAAGGATGATTTCAAGTGGTATTCATCAAAATGCAGATGTGGAAATGAACAACATGGTCCATTTATTTGCCTCCTTATTTTCAGCTATTCTTGTTTTTGCCTTGTGTTTCCTAGCATTCTGGTATCAGTGTTCTTTCAGCCACAGTCATCTTCAGCTCTTTTTCTGCCTCTTCCTGTCCCTTTCTGCCACCATCCCTAATTAAGGCAACTTCTGGGTCTGTAGATTCTACTTTTCCAGTGTCTGTTCTTTTCCATTCATATTACCATTATCTTGGTGTATCTAATCTCTTATGGGAATCCTCAAATAGTCATCTTCTTGATTCCCCACTTTTAATTTCTCTCCACTCTAATGTATCTCACGGACACAATGTTGTTAAATTACTTTTACTAAAGCACAGTTCTGATCCTATTACTCCTGGCTTAAAAATCTTAATTGTTTCCCATTTGCCTACTGGATGAAATACAGACTCCTGAACTTGGCATCCATGAGCCTTCACAATGTAGGCTCAACGTTATAGAAAACCTGCAGCTCACTACTGTGTAGATATACCTCATGATTTCCTGCCATCATTTTATTCATGTTGTGACCTCTCTTTGAACTCTGGCATGTTTGGAATACATTCTCTTCCCATCTTCACCTCTCAAAATTCTTATCCTTTAAAACCACTTGAAACATCTTTTAAGTGTTTTTGAAACATCTTATGTCTCATGCTGCACTTTCTATGTTGTACCTTTGATTGTTTTCACAGTCTCCTAGGTTATACATTTCTTCAAGGCAGACTGTATCTTACTAATGTTTGTTCTTCTGTGAATACAGACACAGTGCCTTATACTTTGTAGATACTTTATTAATAGTGACTTTAAATTTATAGGAAAAGGCACAGTCTATATTTCAGTTCCATCCCAGCTTATAATAATGTTAATGCTAGGGGAAATCTGTGCTGTGGAATGCAACTTCTCTATGATATGATAGATTGCCTTATATTACTAAAATTCAAAGTAATATAACTTTATATATTCTATATATTACATATTATGTGTTACATAATTTATATACATTTTAATAATATAACTAAAGAAATTTTGATGATATAAAAAAGTAGAAAGAAAAATAATTGCTTATAATTTAGTTTCCCAAAGAAAAGCAATCATTCATTCAACAAATTTCACTGAGGACCTGTTATGTGCCAGGTACTGTATCAAGTACTAGAGATAAAAGGTTAAAAGATACAGTCTCTGCTCTCAAAGAGTTCATGATCCAATGAGGAGAAAGTAAACATCATTTTAATTATGAAGTATGTGCTAATGGCAAAAGCATGCACAGGATGCTGTCTATGGAAGCATAAAACATTTTGTTGTACTTATTTTAAATGCTGTAATGAAACTTGCTTTTTCAGGGACTCACTGGCAAATATTTTAGGAAGAAAAGCACCTACTTTTATAACTTCTGAAGTTATTTTAACAAATCTAATATTTAGACTCTAGATTTAGAGGGTAATTTGCTGGAAAATACTTAGTTTTCTCTAATGGGCCTGTGACTAAAAGTAACCTGTTCTCCATAAAAGGTGAGAAGGCAAATTTGGGGGTTTCTCCTTTCCAGTTTCATGAAATAAGTAAGACTGGAAACCGGTCCTTCTTCACAATGCATATTAAGTAAAAATATAAAGTAAAATGGATTCAGAGGCAAGCTTCTGAATATGTGTGTTTTGATCAACTCACAAGGTTTTTTTCTGGTAATATTAGTGTTCCCAGGATAAATATAGCACCACTCAGATCTGCAAGAACACACTTCTCATGCTGCAGAAAACCACAGAAGTGTACAGGAAGTGGTACAGCTTGTCACTGCAGTACCAATATAGCCCTATCTATGAAGCCAAAAATATACTCTTAATTCACAGGCAAAAATTGGAGCTAATGATAGATCTAATTTGTTTTCTTTCTATCAGGAATATTAATCTGGCTGCCCTTCTTCCAAAAGTGTGAAATCTAAAAGTATTTTGACTGTCGGATGTTTAACCAATTAAAATGACAATCTTAATGCTTAGTATAGCACAAAGTATTAATAAAATTTGAGCTAAATAGAGAACCTCCATGTAAACAAGACTAGTTACTAAGAATGTTATCAGTTTTTATTTGTTTTCCTGAACGTTTACTATTTCCATGTTTTGTCAGTTACCAGTTTGATTTTGTCATAATTCTTTATTTAGTGGACATATCAGGCCATGGTCCATGAACTACTGGGCATAAACAACAATCGGATTGATCTTTCCAGAGTGCCAGGGATCAGTAAAGACTTGAGAGAGGTGGTCCTATCTGCTGAAAATGATGAATTCTACGCTAACGTAAGTGGTTTAAAATTCTTTAAAAATTTTTTGTTGTTTTTATGTAAGAAGGTTAATATTGATTTGTTAGAATGAGCAGGTTTGGAATTTCATGTGGAAGGATGATAGAGGCATCCTGTAGATAAACTGCATCTCAAGGGAAGGCAGACTTTTTTCTGACCCTTTAACAATATTTTTTTCACAGTAATAATGTACTTAGTTTTGTACTTTTTTTTTTTTTTTTTTTTTGTGATACGTGGGCCTCTCACTGTTGTGGCCTCTCCCATTGCGGGGCACAGGCTCCGGACGCGCAGGCTCGTGGGCCTAGCGGCTCCGCGGCAATATGGGATCTTCCTGGACCGGGGCACGAACCCGTGTCCCCTGCGTCGACAGGCGGATTCTCAACCACTGCGCCACCAGGGAAGTCCTGTACTTTTAAAATTAGAACCCAATTTATTTACTTCCCTCTTGTCCTTAGCCCTTTGTGAAAATGGTAATGGTATTCATCACCAGTGTCCTGGCCAATATCCAGATTTGGTAATGATAATGAAATTTTCTTGCCCTTCAGTTCTCACTGTATTCAGTGTTCTTTTTTACTTCTTTTAAATTGTCTGAAAGTCAGACTTGTTGATAGAACTGTGTTTCCAACTTCCTTTTTCACAGAATATGTACCTGAACTTTGCTGAGATTGGTAGCAACATAAAGAATCTCATGGAAGACTTTCAGAAGAAGAAACCAAAAGAACAGCAAAAACTAGAATCAATAGCAGACATGAAGGTAAATTGAACATGTACATGGATGATTAACATGTAAGACTTTGGGACTATTCATGTAAACAGCATTTCTGGAATATTCTGGGTCTGATTTCTGCCTTGATTCCTTTTGTTTGGTTTGAGATTATATTCTGTAATACTTCTCTTTAGGAAAAAATATAGTGAAAACTTCATAATAAGCCATGTACTTCTTTCCATTCATCAGTTGTATTTGGACTATTTAAAGACTCAGTCTACTGACATATACTAGTTCTTCTCTTCTTAAGCATAACAAAATGCCATGTGATTGAAAGTATTAGATGCCTTAGTCTGGGCAGAAGAATAATCCCTGCCTTTTTTTTTTCTTTTTCCTTCTTCATACATGCCTATCCTCATCAAGAAATAACAGAACCCCCAATTGATGTTTTTCCCATGGCAGGCCTTTGTTGAGAATTACCCACAATTTAAGAAGATGTCTGGGACTGTATCAAAGCACGTGACAGTGGTTGGAGAGCTGTCTCGGTTGGTCAGTGAGCGGAATCTGCTGGAGGTTTCAGAGGTTGAGCAAGAGCTGGCCTGTCAAAATGACCATTCTAGTGCTCTCCAGGTATCTATTCAATCCAATTTGATGAGCACCTACTATGTGTAAGGCACTGTGCCAGGCAAAGCAAGAGATACAAAGGCAAGTAATCCTTCTTAACCAACATGGAATTTACAGTGTAACAGGGAGTTGAGACAAGAACACAAATTAGTATTATTTAAGATAGATGTATGATAAGAGGGACAGTAGAATAAAAATGTGCAATCTCAAAGGGTTCAGGCAATTAATTGAGTGTTTAGGAGGGCAGCCTAGTCAACTAGAAAGAGTGCTAGACTAAAATCAGAAGATCTGAATTTCAGTGTTTGATTTGCCACTGCTGGCTTTGTGACCTGGAGCTGTTGGCTTAATCTCTGAGCCATTTTCCTCATTTGTTAAATAAGTATAATGATATTTATCTCACAGCATTGTTAGGAAGATTTTAAAGATATAATATATTAAAGTGCATTATCTAGGTTTTTATTATTGAACATCTGCTGTTTATTCCACAAACATGTGAATGCCTGCTCCATGTTCACGTGGATCTAGTGTGGATCCTCATGTGAGGATCTAGTGGTACAAAAATGAATAAGATACCATCCTTTTCCTCAAAAAATTCACATTTAGTAGGGGAGAAAGAAATGTAAACCAGGAATTATAATATATGCAATAAGTGCTGTACTAGAGGTATTACAAAGGGATATGGAAATACAGAGGAAGGACAACTGTTTTCCCTAAGGATGAATCTTCTTAGAGCTGCTTAGAGACGATGACATTAGGTTTGGTTTTGGACAAGTAAATAAGTAGAAGTGCACCAACCAGAGAAAAGGAAGGAAATTCTCAGCAGAGGGAATGCAGGCATGGAGATGTGAAAAAAAAAAAAATTTTTTTTTTTTAAGGGAACAGAGACTAATTCAATGTAGCCAGTGCTGGATATAAGATGAGGAGTGGTCTTAGATAAGCCAGAAGGACAGATTGAGGCCTGGTTATGGCCATTGAAAGGAGGTTGGGCTTTAATCTTAAAATGATGAGAGCTATCAGAGGATTTTAGAAAAAAGTGACATAATCAAACCCAAGCCTCATGAAATTTACAGTATAAGTTGAAGAGACAAAACTAAAGCATGAGTAACAACTAGGCAGTGTTTCAAGTTAATATTTAATTAAGTCAAAATTGTGGTGCTGACTATAATAAGATTTGAGGTTATTAGGGACAGTTTCTTAGAGAAGGTGATATTAAGATGGACCATAAATAATGAATAGAATCTGGAGGAGGATTTCAGCAAAAAAAAGATGCAGAACTATGCAGAAAATAATAAACAGCATGACCTGTTGAGAGTGGGTGTGCAAGAGACATAGGAGATAAAATTGAATTGGTAAACAGGAACTAGTTTATGAAGACACTTGTAAGGGGGATTTGTACTTGCTGAGATAGGCAAAGAGATCCAGTGTAGAGTCTTATGTAGAAGTTGATATGATGAAAGCAGTATTTTAGGAAATTTAATCTAGTAAGGATACTTTGGAGATGAAAAAAATAGAGGCTAGAAGACTCATAGTGATAGTAGTAAAAATGTACAGAAGGGCAAATATGAAAGACATTTCAAAGGGAGAAAATAACTATTTAGTGACAGATTAGATATAAGGATAACAAGACAGAACAAATCAGAGATAATTCCAAAATTCCTAAGAAGTGGCAAAGTGTGGTATCACTGACAGTAAGTAACTTGGGAATGAGAGTCCTTTGGGAAATACCTGTTTCTAAGCCACTTATTATAAGAAGCACATTTCCTTTATTAATAGGACCCTATATTCTAAAACTTAGTCTCTTTCTTTCCCTGCTGCAATTCTGCTTTATAAAATAAAGCCAGCATGGTATAATGGAAACAACACAGGCTTTGGAGCCAGACTGTCCTGGCTTATGTCTTATCTCTGTGTATTAAAGTTTATCTGGGAAAATTACTTATTTTGCCCAAGCCTCAGGGATAATGATTTCAAACTTTTAGGTTGTTATCAGGATTTAATGAGATATAAAATGCTTCCCATATGGTAGGTACTTTGTAAAGGTTAGTTTCCTTCCTCTAAGCATAATTTTTTAAAGATATGGTACAATCAAAAGAAAGAAATTCACCCACCTGTGGTTGCTCTAGTTATGCCAAAGTCTTCACTGTGATTTATGTTGATAGTTGTTGGTTTTTAATTTTTAAAAATGTTTATCAAGAGTTCCTCTGAAAACACCATCATTTTGAAAATCATAAAGATGCTATTTGCTTTATATTTATGAAAAGTACTTCTGTCAACACTTAATTTTATCTCTGTGTTCTTAAATCTTCACAAAGAACTTTTAGGCTGACTTTATATTTTTAGCTGTATTAAATGCTAATTTTTTTAAATCTATTTTTTTATTGAAGTATAGTTGATTTACACTTGTATTAATTTCTGCTGTACAGCAAAGTGATTCAGTTATACATATATCAACATTGTTTTATATTTATATCATTGTTATGATAAACCATTATGGTTTATCATAAATTCTAATTCTTAAATAGATAATATAAGTACTTGATGAAAGAGATACATAGTAAAAACTGAGTGTTAGTTTCACTTGTATCCTTACAGTTATTCTGTGTGTGTGCAAGGCTCTATGAGTGTGTATATTTCTTACTCTCTCTTTTTAAAATTCAGATGATACCATACTGTACACATAGCTCTGCATTTTGCTTTTTCACTTAACTGTGTATCTCAGAGATTGTTCCAGACCAGAACCTAAACACTCATTCCATTAAATCACTAAAAAGTATTCCTTTGTAAAGATACATCACAATCTATTTTAACTTGGCCAACTCATTTTAAACAACACTATTAATAACAGTTTATAGTTGGTTTGTGGGCCTAATAGAAGTATTCCTATGAAAACTTTTTATTTTTCTCAATAAAATGAAGTTTTTTCTCTTAGTAAATAAAAACAGAATTGTGTTCTGTAACTAAATTTAAATTTCCTTATGTTTCTTTATCATTTTATTTTTCCCTTTAAAACAATAGAACCAAACTTAATCACTAGCCAATTTTAGTATCTTTATTTGTATCTCACCATATGGAAAGCAGTTAGAAAAGGCTACTGTAATTCCTTGCCTGAAATCTTATTTTTTGTTCATTTTAAAAGAAAAACAGATACTTTAAAATATGAATTCCATTTGTGATCCACTTTATATTTTTAAAAATTATCTTTTGAAGGTTTTCTTGCCCCGGGTATTAGGGTTTTATAGTGAGCAGTTGATTTGGACTCCCCCATCATAAAGGATTTCTTTGACAACATGATTTAAATAGTCAATAAAGAGAACTTTTAATAATGAGTAGATGCCAGGGGCCTGACCCCTAAATGGGTTACAGCATTCCTTGGCTTGACCTTAGGTGATAATAAGCAATGAATTGACTTTTGAGTAAAGATGAGGTTTGCTTTATTGAATAGTAACTGTATCATGGTGAGGCAAAAAAAGCTCATGCATTGCTAAAAATTAACCTATAAATTGCTGCCACTTCTAACCAGTTACCCTACAGGGTAACAAAAAATTTGATTCAGAAGAATTTCACTAGAACCAAACTGCAATGTACAATCATTGAGACATATGCATAGCCTTGGAAAAGACTCATTTGATTAGTAAGGAAGATTCTTTTTCATACCATAAAGAGAAAAATCTTCAGAAAGTAAATAATTTCTCCCCCTTTTCTTGTCATATTACAGCTTTTCATTTGGAAGGAGGATCTAGTCTTTTTATATCCTTCTTTCCTGGCCTTGGGTAAAAGATCTCAAATCATCCCATTAGTAACACGTAGTAAGGACAATAAATATTCATTAAAGAAATGAAGATAAAGAGTTCTGTTTGAAGCAGTATAGAATAGTGGCTAAGAGCTTGAATCTTTGATGGCTTGGATTTGAAAATGATTCTTAACCACTCCAAGTCTTAGTCTCTTTGTCTGTAAAATGGGGGGAAATATCAGTACTTACTTCAAAGATTTTTGTGAGGGTGTAATGAGCTAATACATGTAAAGCACTTAATACAGTACCTGGTACTTATAACATTCAATGAATATTAACTGTCACTATTTTCAGTATTATTGTTTGATGGTACATTCTCTTTTCTTTATGGCATCCAGGACATGTTTTTTAATTCACTCATGATCTTGGAACTCTCCCTGATTTTAGAAGTGTTTTTTTGCTTCTCGTTAAAATTGTAAGAAAATTGTTTTGGACACATTGAGCTGACAATTTTACTTTTACCAACTAAGAATAAAAATGATTCTTTTCTCTCTAAACTATCATTTGACTAGTATTTCAGAAACAGTGTTGACCAGCAGAAGACCTACACCAAAGCTAAATTTGACTAGTCATTACGTAAAAGAATACTGACTCATGTATTTACCAGTTAGTGGAATTGGGTCCTGCCTACTTTCTATCATTTTTCCTAGATAAGCTCTTTATAGTCCCATAACATTGTTCTCTCAAACTGTTAGATTAGACTCATTATTTAATCATATCAGCATGTTAAAGACTTCCACCAATTTCATCTTGCTGTTCTAATCTATTGGCTTACAATGCTATTCATTGAGTGTTTTACTACATTACTTTGATAGTTGATAACAAGGTACAGATCCTGTTCTTTAGGTTAAATTAAAGCAAAAGAAAATGAGGACTATCTTTAATTGCATACTTCAACTGTAATTTGTACAATGGTTTAAAGTATAGGTATGTCATTACAAAAGTTTTTTCTTGTACTGCTATATCATAGTTTTGGTAGAAGAAAACAGAAAAGTATAAAAGTAGCCCAAAATAATGGAAGAATCTCTAAATATCAGAAGAGAAGAATTGTTTTTTAATCAATGTATTTTGAATGAACATTAGCTCCTTTTTGAAACTTGACCTTCAAAGATAGTGTTTTTGCATTTCTTTTCCTATTCCTTCATTGGGCCTACACTAATGTTAGAATTCAGTGGAAGATTTTTGAATCCCATCTTCTTAAGTGGACAATAGTTTTCTGTTTCACTCTTTATTCAGCCATTGTTACTATGTAACAGTATACTTTTCTCCCTTGATTATCTCAAGGTTTACAGGAAATTTAATAAGAAAAGAGATACCAAAAAGTTCATTATATAATTCAGTCATATTTCTGACATATAAATACCACTGTGTAACACATAGCTCCTATGTAATTAAAGTCTCTCAGATTCTTTTTCTCCTCTTCTCTGGTTAGTACCCTGGAATCTCAATATAATGTATGTCACTGTCAGTCAAGTTGATGAGTCAAGTAGCCATGAGGGAAATAGTTCAAAATTAAGTCAAAGGATAACATGGGATCCAGGCAGACAAAAAGGCCCTGCTTCTTCAAGGACTTATATAGCTGAAAAAGAAGAAAGAATTCAGCTTGTATCTACAGGTTTCTTTTCATGAGGGAATAGATAAGTCTAACTGAACACTGACCTGAGCCATGGGTTGGGTCCTAAGGGCTCAAAAGTAAGCAAAGTACTCTACTCAGCGTAGTTTTAGACCAGATCTGGGCTATCCGATCAGAAGGCCTCCCATTGAGGGAGAGCTAAGAGTCAAGCCAGGGACTCTAAATACCAGTACCAAATCTCAAGGATTAGAAGTGGATTTTTTTTTTTTTTTTTTTCTGTATGCGGGCCTCTCACTGTTGTGGCCTCTCCCATTGCGGAGCACAGGCTGCGGACGCGCAGGCTCAGCGGCCATGGCTCACGGGCCCAGCCGCTCTGCGGCACGTGGGATCTTCCCGGACCAGGGCACGAACCCGTGTCTCCTGCATCGGCAGGCGGATTCTCAACCACTGCGCCACCAGGGAAGCCCAGAAGTGGATTTTTTAAATGGGAAACAGAGCCAAGAGTCAAGATTCAAGGAAAGGTAATTAGAAAGGAGCAAATAGGAAGGGTATAAACTGATTACTGCAAATAGTCTTTGACTGTCCCCATACCAGTTTTTGTGGGTTTACAGTTACTTGAGTATCTCAGATTTGCTTAGAAGTACAGGGACAGGTCAGTCAGAAGTTGAGTAGATTTAAGGTAAAAAGAGAGTGACTGCAAGGCCAGAAAATGAAACATTGTGCCTATAAGAAAAGCGACAACAGAGATCCCAGATGGATGTTTTAAACTTATGCCAGTTTGACTGAGATACATATGAAATTGTGCATTTTTACTTGATAATTAATCTGTATCCTGAACTTTCTCCATATTATAATAGAAATTAATGAAACATTTAAACAAATATTCTAAATAGTCTGTATTTAGTCACTGCTGTGTGGAAACATTACCACAAAAGGAAAAAGAGGTAAGGAAAATTTTATGACTGCAGGGTTTAAATCTGTAGAAGAGAAATTTATTGCTTTTTGATCCTGTAAGGACGATGGTAGTGAAATGTTCACCTAAAAAGCAACAATAAGAATCCTACCCAGAGAACTTTCTACTTGAAAGCTACCTGGGAGGTTCCCCATTTCATCATAGTCCCTCTTTAGTGTGAAAAAAAGAGTTCTTAGTCATTAGACCTGGTTGTTGTGAAGTACTAAAAAGACAATGTATATAAATGCATCTTGTAAGTTGCAGAGTACTGTACAGATGTTAGTTGTTATGACCTCAGAATCCAGTGCCCTCCAAGGCTCTTACTAGTCTTTCAGCCCAACTCATTTCTTTCTCTGATTTCCATATTCCTATTAATAGC
Source organism: Kogia breviceps (assembly GCF_026419965.1). Lineage (NCBI taxonomy): Eukaryota > Metazoa > Chordata > Mammalia > Artiodactyla > Physeteridae > Kogia > Kogia breviceps. The sequence goes on from NC_081310.1 coordinate 82,335,461, forward strand.
ATCTCTTTCAGTCTCTCAAACTAATTCCAAAATTTAGTTTTTAAGACCTTTTATAATTGATCCCTCAGTAACCAGATGAACTTCTATTCACTTTGTGTCCCCTGTCCCCCATTGCACTGATTTTCAGTTTTTGGTTTTTGCATGCATATGTTTCTGTTATAATATCACACATATGTGTTCCTGAAAAAGCCTCACATTCTGCAAAATCATGCACTAAAAATAAACAAAGGTTATGGGAAAATAGGGTTATAAGCAGATCACTTAAGATTTATATAACTAAAAGAGAGAAAGAAAAATCTATATAACTTTGTAATCAGAGCCCTGATAAAATAATAATCCTAATTAAAATGCTAGCACAGTTAAATTTCGCTGGCATTTGCGCCTAGAAATGCACTCAGACCTTCCTTTTTGGTTACTCCTGGGGCTCATGTTTTATTCTTCGACATATAAGGTCTCAAAAATATTTGCTTCTCATAGAGACTTGTGTCATCAAAATTAAAAATACAATATGGGGATATCAGTCAGTTTGGGTTTTTTTTTTTTTTTTTTTTTTTTTGCGGTACACGGGCCTCTCACCGTTGTGGCCTCTCCCGTTGCGGAGCGCAGGCTCCGGACGCGCAGGCTCAGCGGCCATGGCTCACGGGCCCAGCCGCTCCGCGGCATGTGGGATCTTCCCGGACCGGGGCACGAACCCATGTCCTCTGCATCGGCAGGCGGACTCTCAACCACTGCGCCACCAGGGAAGCCCCTGTTTTGCTTTTTAACACAGAAATATCTTTGCATCCTTTTCATTTGCACTTGCCCTTTCCCCACATAGCTTAACATTGTGGAAAGCACAGCAGTTCTTAAAGCTACAAAACCAGTTACTTCTAAAAAAAACACTTCTGTAGGATTTTTATCTTTTTTCCTTAACATATTGGTAAAGCTTCCTCTTTAAAGAGGAAACTTGTGCCTGATCTTTTCTAAATATTAACTTGCTGAAAAATTTACATGTAAACCAATGTGACTTCTGTGTTATTCCCATAGTTACCAATCTCATAGAGCTAAGTGCATTAAGAAACATACTTTATAGCAGAATGGAACATACTTGTTTTATCCCCCTTTACCCCATTGTCTGTGAACTCACTGAGGACAGAAACTGTCTCCATTTCATCTCTGTATCCGCTCCAGTGCCTGGCATAGTGCCTTTTGCTTAGAGAGCGATCAAAAAGTATTTGTTGGCTCTAATTTGTTCTGCTACATAATAAATATAAATCTATAGTATAGGGAAGTCCCTCAATGTGAGGACTGATACAACCTAAACATGATTTTGTCTAGCTTCCTTTGCTGTCAGTACCTGCCCTCTTAAGATCTTACGTATTCAATTTAGATATTATATGCTGTTACATATTCATATCTCTGTAAGCCATGTTGAGACATATTGTTATATATGATGCTTCTTGGAGATTAAGCCCAGTCCTCCTATGTAAAATTCTACCGAATTGTCTCCATTTCACTGGTCGATCACTGACACTAAAAAAGGCAGTAGAGTTTTACAAGTCAACTGGTCAGTTCTCTTCTGTGTTGTATTGATTGAAGTGGTAGAAATAGTGGTGGAAATAGTATGTGTTCCTTATTTCAGTGAGGAAATTGCAACCTTTCCTACATGAGACCCTGGACCATCTCAATCAAAGGACAGAAAAGGGGAAATAACCATATTAAATTCATATTTGTCTTAAAGCAATTACAATGAGAATTTGTGTCCCTATTTATTTCTTATCTTAGGCAAAAGGCATTCAATTTTCTGTAGTTGAAGCAGTTGCTAAACCTGTGACTTGTACATTGCCATAGTAGTTATCTTAGTCATATGTATTTTAGTCAGATGTATCACTACCATTCAATAATTATTAGAACTAATATATTATACATCACCCAAGTGAAGGAAGGATAAATATTAATTCTCTCTTTTTTCAGAATGTAAAGAGGCTCCTGCAGAACCCCAAAGTGACAGAGTTTGATGCTGCGCGCCTGGTGATGCTTTATGCTCTACATTATGAGCGACACAGCAGCAATAGCCTACCAGGATTAATGATGGACCTTAGGAATAAAGGTGTTTCTGAGAAGTATCGAAAGGTAACCAGATTTATATATTAATCCCACCAAACAGGAACCAAACTCTAGTATTATAGCCTTAACTCTGACAAATGATGTCATACTGTTTTTATTCATAGAAATGTATAATTCTGTCCTCTCATGTTTTCATTTCCTTAATAAAGTTATTTTCTTCCTGTTCCACAAGCAATAAGAGGTTGTTTCTCTATTTTTTTTTTTTTTAAAGCTTGTGTCTACAGTTGTTGAATATGGTGGTAAACGGGTCAGAGGAAGTGACCTCTTCAGCCCCAAAGATGCTGTGGCTATTACCAAACAGTTCCTCAAAGGATTGAAGGTATGATATCTCTATGCTTTCCTAAATGAGAAACAGTTGAAGTCCCTGAAGCTGAGAGTGAATGAATATGATCTTCAAAGTAACTTCAGGATTGCTGCTGATCTAGTACTACGTCAGTTAAATGAAATTAAAGCAGACATCCTCTTGAAAGCTTTTTCTTTAAATACTTTCTGTATTGGAACAGCATCATCATTGGTCCAAATAGCTGAGAAGGGAATAATGAGATGTTTCCAGGAAATACCCAAGAGTAAAAAGGCAGACAGTTCTGTTAGTCATAGCTATTTTACTCCATTTGTTTAAGAGTTGTTAGGTTGTTTTTCTTTGATGGAAATTAAAGATGAAGCCAACAATTGTAGATCTTTTAAAAATACTAACCTATTTTCTTAAAATGGTCAAAAATTAGTTTTAATCTTCTAGCCTTTCTTATGTTTCCTGAAATTTTTCCATTTTCCTGAGTGTTTCTAGTCTCCTTTGCTACATAGTCCTTTTCTTTTATTTGTTCTACATATCATATAATATTTCCACAAAAGGAAGCGTGTCAGTGAAGAGATAGTAAAGGATTTAAGCAATTGCATTAAAAAATTCCTTTATAATAGCTAACCTTAAATTACAGAGTTTTTTCATAAGATTAGAACATTTCTAATTGATGAAAATAATTAATTATAAAATTCTCCTAAAATTCCTGCTTGACTCTTGTCCCTTGAAATCTCTATTGAGTGCATGTCCTTTTCTGATATGAGTATCATTAACTGTTATATTGCAAGTTCCAAAAAAAATGACATAAGAACCATTTCCCCCTGTCTTAGGGAGTAGAAAATGTATATACTCAGCATCAGCCTTTCTTACATGAGACCCTGGACCATCTCATCAAAGGAAAGCTCAAGGAAAACCTGTATCCTTATCTAGGCCCCAGCATACTCAGAGACAGGTAAGATAACAAAGATATTAATAATAAAAACCAGAGACACTAAGAAAATAGAAAATTTAGGGTAATGTAAGAGACTACAACAAAGCTTATATCATTCTAATCTTCCTTCCCCAGTTGTTTCAGTTCTAAGATTCTTTTGGTTTTACATGTGTCAAAGTTAGATTTAAATTCCCCTACTAAGCCTGAAACATTATTTCTTTTGGAATAAAGAAACAGATGTATTGGAGAGCCCCAAATACTGTGTCCTGTCCTTTAGTATCAGACCAGTTTACTTATGCCATTTAAGGTTCAGTTCCATGGCATCTAGCACTTGGATTTTCAAGCATTAAGGCCAAAAATAGATTTTCTGCTTGATTGCTATCCAGAGCAGGTTGTTACTATTTTTGGTGAGGACTGGACTTTGCCAAATGTGGCCAGTATATAAACTGAGACCTAATTGACAAAGGCCTTTTGTCACACAGGAGAAAAGGATGGCTTTCTTTTTGGGTATTAACTGAAGGAAGCAATTAATTGTCATTTTGATCCAGTGGTTTGTTAGTTTTAATAAAAGCAAAAGTTGTCCAGAACAACTTACATAGGCCAACCTGAAATTTTAAATATACACGAATTCTACCTAGTTATAAATTATATTCTTGTGAATTTTTTATTGGGACCACATATTATAAAGAGCCTAATATATGTAGCTGAATCCTATTGGATAGATTGATGTGAGAATTGTTACTGTTGGTATAATTCTTATATTATTTCAGCTTATCATAATCTAAGGCCTTGGAAGTATAGTGCTTTATAAATGTAATTAATTTCTGAAAGGAGAAAAATATTTTGAGGTACATAAATAACTCTTGTATGATAAAATATATTTTTTCACTTTTTTCCTTAAAAAAAAAAAAAACTGTAATTTGGTAACAGAACAGAAAGAAAAAGAAATCTTTTTAAAAATCCAAGGTTGAGAAGCAGAACATCTGGGGTTAAATTCAGAGAGTATATTCATTTGGCATCAAAATTTAGAAATGTCAGCTAAGTGGTAAGAATGAAAACCAGCCCAAAGCTATTCACCTATCTGAGAGGCTTTTTGAAAAACAGTATAACTCTATTAAATAGCCTTCTAATTAACATGACAAAAGTTAAAAATGTTAATTTTCTTATGAATTTCATATAAGAATTATTGAATAAGAAATTAGCCACTTATTGCTAAAGGGACATAGTAGACCACCAGAAGAATATTGTAGATGATTAGTTCATGACAGCAAACCTTTCTAATTTGGGGAATTCATTTTCAAAGTTCAAAATGAGGCTCTTCCAACAAAACGCACATTTATCAGTTGTCAGCATCTGTTGGCATTTGTCACCATTACCTAAATATATATATAGTTAATAATTCAGTTACTTCTTCCTTTTATATAACAAATATTTTGAATGCCTTCAATATGTCAAGAACTGCTGGGGAAATAGAAGTGACAGGAAAGACGAGGTACCTGCCCTCAAGGAACTTATATGAAGGAGACAGACAGTAAACTAGTAAACAAATAAAGAATATAATTTGAATGAGATAAGTGCCATTGAGGAAATAAATAGGATAATAAGCTACAAAGTAACTTTGTAGAGGTGGGGAGGGCTACTTTAGACGGAGAGAACCTCTCTGAAGAAGTGATATTTAAGATGAGCTTTGAATTACAAGAAAGAACCAATCTCATAATGATTAGGAGGAAAAGCATCACAAATAGAGGGTACACCAGAACAAAGTCCTTGAAGAAAGAGAATTTGGCAAGTTCGTGGAAACAGAAAGAAGTCCAGTGTGGTTGGAGCATAACAAGTAAGGAAATAAGAAGTTGAGAAGATAAGTAGGGCTGGATCACATAGGGTCTTATAGGCTCTGGTAAAGAGGTTTTTTAAATTTTTAAATGTCATAGGAACCCACTGAAGAGCTTTAAGCATTCAAGTGACATAAACTGAATTATGTATTAAGAGATCACCTTGTGGGGAGAATGGATTATTGAAGACAAAGTTAGAAGCAGAAAGAATACTTAGGAGGTGGCTGCAATAGTCCAGGTAAGAAATGAAAGTGCTTTGGATAAGGAACCTAGGAGAGAAGGTAGAATCAACAGACTTATTTAATGAAGTAGAGTAATGGGACAAGGGTAAGGGAGAAACCAAGAATAACTCTCAGGTTTTGGGGGGAAATCAAGAGTTTTATTGTTAAATTGCAGATGCCTGGTAGATAATCAAATGGAAATGTTCAATGCTAAATTGGGAGTCAACAAGATTTTGGTGATTTAAAGCCATGGGACTAGACTAGATCACTTAGGGGAAAAGAAGAGGATGCAGGACTAAGCACTGAATAGAGGATTGGAGTCAGCAATGGAGACTGAAGAAGAGACAGAAAGATAGGAAAACCAGAAAAACTTGGTGTCATAAATATCAAAGAGTGAGAGGTTACCTGAGACCAGTCTTCTGAGACATAAAAAAGGTGAGGACAGTGAAAAATCCATCAGACTATTCCCCAGGTTCAATGAGTTTGGAAGCCAAATTATAGAGGGTTACAAGAGGTATGACAAAATGGAGATAACAAACAGTTTGTAACACTTTTTAAGAAGTTTTGCTTGAAGGGGTCAGAGAATGGGATTGTAGCTAGAAGAGATTGTAGGCTCGGGGGAATGAGATATTCTAGAGCATACTTATAACCTGATGAGAATTATCCTAAAGAAGGAGAAATGGGTAATGCAGAAGAGAAAGGGCAAGAATTGCAGAAGTGAAGTCTTTAGGAGACCTAGAACACAAGCAGAGAAGATTTTGATAGGAGCGGAGGAACTTCTTTCACTGTAACAGCTTTTTTAAAAAAAAATTATTTATTTATTTTTGGCTGCATTGGGTCTTCACTACTGCGTGTGGGCTTTCTCTATTTGCGGCAAGCAGGGGCTACTCTTTGTTGCAGTGCACAGGCTTCTCAATTGCGGTGGCTTCTCTTGTTGCAGAGCACAGGCTCTAGGCGCACGAGCTTCAGTAGTTGTGGCATATGGGCTCAGTAGTTGTAGGTCATGGGCTCTAGAGCACAGGCTCGGTAGTTGTGGCGCACAGGCTTAGTTGCTCCACAGCATGTGGGATCTTCCTGGACCAGGGTCTGAACCCATGTCCCCTGCATTGGTAGGCAGATGCTTAACCACTGCGCCACCAGGGAAGTCCCCACTGTAACAGCTTTGATGTTGAGAACATGGGGGCCATCTTGTTTGATTACTTCTCTTTTTTTTTTTTTTTTTTTTTTTTTTTTTTTTGCGGAGCACAGGCTCCGCGCAGGCTCAGCATGCACGGCTCACGGGGCCAGCCGCTCCGCGGCACGTGGGATCTTCCCGGACCAGGGCACGAACCCGCGTCTCCTGCATCGGCAGGCGGACTCTCAATCGCTGCGCCACCAGGGAAGTCCTGATTACTTCTCTTTTCTCAGTAAAATATGACGTCAAGTTATCAGCTAAAGTACAGGATAAAAAGAGAAAACATTGTGAAATTGTTATCTTGTAGGCTTGTAATCATATTTACTAGGGAAATGTAGTAGGACTTCTAGGCACGACTGAGTGCCCACTGGAGTTCTGTGGTCATTAATTTAAAATACAGCCCATGGGGGCTTCCCTGGTGGCGCAGTGGTTGAGAATCCGCCTGCCGATGCAGGGCATACGGGTTCGTGCCCCGGTCCGGAAAGATCCCACATGCCGCGGAGCGGCTGGGCCCGTGAGCCATGGCCGCTGAGCCTGCGCGTCCGGAGCCTGCGCTCCGCAATGGGAGAGGCCACAACAGTGAGAGGCCCGCGTACCACCAAAAAAAAAAAAAAAAAAAAATACAGCCCATGAACCTAGTTGTGTGGTTTTCTCTAGCAACTTTTAGCTGCGCTAGATTAAATGAAGAGAAGGCTGATAGCTGGGTCCAACCAGGATTTTAGGAAACAGAAAAAGAAGGAGGGTATTGGATAGTGAAATAAATATTGTTGAATGAATTGAAGATATTGATGAGGTCAAAGAAATATTACAGTAGAGGCATTAACATAAGTGAATTAAAAGTTGAGGGAGTGGTTATTAGAGAACGAGGTCTTCAATTCAAGATTTCATATTGTGGGTACTTGTAATGCAAAAGTTTATGTTATAATCATGGATGTTGGTGGCTGTGAGGGATGAAAGAATGAATCAGTGTGGGTGAGGAGACCAGGATGTGAGATGAGTAATCCACATTGGTGTTAAAGTCACTGAAAATCTTGAAAGGAGCAGGAATGAAAAGGAGGACAGTAAACCAGAGCTGAAGTCTTCAGGGAATAAGAAAGTGACCAGGAAAGGAGGTCAGGAGAAAACAGTGCAACTATATCATAAGCTTCTAAGATAGTGGAAATTTTGAAGAAGGCAGAGAAATGGTTATGAAACCATAGTAGGGGGCACAGAGGATACCTATGCCACCTCCTGGCCCTGTTTGACAGAAAGAAGACCACAGAGGACTTGAAAAGACCTACTAAACAATTCACTTCTTAGTTTGCCATGTAGATATACTGGCACAAGTATACAAAGACATGTACACAAGGATATTTACCCAAACATTATTTGTAATGGTAAAAAAACAGAAAGAAGCTAAATATTTATCAATAGAGAACTGGTTACCTAGATTACAGTACATTACTGTGCATTTTTCTTAAGAAATGGCATAACTCTTCATGGGATAATATTAAAGCTTTCTAAGATATATTAGATAGAAAATTAAGATGCTATAATATCCCTTTTGTGTAAAAAACAAAAAAGCTTTATATAAGCATAAAAGTGATTGTGTACCTATGTGTATATAATTGTGCTTGACTATACATATATATAATATATATGTGCAAGTATGTATATGTTTATGTATACAGTAAATATTTCTGAAATAATAAATAAGAAATTGTTAATAATGGTTACCTCTGGATACTGAGACAGTGGTTAGTCGTATACATTTCTAACCTTCCCACTAGGTATTGTATTAAGTATTGTAATCTTGAAGTAAGAACTATGTTTTATTAATATTTGGGTTTTTCACAATATTTAACAGTGCTTTACATATAGATGTTCAATAGATATTGTCATATTTCTTATGTAGGCATCTGTAGTAGTTGATATGACAAGATTTACAGTTGGGAAATATAAACTAGAGAGTAAATTTGGTTGATGTTACCAGACACTTTTGACTTTTGCAGTTTGCCTGTACAGTATCTTGGCTCTGTATTCACTTAGACCCACCCTCAGCTCTAGGCACCGTCTTCACACTGGGTTATCACATTTAAAAGAGTCATTGATTTTAGTCATCTTTATGGTTAACTTAAGTCTCATCATGATAGAACTTCTTGGTTTTGTTGTTATTGTCATATTAGAAGATATCAAAGGAGATCTGGCAAGAACACAACTTTGCAAAACCAGGGACAGTTGTAGGAATGTTTTAGCCCTTAGCTTTAAGTTAGTGGTTAACCTGTTTGGCAGTATAGCTATATCCACAAATTGGGTTTGCTCTTTCTCGGCAGATGGGACTCCCACATACCCTATTTATCAGGCTAGATTTTTTTTTTCTCGCTCCAGAATTGCTTCTTACCCCTGATAAAAACACGCAACTTAAATATTTGGTGAGAAAAGGGAGCTATCTGGTCATGCATTCCAGAATTAGTCAATTCAAAAAGGAAGTACTCTTTCACATTTATACAAATTTAGTAGAATCTTGTTTTTGTTTCTATGAAAGCAGCAGTCCTTTCTCATTGGCCTTTTTTCCTACAGTCAGTGCTCATATGATCTTTACTACCTGTAAGTACTAGATTCAAAAATTTGAATTTTAGCCATAAGTGTAACAGTCCACAAAGTAGATAAAATACTGCCTCTTAAAAGTTTGTTTTTCTGCTTAACTGAATGATTAACGATTAAAGTAATGATTTCCAGAAACACTATGTGTGAAAATTTTTTTATTTTTCTAATACAATAGGATATAAATTGGTTGGGTTCTCAAGGTGTCCTTGTATGTGTGTGTGTGTGTGTGTGTGTGTGTGTGTGTGTGTGTGTGTGTGTGTGTGTACACACAGCATGAACAGACTGCTGTTTTCTAATGTTTGCTATCTGCATTAATTAATGCTTTTGGTTGCTATGGTGAATTGCAGAGCACAGGAAGATGTGTACAAAGAATTGAACTTGTGTATTCCACTTAGCTTCAATTATCTTATAAAAATGATTTGCTGTATGTTTTATTGTTGGCCTCATCAGAACATCTACTTTTAAAATTCACCAGGGGAAGGAATTAAAAGGAGAAATGTCAGGGATTTAAAAAAAAATTTTTTTCACCAATGTTCCTCCTTAAGCCAGCCTAAGTAGTAGGAGGCTCAGGAAAATATTTATTAATGTTTTCATAACCAAATGTGACATAGTCATCTTTGTTAGGTACACAACTGAGTCAAGCTCTAAGAGCCTATCCCTACATGTAAGTTTTGTCCTTACATTGATATAACCTATACCCACAGTTACCACCCGTGGCATCTTCTTCCCTCTCCATCAATACGGAAATACTCTGGCACCCTGAAATTATCAGACTAAAGGATAGTGTTCTCTGGCTATGTTAGAAAACTGCTTGACTTTATTCCTTTCCAGTTCTTGCCTTTCTTTTCCATAAGAAAGATATGTACTCTAGAGGCAGGTGAAAGGTAGAGGGCAGCTATGGAAAAGCGACATCATTTTCCAGGGTGATCCTTTATTACTCCACTCAGCTGCTTTTCTTTTTTTTTTTTTTTTAAGATTTATTTATTATTTATTTTATTTAGTTTTGGCTGCATTGGTTCTTAGTTGCGGCACGTGGGCTCTCTTGTTGAGGTGCACAAGCTCCGTAGTTGTGGCTCATGGGCTTAGTTGCCCTGCGGCATGTGGGGTCTTAGTTCCCTGATCAGGGGTCAAACCCATGTCCCCTGCATTAGAAGGCGGATTCTTTACCACTGGAACAGCAGGGAAGTCCCTCAGCTGCTTTTTAAATTGACTTACCAGATCAAGAGCTCAAAACAAAAGTGTTACTGTCTAATTCTTCTCATCAGTCACTGTACCCCTGTAAGGGAGAAACCTGCTTCCCTTCTTCTTAATGGAGTATTCTGTGTAATTCATGAGTATTTACTCAAGAAAAGCTGCATAATGGGTCTCAAACTAGATTTGTCCCTCAACATCAGAGCACTGCTTATGGAATGTTACTGTAAAAAATACTCATTTTCTGGCAAAAAAACTCATTTCAGTTTTGAGGGTTTTATTGTTTCTGAATACTGTAACAGCCTTTTTGTTTTCTCCTGTTTTCCACCTAGGCTGACCCCAGATAGTTACAACACAGACCAAACTATTGGTAGAGTGTCCTCTGTCTCCTTGATGACACATTCTTATAACACTGGAATTTTTTTTCCAAAGAACTCATCCTTTAATGAATATTAAACCAGTTGGGACTGCACTTCAGAAGCCATTATTATCTCAGATCATTGGTACCTCTAGAACCAATATAGTGGGAAGATTTAAATATATATATCCTTAGAAATTTAGTGTATATTCTTGAGGGTAATACTATGGTAAAAGTTACAGGGACTCATATCAGTTTTTAAAATTACAACCAATTGTAGTTTATTTGATCTCTTTCTTATGCAATACACCCCTAAAGATCTTGACAAGAACTGAACTTGAGTTTTAGAGGTTCATATTCCCCTTCCCCTTCTGTAGAAATATTAGTAAGAGTTGAAACAACACATATCAGATGTAGAAAAAGACAAGAACCTGTATTTTGCCTGAATATTCAGTCCCCAAATAATTGAGTTTATCATACTTGGTAGAAAAATATTGCTATCACAATTATACAACTCGTCCTAAGCAAATGACCTTTTTCAGCAAGAAAAAGCTGGCCAGTAACGGGAGGCAAATATTTGAAGGAAGAAACCTTGATAGTATAGAAAATTTTAGTCATTCGTGAACAGTGGTAATGCTTTCCTATAAGTTTATAAAGAACCTCTTTCCCTGCACCTAAAGCACCAGATTAATATTGGATTAATAATTTAGGCTTAAGGCTCATATCTCCTTTCTGTGCTACTAGAGGAAATCATACAAATTATAGATTAGGGCCACTACAAATTCATTGTTTCTCACTTCACTTGGGCCTTCAGGGATACTCAGTCAAACTTAGTAGTTCTCTCTTTGTCTCATTCACTACATCAGATTAGAATGTTTTCCATAATGTCTAAGTCACCTAACCCACACCAGTGTTTCCTACTTCACAGTGGAAAAAATTGAGTCTGTCAGACATTAGCTCCCTCAGTGTCTAGCCCCCATGTTTATAAACTTACATATATCTACCTTAATCTCCTTCCTTCATTCTAAAGGAAATACATCCTCTTTTCCAATTCAGAACTAACCTCTCTGCCAACACTTGTTTTATTAGACTCCTACCATAATTGAAGGAAGCCTTTCTCTGTAATTACTTGCACTTTCTGTAATTATTTGTAATTATTTGCACTTTCTCTCCTCTCTCTCTTTCTCTCCCCCTTCTTCTCCCTCTCCCTCCTTCCTTCTTCTGTATTTTCAGCTTGTCTTCCTCTAATTACTTTTCCACAGACTACACGCATACTCAAGTTTCTCCTGTTAAGTAATGTATTTAAATCCCTTGAGCCTGGGTTCTCCTCTAACCTGTCTTCTCTTCAGTCAAGCTTCTTGGATAAAGTCGCTATCTTCACTTCTCACCTCTTCAATCCATGTACCCTGGCTTCTCGCTCCACTATAACACACTGAAACTCTTCTTGGAAAATCACATTGCAGGAATGTGCACAGTGGTCTCTTTCAGTCCTCACTTATTTACCTCACTACTGCATTTAACACTTAACCAATCTGTTCTTCAAACTCACTTGTCCCTTGGCCTCTCCCTCTGGTTCTCCTCCTACCTTTCTAACAGTTTCCTTCTCAATTGCCTTTGCTAGCTACTCTTCTTGCTTATCTTGTAGATGTTAAAGAATCCTGCCAAACTCTGTCTTTTGGTTCTCTTCTCATTCTACATGATCCCACTAGGTAGAACTCATCTATTCCCACAGCTTCAGCTGCCACCTGTATTCTGGGACATCATCAGGTCTCAATGTCCAGATGCCTGGTGGACATCTCCATTGGGATGTTCCACAGGTATCTCAAAAACAGCATCTTGGGGCTTCCCTGGTGGCGCAGTGGTTGGGAGTCCACCTGCTGATGCAGGGGACACGGGTTCATGTCCTGGTCCGGGAAGATCCCACATGCCGCGGAGCGGCTGGGCCCGTGAGCCGTGGCCGCTGAGCCTGCGCGTCTGGAGCCGGTGCTCTGCAACGGGAGAGGCCACAACAGTGAGAGGCCCGCGTACCTCAAAAAACAAAAACAAAACAAAACAAAAAAAACAACAAAACCCCAGCATGTTTTTGTTTTCCTTTAAGTCAGTCAGTCTTGCTTTCTTTGTTCTCAAACTTAAACCACTATACCTAGTCACCAAAACCAGAATACTTAAAGTTATCACGGATTCTTCCTTTATCCTCATCCTTCACATTTAATCATTGACCAATTACTGAATAAAGAGTCTACATTTTTTGTGTCTTCTATATCCAGTCCTTCCCCTCCACTTCTGGTATTTCTTTAGTTCCAACTTTTATCATATCTTCCTAAAAGTCTTACAGTAGACTTTTGTTCTCCAGGCTTTCCCACCAGCAACCCCCAATTCACTCTCACATAGCTGCCAAAATTATCCTTCAGAAAAGCAAGTTTGATCATGGTAACCTGTTAAAAACCCTTTGGTGATCCGCCCATGGCCTATAAGATTCAAGATTCTCCCTCTCTTCCTCTCACGATATCTGCAGCCATAAAGGAGAAGTTAGGATGGCTCCAAAGTTTTGTCCTGAGCAAGTGAAAAAATAGGCTGGCCATCCACTAAGATGGGGAGAGCTATATGTGGAACAAGCCTGGGGGAGAGGATTAGGGATTTGGACATGCCGAATTCAGAAATAAACTAAACAGCCAAGTAGAAATGTCGAATAGACAGATGCTTAAGTCTAGCATTTAGGAGAGCAGTCTGGGCTGGAGATAGAGATTTGGGAGTCATCAGCAGATAAATGTATTTAAAAACCACAAAACTTGGTGAGATCATCTAGGGAAGTGCAGTTCAATAAAACTTTCTACAATGATGGAAATGTACTATATCCATGCTATCTAATAAGGTAGCTACTAGCTACATGTGACTATTGAGCACTTGAAATATGGCTAGTTCCTCTGAGGAACTGAATTTTTTATTTTATTTTAATTAATTTAAATTTAAATAGCCATATGTGGCTAGTAGCTACTACATTACACAGTTATAGGGAGAAAGTGTAGATCAAGAAGAAAGGAGGACCAGTGAATGGGTTCTGGACACTCTACCATTAAGAGGTTCAGGGAGGGACTTCCCTGGTAGTCCAGTGGTAAAGAATCTGCCTTCCAATGCAGTGGACATGGGCGTGATCCCTGGTCAGGAAACTAAGATCCCACACGCCGTGGGGCAACTAAGTCCACGTGCCACAACTACTGAGCTCATATGCCGCAAACTACAGATCCCACGCTCTGGAGCCCTCGCGCCACAACTAGGGAGAGAAAACCCGCATGCTACAACTAGAGAGAATCCCGTGCACCAGAACTAGAGAGAAGTCTGCACACCACAACAAAGGGCCAGCGTGCCACAACGAAAGATCCTGTGTGCCACAAATAAGACCCCACGCAGCCAAAAAAAAAAGAAAAGAAAAGAAAAGAAATAAAGAGATCAGGGAGATGAGATGAGGCCATCAAGAGACACCGAAGAATGTCAACTAATGAAGTAAGAAGAAAACCAAAAGAATGTGATGTCCTGGAAACCAAGTAAAGAAAGTATTGAGGAGGAGCAAGTGATCAACTTAGTTTAAAAGGACCAAAAGCCTTGATAATACACAGTACTGACAGGATGTGGAAAAATAGGCACTTTCCTGAATTGCTGGTAGAATGACAGCTGCAGAACACCTTGGAGATACCTACCAAAATTTAAAATGCACAGTATGTCCACACAACAATTTTATGTATATAAAATGCAGTTTATAGACTGTATATAAAATATATATTAAATATATAGATACATATGCATGTATGTTATGCATATGTATGTATATATGATATGTATACATGTATGTATAAGATATATGCATGTATCTTATAATATGAATGTGTAAATTTGTCAATACATGTATATACACATAGATAGTATCTCTGAAAGGATATTCATAAGAGATGAGTAATAGTGTTTGCCTCTAGAGAGAAACTGGGATGCAAGAGGACTGAGGTGAGAAGGAAACTTACTTTTTTTTACAATATGCCCTTTTTTAATATTGTACCATGTGCAAACATTTATATAGACAAAAACAGATATTTTACTTTATAATTTTTTTTTTTTCTGGCCATGCCACGCGGCTTTCAAGATCTTAGTTCCGGGCTTTCCTGGTGGCGCAGTGGTTGAGAGTCTGCCTGCCGATGCAGGGGACACGGGTTCATGCCCTGGTCCAGGAAGATCCCACATGCCATGGAGCGGCTGGCCCTGTGAGCCATGGCCGCTGAGCCTGTTTGTCCGGAGCCTGTGCTCCGCAACAGGAGAGGCCACAACAGTGAGAGAGGCCTGCGTACCGCAAAAAAAAAAAAAAATAGATCTTAGTTCCCTGACCAGGGATGGAACCAGGGCCCCCTGCAGTGGAGGCACAGAGTCCCACCCACCAGACTGCCAGGGAATTCCCCAAAACAGTATATTTTAAAGTAACAAAAAATGATTGTAGAATAGAATATATAACACTATGGAACACTTAAAGCATCGTGATGCTAAATACATTGTTTCAGGTGCGTAGATTCGAATGAAGCTTACCTTGTCTTAAAAAGTAGCATTTCAAAGGCATGATTTTAAGTCCCAAGTTCACATAGAAAATAATTGACTCTGCTAAATCAGTTGCAAAATAACCACCCCCCCTTCATTATTGGGAGCCTTTGTTGGATATCTCTGTAATTCAGAGATTATCTGAACATTCTTACATTTATTTTTTTAAGTTTTTTTAATCGAAGTATAGTTGATTTTTAATGTTGTGTTAATTTCTGCTGTACAGCAAAGTGATTCAGTTATACAAATATATACATTCTTTTTTATATTCTTTTCCATTATGGTTTATCACAGGATACAGAACATAGTTCCTTGTGCACCTGGTTGTTTATCCATTCTATATGTAATAGTTTGCATCTACTAATCCCAACTTCCCAGTCCATCTCTCCCCCCTCCCTCCTCCCCCCCTTGGCAACCACAAGTCTGTTCTCTATGTCTGTGAGTCTGTTTCTATTTCATAGATAAGTTCATTTGTGTCATATTTTAGATTCCACATATAAGTGATATCATATGGTATTTGTCTTTCTGACTTACTTCACTTAGTAAGTGATAATCTCTAGTTCCATCCATGTTGCAGCAAGTGGCATTAGTTATTCATTTTTATGGCTGAATAGTATTCCATTGTATATATGTACCACATCTTCTTTATCCATTCATCTGTCAGTGGACATTTAGGTTGTTTCCATGTCTTGGCTATTGTGAATAATGCTGCCGTGAACATAGGGGTGCATGTATCTTTTTGAATTATAGTTTTGTCTGGATATATGCCCAGGAGTGGGGTTGCTGTATCATATGGCAACTCTATTTTTAGTTTATTGAGGAACCTCCATACTGTTTTCCATAGTGGCTGCACCAGAACATTTTTAAATAGCCACAACATCTGATTCTGTTTTCATGAAGTCCCACAAGAACAAATACTCTCTCAGCTAGTGATTCCTTCAAGGTGTTTTAGAAAGAGACAGAGAGACGAACAGAAAGGAAATGTGGGGTTGGTTGTTGTTGTTTTTTCCCCACAATTTATACATAAGCATGTACATCCTTTGACTAAAGATATTTCTATTTAGTTTTGTGCTATAACCTCCAAAATGGTTGCTTCTGCTTGATGTCATTTTAAATAATGGCCAGTAAGTGATTTAACAAAACTATTCGCCTACTAAGATTAAGTAATTTTATCTTCTCTTGGTGGCATGAGAAAAGAAAAACAAGGCAAACTTTAACAGTTTTGAAAATAATGTGATCTTGTTCATATCTTCAGAAGGATCTAATAAGAGGACCACTCACTTTTGTTATAAAGCTATTTTGATAAAGATTGAAACACCGTAAAACTACACAGTGCAACCTAAATGAGGCTAGTGACTGAGCTGATGCGTCAGCATGTCCAATATCAAAACTACACCCACGGGTTTTTTGTTTGTTTCCATGGTTTCTTTTTCTTGGTTTATCAAAGGATTGAGGAACAAAGATTTTAAGAAGAGGTGGATTTCTAGAAGCGCCAGTAATTTATGTATCCCATTCTTTTTTTGCACTCAAAATACTAAATGTTTCCTGTTCCCGTGTTATGGGGACATCCAAATATACCAGTACTTTCCAAAATACTTTGAGGTCCTTGGACAGAGGCCATTGTAATGACACTGTACTAAGTATTTGTTGAAGGGCTTATACGTGAAAGGAGATGTGTAGTACAAGCATAAATTACTGCTATATTGATACCATATCACAGTGAAGTACTCTTCAGCCGCTTGAATATAAAAGAATATCCTACATTTGGTTCCAGCAAACACTATTGTGCTATTCTGAAATCCACAGCACAGAAATTATGACATCCGCTCATAAACAGAAAGCAAATCACTATTCAGCATTTCCTGCTCTGTTTCCTGCCAATTTCAGATAATTAAAACTTTTTTTAAACCTTTTATTCTATTCTGCTTTAATCTGCTTCCTTTACCAAAAAAAGAAAGATTCAGAAATTAAAACTGTGTATATGATAGTAACAGCAAATTTTGCCTTTTTTCCCCCTTATCCTATGATATTAACTTCCTTCATTATTGCAGACCTCAGGATATCATTGTGTTTATAATTGGAGGAGCCACCTATGAAGAGGCTCTAACAGTTTATAACCTGAACCGTACCACTCCTGGAGTGAGGATTGTCCTAGGGGGAACCACTGTGCATAACACGAAAAGGTAAGGGAGAACATTCAGTCCTATAACTCTTTCCCCTTTCCCAGAGAGGAAGGCTTAAATTCCCTTTATGTAGGAAAAGTAAGGTCAGTGCTGACCAAACTGCTGTAGACCAAAATGCATCAGTTCATAGAATAATTTAGAGTTTGTGTGAGATGAAGGATGTATACTCTATTAAGTTCATAAATCACTTAATTTGGTCAAAGACCTGGAGAATAATGACCAACCTTCACTGTTAACCGTTATGTTTCCTATGTTCAAGGAACACACTGGCATTTTAAAGATACCCAAACATAATACTATTGAATTCTGTGAGTTTTTCTGTTTTGTTGATTAAGTACATTCATTCAGTAAATATTTAGTAAGAAAATGACAAAGATGAAGAAGATAAAGATCCTGCCTGAAGTAAGTCATTGTCTATTAGGAAAGATAGAACATAAAAAATAAGAAAATAAGTGCCTGGAGAGAGAGGTAAAAGAGCCGTGGATTCTCAGAGTGGCTAAGAGAAACTAGCAAATGTTTCATGGAAAAGATAGTGTATAACCTGAGCCTTGGATAAAAAAAATGGACATATGGAGGGAGATTTAACCACATGAACAAGTTACAGAAAGCTATAGGCAACATACATAGAAAAAGAACAGCAAGTAGTCAATTAGCTGGAATGTGTGTAATAAGTGTAAAGGTTGATTGAATGCCATAATTGTAGAAGGTCTTGAATTCCATGCTGAGGAATTTTTTTCTACTTTCTTGTGTAGAAAATGAGGAATAATTGAAAGTTTTAAGCAGTAGAATTACAAGAAGGTCATAGTATTTTAGGAAGATTAATTTGGAAACTAAGAGTAGGAAAGACAGAGGATGAGGAGGAAACTAGAGACCGATGGCATGATAATTGAATTTAATGATTGAGGACCCTGAGAGATCCATGCTAAGCCATGTATACATAGATACACAGGGAGGCATTAGAGGTGTTTGTGTACTTTTTCACTTTGTATTATTATTTGCCTCATTGTACATTCTGTTTTATAACCTGCATTTTGTAGTCTATGATAAAAACATCTTACAGTCTTAAATATATAATCATTCATTCATTAAACAAATATTAATTGAATGGTAAGATTGGCTGGATTTGAATATTTCCCTCTTACTATTTTTGTGAATTTAGGCAGATTAGTTAACCTCTTTGCCAATTTCCAGAGCTCACTAGCCATTTATATATTTCTGTTTGTGAATTGCCAGTTCATATTCTTTGCAAGAATTATATCTGTATAATTAAGGATATTGACCATTTTTCTAATATTATATATTTGCAAAATGTTTTCCTCTATTTGATATTTTTGTTTTATATTATACACAATGTTTTGTATAAAACTTTTCTTTTTTTTACTTTTATGTAGTCAAAGTTACCAGTGGTTTCTGCCTTTGATGTCATGCTTAGAAAGTTCTTTCCCAGCCAAGATTATATAAATACTAACCTCTATTTTTTGTTTTGTTTTGTTTTTTGCTTTTTTGCGGTACGCGGGCCTCTCACTATCGTGGCCTCTCCGGCTGCGGAGCACAGGCTCCGGATGCGCAGGCTCAGCGGCCATGGCTCACGGGCCCAGCCGCTGCGCAGCATGTGGGATCTTCCCGGACAGGGGCACGAACCCGTGTCCCCTGCATTGGCAGGCAGACTCTCAACCACTGAGCCACCAGGGAAGCCCCTAACCTCTATTTTTTACATTATTTTTAGGACTTGTATTTAAAGTTATATATTTATAATCTATCAAAATTTTATTTTGGTGTAAACTGTGCAGTAGTTTACTTTTATAAATTTTACAGGAATATTACATGTACCTACTTCATTACATACAGCAAAATATACAAATGATAAGCAATGAAATAGCACAAAGTGAATACATCTATGTAACCACCACACAAATCAAATAATAGAATGTTACCAGTATCTCTAGAAGCCTCCCTTATTCCTCATGTCCCCTCCTTTGCACAACTCCACACAAAATAATAACTATTATGACTTCTGTTATTATAGATTAGTTTTACCTGTCCGTAAAAGATAATTGTTGAATGAATGAAGAAACAGTGGTTAAAATTATTCTGTTTCTCACAAACAGATCCTTAGAAGAATCTCTAATCACCTTCCTCCCAACTTACAAGCTATCATTGTCCAGCATATTGGTTCCACTTTGTTTTTATAATCCCCAAATGAATCATTATTATTTTCAATAGTCAATATATGTTAAGATTTACCTACATATTTGCCCCTCCCCCCTCTTCATCCTGGCCCTTCTTTCTGATCCAGTATTATTCTTACTAAAGAACATCTTTTAATATTTCTTTCAGGTTCTGGTCAACTTGACGTTTTTATCTAAAAATATCTTAGTTTAGCTAAGTTTAGAATTTCAGGTTGATAGTTTTTTTCAGCACTTAGAAATCAGAAGACAGTGGAATACTGGTACTTCCCTGGCAGTCCAGTGGTTAAGACTCCGTGCTTCCACTGCAGGGGGGCGTGGGTTCGATCCCCGGGGAGCTAAGATCCCGCATGCCAGTACCGTGTAGCTCCCCAAGAAAAAAAAGAGAACAAGGGAATACTATTTTCAGTTGTTGCTTCTTAGTAGACTTCTTAATGAAGTCTACTCTCGATACAATTGTTTTTCATCTGTAGGCAATATTTTCTTCTTTGGCTCTTTTTAAGATTATCTTTTTGTCTTCAGTGTTCTTGTTTCAGTATTATGTATCTAAATGGGGATTTATTTTTATGTTACTTGGTATGAAAATACGTGTTTGGCATAATTTCTGGAAGTTTTCCAGTCGTTATTTCTTTGAATATTGCATTTTTGCCCCAATTATTCTGTTCTCTCCTTCTGGAACTCCTGGGAGCTATATGTTAGGCATTTATCTATTTTTCATGTCTCAACCTCTTATTTATATTATCCACCTGTTATCTCTCTGTGCTGCCTTCTGTGTAATTTTTTTCACATTAGTATTTCAGTTCAGTAATTCTCTCTTCAGCTATGTATAATGTGTTTAATTTGTCCATTCAGTTTTTAATTTCAAAGGTAATATTTTTATGCCTGTAATTTCTATTTGCTTTTTCAAATTTGCCTGATTTTTCATTAATTTCTTCTCTTCTCATGTTTTCAGATCCTTTTCAAATTTTTCTTTAACTACATTAATTCTATAATCTGAAGTATTTCCCTTAATTTCTAATCTAATTTATAATCTAAAGTATTTTCCCTTAATTTCTTAAGAGGTTAAGCTATTCATTTTGAAGTATGTATGCATTTTTTATCCAGCATTTCTGTGTTTTATTTAATTTCACCTTATCTAGTTGGCCTTGATTTCAGAAATCAAAGTATAAGTGTGGTTATGATCTTGGAAAAGTTTCAAATGGTAGTGACATTATGCGAAGTTTACTCTAATTTGAAAACTCTTAGGTAGTATTTGTAAGCTTAACCATGCATCCTAAAATGTCAGACTGAGGATTTTGTACCTAATTCAGTAGTCTGTGGGGTACCATTGAATAATTTTGAGCACAGAGCGGCACAATACTATCACAACTATTTTATGCAAGTTTCTCCCTTTGTTCCTGCTGCTTCTAAAAAAATAATCATAATAAATATTTATTGAGCATCTACTATGTGCTAGGCACTTTACTAAGTACTTTACATATATTAAATCATCTAATCCTCATATAAGGTATGTACTATTATTATCTCCACTTTGTATATGGAAACTGAGGCAGAGAGATTAAATAACTTGCCCAAGTAAACATGGCTACTACGAGATAGAGCCAAGACTCAAAGCCAGAGTCCATGCTTTTAATCACTGTGCATTCCCTTCATAAGTATTACTTGAATGCCTGACACTGTATTGTTCTCTAAATAATATTTAATAATTTAGTTTTCAAAATGTTTTATTACTAGATAGCCATAATGGATTTTATTTTCTTAATCTAAATGAGTTCTCTCATGAATATATATAATTATCTGCTTTGAAATAGGCTTTAATATCAGAATTCAGAAAAACTAATTGACTTTTAAATGATCTGAGAGTTAATATTTCCCATTGAGTATTTGTAGCCCCATGGCCCATACTTAAGAACTATAGCATTTTCTCTTTAACTTGAAACATTAGACGTTTAAAACTAAACATCTGTATCTCAATTTTGAAAATACTTTGGATTTAGATGGAAAGATAGATTGGCAAAGATTTCTATATATTTCTTTGTAATTTAGTCATATTACATACAGATAAAAGTGCATATATTTTCAGATGTGTTTGGCTAATTAATAGTACTGTGAATAAAACTGCATTTTACTATTAAAAATGGGGGGGGGGAACCTAAACATCTAGGTTTTTCCTTAAATTAGTTTCCCAGGTCCTGAGAAAATAATCTTTAATGTAAAATTAAGAAAGGCAGGAACAACAAAAAATAAGGCAGCTTTGTAAAAGCTTCATACTAGATCCTTCCAACTAGCCAGCTCAGTATTTCCTTGTCTGACCTAACAATATGCTAAGCAGTACACTAAATTACATTTGAGCAGATATCCTTAAGCAATAGAAGGGTCAATAAAATCTTGAATGGGATTGTTCACTGGTCCCCGATCAATGAAATTTTTAGAAAGAGGGTGTTGCTATGGTAATTACCAACCTGGAAAAAATTTAATGTTTGTGATACATAAATGTTCCAAAATCTGGTTTTTTAAATTTACTTTCATAACTATATAGCCTCCAGCAATAAGTAAATAGTGAAATTTTTCACTATCAGTAAGAAGATAGTACAATTTGTATTTCAGAGTCCAGTTATTGTAAAGGCTTAAGTAATTGAAAGCAACAGTTTCAGCTTTTAGAGGAAAGGCTCAATTTTCATGATGAATGTGGATTACCTTGGGTATTACTAGACTGTTAAGTAATTAAGAATTCACAACTCTTAATACATATTGAAATCCCAGACTCTCAGTAAATGGGAAGGTTAATATTTTTTAAAACTCAGTTTTATACCTGGATATAGTAGGGCTGCTGTGAGCAGCAATAAAATATGGGGGGAGAAGTTGAACAATTTGTTTCTGTGAATTGTTAGGGTTTAATTTTTGTGGGAGTCTGTGTAATTCCCTATGTAATACATGAATTATTTCTTAAAAGTCCAAAGGAGTAAGTGACAAAGACACAGCCTTAACCTCAAAACTCTACCGTACAGAAATATTATTTTGAGAGACTATGGCAACCAGGAAACAGTATACTTTTAGATGTGCCATGATGAGTGCCCTCTTTTTAAGCTTTGCTGTTTCTTTTTAAATTTATTTTATTTATTTATTTTTGGCTGCGTTGAGTCTTCGCTGCTGTGCGCAGGCTTTCTCTAGTTGCAGCGAGTGGGGGCTACTCTCCTTGCAGTGCGCAGGCTTCTCGTTGCGGTGGCTTCTCTTGTTACAGAGCACAGGCTCTAGGCACGCGGGCTTCAGTAGTTGTGGCATACAGGTTCAGTAGTTGTGGCTCGTAGGCTTAGTTGCTCCACATCGTATGGGAGCTTCCTGGACCAGGGCTCAAACCTGTGTCCCCTGCATTGGCAGGTGGATTCTTAACCACTGCACCACCAGGGAAGCTCCGTGCCCTCTTTTTATACTTGGAATTATGTAAAGTATGATATGCCCCACAAAGATCTGGATTGGTGAGCATTGTAATAAGTAGAAAAGAAATCATATCTTGGGAATTCCCTGGCGGTCTAGTGGTTAGGACTCTGCGCTTTCACTGCTATGGCTCAGGTTCAATCCCTGGTTGGGGAACTAAGATCCTGCAAGCCCTGTGGTGCAACTGAAAAAAAAAAAAAGAAAAAAGAAATCATATCTTGTAGTTCAGAGTGTTATATGCTGATATAGAAGCTACTATCCTTCCAGAGTGGGAAATGCCTCTTGCACGATATTTCTGTGATACAGGTCACTTGATTTCCCTGATGTATTAAATAAAATCTGAGATTATGACAGATTTATTTTGCAGTCAGATCCCAGCACTACCACTTACTAGTTTATGATTTGGAGCAAGATATTTAATATAACAGGTAGATGGGTCAAAACTCATCTCTTGCATCCTAGAAAATCACATGAACCTCACATGTAGCAATTTGAACAGCCTTCATCCTGGGATGCCTTCTGTTTCTAAAATACATTGAGATTGCCTTCACTGTGAATTGAAACAAAATCTTAGTTTTAAACAAAACCAAAAAATAAAAAGGAATTCTTTCCTTCCCTCCTGACTTATTTCCAGAAATGAAAGTAACTTTTGGTGAGAGAATAGGGCCTGTGTATAAGTAAGCTAAGTTTTAAGCCAGAAGGTACCTGAAGATAAATGTCACTTAGAGGGCTTTTTTAATTTTAAAATATCTGCTTTATTTTTAAGAATAAAGGACTATTATTCCATGTTAAATGTGGATGCCATTCTCTGTGAAAGCATTGAAAATTCTAACATTTTTTATTTCTTAAGTTTTTTGTTCACTTAAAATGTCCCTTAGACTTTAAAAGGAAATATACATTAGTTGAATCTGAAATTCAACTTGCCATTTAGACTTCTGATTTCAGCTGCTCTCTCTTAAGTACCTTATTTCTTTGAAATAGTTCTTTTGTGACATTATTGTTCAGTGCTTCAAGCACTGATCACAGTGAAACAGAGTTCTACAGGCCTTTTGTAGTTATATGAGTTGTTTCTATAGGACCTGCTCTGATGATGTGTAATTGTAATTATCTTTGTTTAGCTTTAAACACTATTTAAAATAGATGGTGTGTGTTTGCTGCTAAGACACTAAGGAACTTTGCAGAAACTAATTATCTCCTTAGCAACATTCTTTTTTTGCTGTACGCGGGCCTCTCACTGTTGTGGCCTCTCCCGTTGCGGAGCACAGGCTCCGGACGCACAGGCTCAGCGGCCATGGCTCACGGGCTTAGTTGCTCCGCGGCATGTGGGATCTTCCCGGACCAGGGCACGAACCCGTGTCTCCTGCATCGGCAGGCGGATTCTCAACCACTGCGCCACCAGGGAAGCCCGCAACATTCTTAATAAAACTGCCTTCTGAATGAAGAGAGGTAGTCAATATTTCTTCTCTCTCCATAGCCATATGAAGTTTAATATGAATTTTGTATTGCTTTCCCTTCTCCTTTTATACATAATGAAATCAAAGAAATAAAAGATAGTAACTGATCACAGGGACCTCTTTACAGGCATAATTTTCATGACTTTTTCAAAGCAGAGAACGTGCCCCGAAAAAGGATCTAGGTAAATAGATTCAGCAATGATCTGAACACATGCAAGTGCTTGCCCTAAGCAGTTAAGTCTGTTATGTCTCTGGGGTCCATGCAGGTTTGCAGTGTGCAGACTGTCATCTCCTGTGTCAGTATTTGCACATCTTATGGATATACTTCCCCCTGGCCCTTACTACTTCCTTCTTCATTTGTCTCATTAGTCATACTGGCCTAATAGATCCTCAGTTAGCAGGGAATAAGTCAAATTTCAACATCTGAAATTATATATGACCTGGGTTGTTCTACTCGCCACAAATATTTTCACCAAAGTCTTTGTGAAACAGTCAAAAGTAATATTGCCCTAGTTATGAGTTCTAGAATAGATAAACATTTATTGAACAAATGAGAAGAGCATAAAGTCAATAGTTCATTCACTCTTTCAGCAAATATTTACTGAATATTGAAATACCTCTGTGAATAAAAGCAAAGATCCTAATCCTCAAGAAGCTTACATTTTAATGCAGAGAGAGACAGAAATAAACAGTAACTTAATAAGTATATTTTATAGTAAATCTGAAGATGATAAATTCTATGGGGGAAAAAAGCAGAGCAAGGTGAAGGGAAATCAGTAATGCATAGAGGCAGTAGGGTTCAGTCACACTACTTAGTATGGTATCAGAAAAGCCCTCATTAAGAAGTGATTTGAGCAAAGGCTTGGAGGAAGTGAGGGAATGAGCCAAAAACAGATGCAGGGAAGAGAATCTCAGGCACAGCAGTGCTGTTTCCTAAAGCAGGATCATGCAGTGTGTTCAAGGAGACTGAAGAGTCTGGGGTTGCAGTCAGGGAAGTATCAGGCATCTGATCGTGGAAGGCCTTGTAGACTATTTTGAGGACTGGTTTTCACTATGAGTTAGAGAGCATTGTAGGACATTGGGGGTTTTTTTAACAGCTTTATTGAAGTTAAATTCATATACCATACAATTCACCCTTTTAAAGTATACAATTCATTGGTTTTTGGTATATTCGTAGATATGTGCAACTACCACCACAGTCAATTTTAGAACATTTTCATCTCCTCAGAAAGAATCCCCCAGCCTTAAGCAACCACTAATCTACTTTCTGTCTCTATAGATTTCCCTGTTCTGGACATTTCATATAAATGGAATCATACAATATATAGTCTTTTGTGAGTGGCTTCTTTTACTTAGTATAATGTTTTCAAGTTTCATCCATGTTGTAGCCTAGATCAATACTTCTTTCCTTTCTATGGATGAATAATATTTCATTGTGTGAAATGAAATACCATATTTTGTTTATCCATATGTTCAGTGATGGACATTTGAGTCATTTCCACCTTTTAGCTATTATGAATAATGCTGCTATATACATTTGTGTACAAGTTTTTGTGTGTATTGTAGAGTTTTGAGTAGAACCATGGCATCTGACTTATATTTTAGCAGGATCACCCTGGCGATCAAGTTAATATGAATTGAGAAGTATTATTTATCTTAAAATATTCAGAATGAATATGGGTTATTATAAAAATGCAAGTTTCCTAGACATATATAAATAAACTATACCCATTATGTATTCACCTACTGAGTCATTATTCTTGTTGTGTTTCTGAAGCACATGATCGTACCTTGCAAATAAATGAGCATCTTGGTTTGGGTTTTGAGCTGGCTTGCCTTATCACTTCACAAGTCAATCAGTGTTAAAGAGTTCTGGTCCTTGCTGGCAGCAGTTGACATGTTAGGTTAGCTGTGTGAGCTGAGAGGCCAAGAACCAGATCAGTACGGATGGAATTGTTCTCCCAATAGAAGAAATCCCTCTGTCTTCTCAGAAACAGGATAGAAGTGGAGTAGAAAAGGGAGGTGAGGTGAATGTATTAGTCAGAGTGCTGCCAGCATTACTTGAGCCCTGCCTGAATTGTGGATGAAGAGAGCTCTTTAGTTTTCCCCAGTGCTGTCAGTCAGTTCAGTACTTTCTTAAGACTTTTGACTAGGAGGAAAAGTAACCCTAGATCAACAATCCTCTTACTGCCAGATTCCCTTTCAAACCAATAATAATGACTACACATAGTAGGTTCTCTATAACACTACTGGATTCAAATAAACCCTCATTAACAAGCCTGCACAATAATTAATGGTCTCATTTTTCAGTTGTTTTCTAACTAGCAAAGACAGATGAAGAAAAATAGGCTCCCCCCCAAGTAATTCATGCTCATTGTAATAAAAAAATATATATAAAAGTCAAAATCATTCATACTACCACACAACTCAGAGCTAGCCAGTTAATATTTCGATATATTTTCTCCTAGTGTTTTTTCTTTACCTGAAGGTTTTTGAGTTTTGTGTGTATGTTTGTTTTTGACATAATAAGGATCACATTACATTGTCTATAAGGTTTTGTACTTGTTTTGCCCACTTGTAATTATATTGAGAACATTTTACCATGTTATTAACACTACTTAAAATGATCCTAATGGCTCTATAGTTTCAATTTTAAGGATGTATCTCTGTTTAACCATTACCATTTGACGTTTAGATTGTTTACAATTTTTTGCTTGATATAAATACTGCAGTAAACATCTTGTATATTGATAAACAATCCTATCTCTGAATATTTCCTCAAGATAAATGTACAGTGAGGCAGTCTCAAATATTGCCAGTAGAAGTGTAAATCCATAACTTTTCTGGAAAGCAATTTGACATTATATATTCAAGGGCATGGGGTTGACTTCATGGGGGCTCTTGTTGTTATTGAGGGGTTTTTTTAGTTTCTTGATTTTTTAGAAGCCCTAACTCAGGTGTTGGAAGTGTTCTATATCTTGATCAAGGAGATGGTTACATGACTGTATACATTTGTCAGAATCATCAAATGATATCCTTAAAAGTGGTACATTTTATTGCCTATGAATTAGATCTCAATTAAAAAATTAAAATTTTAAAGAACAGAGCACTGTAGTACCAAACTGACATTTTTTCCTTGATATGGTTAGAAAGATAGAAAGCTAAAAAGATAAAAAGAAATAGTTTTCTTACTATGTATTTCAGTGTTATTTAGTGACATGCCCTAGAACCACCAGATATTAGCTGGTGTTATGAGCACATGATTTGAGAAACACTGATCCATGGCAACTCCTAAGAGGGGATTATGATGACACTAAGAAGTAAAATTTATTTAGCATATTCTATGTGTTAGACACTGTTTTAATACTTTATACCCGTGCTATCCAAAATGTAGCCACTAGCCTTTGTAACTATTGAACACTTGAAATGTGGCTAGTCTAGTTTGAGGTGTGCCACAAGTATAAAATACATATTGGATTTCAAAGACTTAGTACACAAAAAGTGTAAAAATCTCATTAATAATTTTTAAGTTGATAATGTTTTAGATATATGGATTAAGTCAAATATGCTATTAAAATTGATGTTGCTTATTTTACCTTTTTAATGTGCTTACTAGAACATTTAAAATTACATAGCCACTCATATTTGTGACTTGCTTTGCATTTCTATTGGCTAGTGCTGCTTTATTCATTAAATTTTTATTTAATTCTCATAACAACCCAGTGAGGTAGGTATTTTTATTATTATCATCAACCTGATTTTTCAGATGAGACTTAGAGTAGTTAAGTACTTTGTCCAAAGTCATAGAGCTCGTAAGTGGCAAAGCTGGAATTGGACTCAGTTTGTTTCCAATCTGGGCACTCAGTTGAAATAATATTTTAGGAAGATTTATCTAGCTATAATTTTTTTTAATCCCTTGCTTATAAATGTCACTTATAAGATAGCAAAATATGTTTTTATCAAATGGAAAATATGTGAAGCTTTCTGCCTACTAAAAAATATTGTAAACCAAAGCAGGGAAAAAACAGTATAAAAGTAAGGAATCATTTAGTTTTGTTTAAAGATTTCTGTCATCCAGAGATAATTAAGAATGAGATTTAAGACAGTGTTGCCCTTTGGGTAAAAATGACTAACTTGATTAACTAGTGGCAGCTGTTAGTTTCATTACTACCCGAGATGATGCCTGAGCTTTGGTAATAATATAATTCTGACAAAGTCAGGACATTAGTGTTTTTTTGTAGAGAGTACAGTTTAGAGCTTAGAAAACAGTTGGCATTTTGAATTTCTGTAGATAGATTTGAAACTGGGAGGATGCCTATTCATATTATCAACAGGTTCTTTATAGATTTCTACCTAAACAAGTAACACTAGAAACTTGGACCTTCTCCTATAACCACGAGTTGGTTTGATCTCTGAATTATTTACTGAAAAATTAGGATCCTGTGACAGAATTTACATTGCAAAGGAAGAGGAATTCAGAGGACACTTCTTCACTTGTATGTATTTCAGAATCAGTTTTGAAACTGTTGAAACCATCACCATCTACCATCTCTTGGTAGAGATTTTTAGGAGAGTTTACTTTTCTCCTGTAACCAAAGTGTTAAAACACCATTGCCAAGAGCTGTGATGGAGTGTATCACCTGTCACTGACAAGCATTTATTGAGCGCTGTTATGTGTGAAGTTCTGTGCAAGGTGTTAGAAAGATGAAGACATATTCTATGTCATTAAAGATCTCAGTGTCTAATGGAAAAATAGGTATATAAATGAATAACTCTAACAAGATGCTTTTTAAAAAAACTAAATTTGACCCAAGATTCAAATCTGTGTCCCCTGATTCCAATTTATTTGTACATTGAAACATTTTTTAATTAAAAACAGCTTTTTGTTACAAAATCAATATGTAATCCTTATAGGAAAAACATTTAATAAGTTAAGCAAAAATAAGATAATAAAAATATTCATACTACCACCATCACACCATTGGAAATGTCAACCATCTTGATGTGTGCCCTTTTATGTTTTTTCCTATTAATGTATACACATGTATGTTTAAATAAAGTGGAATATACTATATGTGTACTTTCAATGAAAATACTTATATATGTCATTTTTAATAACTGAATAGCATTCTATTGTCCAGTTGTGCCACAACTTATTTAACCAATCCTCAGTTTTTTGTTAACTCAACAAGTACTTATTGAGCACCTATGTATTCCAAGAGCTATCTTGAGACTAGATATATGGCAGTGAACAAAACAAATATTTTTTGATATTCATTGTTTATAATTTTTTTACTCTTATAATAAACAGTGCTGTAACAAACATGATTTTATATACATCATTACACACTTGTCCATTTGTTCACTTGGGATAATAGTAATTGGGCATATACTATATGCCAGACAATCTGCTGACTTCGTTTCATACATTATCTCATTTAATCTTCATGATCCACAAGGTAATATTCTTGTGGTTCCAATTTTCAAGTGAAAAAACTGGAACAGTAAGAGAAGACAATTAAGTAGTTTGCCTTACGTCATTTTGCAAGGAAGTGCAAAGCTAGAATTCAGGTTCAGATTTTTGTGATCCTAGATTCAATGCACTGCTAACAATGTTGAGATGAAATTACTGCATCAGAGAATATTAACATTTTTAAGATGCTTAAATACTAATTTGCCAGCCAGAAAAATTTTACGTTTATAGCTTCACACCATGCCCTTCCAACCCTGAAATTAACTGCTCCTGATTCTTAAAAATTAACAAATTTTAAAAATCATGAATTTGGGACTTCCCTGGCGGTACAGCGGTTAAGAATCTGCCTGCCAATGCAGGGGACACGGGTTTGAGCTCTGGTCCAGGAAGATCCCACATGCCGCGGAGCAGCTAAGCCCGAGCGCCACAACCACTGAGCCTGTGCTCTAGAGCCTGTGAGCCACAACTACGGAAGCCCACGCACATAGAGCCCCTGCTCTGCAATGAGAGAAGCCACCGCAATGAGAAGCCTGTGCGCTGCAACGAAGAGTGGCCCCCCCCAGTCGCCGCAACTAGAGAAAGCCCATGCGCAACAACGAAGACCCAACGCAGCCAAAAAATAAACAAATAAAACTAATAATTTTTAAAAAATAGATTAAAGAAAAGAAAAAAATCATCAATTTATATGGAGAAAATTAGTTGGAAAAACATTTTACTTCAACTCAAAAGAAAAAAGAAAGAAGCAGATGAATAATGCAAAGCTAAAAGAAGAGACCAATAAATGAAAAAGTCAGAAATAGAGACAGAGTCAGAGAGGTATGTACTGTCTGGTTTCAAAGCAGCATCCAGTTCCAGATTCCAGTCCCTTATGAGGCACTGATCTTACACTGGTTCAGTGATAGACCCCCAACCCCATGTCGTTGAGTACACTTTTTTTCTTTTGCTTAAGCTAGTTTGAATGGGTTTCTGTCTCTTGCAGCCAGAAGGTTGCAGTTTAGGAAAATGATATTATCTTTTACAGGTTTATAGGATGTGCCTTTTTGTGTGGTGTGTAAGACCCTATCCAGTGTTTGCATATTTGTTTCAGGATTTGTTGGGTTAGACAATAAAAAACTTTAAATGAAAGGAAAAGCTCAAAAATGCTAATCCTGTGTAGTGACACACGAGTGACTCGTTTACTTCTTTATTTCCTATGTTATCTACATTTTAATGTTTTTTAATGATGAGAAAAATATTAAGATGTTCTACAAATTTGTAAAGGTCAATTTGATGTCCATTGGGATTATTAAGTAGTAAAGTATGTAGTTGATTATCCTCTACACAGTCCTGAAAAACTGTATTACCTTCCCCAATTGAATGATGAATCCTTTAGGACATAAGTTCTTTCATTAGGATTATCAGTAGAACTTCTGGGCTTGAATGAGACCTGTTATTTATAAATCACCTTATTGTACTCTTTGGTCTAGGAGGCAGTGTAGCACAGCAATTAAGAGCAAGGGCTCTAGTGACAGACTGACTACCTTTTTTAAATCCTAGTTTTGCCATATGTCCACTTGTATGACCTTAGGCAAATTATTTAACTTTTGGGGGCCTCAGTTTTCTCAACTGTAAAATAGAGGTAATAATAGCTCCTTATATCATTGTTATGATGATTGGGTGATATATATAAAATATTAGAGGAGAATCTGGCACAGGGTAAGCACTTAATATGTGTTGCTGGGACTTCCCTGGTGGACCAGTGGTTAAGAATCTGTGCTTCCAATGCAGGGGGTGCAGGTTCAATCCCTGGTCAGGGAACTAAGAGCCCACATGCCACGTGGCGTGGCCAAAAACAAAAACAAAAACAACAAAAAAAAAGTGTTGCTTGCTGCTGTTGTTATTACTATTACATTTGGGTGAAATAAAGTAAAAAAGACTTTGGATACTCATTGTCACCACCTCTTTTGTCACCCATACTTCCAAATCACTTGTTTTGAAAACTACTTTAACGTAATTCAAGAGCAGAATTATATTATTATGCCAGGTAGGAATATACTGGGGCAGTGGTAAAATTTACTCTGACGGTAGTCCAATTGCCAGGTGACTTTTGTGGTCTTTGGAGAAAAAGCTTTAGTAGCTTGATTTCCATTTGTGCTCACACAAATTTCCCCTTTGAAGCCTCCAGACTCAGTACCTCTATAATTAATAGACTTGCACAGAGTCTTCACCATCCATGTTTGCTACAGATAGGTAATTTGGAGTTTTGTTTCCTGTTGGGTTTGGGGGTGTTGTTTGTTTGTTTTGGTATGGCGGTCACCATTCTACTCTTCTAGTTGTGGTTGCTCTGACAAATTGACGTGGTCTTGAATGTTCCCAGTGGTGAGAAAGTACATCTGTAGCTCTCTTCATTCTCAGATGGTAACCCCCTTTCATATCTTTATGTAACTGATATGACAGGCAGTTCAGTCTTTGAGGAGTCCATCTTTTGCCCTGTGGACTGAGGATAATCCTTTCTTCTCGCATGATACTCCAATGAATGACACATGCACAGTGGTGGACACATGCAGAATCCCATTGGTTGCTTTTTTGTCCTGTTTCTTCACAGGGGGAGAGGAAGTGGGACCAAGGGCTCCTATTTATTTGTTTTGCTTTGCTTTGCTTTTTGTTTTTTTTATAAATCAGGTGTCCAGTACTAAGGTGGGAACTGGGAAGGAGTAGCTACATTTTTTCATAGGCAGTTACACTGTCTGTAGGAAAGTATCATGGGGTAAAGTAACCTCAATGGAATTGGTTATAATCAAGGAAATATTTTATATCTTAATTCAGTGTGTCCCAAGGTCTGTTCTATAGAAAATTTGTTTGGGGAGATATTGATAGATACTCCATTTTAAAAGATTCTTAGCCAGCTAAGTTTGGAAAAATCACTGTATCCTCCTGGAAAGGAGAGATATTCACATTAGCATGCTAAAGATTGTGAGAAACTTCAGAGTATAGAAACTCTATAGATATAGAAGCTTTTTTCCCTTAATTCTATCTTAATATATAATGTTTTTATTAAAGAGTGTGTGTAAATATAAGTTAGAAAATATAATAACATAATGAATACCCTTGGATCCGTCACCTAAGGACTAGAAAATTGCCAATAACATGGATCTGTCTGTGTGATCTGCTAAAATTACATCCTTTATCTCCCTACAACAAGTAAGCACTATCCTAAATTTTGTGTTTAATGCCCTTGCTTTGATGGGGAGAGTTGTATTTTTATCACTAATTCTAAATGATGTGTTGTTTAGTTTTACTTATTTTTGAGCTTAATTAAAAAATTGTATCATACTTTTTCACTCAACATGCTTCTAAGATTCATCTGTATTGTTCCATGTAACCTTGTTCATTCCTTTGTCGGTGCTGTGTACCATTCCACTGTGTGAACATACCACAGCTTGCTTCTCCATTCAACTGTCCATAGATATTTGAGTTGTTGGTTTTTTGTTTTGTTTTGTTTACTATTGCTATTACTATTGCTTCAGTCAGAGAGCAGCAAGGAAAAAAATGTGAGCCAAGGATATTGACAGAATGTTATGATTATACTGTTTGGGAGCAAGAGGGAAGATATTTATTAAGTAGCTGCTTTATATAAAGTACACTTCCAAAGCAGGGCCTAAAATACAAAGAAAATAAGATGTCCCTATCTTTGATGATCTTATGTCCAGATGGGGGACGTAAACAAATCTGTATTTCTCAAATTAGGATATGATTAGTACCAGGGACACACAAAGGCACAAAATAAACATGACACATCTTTTGGAGTGTCTGTTTTCTTAGAATTGCCGGGGGGAGGGGATTAAATAATTTAACTGGTAAATTCCTTATCAAAAATATGTTTATGTTGAAATTTAAAAGGTCCTTTTATGAAAAATAACAAAATTGTTATGTATTTTTAAAACAAAATACCAGACCTCAAAGAAAGATGTAAGCTGGTAAACCAATTTGGACTGTACCCTCAGGACTAATAAATTCATTGTCTTCTGTTGTTAGGGGTTCTTAGGAACAGAAATTTGAGAAGTGTTAATGTATGTAAGTTAAATAAAATGCATCCAAAATAAATACAATTAATTCTGGCAGAGTAATCAGGAAATGCTTCACAGTGGAGATAGCATTTGTGCTAGACCTTAAAGAGTAAGTTGGATTTCCATAGGAAGAAAGAGCATTCAGGAATGAGAGAACAGCATAATTGAGGACAGGAGGTGGTGGGGAAAGGTACAGCCCATTTGAGAAATAATGAGTTCTTTCTGGGTAAAGTATATACATCCAGTGATGAGCAAGATGATGTGTGTGTGTGAGATTCCTAATATTTTCCGACATAAATGTTGAATGCCAGACTTTTTCCTTACTCCTGACAAAATTGCTGTCGAATATTTAGCAAAAGTATAGCATGATAGGTGACATTTAAGCTGAGGTCTTAACTTCTTTAAAAAATATGAATCTGATTCATATATTCCTTTAGCAAATACTTAATTCAACATCTACTTTATACTAAGGATACACACATCAAGAAGATATTACTCGAGGTGTACATTAACTGCTAAGAGAAGTCATTAGAAGAGAACTTCCACAGCTCCCACTACTGCTGCTATCCTCTGCCTTCACATCACAGTGGAGAATGCTCCTGGCTAAGCCCAGCCCTCCTACTGGGGTGCCAGATTCCATCCCCTCACCTACCCCAGGGCATCACTCCAAACCTGCTCCTCTCTCAATCCTAAATGGGTTTTTCCCACTCTTTTGGATCATTCACAGAAGCGTAGAAACATGCTAGGATTTTTCCCCACCTTGAAAAACCTTCTATTAACCTCCTATCTCTTTCCACGTTCTATAGTATTTCTCTGTTCTCTTTTATAGCAAAATTCTTCGAGGTGTTTTTCGTTGTTTTTTTTTTTTTTTGCAGTACGCGGGCCTCTCACTGTTGTGGCCTCTCCCGTTGCGGAGCGCAGGCTCCGGACGCGCAGGCTCAGCGGCCATGGCTCACGGGCCCAGCCGCTCTGCGGCATGTGGGATCCTCCCGGACCAGGGCACGAACCCGCGTCCCCTGCATCGGCAGGCGGACTCTCAACCACTGCGCCACCAGGGAAGCCCTCAAGAGTTGTTTTTACTCACTGCCTCTGATTCCTCTCCTTATATATTCTCTTAAACCTCCATCTTCTTTTAAACCTTACCTCTTCTCTTAAGCCACTCCATTCAGGCTTTCATGTCCATCAATCCCCAAAATTGCTTCTGTTGTGGTTCCAGGGATCTCCCCATGGCTAAAGTCAGAGTCAACTTTTAGTACTCATTTTACTTGACATATCGGCAGCATTTGACACAGTTGATCAGTTCCTTCACTTTTTTTTTTTTTTTTTTGCGGTACGCGGGCCTCTCACTGTTGTGGCCTCTCCCATTGCGGAGCACAGGCTCCGGACGCGCAGGCTCAGCGGCCATGGCTCACAGGCCCAACCGCTTCGCGGCATGTGGGATCCTCCCGGACCAGGGCACGAACCCGTGTCCCCTGCATTGGCAGGCGGACTCTCAACCACTGCGCCACCAGGGAAGCCCAGTTCCTTCACTTTGAAAGACTTTTGTCACTTAGCTTCCCGAAACTGTACTCTCCTAGTCCTCCTTCCTCACTTGCCATTCCTTCTCTGTCTCTTTTGTTCATTTCTCCTGTTTTTGGAATCCCTGGAACTCTGTCCTTGGACTACCTCTCTTCTTGTCTGCACCTCATTCCTATCTAGTCTCATGGCTTTAAATTTTATCCTCTAATGACTCCCAGATTTACATCTCTAGTCTAGAGTTTTTCAACTTCAGCACTGTTAGTATTTGAGGACAGATAATTCTTTGTTGTGGGGAACTGTCCTGTGCATTATAGGATGGTCAGCAACATCCCTGGCCTCTACACACCAGATGCCAGTAGCACTCCAGCACTTACGGCAACCAAAAATGTTTCCAGACATTGCCAGATGTCCTCTGGGCATAAAATCACACCCTTCCCCATTGAGAACCTCTATTTTTAGTCTGAGCTTCTCCCCCAGACTCCAGATTTATATATACAACTATTTGACACTTCTACTTGAATGTCTAATAAACATCCATATTTAACAATGATCAAACCAAGCTTCTGATATTTCTTCTTAAATATAATACCCCTCAGACTTATCCATTCTTCTAGTTTCTTAGGCCAAAAACCTTGTTGTCTTCGTGACTCCCCTCTTTCTCTCACCTACATCCTGATTTATCAGTAAATCTTGTGATCCTTCCCTTCAAAGTGTGTCCAGAATCTGATGCCCCCTCACCACTACCACCCTGGTTCATGCCACCATCACTTCCCATCGGGATCATTACAACTGCCTTACCCTTAACCTCTATAGTCTGTTATCAATACAGCAGTAGAGCGATCCTGAGAAAATATGTAATTCAGGGCATGTCACATCTCTGCACAAAACCCTCCAGATGTTTCCCATCTTACTTAAAGTAAAAATCAAAATCCTTACAATCCTTACCAGGCCTTACTTACATGATCTCATCTTCACACTCCCCTCCATCCCCTTCCCTTAATCTCTCTAATCTCATCTCTACTACCCAACTTCACTTAATACCCAACTTACTACCCAACTTCACTCCAGCCACATCAGCCTCCTTTCTGTTCCCTGAACATACCAGGCCTTGGACCCCTTGCACTTGCTCCTCTCCCAGATATGTCTTCCATTGCCTTATTCAAGTCTTGGCTCAAATGTCAGTTTCTCAGTGAGGTCTTCCTTGACCACTAGATTAAAAATCTCACACCATCACTATCACCTCCAAGTCTCCTTCAAACCTGCTTATTTTTCTCCATAGCATTTTGTTCATCTAACATACTAGAGAGAGTCATCTAACATACTAGAGAGAGTTCTCCTGAATAAGAGAACAAGATTGTCTCGGTTTGCATCCCAACCTGGTCGCTTTCAAGATACAAGACTTGATTCCTGTGCCTCAATTTCTTTGTAAAGTAGGATAGTTTCTATCTCATTAGAATAGTACCTCACATATAGTAAGTGATATGTTTTCACCATTATTATTATATTTATCAATTTTGCTTATCTTCCCTCCTCCCCCAGTGGAATATAAATTCCACGAGAGCAGAATTTTTTTACTTCACTTACTGCTATATTCACAGCTTCTGGAACAGTGCCTGGCACATAGGTGCTTAATAAATGTCTGTTGATCAATTTATTCTAGAAAGACTAATGGGGAGAAGAGTCAAGGAAGACTTGAGCTTTATGTATACTATTTAAAACTTTTACAAAAAGAATGTATTCATGTATGTGCCCTCAAAAAACTCATAGGCTTACATGGAAAATAGACATGTAAACAAATAAATTCCTAGAGGAATATTGTGAGAGTGAGTTGGGTTTTAAAAGTTGCATCGTTCCACTAGATAAAATGCGAGAGGGATGGGACAGCTTTCTAGACAGAGAGAATAGTATGTGCAAAAAGCAAAGAGGTAAAAAACACAGCGGTAGCCCTGACAACTGTAATCACTATTTTGAGGTATTAAAAGTTCCATCTTGGGCTTCCCTGGTGGCGCAGTGGTTGAGAGGCCGCCTGCTGATGCAGGGGAAACAGGTTCGTGCCCCGGTCCGGGAAGATCCCACATGCCGCGGAGCGGCTGGGCCCGTGAGCCGTGGCCGCTGAGCCTGCGCGTCCGGAGCCTGTGCTCGGCAATGGGAGAGGCCACAGCAGTGAGAGGCCTGCGTACCGCAAAAAAAAAAAAAAAACCAACAAAGTTCCATCTTGGTGAATGGATAAAGAAGATGTGGCACATATATACAATGGAATGTTACTCAGCCATAAAAAGAAACAAAATTGACTTATTTGTAGTGAGGTGGATGGACCTAGAGTCTGTCACACAAAGTGAAGTCAGTCAGAAAGAGAAAAACAAATACCATATGCTGACATATATATATGGAATCTAAAAAAAAAAAAAAAAAAAGCTTCCAATTAACCTAGGGGCAGGACAGGAATAAAGACACAGATGTAAAGAATGGACTTGGGTTTCCCTGGTGGCGCAGTGGTTGAGAATCCGCCTGCCGATGCAGGGGACACGGGTTCGTGCCCCGGTCTGGGAAGATCCCACATGCCGTGGAGCGGCTGGGCCCGTGAGCCATGGCCGCTGAGCCTGCGCGTCTGGAGCCTGTGCTCCGCAATGGGAGAGGCCCGCGTACCACAAAAAAAAACAACAAAAAAAACCCAATGGACTTGACACGGGGAGGGGGAAGGGTAAGCTGGGACGAAGTGAGAGAGTAACACTGACATATATACACTACCAAATGTAAAATAGATAGCTACTGGGAAGAAGCTGCATAGCACAGGGAGATCAGCTCAGTGCTTTGTGACCACCTAGAGGGGTGGGATAGGGAGGGTGGGAGGGAGATGCAAGAGGGAGGGGATATGGGGATATATGTATACATACAGCTGATTCACTTTGTTATGCAGCAGAAACTAACACAACATTGTAAAGCAATTATACTCCAATAAAGATGTTAAAAAGAAATTCCATCTTGGGACTTCCCTGGTGGTCCAGTAGTAAAGAATCTGCCTTACAATGCAGGGGACATGGGTTCCATCCCTGGTCCGGGAACTAAGATCCCACATGCTGCAGGGCAACTAAGCCCACGCACCACAACTACTGAGCTCGCACGCCCCAGCTAGAGCCTGCGTGCTCTGGAGCCCGTGAGCCACAACTAGAGAAGAGAAAACCCGCGCGCCACAACTAGAGAGAAGCCCACGCACCGCAACAAAAGATCCCGTGTGCCGCAACAAAAGATCCCGTGTGCTGCAACTAAGACCCGACGCGGCCAAAAATAAAATAAATAATAATGTCTTAAAAAAAAATAAAAGTTCCATCTTATCCTTCTCTCTCACTAATTCCTATGTTCCAGCTAAGTATTTGGCTATAATTAGAAGCTTATTACTCCATTAAGGCAAATATCTTGGGTTTTTTTTCTCGTTATTTTCCTGTAAGTCTTTTTCTATTTTCCTGCTCCTCAGAATGTCCATTCATTTTTTTCATCATACCACTCTTCAGATTTGATTCTAAATTCCCGCAATGTCTTTGTTATAATAAGAAACTCACATGTAATTTCTATCTGTGGAGTATAGTAAAAAAAAAAAAAAGAGGAAATAGATAGATATAGATAGATAGATAGATAGAGTTTTGTTATAATATGTAGCTTTGTTTAGGAACACAGTTGTTTAGCTCAATTATTTTAGTAATTAAAATTTAAAATCCTATAAATGTTAGTGTCTGGTCCCTTACCAAAGACTTAAAAGTGAAGAAACTTGTTTTTCAATGTGTGATGCAAGACTTTTTGAGGTTGACATTTTAAAATCAGGGATTTTTTCTGCCCACCTTCCTTCTCTACATAGAGCTGGGAAAGCACCCTTGATGACAGCACAAGGCAAGCAATAGTGCTAATCCACTAGATTAGCTCCTGGTACCATCACTGTTTATACCATCTCTCATGTTGCATTGTGATTGTGTATCTCTCTCAGAGCCCCTTAAAGTTAGGAGTCATAACAAGTGTTCATATGTACACCTAGTTCAGTGCCTACCGCATAATGGATGCTCAGTAAATACTTGTTAAATTTAATTGAACTGAGCTGAATTGAATTGGATTATAGTACCACAGGGGAAGGGAATTTTTGAGTTTGCTTTTTAAGTAAGACTGATTTAAAACAAATCTAGAAAAGAAAAATCATTCTTTTTTGTTGTTTTTAAACATAATCTAAAGTTTGGGGTACAGATACCAATATGTTCATCACCTATAATTTTTAAAGCATTCTGCAATGACTCATCCGAGTCCCCAAATAGATACTTTTTAAAAAGCCACAATGGCCCTGGGGAACAAAATTAGGCCTGGCAAATATAAATAGTGTTTTTTCTTTGCAGTCAAGAATGTGGGGTCTTGGGCTTCTCTGGTGGCGCCGTGGTTAAGAATCCACCTGCCAATGCAGGGAACGTGGGTTCAAGCCCTGGTCCGGGAAGATCCCACATGCTGCGGAACAGCTAAGCCATTGCACCACAACTACTGAGCCTGCGCTCTAGAGCCCGCCAGCCACAACTACTGAGCCCACATGCCACAACTACTGAAGCCTGTGCGCCTAGAGCCCGTGCTCCACAACAAGAGAAGCCGCCGCAGTGAGAAGCCCACGCACTGCAACAGAGTAGCCCTGCTCGCCGCAACTAGAGAAAGCCTGTGCGCAGCAACGAATACCCAACGCAGCCAAAAATAATAAATTAATTTTAAAAATTAATTTAAAAAAAAGAATAGATACCTAAAACACCTAAAATTAAAATTTAAAAAAAAGAATGTGAGGTCTTGATACATGGAGGAGGATCTTTAAGTATAATTTCAGGAAAGTTACTCCTTTCCTTTGCACGTGTAGGAGTCTCATGTGAAGCAAAGATCACCTCATAAATTCCTATAGGGTTTCCCAGCATATTTGTTTCATTCTTACTAAAGTCACTAATCAATAACTTCTTGTGTTATCTTTCAAAAAAAAAAAGGCAATGCTGCCTCATTTCCTGATACTTGTTTTCTGACCTCAAAGTGTCTCCTGTCCAACTGGCCAAACAGCCAGGCTAGACAGAGGTGCCAGTATTAACAGAGGTGTTCAGTAGAGGAATAGATGAATTTAGCTTCTGCTCCTTTCCCTCTACTTCACCATTTTCTTCTTTTGCAAGGGAGTTTGGAATTTAAATTTTCTAAGCCTAGAATCTTCCAGGTCTAAGACTGCACAGCTGTGGTAATAATAAGGTACCTGGTCATTTCTCCAACCCTCAATCTGCTATAGATCTGTATCCTGAGAACAAGTCCAGCATATTTATAAGTAATGCCCCCCCCAAACTCCTGTGTTATAGAGAAGGCTTTCTTGCCAAAGGGTAGCTATTTTAATTACTTCATTTATTCCGTATACCTTTATTGGGTACCTACTAGGTGTCAGCCTCTGTGGTAAACCCTGGAGATCCAAGATGAATAAGTGTAAGTCCCACCCTAAGTAACTCACAGTCTATTTTGGCATCAATAATGCATAGAGTACCTAATTAATAATAATATGGTGCTAAAATAGCACTAGGACAAAGTGATAATAATGATGGGGGGGATTAATTAGTTCAGCACGGAGGAGAGTTTGGGAAGGCTTCACAGAAAAGGTGGCTTTTAATCCTCAGCCTTAAAGGATAAAAGGGATTTTATCAGACAAAGAAGGGGTAGTCTATCGTTTCAGACATAGGATATAATAAGAGCAAAAGCATAAAGGTATGAAAGCTCAGGACATGTTTAGGGAACAGTGAATGGTTGGGCATGGAAGGCACATAGGCTGCATAGTTGGTGGGAGATAGAACCAGACAAGTGAGAGTATTGTGTGGTACTGAAGGGCACAGATTCTAGAGCTGGGTTTCAATCCCAGCTAAGACACTAACTAGTTTTCGTGACCTTGGCAAGTCACTTAACTTCTCTATAGCTTGGTTTCTTCATTTTTTAAATGAGGATAATAGCATATATACATATACTACGTTTATATGTATACACACACACACAGCTTAAACCAGTTCTCAGAACAAAAGAAATACAAGTATTATTATGAGGCCACATTATGAAGGGCCTTGAATTTTAATCTGTATATTACTCTGTAAGCAAAAGAAAGGTTCTAAAGCAGAAGAGGGGAGGGTATGCGACAGGATATAATCTGTATCTTAGAAAATTGGTGCCACTTTGGAGAGTAGACTGGATAAAGAAAAGACTAGAGGCACAATACAAGTTCTGAGGCAGTTTCAAGAATTTAGATAAGAGGTGCAAATATAACATGGTTCTGAGTTGATGTACAATAGTAGCCTTGCCGTTAAAAATTCTGGGTTCCTGACTAGAAATTTCAAACTTGAAATATTAGTCTTAACAGATCTTACAAGTTTAACGCTAAAAGACACGGTGAAAACCCTGGGGACGCACACAAAAGGGTTCTCCTTCTAGTCTGGATGTTTTAGTGCCCAACTGATGTTTCTATTCTGCACCCAAATATCAGACCAGTGCTTCTTCCATTCTATTCATGATATCCTTTCATCTAGTTAAATGTCATGAGCAAGACATTCTGTTTTGGAGATGCTTTTTTTTTTTTTCCCCCCTTGAGTAACCTCAAGTCTACTGGTCAGTTTCCTAGAGGAAGTTCTGGCTTCTGGACTGCACAGCCGAAGCAAGGACAGCTCTCAAGTTACATCAAGGTTAGCAAGCAGAAGATGAGATGATGATGGAGAGGTGAGAAGAATGGCGCAACTTCCCCTCTTGCCTCGCTGCAGGCTTTCTCCACTGACCAGAGGGGTGTTGGAGA
Source organism: Kogia breviceps (assembly GCF_026419965.1). Lineage (NCBI taxonomy): Eukaryota > Metazoa > Chordata > Mammalia > Artiodactyla > Physeteridae > Kogia > Kogia breviceps. The sequence goes on from NC_081310.1 coordinate 82,377,833, forward strand.
AGAGCCTTGGGTTTTGTGCTTCTTGTTATAACCCATCTCCAGGTAGCCTGCTGATTCCTGAACTGTTGGCACAGACACCAAGACTCCAGTGGTGAGTTGAGAATAAGTCTGAGCCCATTCCAACCCACTTTTCTCATGTTTTCTTTATCAAATAAATAAATGTATTCCTTGTATTTGATAGCACAATCACTTCAGTTTCTGGTGAATTTTGTTGGGATCTTACTTGAGAAAAGGGTTATCAGAGCTTAAAGGAGTTTTAAAAAGTAAAAATTAGATGCACATACTATAGACTCTTCTCTTGACCCCTTTTATTTTTCATTAACCACATTCCTGAACAACTCATTTCTGAAAACCCATCATATTTCTGTAAGAACCATCCAAAAATTGTCCCTAAATGGCAGTTTTCTGTGGTACTGAGAAACCATGTATGACTACAATAAAAATCCATTTTGTGAAAAGACACAAGTGATTTGTTTTTGTTTCTTTGGGGTTAATAACTATTTATGGGAATTTATGTGATGAGGCATGAGCTGGCTTTACACCAAACTTAGAGAAGGCATTGCCTCTACCCAAAGGATATTTAAAGTATGTCAAGACAAATAATAAATTCTGGTGTCAATGGGACTTCCCTAGTGGCACAGTGGTTAAGAATCCACCTGCCGGGCTTCCCTGGTGGCGCAGTGGTTGGGAGTCCGTCTGCCGATGCAGGGGACACGGGTTCGTGCCCCGGTCCGGGAAGATCCCACATGCCGCGGAGCGGCTGGGCCTGTGAGCCATGGCCGCTGAGCCTGAGCGTCTGGAGCCTGTACTCTGCAGCGGGAGAGGCCACAACAGTGAGAGGCCCGCATACCGCAAAAAAAAAAAAAAAAAAAAAGAATCCACCTGCCAATGCAGGGGACTCAGGTTCAATCCCTGGGCTGGGAAGATCCCACATGCCACAGAGCAACTAAGCCCGTGCGCCACAACTACTGAGCCTGTGCTCTAGAGCCCACGAGCCACAATTACTGAGCCCACGTGCCACAACTACTGAAGCCCATGCATCTAGAGCCCATGCTCCACAACAAGAGAAGCCACTGCAATGAGAAGCCCACACACTGCAACGAAGAGTCACCCCCGCTCGCCACGACTGGAGAAAGCCCGCGTGCAGCAACGAAGACCTAATGCAGTCATAAATAAATAAATTTATTTATTTGTTTATTTATTTTTTAAAAATCTGGTGTCAATTTCACTTCGCTTGAAAGCAGTGGAAACTGATAATGTTATTAATACCAGGAAATTATCGTGTGCTCAAATCATATCACAGTCCCTCTTTGGTGCTCTGTAATAAATTTTTTAAACCTTTCTTTTATGTTGATTAACATTCTCTAGCATCAGATAGCCTAGGCTCAAATCTGTGTCAAGTTATGTGGCTTTGGGAATGTTATTAAGTCTCTGTGACTCAGTTTCCTCATCTGTAAAAAAAGAGCAATAAAGTACCTCCTCATAGGAGCATAAGGACTAAATGAAATGAGAGAATACATTTAAAATACCTAGAACTTTGGTACACAGTAAACCACCCAAGGAAATTTGACTATTAATAGTAAATAAGATTGACTGCTGTCTCCAAGTTGGGGATACAAAATCACTACACAAAATGTTTGGATTCCTGTCATCCTCCCACTACATTAATCAGCAGTTCAAGAAGTAGAGGGAAGAGGTGAAGGGTCATCTGATCCATCTCCCTTTTCCCCATTCCTCTCAGCTCTCGACCACTGTTTCTTCACCTTACACTCATGTGAAGCCCTAAGCCTTTTGTCTATATTACAGCTAAGAGCTAAGATCTAATAAGTTCTGTTCTGTTTTGGTTGTTTGTGGTTTTTTTTAATAATAAAAAAAGTAAGGCAGTCTTACTTTTAAGGCTAGGGGAGACAAGTTTTAAATGCAGCGTTTTACAAGTTACATAGTCTTTTCAAATAAACAAACCTCCTTCCTCCAAGCAGGATTACCTGTGCTTGCCTTTCTCTTGGCAAGATAACTCTGGAATAAGAATAAGAACAGAGACTTTCCTAATATCATTCTCCTCATTATTCACCTGCTTCCATTGTGCCTACTCAGCTAACAATATCAAGAAGTCTAGGGCTTCCCTGGTGGCGCAGTGGTTGAGAGTCCGCCTGCCGATGCAGGAGACACGGGTTCGTGCCCTGGTCCGGGAGGATCCCACATGCCGCAGAGCGGCTGGGCCCGTGGGCCATGGCCGCTGGGCCTGTGCGTCCGGAGCCTGTGCTCCGCGGCGGGAGGGGCCGCAGCGGTGGGAGGCCCGCATACCGCAAAAAAAAAAAAAAAAAAAGTCTAGGAACTTCCCTGGCGGTCCAGTGGTTATGACTCCTTGATTCCACTGCACGGGGCCCTGGTCAGGGAACTAAGATCCCGCATGCCGTGCAGTGCAGCAAAAAAAAATTTTTTTTTTAATTTTTTTTTTTTTTTTTGTGGTATGCAGGCCTCTCACTGTTGTGGCCTCTCCCGTTGCGGAGCACAGGCTCCGGACGCGCAGGCTCAGCGGCCATGGCTCACGGGCTTAGTTGCTCCGCGGCATGTGGGATCTTCCCGGACCAGGGCACGAACCCGTGTCTCCTGCATCGGCAGGCAGATTCTCAACCACTGCGCCACCAGGGAAGCCCCCAAAAATTTTTTTTTACGTCTAAGAAATGAGCCTTACCTTCAAGATGTTTTATTCCAGAAGTTGGCATTTCTTTATTAAGGATCAAAGATTCTTTTTTTTTTTTTTTTTTTTCTTTGCGGTACGCGGGCCTCTCACTGCTGGGGCCTCTCCCATTGCGGAGCACAGGCTCCGGACGCACAGGCCCAGCGGCCATGGCTCACGGGCCCAGCCGCCCCGTGGCATGTGGGATCCTCCCGGACTGGGGCACGAACCCATGTCCCCTGCATCGGCAGGCGGACTCTCAACCACTGCGCCACCAGGGAAGCCCAAAGATTCATATTTTTATTTAAGATTTACAGAGCTGATTACATTATTACCGGTCCTTAATTTTTTTCCCTTTAAAAACATCATTTTTTTTTTCAATCTTTTGGCTGCACCACGCGGCATGTGGGATCTTAGTTCCCTGACCAGGGCCGCCTGCAGTGGAAGCGTGGACTCAACCACTGGACCGCTAGGGAAGTCCCTAAAAACGTTATTTTAATTAAGATCTCATGCTTTTAATGACCTCTCTTCCAGAGACTGAAGTGCCTAGTCAAAACCTCTACGTCCCATTTACTCTACAACAGCCAAGGTGCTTGTTTTTAGGTAAACAACTGTCTGGATAACAGTTTTTGCCCAGTAAATATGCAGGCAGCAATTCAAAATCCTTATCTCTGATGGCTCACTTCTTTGTCGCTTAAGTGGAGTTACTTATAAAATAGTCAATTTAAGAATAAAGCTACTGGGCTTCCCTGGTGGCGTAGTGGTTGAGAGTCCGCCTGCCGATGCAGGGGACATGGGTTCGTGCCCCAGTCCGGGAGGATCCCACATGCCACGGAGCGGCTGGTCCCATGAGCCATGGCCGCTGAGCCTGCGCGTCCGGAGCCTGTGCTCCGCAACGGGAGAGGCCACAACAGTGAGAGGCCCGCGTACAGCAAAAAAATAAAAAAATAAAAATAAAATAAAGCTACTGACAGTTGTGTCTTATCCATGGTGATGCAGTTAGGGAGGTAACCCCACCATGAGTACCCCCAGTATCTTATCTCCACCAAAGAAGGACATGGAGTTATCTGAGTTATTTTTGTGGTTTGTGTATGCAGTAATGTCAAGCTTACTGAGGAGACAGTGCTGTGAAAATGAGAAAAGGAACCCATAAGTTGTTACTCTGAGATTTCTCACTTATGAGTTGGTCTTCAGAAATAGTCTCAGATCATAGATCCCAAGTCAGGTGCCACAAGGTTCACCTGGTAGAGAGAAGTAAAGCTTGAAGAACAGGCCAGGGGAGGAGTATGGCTTATGGGAAGAGGAATGAGTAGCAAGACAAAGGGAGACAAAGTAAGGGAAGGTAGGGGCGGGATGATAAGATGAGGCCATGCAGCGGTGCAGGTTAATGAGAGAGAAAACCAGAGATTTATGTAACATCTCCAGGAGCAAATAGGCAGGGAAGGTTCTCCAGCCCACATGCATCTGTTCTGGAATCTGAAAATTACTTTGGAGGGTTTTGATTCTTTAGGAGTCCCTCTGCCTGATGTTCCACAAAGCTCCAGCTCCTGCCTGATATAGCACATAGGACCCTAGTACCTTGCATACAGGACATACTCAAATATTTGCTGACTAAAGGAAGATGGGGCAAGTCATGAATTACTTTTTTTCCCATAAACCAGAATCTAAACTAAAAGTCCAAACCACTCCTATCTACCTGGCAAGCAAGCCCTCAAAAGATCAAACAGGGTAGTGTTCTCACCAGTACGATGGGAAATTTTGCTTCCTTACTTATGAAGATACCCTGGATTTTCTCATCCTTTTAAAATCACTTTTAAAATAGAGTGGGAAATAGATATGGTGGGAAGGGGAGTGTGTGTGTGTGTGTGTGTGTGTGTGTGTGTGTGTGTGTGTGTGAAACCTAAACAGCGGAGTCAGAAAACCTGGATTCTAATCTATTTAGCCAGTAACTTGCTGTGTAAACTTGGGCAAGTCCGTTGATTTGCCATGCCCTGTTTCCTCATTTTCCAAGTGGGAATAATATTTATTCTATTGATATAGACCTTACAAGGTGGCACTAAAGATTTAAAGAAATGATATATGAGAGCATTTTTAAAGGATACATTTCAAAAAGGATACATTTTGAAAGGATACATTAATTCTTGTATTTTAGACTACTAAAATACAAGAAGTAATTAGTATGGTAAATGAAAAGAGGTTAAGAGGAGTATTATTGGATTAGGGGAAAAGCGGGGCTCGGAAAAGAGAGAAGCCCTCTCCTTTATTTGACAGATACCAGAAAAAGCCAAGATCACTCCACTTCTTAATTTGGCCAATATTTTCCTTTTATCTTGAGACATCTCCGAAAAAAAGGGGTTCTTTCTTTTTCCTGCTTCTCTGTGCCAGGGATTTGTATTCATTTTGAAGTTACTGCCTGCTTACCATATGCCAGGCAATGTGTTTTTTAGCTATTATTATTTAGTAATTAGCCCTAGAGGGCAATGCTGTATTTTTAAAGGACTTTCATGGGTTATCTCATATAGTCCCCTATCTTTCCTTGTTGATGGAATTGGCAGTCACTACTTAATATGTAGAGGAACTGAGGCCCAAAGAAATGCAGTGACTTGACCAAAGGCCATGGGGCAGTGATGAAACTAGTACCCAAACCTAGGTCTCCTGACTTTCCTCTTCCCATTAAATGGGTACTGGGAAAAAAATGAAGTTAACCAAGATGCTGGTGTGTTGGCTCTAAGGCAGATCTGGCTTAGGGGTGATCAGCAGAGCCTTCCCCAGCCAGGGCATCCCCTGGGCATTGCGGTAGACAGGATGGAATTTTTACATGTCAGTGCATCAGGGAGAGATACCAGGTAGTAGGAAGTTTAAGCCTCATCTGGAGCTTGTCTGTAAAGTCACTTGGTCTAACAGACCAGGGCTGTGGAGACAGACAGTTCTATTCCTGCCAGCACTTACACAGCGTGTCTGCAAATCCCTCAGACATTCTGAATCTCACTTTTCTCTCTGTGCAGTGGAGATCATGATATGTACCTCGTACTTAGGGTTATTCTCCTGAAGCTCAAATAGGCCTGAGGCTTTGTAAACTGGAAGAAATGTGTATTAATATTAACTTCTCTTCCACGGAGTCGCCCTACACATCGGTACCCTCCGAAGCATAAAACTTTTCCCCAACGGTTGACCTGCCCAGACCACTTGTCTGTACCACCTAGGGAGTGTGAATTCCAGTTGCCAGTCCTGGGTAACGCGCCCTCCCAGCTCACAATCTTGTTTTTGTTTTGGCTTTGAGGGGGAGTGGATCCCCATCTAGGTTATCGCCGGTCTTCATAAACCTCCCTGTCTCTCTATCATCCGCTCCATCCGCCCCTGCCGTCTCTCTCGTCAGGTCGGCCCGGGCTGTCTTTTCTGGCTCCACCTCTCTCGCTCCGGCGGTCTGTGCGAGTCTCGGTCTCTCTGCCCCTCCAGACGCCGTTCTCCGGCGGGGTTTAGGTCTGTCTTCTTCACCCTCAGTGAGTCAGAAACAAAGGAGGGGGGTGGAGGGAGCGCACTCTCTCCGGCTCGGCGATTCGCCCTTTATTCTGAACTCGCAACGTCAGCGGGAGGGTGGATGGAGCTGCGGGGCGCGGGCTGGGCCGCCCACAGCGCGCCGGGCCGGGGGAGCGGCCGGGCCGGGCCGGGCGGGCGGGCGGTGGGGGAGCTTTCGGGGGCCCGGGCCGCGTGGGCGCCGGGATGGAGGGCGCCGAGGGGCGGGGAGCGGGCGTGCGTGTGTGTGCGAGCGCGAGGGAGGCCGGCCTTTAGTGTAACCGGAGCTACAAAGAAGGGGAGAGGGAGGGAGGGAGGAGCGGCGACGGCGGCGCCGGGGGCCTCTCCGCACCCTCCCCCTGGGCAGGAGCCCCCTCGAAGCGGCCTCGGCCCCCGACGCGGGGCCGCCCCTCGGCGCCCGCGCACGCCCGCCCGCCCGGAATGATGAAGAAGAACAATTCCACCAAGCGGGTGAGTGCGCCCGCCCGCCCCGTGCCCGCCCCGTGCCCGCCGCTGACTTTGTGCCCCGAGGACCCCTGCCCCGTCGGGGCCGCGGGCTGCAGGGTTGGGGGCCGGGGACGCCCCGCGCCAGCCTCCTCCTTCCGGCCCGTGGCCCGGTCGCCGGTCCCCTTAGCCTCGGCCTCGGCGCGCTGGGCCCCGCGACGAGGCACCGGCGGGGGCTTTTGTTTGTTTACTTGGGCTGGGGGTTAACTTGGCTGAGTTTCTGCCCGACCCCCGGCCTCCCCTTCCTCGGGCGGCGGGCGGCCGCCGGCATCGCGCTCTGCAGCGGCGAGAAGACAATGAGAAATAAAATAAAATGCCGTTAATCCCGGCGCGGCGAGGAGGGAGGCTGGGGGAGGGGGCGGGGGGCCCGGGGGAGACCCAAAGGCCACCCCTGGGCTCCAGCCCGGCCCTCACCCCTTCCACTGGCAGTTCCAGTTGTTTATTTGGGAGAAGGGGGAGGGGAGCGATGGAGAAGCGAGTTCCTTGTAGTGAAAGGCTTTGAAGAAGTGGGGAGCGAACTCGGGTCTCCCAGACTCCAGCTGCGGCGGGGCGGACGCGGGAAGGAGGGCGCCGGGGACGGAACGGGAGGAGGAAAAAGCTGTAATCACCTAACCGTGTGGTTCTCATCTGGCTCGGGGGGCAGGGGCCTCAGGATGGAAATCATCAGTCTTCACCACCTGAGAAGGTCGGCTGGGTCCGGAAATTCTGCGGGAAAGGGATTTTCAGGGAGATTTGGAAAAACCGCTACGTGGTGCTGAAAGGGGACCAGCTCTACATTTCCGAAAAAGAGGTAGGTGCCCTTTGCCTCTAACTATTCCTGTTTTCTCATAGTCCCCACTTTGTCTCTCCGCAGGGGTCTTAATCTACTTTTCATCTCCCCCTTACCTCATCACTCATTTTGTTCCAAAAGCTAGTTCAGCGGTCCGGTTGGTCTCTACCCCCATCTTATCTGCAAAGAAAGGTCACCCTTTAATGAGGAGACCGGAGTTAGAATTAGAAGTTGAGTTTGCATCTTATTTAAAATTTTTTCTTTGGAAATACCTTTCTGACAACCATGATAACTCCCTCCCAAGAATGTCCCCAAAGTTTTAAGTGTTCCCTGCTGGCCCCTACCCTATCCTGGCCTCTAGCTGACCGTAGGATTATTTTTTCTTTGCTTTTGCTGCTGAAACACTGTTCAGCTTATTCTCCACTCCTTCCTGCCCTCCCCACCCCAACCCAGCTAGCCTCCCCTTTCCTGTCTCTCACAGGGACATATGCAAGTCATATCAGTAGTACAGCTGCCCTGAATCACAGAAAACACACATACTACACAGGGTCAGTCTCACATGACCTCAGGTAGAGTATTTGTAAGTTGCAGTTATTTCTGTTGAAGCCAGTGTCCCTAACCAACAAGTTCTCTGTTCCCCATCCCCACTCCACTGAAAAAAAGAAGGAACTCATTCTTCATTCATTCCTTCCCAGCTGCCCCCCACCAGTTATATCAGAAGGGAGAATGAAGTTATGAACCCCTGTGTGTCTCTATGTCTTTGGGGCTATAGTTAAAATGAAAACCACAGTCCACGTTGGGTCAGAACCTGAGCCCACATATTGAATCCAGATTATTCTCTCTGTTATCTCTAATTCTTGGGATAAATGACACATAGTAATATTGAGAAACTGAAATTGCCCTTCCGTGGGTTAGAAGTCATTCCAGTCCCTACCCCTGCGACTGTGTCAGCATCGCCTAGGAGACTGTCCTGAGTTCCCCTGGTAGGATGACCCTCCACCCGCCCCCATTCTGTATTCCCTCACCCAGGGCTAACTGGGAAGTCCTCCCTGAGTTCTAACCTCTTCTGCTTTCTGCATAGACTATATTTAGGTAAATAAATCCTTTTATGGTATTGAAATAGACACATGCGCAGTCCTAGAGAAAGTATTCATCTGAACAGGACATCTACTGAGGCAGCTAAGAAAGAACTAAGCTGTGCCAGGGCCAAAGAGATCCCTCATAAGGGTATTTAAACCTTGCTGTTTAAACTAAGCTGAGAACTTGGTGATGGAGCAAAGTGAGAAGACACTTTGACAGGAGAATTTATTTTTAAGGGTCACCTCTACCCAACCCCAAATCCTACCCAAGGTTTTTCCACAATTTGTGGGCTTTCCAGGGGTTTTTTTTTGGCTTTTTTTTTTTTTTCCTTAGGCAAGTGTCAAAGTGTATCTCCTGTCTTCCCTGAACTCCATAATGGCAGGAAATTCTAGTGAGCAATCAGGGAGAACTTCCCACACGTCAGTGGGAAAAGCATGTGATCAGGGAAAGGGTAGAAGGAACAAGACATCTTTTTCTTCTTTGTATTTGTTTAAAGAACAGAGTCAGGGGGCAAAAGAGCGTAGTTGACCCTTGTTTGTGGAGGAAGGGGTACTGAGACAGGGGAAAGGATGGAATGACCTCAGCTTAGGATGTCTGGTGTCCTGTGAGTCAGGAGCATCTGGCTGATCATGGGGCCAACTGACCACTGCTAAGAAAGGCATAGGAAAAGAGGGAACAAGCCTATTGGTAGTACTCTTCTTTGGGGCCAGTTTCCATGCTACAAAGGCCTAGGTTAAAGGTGAAACTGATCAAGGACCATAGGCTTTATTCTGTCCACTTCCCAAAAGCTCCAGAGCCAACGGAGCCAAGATTTTTTTTAATATGGTATGATGTTTGTAATTTACATGGGCTTTTTAAAAAATATTTGTTTATTTATTTTGGCTGCAATGGATCTTAGTTGCGGTGCACAGGATCTTCGTTGCATCCTGTGGGATCTTTAGTTGTGGCATGCGGACTCTTAGTTGCAGCATGCACGTGGGATGCAACTAAGGGATCTAGTTCCCTGACCAGGGATTGAACCCGCCGCCCGCATTGGGAAGCTCGGAGTCTTACCCTCTGGACCACCAGGGAAGTCCCAGTAATTTACATGTTAGTGCAGGAAACCCCTAACCCTCTCCCCTAGAATTTGCGTCTTTTTTTGCAACTGTCCCCACCAAAGAAATCCTTCTGTATTTGTTGTTAATAATCGTTTTCTTCATTCTTAGTCAAAGGGCACGTTATGATCATGGAGCTGATGTATAGGAACAGAAACTAGACCTTAGGGAGACCTCATGGTAGAGGAAATAGAGTTCAGGGCATCTTTTTTTGGCAAGCATGGGAAAAATTCCTTTCTGTGGGCTAAGGAGAAAGAATCAGGGGAACGGGTTGACTTTTGTGAGTGGTAATTATAAATGAGACTGTGGGAATTAGATGGGCAAAAACAGTACAGTGGAGAACTAGGGTCTTGGAGTTGTCCATCTTCCCAGGGCACTGGAATATGCTTGTTTCACTGCTTGCCTTACCCCATCTCCTACCCCTGCCTTATGAGGGGCTAACCTCTGTCAATGTCTTCTGCTCCCCAGAGCTCCTTATCAGTCGTGTCCAAGCCAGAATATCTCCCTTTCCCTTCCCTTCCCCTCCGTTCCCCTCCCCTTCCGTTCCCCTCTCCTCCCCTCCCCTAAGGAAAACAGAACAAGCAACTCTCTTCCCCTGGCTACATACACACACCCAGCACTTTCCTCTCCAAGATTTCTGGCCTCTGCTGATAGTCTCAGCTCTGAGGAAGGAGGGGAAGAGGAGTGATGCATCACCCTGCATCCCTGCTTCCATGTTTCTGGGAATTGTTCTGGGATACCCTCTGCCAGCATCTTGTCCACTTTCACCTACAAGCCTTCAAGGCTTCTGGTCACTTCCTAGTCCAAAACCCGGGAGCCCAGGATAGAGGAGAGCCCAGGAGAAGCCAGGCCACGTGGAAAGAAAGAAAGGTGGGTGTATGAGCAACCATTCACCTGAATGAGTCTGTGTCAGCCCCCTGGGTCCAGCGCCAAGTCAGAAGGATAGGCAGATACAAGAGCAGAGATCGGGTGGGGGATGGAAGAGAGAACCAGGCGGATAGATGAAGTCACCTCTGGGCACACAATTCCTATTTCAGAGCTTGAGACGTGGGGATTCTTTTGTGAAATACTTCCAGTCAGGGAGGGTAGATGTCTTCCAAGGAACATATGAGGCTACTTTTGACTGTTTAGTTTTAAACAGGACAAGTGCTGGTGGTTTTCATCTCTCATCCCAGGAAAACCTGAACAGCTCATTCCACAGGGTCTTCCGATTCCAGGTGCAAGTAGCAGAGGGAGAAAGGGTTTTCTAATCACAGGCTGCTCCATCCAGGCCAGTGATGAAGGCTTCTTTTCTCTTGTAAGTCAAATCACAGCTTCAGAGGATCAGGGCTATGGGAATACCTTAGGGAAGAGGAGAAAAAAACCTGAGAAGTTTAAAATGGATCTTGGCAGAAATGTTAGTAGAATTTGCTTTGTGGCACTCATAAAAGGCTGGTTGGGGTTGGAGGATGTAGACGGAACTGTGGTCTCTGATTAGACATTCAACAAGAGAGTTAAGAGCCAAATGATGGATAGACATGCTGAGAGTGGAACCGGGTGCAAGATAGATTCTACAAGCAGGAAGGGCTCAGTTTAGACACAAGGAAGAACTTCCTGGCAGTAAGGGCTCAAACTGGAATCATGGAAACAGGTAGCAGGACACTTTTTTCCAAGTAGTCCTCCAGGGAGAGCATAAATGCATCTTTGCCTAGAGAGCAGTGGATGATTTAAGTGGCTTCTCAAGCCCTCAGGAGCTAGGTTGGGTTGTCACGGTACCTTGGAAGGAAGAAGGAGGGGTAGGAACTACAGGTGTATTTTTCACCCTGTCTGAACAAACTCAGCAAACTGAATACAGGGGCTGCTGTTCCTATGGTGCTGAAGCTTCTGAAAAGAAGGAGATAGATCAGTCTCTTCATAATAGTATATATTTAAGGAAGGAGCCAAGGGATAATGGGATGGATAAGAAAGCAACAGCATAAACATAAGACAGGGAAGGGCCGAGGCAGCCCTTCATTCCCTCCAGACATCCCCTGATATTGGCCCTGCCTTTACCTCCTCCCTCTGGACAATCAAGGGCCATCCGGGTCTTGCTTACTTCAGGATGATAGGATTAAACTGTTAGCCTCTGTCCTTTGAAGGACAGAGTGGGAGTCACAGTGAAGAGAGACCTACTGGGGCTCTGGAAACGGTAGCTTGGCTGAGGGGAGTGGGGACAAGGGGTTTAAATGGAAACCCACCTGAGGAATCAGGATTTGGGAGCTGCCCCCTACTGTCAGGCCTCTGTGGGCCTTGGGTAGGACAGCCTTTTCCTAACCTGTCATCCCTCCCCTCTCAGGCTTCTTCTGGTTCCCAAGACTGGTCAATAACTAACAATTTGGGAGAAGGGACTAAGTAATTTTATCCTCAGCACCTCACCTCCAACCCTCCCCTAGGTAAAAGATGAGAAAAATGTTCAAGAGGTGTTTGACCTGAGTGACTATGAGAAGTGTGAAGAGCTCCGGAAATCCAAGAGCAGGAGCAAGAAGAACCATAGCAAGTTCACTATTGCCCACTCCAAACAGCCTGGGAACACGGTATGCTCCTCCTGCCTCCTTGGCCACTGGGACATTGATCAGGTTAGGGGTGTGGGGAGCAGAGGAGAACACCTTCCCCTTCAGGATCTCTCTCTCAGCTCTCTTGGCTCAGAGGCCCTGAATTATTGCTCTCCTGCCAGCTTTTATTATTTAACCTGAGAATATCATGGCCATTTCCTTCCTTCCAGGCAAGCCAGCCTTTAAACTGTCCAGCCACAAAGGTCATATCTCTCTCCCTCTCTCTGTCTCTCACTATCTCTGTCAAACACACACACACACACACACACACACACACACACAAACACACCCCTCTTGGGAGACAGCCACTTTTCCCTGTACCATGATAGGTGGTTGAAATTCTGTAACTAATTTCTCTTGTCTGAGGAGACCCAGGGAAGCCATTCCTGTCACATTCTATTTCTTCAAACATTTAAAGATCTTTATTTTAGTACCTGTCCTTTACCAAACCTCCTCTAATTATCTCCAGTGCCATATTAATATCTGGTACCCTTCTAAGCTCCTAAGCTCCTCATTGGTCATTTCTAAAACAGCCTCCAAGCAATGGCATTTTGCAGGAATAGAGGCTGATTTCCTTAAGTTATGGATGACTCCAGAAGTAGAATCTCTCTCCTTCCAAGAGCTGGGTCTAAGAGAATGAGATTATAATTTCTTATTTCTTCACTGTCAAGGTGAAGCCAACTATAAAACCCTGACTGAAACAAGAATCTTCTCCTCACAGGCACCCAACTTGATCTTCCTGGCAGTGAGTCCAGAAGAGAAGGAATCATGGATCAACGCCCTCAACTCCGCCATCACCCGAGCCAAGAACCGCATCTTGGATGAGGTCAGGAGGTTTATCGTGGGGAAGGGGACGCTGAGGCAGAGGGGGCAGAATGACTCCCTGAAGAGGGAAGAGGATGGTGTGGGCCCCAGTTACTAGCTCCCCACCAGCTCTGCTTCTTTATTTCCCTTTTGAAACCCTATTCTCCTTCTAACTTCTAAGTCTTTTCTGCCAACTCCTCTTTCCCCGCTTTCTGATGCATGGGCCAACCCTGGGCCAGCTTAAGGAGCCCCTTCATGCCTAATACATCCCTTGCCCTTGGATTGGCTCAGAAACGGTTCATGAGGTGGGATTATTTCCCAATCCAGACATGTTCAGGCCTCAGGGGAAGCTGGGTTGGGACAGAGTCTCCAAATAGCACCCATGACTCACAGCGCATCTCTTCAGGTCACCGTTGAGGAGGACAGCTATCTCGCACACCCAACTCGAGACAGGGCAAAAATCCAGCACTCCCGCCGCCCCCCAACTCGGGGACACCTAATGGCTGTGGTATGTAAGAATATAAGAAAGTAAAAATTGCTGAAGGGCCAACTCCATGTCAGTTCATCTCAGACAGGACTGTATCTCAGACAGCCCACCAGAGGCATTTGTGTACCAAGGTCAAAGGCTAGGGAAGTCCCTCCACCCTGTTCCCTTTCTTAATTCCTCCAAACCAAAAATATTTAGTCAGCACCTACTCTGAATTTGAAAGTCCTGCACTCAATAAACGTATCATCCTTTGGGGAAAATGAGATATACCCACAAGGGAAGTGAAAAGTAGAAGAGATGAATACAGTACAAGGCAACATAAGCTACTGTCTGGTGGCTAGCTATCCTGACGGATAACAGCATTATGTATCACAGGCACTTAGAGGAGCAAGGATTTTGTTTCATTTGTCAGAGCACTAAGTGTCTAGGGAAAGAGGCACTCAAGTATAGTAGGAAGAACATGGGGGCCTCCCTGGTGGCACAGTGGTTAAGAATCCACCAGCCAATGCAGAAGACACGGGTCCGAGCCCTGGTCCGGGAAGACCCCACATGTCGCAGAGCAGCTAAGCCCATACGCCACAACTACTGAACCTGCGCTCTGGAGCCCGTGAGCCACAACTACTGAGCCACATGCCACAACTACTGAAGCCCGTGCTCCTAGAGCCCATGCTTCCAACAAGAGAAGCCACCACAGTAGAAACCTGTGCACCACAACAAAGAGTAGGCCCTGCTCGCCACAACTAGAGAAAGCCCACACAGAGCAACAAAGACCCAACACAGCCAAAAATAAAATAAATAGAATAAAATAAATTAATTTTTTTAAAAAAAGAAAGAAAGAACATGGGCTTTGGAATCAGACAGAACTGGGTTGGAACCTAGCTTTGCAGTGTACTCTGAAGCTGCCCGCCTCCAACTGTAAAGTGGGGCAGTAATTATGCCCACTTGAATGGTTGCTGTGAGGAATGATTGAAACAACATATGTATCAATACATATAAGGTACTGAATACCCTTATCACTTTCTTTTAAAATTACAGTATTCTGGAAATAGAACAAGTTTTATTTTAAGGCAAGAGGTTCTGAAGTCCAAATAGCAGAGGGGAGGGGGTTGAGGTGTGTGGCTCAGAGGATACAGATGGAAAAGGACAGTTTCCCTGCCATGTGAGGCATCCTGTATGTGTCAAACCCAACTGATGCTTAGGGTCCACAATACAGAGGAAAAAGACACTCTTCAGGAAGCTCGTAGTAAAGTGGAAAATATGGGAAACAAGCAGGAGAAATTATTTTTTTTAATAAATTGGTAATTTTTTAAAATATTTATTTATTTGCTAACTTACTTTGGCTGTGCCGGGTCTTAGTTGCGGCACACAGGGTCTTTAGTTGCGGCATGCTGACTCTTAGTTGCGGCATGCTGACTCTTAGTTGCAGCATGCATGCAGGATCTAGTTCCCTGACCAGAGATCGAACCCAGACCCCCTGCATTGGGAGCGTGGAGTCTTACCCACTGGGCCACCAGGGAAGTCCCCCAGGAGAAATTACTTTAAATCACAGAAAAATAAAGAAATAAGTTTAAGTCACTATCAAAGGAATAAGAAATAGCAAACAAAGTCAGAGGGCTGTGTCAGGAGTGGGGGCTTCTCATTCAGGGAAGGCACGTTGAGGAGGGAAATGACCACAGCTTCTCTTTCAGGCAGTCAGTCCTGAAATGCTCACTGACGACAATCTACCCCCTTCATTCCCTCCTTCTCCCTCTCCAGGCTTCAACCTCTACCTCGGATGGCATGCTGACCCTGGACCTGATCCAGGAGGAAGACCCTTCCCCTGAGGAACCAACCTCCTGTGCTGAGAGCTTTCGGGTCGACCTGGACAAGTCTGTGGCCCAGCTGGCAGGCAGCCGGCGGAGAGCAGACTCAGACCGCATCCAGCCCTCCTCGGACCGGGCAAGCGGCCTTCCCCGACTTTGGGAAAAGCCAGACAGAGGGGCCACGTACACCCCCCAGGCACCCAAGAAGTTGAGCCCCGCAGAAAAAGGCCGCTGTGCCTCCCTGGAGGAGATCCTGTCTCAGCGGGACACTGCTGCAGCCCGCATCCTCCAACTGCAGGCCCAGGATCCCCAGACCCCCATCCCACCCCACCCGGGGCAGCTGTCCCGGATCCAGGACCTGGTAGCAAGGAAACTGGAGAAGACTCAGGAGCTGCTGGCAGAGGTTCAGGGACTGGGAGACGGGAAGCGAAAGGCCAAGGACCCCCCTCGGTCTCCTCCCGATTCTGAGTCAGAACAGCTGCTGCTGGAGACAGAGAGGCTGCTGGGAGAGGCGTCATCGAATTGGAGCCAGGCGAAGAGGGTGCTGCAAGAAGTCAGGGAGCTGAGGGACCTGTACAGACAGATGGACCTGCAGACCCCCGACTCCCACCTCAGACAGCCCAGCCAGTATAGCCAGTACCGGAAGAGCCTGATGTAGAGGAAGGTGACAGAGTCTGGAACGTGTGGGGGTGGACAGACTTTATCTCCAAGTGTTGCAGGATACAGCTTTTTTATTTACCTCAGTCAAAAAAGAAAACAAAAACACGATCAAATTCGTTGCTCTTGCTGCTGCCCAACCCTCCTACAGCCCTTATTTACCAAACTCCTTTCCCTCCATCTATCTCTCTGAGACCTAAATTGCCTCAGATCTGGGGAGGAGGTGACCCCTACAGCAGTATTGAGAAGCTTTCACCTGGATGAAGAGAGAGAGGGTAACGAAGGCACAGTCTGACCATGTTACACGCACCACCCCTCTGAGGTGTGGTGAGGAAATACACTGCTGCTCCTGAGGATGTATCTGGGCTCCTAAGTTTAGGGGGGGAGGTGTGGGGCGTCTCTTGTGTCCCATTCCAAGTTTTCAATCTGAGGGTGAAATTTCAGCCACTCAGCCCTAGCTCGAGAGATGTGGGAGCCGGTGCCACCTGTCCACGCACACAGAAGTGAAATTTATCCCAGCCCCGAGGAGGGTTTGTGCAATTAAAACACCCCCAGCCCCACTGCCAGGCACTGGCTTCTCATGCCTAGCAGCCTCTGATTGAGATCAAGCTGCCAGGCTTTCTTGTATGAGGTGTTTCTTCCCTTCATCTCTCACACCCTTCCCAACACTGATTCAGAGATACAGCCCTGGACGGATGGGATGGATTTGGTCATTTGGCTAGGGGTGCCTAGCACAGGGGAACCAGGGACAGTCAACCCCACAGAAGAACCAAACTAAAAAGGAAACTGATTTGTGATGCAAGCTGGGTAGGATGAAGGGGAAAACCAAATATATGCCCAGGTTCCTCTTTAGGCCAAGCTAGGGTTTCCTGTAGCCTCTCCCTCCTTCCTCAAACCTTGCTTCCAACACTAATCAAGCCCCAGCTTTAGAAAAACATCTTTATGCTCACACCACCACCCTCCTGACCACCTCTGGAGCCGCCAGACCCCCCTACATCCTTGTCTGTGGTAGATACCACACAACTCATTTTGATTGCTTCTTCCCGCTGAAGTTTCTGAGATTAGGTTTAATAACAGTGATAGTATCCAGAGAAGAAGGTGACAGCCCCATGAATCAAGTAATGAAGGGTTAAAAAAAAACACTTTGAAGTACAGTTGACCTTTGAAAAGTGCGAGAGTTAATCCACCTGTAAATTAAGTCAGCCCTCCATATCCATGGTTCCTCTGCATCTGAGGGCTCATCCAACCGCAGACTGTGTAGTACTGTAGTGTTTATTGAAAAATATCCGCATGTAAGTGGATCTGCGCAGTTCAAACTTATGTTGTTCAAGGGTCAATTGTAGACCCCTCGCTTGCTTCTTGATCCTCTTCCCTAGATCCCCTCTCACCTCCAAGAGCCAAAACCTAGAGTTCACCTAAGGGTGAGAGGGGAGAAGAGGAGAAAATGGGGACAAACTGTGTGTACATCCTGGCCACGAAGCTGCCCTCGTGTGACATTCAGGAAGGTGGGGTAGGAGGGAAACAAGGAAAATCCTTGGGCAAAACACAGACCCTCAACTGCCACTCTTCTGCTCTGACATTACTCCATAAACCCTGTAAGCAAGATGGGGGAATCTGTCCAAGTTGAACATCTGTAGGGAAGAGAGATTCTCGTGCTCTTTCGGTCCCCACCACTCACAGTCGAAGATTTTCCCTAGATTTATCCTGTAGTGAACTAAATCACACGTATCCTTGAGGGAGGAGAGTACACCAGAGTGCCACCTACATGTCATTCCCAGAGTCTCCTGGGGTAGGAGGGGAGGGAGCCTGGGTCTCCAGACTTCCTGTCCTCCAAACAAGTTTCGCTCACCTAAACTCTAAGCATGGTCAGCAGAGCTACCCGTTGTCACAAATACTGAAAGTCTAGGTTAAAATGATATTTACTTTCTATATGTAAGTCTGCATTTTTGTATTAATTTATTTTACCAGCATTTTCTCTTTTCTCTCTCTTCCTTGTCGCTCCCACATAATGAAGAAAAAGACAAAAGCAAGAATGACATGTATATCCCAACATGTCAATTATCTGTGGCTCCCAGGGGAGCTAGAGGATGGAGGGAGACACCGGAGAGGAGAAAGGTGAGGGGAAACAGGAAAGAAAGATCAGGGACCCCGGGAGACTAAGAGTTGGGCACTGGGCTCCTGCCGTCTTAAGGCACCAAAACCAGGCCACAATGTGGTAAAATGAGGCCAGCTTTGGAACCAGACAGATCTGGGTTCAAATTCTGACTTTTTAGTTATGAGACCCTAGGCAAGGCACAAGCTTTCCAAGTGTCAGTTTTCTCATCTGCAAAGTGGAAGTGTAAAGACAATGTATGGAAAATGCCTGCCAGCTGGTGAGTAGCTGCTGTGGCAGCTGCTGCTATTTTTAGTTTGACTCAGTGGGCTATTAACAGTAGCTCAGGTGGTAGGAGTACAGTTTGAATGAGGCTTAGGGGATGGGGTTACTGTCACTGTGTTCTGGTACACGAGCTGATCCAGTCCACAGACTGCCCATAAGCCCTTCTTCAAGGGGAGAGAATACCAGGTACTGGGCTAAAGGCCAGAGATAGAAAGAAGGGGGAAAGCTTCATCTCCCGTCTTCAAGAATTTCAAAGCTTAGCACAAAGCCAGGCTCCCTGCTAGAAAAACAGCTTAGAGCGTAAGCTGGTGGTGGGCTGCTAGTGTGACCTCCGTTAAGGAGGCATGAGCACACGCACTGTGGCTGGAGGATAATGATGCTGGAACTCTAGCTTTTCCCTCCTCCCAGACCCCTCTTCCCGCACTGCATCACTCCAATTTCTTTACCTGAAATACTTGCCTTACTTCCTCCCAGTCACGTGTTCTGGGGCAAATGGGTGGATTGAGTACGATAGACGTTTTTTCAGGATGTGTATTTTTCTTCCTCCTTTCCTCTCTTCCAACATCTTTGCTATATTCTTTTCTTACACAAATGCACTGGAAAAGGGAGAATCTTTTGGGAGGGCCCAGGCAAGGGAGATGAGGAAATCCAGTACACAGAGTTGAAATGGGGTGAGCCGTAGAGACAGGTAAAGAACTAAATGCCATTTCCTATTTCAATTACATTTTCCTCAACTTTTCCTGTTCTTCCCCCATTAACTTGTAGAGGTTTGGGGAACAGAGTACGGTACAGTCCTGATTGGCCTCCATTAGGAAGAATATCTGAGGTGTTGACATGGAAAGCTGATGAATTAATTTGCATTCTATTTCCACAGCATAGCTGTAGGTTGTTTAGGGTGAAAAGGAAAAAAAAAAAGTTTTTCTAACTCCCGCTCCAGCCTTCACAAACCATGCCGTGGCGACCTTAGGGAAATAGCTTTGCCTCCTTCCCTGCCCTCTCCCAGACCCTCTGCCAACAGTATGCTCTACCTCATAACACACAAAAAGCAGTCCCGAAGAATCTCTGCCCTTTCTAAACCTTACAGGCAAGGGGACCCAGCCCCATTCTGCACCCCTCAAAGCTCGGCTACAGCCCCTCCCCTTGACACTCCCTCCCCTTGCTTGGTTCGTTCTTTTTTCTGCTTTCTTCCTACCTCCGAGTCTCCCAACAACAGCAGCCAATCCCTAGGCTGCTCTAGAGCCACACCATATATGGAGAGGTTGAAAAGAAACCCGAGTAAATGTGGGAGCGAACATACCACACACACACACACACACACACACACACACACTCTCTAACACACACCCCGTAACACACACACGCTAACAGTTTTTGAGCGCCTCTCTGCACGTGACCCTGTGTCTATTTGTCTGTGTGTTTGACACAAGTCCCACCATTCCCTGCCCCTGGCTCACCCCACCCAAGAACGAGGAACCTGTTTGCTATTCCCGGCCTTTATTCATGCCCCCTGAGACCATCAATCCAACCAGTTGCCTCTGACCTAGATTCTCTGCACTAATTACAATCCTAACGAGATCTAACAAACACACAACTTAGCACAGCTGAGACCCTCGAGGTCAATTAGTACAGCCCAGCTCAGCTCAGGAAATGAGAGATGGAGCCAGAAACTCTTGTACTTGCCTCACCCCGGCTTCAGCCCCAACCCCAGCCTGGGCTTGAAAGCAGGCTTGAGGAGAATGCAAAAATTAGCAAAACCAGCTTAAAAATAAGATCTTGGAGAGTTAACGAGTATGGAGAGAACTGTGTTAAGGTTGGGGAGAATTGGAGAATACAGATTCCCTGCTCTTCCTAAGTTATCAGGAGGGAGAGGCTGATGCAGCTACAGAAAGGAGGGACATAGGCAGTTTTCATTTTCGTAAAGACAACACGGAGAAGAGTAACTTAGAGAAAAGCAGGTAACATAGAACTCTTGACCTGCATCACAGCCTCCGACTTATTCCCTCCTCCTCTTTGCTTTCTCCTTTGGACAAGTTGGATTTATCCCCCCTGTCTTTCCTGCTGGTTTGAAATAGCTCTGAAATCACCTCTTTCTTTCAAAAATACTAGACTCAATCTCATTCTTGCTTTTCCTCTTCCAAATAGTAAAACCATGACAGCAAACAGCCCCTTCCTCCTAAGAAACACAGAAAAATCTAAAATAAGGGTAATTAGTTTTGGGTTAACAAAGTGTTGTCGGACATTTAGGGATGATGCCTAAACTATCTTCTAGATGAAGAATGAGAGGAAATGGCCAGAAGTGGTAACAATGGGAATGCAGTTGCTTTTGCAAATTTGTCCTACCTGGCATCAAATGCAGCGCAACAAAAAGAAGATTGAGCAGGGCAAAGTGGCTCGTTCCCCGTTTTACTGGGTTCCTTTCTTTAGATGGCAAAACAAGGCAGTGGAATGGTTGCCTGTCCTATGTCCTCTACGTGCAGACCAGTTGTCCTAACCTCCTCCCTAACGCCTGTGGCTCTATCAAGGTGGGGGTTGGAAGGAGAGGGCTAGTGGAATCCTCTACACCTGAGCGGGGAAGTGGCTCGGAGCCACCGCAAGAGCAGCATGTTCTTCCCCCAGCCCTGACCCAGCCTCGTTCAGAGCGCTGCACCCTGCTAGCACCCTGACTCCTCCGCAGTCCACTGCCGCAGCGACCAGGAAGCTGCAGGGCAGGATGATTCACAGAGCATCATGTCTGTATGTTGATGATTCCCAATTTCCTTCCCTGGCCTAACCCCCGGCTCTCGGATCAAGGCACTTACAGCTACGTACCTATTTGGCCTCTTTACTTGGGTGTCTAACAGGCGTTTTTTTTTTTCTTTCTTGTGATGAGAACTCTTAGGGTCTATTAACTTCTTTTAATACAATTTTAAAGGTTACACTCCATTCACAGTTATAACAAAATATTGGCTATATTTCCCATGTTGTACAATACCTCCTTGAGCCTATCTTACTTACACCCAATAGTTGGTACCTCCCACTCCCCCACTCCTATATCCCCCCGTCCACTGGTAACCACTACTTTGTTCTTTATATCTGTGAGTCTGCTGCTTTTTTGGTTATATTCCCTAGTTTGTTATATTTTTTTAGATTCCACATATAAGTGATATCATACAGTATTTGTCTTTCTCTGTTTGACTTATTTCACTTAGCATAATGCCCTCCAAGTCCATCCATGTTGCTGCAAATGGCAAAATTTTATTCTTTTTATGGCTGAATAGTATTCCATTTTAACAGGCACCTTAAATTTAAGTGTGGTAGATCCTTAAATAATGGCCCTCAAGGAATCAACCTCCATCCATGCTCTTGCATTGTGAGTTTAGTGCTCCTCCCACTCAAGAGGCATTGATATTTCTCCAAGTGCTGTCTGAATCTGGGTTTGCCTTGTGACTTGCTTTGACCAGTAGAACGTGCAATTGTGTAAGTTCCGGAGTTTAGGCCCTAAGAGGTCTCACACTGTCCTCTCTGGCCCTCTTAAAATTTAGCTGCAAGTAAGAAACCTGGCCAAGCATCTTTGGGATGTGAGACCACGTGGAGAAAGAGGCATTGAAACCACGCAAAACCATCCCAAACATCCGAGCCTCTGGGCAAACACAAGCTAAATGCAGCACAACATGCAAGACCAAAGACCAACCATCCAGTCAGCCCAAAGAATTGTGAGAAATTAATAAATCATTGTTGTCTTAAGCCACTAAGTTTGAGGGTGGTTTGTTATTCAGCAGTAGAAACTGAAACACTGAAGTGGGAAACTGCCATACTTAAAACCCAAAACACAGGACACTGGCATTGGGACCAGGCAGCAAACAGAGGCTAGAAGGGCAGCCAAGAGACTATTAGTAGAGGCTGGATGATCGGGGAGGAAATTACCATCGGACGCTGGAAAAAGGGTTACCTTGTGTTAAATAGTGGTGGAATAATTTATGAAACTGTCACCTATGGTACTTTGGAAGATAGAAAATGTACCTAATTAGCTAAGGAGATTTCCAGGCACAATGTTGAAAGTACCAGTAAGCCTTTCTTAGCTGTAAATGATAAGGTATTGCAAGAGAAAGGAACCAAAGAAGGAACCATTCAGTTTGCAAGCAAAATTTATTGGAAAAATAATAGAGAGACAGGAACAGTCTCCAGCCAGAAAAATTTTCACCAGTGGTAATTCAGGAGAATGATCTGATGGAGGAGACCCTCCTGGCCAGTGAAATGATTCAGGTATTTGAAAAGTACAGGGAAATGACTCATACAAGGACATGAAAATTGGCTGATGGTTACTAAACTGCTTTGGCATCTTATGGGGAAACAAGGAAAAGCAATTACAAACCAATTGAAATTAAGTGTGAAAGCCTGAGGCTTCTTTGGTAGCTTACAAAGAGGTTCTTCTCTCCTGCTGTTAAGAGAGCAGTAAAGTGGGCTTCCCTAGTGGCGCAGTGGTTGAGAGTCCGCCTGCCGATGCAGGGGACGTGGGTTCATGCCCCGGTCCGGGAAGATCCCACGTGCCGCGGAGCGGCTGGGCCCGTGAGCCATGGCCGCTGAGCCTGAGCGTCCGGAGCCTGTGCTCCGCAATGGGAGAGGCCACAACAGTAAGACGACTGCGTTACCTCAAGAGAGCAGTAAAGAATGAAGACCCAACTCAGAAACTAGTAGAGATGCAGAACTTCAAAGACCAACTCTCACCTGAGAAAGGAAACTAGAACTTTCGGACACGGTAGATCTGTTGTGCCAGGGCCCTAGTTGAGAAAACCTGTACTGGAACCCTAACACATGGAGTGTGGGCATCTGGTATCCTCGGATGGTAGATGTCCCTGAAGATTTTGGTTTCCCATACAAAAGTGATCCACCCCTCCCCATTAAGAGCTAGCACCACCTGTCCCCAGTAAAGACCCCTCCCTAGAAGATGGCAGAGGTCAGGATCGGACCCCATCTCCTTTTCTGGCTGCCAGGATGATAACTGGTGCTAAGTCACAGCACAATTCAGCTGAGAACATGCTGGACCTCAGAAGGAAGAAAAGGAACTAACACCCAGCATGTAACAGCAGGAGCAGGAGAGGATGCCATGGATTAGATTTTGAGTGTGCCTGATCAAGGGTACCAGAGTATAAAACTGGATAAGAAAGAGTTTATTAATTTAGGGGCACTCTCTTGGGATATAGGGTTTACATTCCAGCAAGAACACCAGAGGTGGTTCCAATGTGTTCTTAGAGTGCTCCTAGAAGCCTGGGAAAAGTGATGTCCCATACTGAGCAAAGTTGGAATGCCGGAATTGCCACATCAGACAGTGGAGGAAAGGATTAAAAAGCTTAGGGAGTGGACATAGTGGAATGGATCTATTATTTGAGGCCTGAAGACCCACCAAAGGATTATATTTCATGGAAGGTCCAGAAGACAAACCATTCACCACAGCCATTAGAGGGGCACCAGCATCACGAAGTTCAGTGGTGGCTCGTCTCTGCAGAGCAGGAGAGGCAATCACAGAGCTTGCATCATTGATAGCAACGGAGATAATCAAACCCCTCCTCCGCATCTCCATCAGTTGAGGCCAAGTGGCAACAGTAGGAGCCAGGGGGTCACAATTACCTTAATGAGCAGCAAGATTGAAGGGCCAACGAAGGGGGCTTAACCCATAGAGATATGAGTTGGTTAACAGAACACGATATCCCTAGGGACAATATAGATGGGCATTGTTTAATATATAAAAAGAATGCAAGACTAGGTGAACAGGGAGCTGAACACTGTTGCCCCAATAAAAAAAAATCATGATCTCTTGATGTGGAGAAATTGGAACCCTTGTGCACTGTTGGTGGGAGTGTAAAATGGTGCAGCCACTATAGAAAACAATATGGTAGTTCCTCAAAGAAATAAAAATAGAATTACCATATGATCCAGCAATCCCACTCCTGGTATATATCCAAAAGAATGAAAGCAGGATTTTAAAGAGATATTTGCACATCCGTGTTCATAGCAGCATTATTAACAGTGGGCCAGAGGTGGAAGTAACTCAAGTGTTCACCAAAGGATGAATGGATAAACAAAATGTGGTATATACATACAATGCAATATTATTCAACCTTTAAAAAGGAAGGAAATCCTGTCATATACTACACCATGGATGAACCTTGAGGACTGCTAAGAAAGCCAGTCACAAAAAGACAAATACTGTATGCTCCCACTTATATGAAGTATCTAAAATAGTCAAAAAAATGGTCATATAAACAGGAAGTAGAATGGTGGTTTCCAGGGGCTGCAGGGAGGGGGAAATGGGTTGTTTTTTAATGCATGCGGTTTCAATATTGCAAAATGAAAAATTTCTGGAGCTGGGTTGTACAACATTGTGAATATGCTTAACACTACTCAACTGTACAGTTAAAAATGGTTAAGATGATAAATTTTATGTGTTTTTTACCATAGCTAAATATATTTTTTAAAAAACACTTTATAAAAACGTCATAATCCCTTGCCCAGTTCAAAGACCTGAAACTGCTTTCAGACCTGAAATCTATTGAATGAAAAAGTGTCCAAGTCCCCAGGAGAAAGGAGCCTGCAATGTCACAGCAAGTATACACTGTAATAATTCTACCAGTCCTCTTGCAAAGGGACTCACAGCCATTTTACTTGGGTGACTGTAAACTAGGAGGTTGGGGGGGAATATCCAGCAGGACACAGGCTCTGAAATGATACTGATATTCAGAGACCTAAAATGTCATTGTGGACCCCCATTAGAGTGATGGGACATGGGCCAGGTCAAAATGGAGTCCTGGCTGAAGTCAGCTTAAAGGGGGTCCACTGGGTCCATGGCCCCACCTAGTGGTCGTTGCCCCAGTCCGTGAACGTGTAGCTGGGATTGCTATATTTGGCAGTTGGCGAAGCCACCACATTGAGTTATTGGTTTATGTGATAAGAGCTTTCACAGTGGAGAAGGACAAATGGAAACCTCCAAAACTGTGCACCTCTCCCCACTCCTCTGCTCCCCAGACAAGATGGTAAATAAAAAACAATACCCCATTTTGGAGGGAAGATAAAAATCAGTGCCACTCTTTAGGATCTTAAGGATGCAGGGATGGTGGTCGCTACCATACCTCTGTTTAATTCACCAGTCTGGGCCCTGCAGAAAACAGATGGATCCTGGAGAATGACTGTAGACTGTTGCCAGTTCAACTCAACCCCGATTGCAGCCACAATGCTGGATGTGGTCTCATTGCTAGAGCATATAAATATGACTTCAAGTACATGTTATGTGGCCACTGATTTAGCAAATGCATTCCTCTTTATCCCAATCAGGAAAGAGGATCGGAAATAGCATTCATGTGGACTGAACAACATTCATTTAGTTTTTTCCCCAGGCTGTGGTAACTCTCCAAATCTGTGTCGTGATATATTCAGAAAAGATCTAGACCATCTCGACATCCCACAGAATATCACATCGATCCATTGCATCAATGACATTATGCTGTTTCAGGAGACTGAGCAAAAGGTGGCTAGCACCTTAAAGCCTTGGTAAGACACAAGCACTCAAGAGGGTGGGATATAAACTCTAGGAACATTCAGGGAACTGCCCCTTCAGTAAAGTCATTTGGGGTCCAGTGGTAGGGGTATGATAGGACAGCCATCTAAAGAAAAGGCAAATTGCTGCATCTTGCATCCACAAAGAAGGGAACACAATCCCTGGTGGACCTCTTTGTTCTGGAGACAATATGTTCCGCCCCCTAGGAATACTGCTGTAGCCCATATACTACTGGGAGACATACAAAGTTGCAGTTTTTTTTTTTTTAGAAGAGCTTACACTTTTATTTATCCTAAACCTGATGCCAGTCTAACTCCAGAAAGTAACTATTCACTCATTGATCCAACTAATATTTTCTGAGGACCTCCTATGTGCCAGGCACTGTTCTAGAAGCTTGGAATACATAAGTTACACAAAAGAGACAGCTCCGAGCCTTCCTGGAGTTTGTAGTCTAGCAAGAAGAAGTATTTCCATGGCCACCTCCTTGGCCCCAACCACCATCTCTCACCTGAACCACCAGAGGAACCCCTGCTTGTCTCCCTGCGTCCACTCTCACTCCCTTTCCATCCAGGTTCCACACAATAGCCAGAGTGACATTTTAAAAATACGTTAGGGACTTCCCTTGTGGTCCAGTGGTTAAGACTCCACGCTTCCAAAGCAGGGGGCCCGGGTTCGATCCCTGGTCAGGGAATTAGATCCCACATGCCGCAACTGAAAAAAAAAAAAAAAGATCCTACATGCTGCAGCCAAAGATCCCGCATGCCGCAACTAAGACCTGTCGCAGCCAGATAAATAAATAAATAAATAAATATTTTAAAATACATATACATAATACATACATATATAAGTTATATATATCATGCATGTCACTCCCCAAGGCTGCAGCTTTGAGTGGGGCCTCAGGGATATTAAGCCTCGTCAGCAAAAGGAGGTAGAACTGCTACTACGTGGGACAGGGATATGCGTGGAACTCAGGTATCCACTCGGGCACCTCTTGGCACTCTGTGGCCTAACTGTGACATGAATGACAAGCACAGCACAGCCTGTGAAGAGTGAGGGTATCAGGACTCAGACCTCCTCAAGAATAAGGGTGTGGGTTACACCACCCGGTAAGCCATCAAAACCGGCAGAGGTGACAGTGGACTCATCTCCAGAAGAGAGGGAGAGTGGAATTTAGAGTAGATAACAGAGCAGGGAGACAATAAGTTACCAGCTGTAGCCCCAAGACCAACCACAGCAACAGCCAGTGGCTGTCCCACAGACCTCCCTTTTCGAAGTCCCTTAGGACCCTGGAGAGCTCCCCCTGCTTTCTCCTCTTCCCCACTCAGCAGCTGGAATTCTTAGAGCACTTCATGTTACTTGCCTACTTAAAACCATCCAAGGGACTTCCCTGGTGATCCAGTGGTTAAGACTCTGAGCTGGCAACTCAGGGGGTGTGGGTTCAATCCCTAGTCAGGGAACTAGATCCTGCATGCGGCAACTAAGATCCTGCACGCGGCAATGAAGATTCCCACGTGTTGCAACTAAGACCCGGCACAGCCAAATAAATAAAAAAATTTTACACACACACACACACACACACACACACACACACACACACACACACACACACACACAAAGCCATCCAGCGTCTCGTCACTCTCAAAATAAAAATCCAAACTTCTTCCCCTTCATCATCTGACCCATGCACATCTCCCACTTTATGTTGTCCAGAAGCAGCCACACAGACTTCGTTTCTGTTCTTCAAATACAACCAACCTCTTTCCTACCTCAAGACCTTTGCCCTTCCTAGTCCTTCTGCCTAGAAAAACACTAGTTCCCTTCCTTAAAATCTTTTTTTAAATGTCAGCTCCTCTGAGAGCTCTTCACTGGCCACTCTGTCTCAAGAACCACCCCTTCCAATGGAACTGCTCCTTATCATGTCACTCTATTTGCTTCTTTCACAACAATTAGCACAGTCTCATTATTTGCCTCATTTACTGTGTTATTATCTCTCTCCCTGAGTAGAATATAAGCCCCATGGGGGCAGGGCCTTGACTTGTTCACTGTTATCTCCCTAGCACTCTGCACACAATATAAATGCAAAAATTCTTTGCGTAATGAATGACTGAATAAAATGGTGCCTAACCCATGCACACGTCCGCCAAATTCATCGCAACCATTTAGTTCCATTGTAATAATATGAATATATTTTGATGACCCATTACAGTTTTTAAATAGCATATTCTTGTTTGCTATTAATAGCTTTTACATACATTACTTATTTTGATCTTAAGAATTAACCCTGTGAGGAAAGTAGGGCAGAGATGACACCAAATTAAGGATAAAAAAAAATTTGAAGCTGAGAGAAGTAACCAAGCTAGAAAGTGCCAAAATCTAAATCTAAAATCAGGTTTTGGGAAAACGCAGTGATGTCCAGCACCAACTACCAGGTTTAGGCCAAACTTCACAGGTTATGGGTCCAGTCCTCCACAAGGCTGCCCTCACTTCAGATACCAGTCACAAGAGCAGGAGTCCCACTACTCCGTCAAGTTTGAGCGTTTGCTAGACCTGCTCACAGAACTCAGGAAAGCATTGTACTTACTATTAAAGTATTATTACAAAATGATACAAATCAGAAAGAGCTGAAAGAAGAGACAGATGGGGTGAAATGTGGGCAAGACCCAAACATGAAGCTTCGGGTCATCTCTCATGGAGTCCTGGATAGCATTACCTCCTCCCGGTTACACCGTGTGCCGACATTCAAGAGTGTTGCCAAGCAGAGATGCTTACCCAAGTCTCTGGTGTCCAGAGTTTTTATTGAGGCTCACTCACACACTGCCCACACCTCTGACCTGTAGTCTCCTGTTCCTCTGGAGGTCAGAACTGATATAGCATATTCCAAAGCCACCATCATAAATCACATTGTTAGAATGGTCAGTGGCCAAATGCCCCAGGCAGACAAAGACACTCCTATCAGGTAGGACATTGTAGGGGCCTAGATATTACCTCCCAGTAGCTGAGGGCAAAGGCCAGGCCTCTCTTTGGGTAAAGTTAATTCTTCATTATACAAGGGAGATTTACTCTTCCTTTTTTTTTTTTTTTAAATTCTAAGTCTAGTGCTCTAAACACACTGCTCTGTTTAATCTTGAATCTCTAAGTCTGACCTATCTTTCCTCTTTTAGAGTCCGCTTCAGGTCACATGTTGCCCTGGAGAACTGAGAAGGATGAGCAGACCTACAACCAATTATGGCCCCGAGAAAGCAAGAGGACAGAAGTAAGCAAAGTCTTTATTATCAAACAAGAAATATGCTGTTTATAAAGAAAATTATTACAAATTCTCTCTTTTTTTTTACATGATGTTGCTGAAATAAGATCTAGCAAAAGTAGCTGTTAGTAAGGAAAAGACTAAAAGAATTCTGGGCAGTGGCATCAAAGTAACATAATACTGTAATCCAGTTGACATTCTCTGATGATATACTACTAACCTGCAGCCTGTAATTCCCTACAGATTAACATGCTAAGAAAATGTCAGTTACTTATTGGAATGTAAAATTCAGATGATTTTCACTAATGTCAAGGAGTGGGGGCTCGTTATGGATATGTGTATGCGTGGCTTCTTTCTCCCACTCTTTACAAAAGTCAATAGTGATCATTAACTTTTGAGGAAAAGGTGTCATCACGCTGTCATTAAAAATCGCTTATTGGGCTTCCCTGGTGGCACAGTGGTTGAGAGTCCGCCTGCCGATGCAGGGAACACGGGTTCGTGCCCGGGTCTGGGAAGATCCCACATGCCGCAGAGTGGCTGGGCCCGTGAGCCATGGCCGCTGAGCCTGCACGTCGGAGCCTGTGCTCCGCAATGGGAGAGGCCACAACAGTGAGAGGCCCGCGTACCAAAAAAAAAAAAAAACAACACTTATTAAGTCTCCAAACTGCAAAGTATATTTTGTCTTTGATTGTAACCATTTGTTTATTTTCCGTTCTCCCAACTAGATGGTGAGCAGTTCACAAAGGTACTCAATAAATACTTTTTAAGGGGCTTCCCTGGTGGTGCAGTGGTTAAGAATCCGCCTGTCAATGCAGGAGACACGGATTCGAGCCCTGGTCCGAGAAGACCCCACATGCCGCGGAGCAACTAAGCCCGTGCGCCACAACTACCGAGCCTGCACTCTAGAGCCCGTGAGCCACAACCACTGAGCCTCTGTGCCTAGAGCCCGTGTTCCGCAACAACAGAAGCCACCGCAATGAGAAGCCCACACACCACAATAAAGAGTAGCCCCTGCTCGCCGCAACTAGAGAAAGCCCACATACAGCAATGAAGACCCAATGCATACAAGAATTAAAATAAATAATTTGTTTTTAAAGGCATTGAAATTGCTGGCCAGAAGGCCAGTTTCCCATTCTGGCTCTTCTCCTTATTGATTGTTTGACCTTGGGCAGGTCTCAATTCCTAAATCTATTTCCACATCTGCAAAATGGAATTACTCACATTTGCTCTACTTACTTCATAGGGTTATTGTAAGAATCAAATGTATATGTGGATTTTAAGGTATTTTGCAAACTGTGAAATATATTACTAATAAAACATTTTTTTCCAGTGAGAAATTATTTTTAAAGTGACATGGGGGGACTTCCCTGGCAGTCCAGTGGTTAATATTTCACCTTCCAATGTAGGGGGTGCTGGTTCGATCCCTGGTTGGGGAGCTGAGATCCCATATGCCTTGTGGCCAGAAAACCAAAACATAAAACAGAAGCAGTACTGTAACAAATCCAATAAAGAGTTTAACAATTGTCCACATAAAAAAAAAAATCTTTTTAAATAAATAAAGTGACATGGGGACTTCCCTGGTGGTCCGGTGGTTAAGACTTCACACTCCCAATGCACAGGGCCTGGGTTTGATCTCTGGTGGGGGAACCAGATCCCACATGCTGCAACTAAGAGCCTGCATGCCGCAACTAAGATCCAGCGCAGCCAAATAAATAAACAAATATTTACAGTGATATGTATTTTACTAGGATGTAAAATATGATTGGGGAAACAGACTCAAGAATTCCAAGGCTAAGCAGATTGAAAGCAGGGAAGCTACCTCTCACCTCATCAGTCCTGTAGTAGTCTAGAGGGACCTCTTCCTGCTCTCTATTTATTACCAATGTGTCTTCTGTGAGTTTCAGTTTCTTTATATCAATTTCTCTGAGCCTCAGTTATGCCATTTTTACATGGGAATAAAACATGCCCTATTTACCCCAGATGGTTTGATGGGAGGCTCAAATTAGATCATTGCTGCTAAGGTCTCTTTGCCAGCCATAAAGTGTTATAGAAATGTAAAGAAATCTGGTAATATTTTCCTAAAGGTGATGAACTTTCAGGTACAGCTTCAATAAAGCATAAAAGCCGACGGTATGGGAGGCTTACGCTGGGAGGCACATCCCCGGAAAGAATAGAATATGCTTCACTGTCTTGGGTTGGATTACATATTGCTTTACAAACTCCATTCTGGCAAGATCTTAGAAAAAAGTAAAATGAAACACAGGCCCTTTCACATCCATTGGCTTATTAAATCTTACCAACACTGTGCCAACCAGGAATTATTATACCCATTTTGCTGATGGGAGAACTGAAGTTTGGAGATATTGAGACTTTCCCAAGATCATGCAACCGGTAAATGGTTGCATCTGAAACTAACTCTTCCAACATCAGTGGGAGAGGACAAAGTGTGCTTAAACCAAAAGGAAGAACAAGTGGGCAGTAGCCTTACAAAATGGCCCATTTCTCATTCCTCCCAAGCTATCAGACCTACTCTCTGTCTTTTACAAATACTTCCTGTTTCTCATGATGGCTAGGGGGCCCAGATAAACAACTGTGACAGCAGATAGATTTGGGATGCAATACAGTGACTGACAGCCATGGGTGGACAAGAGGGCATTTCTACTGGAAGGGAACATGGTCAGTGTTCACAGCTGTAACAGCCTACTCCCCTGAAAGATCGTTAATTGGTGAAGAAGTGTCTATGCCAGCTTCAATCCATTCCTGTTAGACATGCCCAGTTCTTAAGTCACATAGACTCAAAGGTCTGCATAAACACTCACTACTCTCCCACCTCCACCCTCATAACTACATTCACCTTGACTTGCCTAAGGCTTAGGCAAGTCAAGAGTAGCTCCTCAGTCACAAAAATGCTAGGGCTCCCTGTTTATATATAAACCTTTTCTCATGACCTAAAATTATTTCTTTATTAATTCATGTCTCTTCTCTTATGTAAAAATCTAATTCAAATACCAAAAATTGGAAATAGTCCCAATGTCCATCAGTTTGGAGACCAATTTAAATAAATTATGATAATACATTCATTCAGTGGACTATTTTTTTTTAATGCATCATTCTTTTTTTATAAATTTATTTTACTTTTTATTTATTTTTGGCTGCGTTGGGTCTTCGTTGCTGCGTGTGGGCTTTCTCTAGTTGCGGCGAGTGGGGGCTACTCTTTGTTGTGGCGCGCGAGCTTCTCTTTGCGGTGGCTTCTCTTGTTGCAGAGCACGGGCTCTAGGCTCACAGGCTTCAGTAGTTGTGGCATGTGGGCTCAGTAGTTGTGGCACACAGGCTCAGTAGTTGTGGCTTGTGGGATCTAGAGCGCAGGCTCAGTAGTTGTGGCGCACGGGCTTGGTTGCTCCACGACATGTGGGATCTTCCCAGACCAGGGCTCAAGCCCATGTCCCCCCGCACTGGCAGGTGGATTCTTAACCACTGCACAACCAGGGAAGTCCCCATTCAATGGACTATTAAACAGTCTTTAAAAAGAATGAAGCAGATGTGGCAAGACTTCCACAATATAATGTTAAGTGAATTAGTAAAGGGAAGAGCAAGGTGTATGTTATGCTCCCATTTTTATAAAAAGAAAAATATTAAATGTTTTAATAAAAATAAATATTTTTAATGAAAATACTAAAAATTTAAGCTTACAGTGGTACAGAAAACTTCTAGAAGAATACACAAGAACTAGTAACAGTGTTTGACTCTGGTTAAGGAGACATACTTTTCATCGTACAGCTTTAGTACAGTTTGAATTTTGCCATGGCATATTTTACTCTTTCAATTAAAAAACAACTTTAAAAATGAACTCAAAATTTTTTCCCTCAAAAGATTTCCTTGTCCATCCTACTTCTCAACTATCTCCTAAATCTGATCACCTCCCTCCCTCCCCGTGCCTCTGCCCCAGACTAACTGCTAGGGATTGACGGTGCTTTTCCCTTGGAGACAAAAATGCAGAGAGGGAAGTTATTTTGTTTGGCGGGGTTTTTTTTTACACAATTATTTTAAAAGAATAGCACCTGGTTATCCACAATATTTAGTTAAATTGAAAGCTATTGGAAGGCACATCACAGTCACACACACTTACAAGCCATATCTTGAATTACAGAATTGCTTGAAGGTCAATTTTTAGCTGTTTGCCTTGAGTGCCAAAATTGCTTTTCATAGTTCTGTCCCTGCAGGTTCAGGCCATCGACCCTTCTCTCTTCAACTAATGCAACATTCTTCTAATTAGTCTCACTGATTCTACTGTTTCTCATTCTCCCTCTCCTATAATCCAACCCAATACAGCAATCAGAGTGATCTAAAATTTAAATCTCATAGTTATATCCCCATTGCCCTTGAGTTAAAGCCTACTTTCTTTAACATGGTTTACAAGGCCCTCCAGATCTGGATTCTTCAGCCTCAATCTCCCTCTCCCCACTCTCTTTGCTAGATGCCTCAGGGCCCCACCTCCTGCTCTATACTCCAGCCATATTATATGTGCACTAAACTTTCTGTTCCCTGAACCAGCAGTGCTCTCTCTGGCCTTAAACTCTTGTATCTGCTGCTTGCACTTTGGGGAGCACCCCCCACACACACAACTTGACTGCAGAGCAGGGACCAAAATACATGTGCTGTCACAGGCTTTCCTCTCTGAGGCATACACTTCTCCTGTTGGAACAAGTATCCTTTCGATTAAAAGTAATAAATCTTCTCTTGTTTAAGTAGCAGATGGTTAAGATTGTTACTTTTGCTTTTAGCAATGCTCTTAAATGGGAAAGGAAACCTATAGGCATAGGCATAGAGTGAGAAGAGATCAAATATTAAGGCCAAGAACTAATTCCTAGCAGCCAGGCAAAAGTTCCAGGGGGGGTCACTCAAGTTCTTTACGTCAAGACCTCCACAAGACCTCCACAAGGGCCCGTCTCGTCATAGACTCAAAGTTCTAGCAATGAACTCAAAGTTCATCCTCCAATGTGTGATGGCCAAGTTTACTCAGAAATCTCTGAATCACTTGGACTCTACTTCCCCTCCCACCTCCAACCTCCCAGCCCTCACCCAGCTTTCATTTTGATGTTTAATAAGGGTACTTCCTGTGTGCACGTGCTCCAACAGAGAGAACATTTAAAGGCTCCTACTTGAACTGAAGGATGTAAATATCCCCCAACAACACAGAACAGAGACCAGATTTTTCTAGTTCTTTTGTAATGTCCACATCATACCCATTCTTCAAAATCTGTCACACTTCCAGATAACACCAGGTAACAATGAACTCTCCCCATGTGCAGTGGCAATTGATTATTCAATTTACACTTCAGCATATCTTGTCTTGAATTGTTCTCTGACGACAATAGGCACTTTCGACAATAGTTGAATGGAAAAATACCAAACTGGGAGTAAAATGATGGAGCTTCCATTCAAAAATCTGCCGCTAACTCCATGTAATCTTGAGCAAGTCAACTTTCTGGGCCTCAATGCTCCCTGCAGAATAAGGCTGAACCGCTTATCTCTAAGGATCTTCCACAGTCTATGGGTCAATGACTCTGAGCTCCTCAAAGTTCAGGAGCACAGGCCACATCCTTTCTCAAGGCTAGACACATAATAGGCGCTCTATTAATACTTGAATGAAAACCATTGATGAAAAGGTTGCCTGGCCTCAGCCCTTCTATACCAAACCAACATGCCACAGATGATTGTGTCTTCCTTGAAGCACTCTCTCAAAGTCTACAAGTGAGTCTACAACTTAACTGATACAAATCTAACAACTTTTAATACCTTGTTCTACTGGAAAGTTATTCCTTAGCATAAATTAAATCTCTCCAGATCAACCTTCAAGACAGCTGAGAATCATCAGCTTCAAATTTGTCTTATTTCCCCCACCCAAGGACTCCTTTTTGATGCAGCACTTAGATTCTAGTTCAGAAAGCAAATACTAATGCTGGGCCACTAATTTGTTAGGGACAACTATTTGGCCCTACTGCCCAGACCCCCAGTGTCACTACTAAGCAAGCCAAGAGATTATGTGAATCATTGACTGACACTCAAAGGCAAAAGATAAACAAAAACAAACTCCTTTTCAGTAATTTCACTTAGAAAACCAAGTATAGTGGCCAAAAAAAAAAAAAAACCCACCAAAAATAAAAAAGCCTAATATTTTAAGCTTTTGGGGATGTCGGGGGTGTAGAGTTCTGAAGAGCTGGTTTCCGAAGGGCACTGCATACCAGACAAAGTAGTACAAGAGCCTCCCGGCTGTTGTGTCAATGAAGCCTTTCAGGCCTTCCACACTACTTCACTTGTTCCCCTAAAATAGCGGTTTCTGAAAGCTAAACTCTCAGCTGGCGAGAACAGTGAACCCTGTGCCATTTGTCTATCAACTTCTTTAAAAAGAAAAACCTCCTGTACAGCTGTCTTGTTTTGCATTTTCTATTCTGTACTTCAGTACACATAATGACAAACAGAGGAGGCAAGGGGCTCTTCTAAAACTGTGAAGAAAGAAGAAATAAAAGTGCCCAGAAGTCTCTGCTTCAGCTATTGGGAAAAGTTTGCAGCCCATAGAAATGAGCACTAATTTAAAACAACAAAAAAAAGTTCTGAGCACCAGGAATTAACAATAAGGCATACTTCAGGTTTTGGGGTTCATAAGAAGAGGTACACAGTCCATGCCTTCTTTCTAAATCAAACAATATAGCCTTCCAAAATTTGAAGGTAAAAATCTTTTCACATGTGAATTTTATCTCAAAAGATAAACTTAAAAAAATAAATAGGGCTTCCCTGGTGGCGCAGTGGTTGGGGGTCTGCCTGCCGATGCAAGGGACACGCGTTCGTGCGGGACTCACGTGCCGCGGAGCGGCTGGGCCCGTGAGCCACGGCCGCTGAGCCTGCGCGTCCGGAGCCTGTGCTCCGCAACGGGAGAGGCCACAGCGGTGTGAGGCCCGCGTACCGCAGAAAACATAAATAAATAAATAAACTCAAAAAATCTTTTCACATACAATCTACTCTATTGGCACTACTGTAGGAAAATAGTGCAGATAATTCAAAGTAGTAAATATTCCCCAAAGCATTTTTTTCCCAAAAACATTTTTACCACACTTCAGTATAACCAATGTATGTTTTACAGAAAATGTATCTTTGTAATTTTATTTTTCTTAAAGTAATTGCTTAGTATAAGTAGTTGACACCACTTGAGCCCACACCCATTGACAGCATAAGAAAACAGTTCAAAGAGTGCCTAAATAGAATGAAAATTAGGGCTTTCCTGGTGGCGCAGTGGTTGGGAGTCCGCCTGCCGATGCAGGGGACATGGGTTCGTGCCCCCAATCCGGCCCCACATGCCCCGGAGCGGCTGGGCCCCTGAGCCATGGCCGCTGGGCCTGAGCGTCTGGAGCCTGTGCTCCGCAGTGGTGAGAGGCCCGCGTAAGAAAGAATGGAAACTAAATGTTTTCCCCAAATAATATATATTTTTTAAACCCCAAAACCCTACATGTTGAAAACTGGTGTTTAAAGGAATATTATTTTAAAAGAACTATCAACACTATCCATTAAAAAAAACAAACTAGCAATGTCTTAACACATCAAGAACTCAAACAAACTGATAAAACCTGAGGAAATTACAAAGTATATAATAATATAAATAAATAAGAAATAACCATAAATATGAGGAATTGTTCTTACTTAATAGTAGTCATCAAAGAATTGATATTAAAACAATAAAATAACATTTTTCGTCTCCCAACTTAGCAAATGAAAAACAAATGAGACTACTTCAGTGCTGTTGACTGCTGTGAAATGGGCCTCACACTGATGGGGACAATACTTCCAGTAAGCAATGTGTCAGAATATATCAGGAACCTTAAAAATGGTATACTCTTTAGCTTGGCAGCTCAACTTCCAGGAATTGGACCTAAGGAAAAAAACCTAAATACAAAAAAGAGTTTGTTTACAAAGATGGTCACTGAAGCATCAAATGGGCATGGCTGAACAAATGATGACACATCTCACTATTGTCAAGTAGGTATTTTAAATGATATATATGAACTTTTTTTTTTTTTTTTTTTTTTTTTTTTTTTTGCGGTACGCGGGCCTCTCACTGTTGTGGCCTCTCCTGTTGCCGAGCACAGGCTCTGGATGCACAGGCTCTGGATGCGCAGACTCAGCGGCCATGGCTCACGGGCCCAGCCGCTCCGCGGCATGTGGGATCCTCCCGGACCGGGGCACGAACCCACGCTCCCTGCATCGGCAGATGGACTCTCAACCACTGCGCCACCAGGGAAGCCCTATGAACATTTTTAATGCTTGTGATATAATTTTAAGGAAAAAAACCAAATAAATAATTCTATTTCATGATCACAAGTATTTTTAATGTTTTTAAAAGACTTGGAAGGAAATATACAGAAATAGTTGTCTTTAGAATTATGGATTAATGTTTTTCATTTTTTCATATTTTCAAATTTTTCAAAGGGTCCTTTTCATAATGGAACAAAACAGATTAAGCTTAACTTTAAAACATACTGTCTCTATAATGTGTAAATAATGCCGGTGTGACTGCTAGGATGAATATGAAGTTGTTTTTGAAATAACTAGTTATTTCATTTTAACTCAGAATCCATGATGAACTCTCTCTCTCCTTCTGCATTTCTGGAACCATGAATTTAGTACTTTGGGAGTTTAGCACTTTAGGACTATAGTTTAAAATTTAACTAAATCTCTATACTAATATTACTTTCCCACTCGATTTCAAGCTTAATGAGAGCCAAGATCACGTGGTTTTTACGTAGTGAATCTACCACCCCACTCCCCAGCTCTTCTGCATATAATCAGAACTTCGTGATGATGACTGTTTGTTTCTCTAATTGGAAAGAGCTAGTAAGTAGAGTGCAGCTAGCGAAATGATCAAATATAATTGAGACCAGTTACTATAATTGACAGGTAGTTACTAAAAATGCAGTATATTAATACTACTCTCACCATATTAGGCAGACAAATAAATGCCAGATGACTAAATGAACCTCAATTCAGAATGTGAACAAACTACCTCTTGGCCATTAAAATCAATCCATTTGAGACCTACTTAGTGGTTCTAGAGGACTTCACATTACCCTTGTATTTCTACGGGTCTGCCTTGGTCCCAGTCCATTTCTCATAGTTTTAGAAACTCTCATTGGCCATCATCCCTGGCACTGCTCCCACAACCTCCAAAATCATAAAATTTTCACCTTTACCTGTGAGTCACCCAACTAATTGCATGACTTTGGACAACTTATATGCTTTCAAGGTTTACATTCCCTCCTCTATAACTTAGAGCTACACTGTTCAGTTAAAGTAGCTATTAGCTACATGTGGCTATCGAGCACTTGAAATGTGCCTCCTGCAAACTCAGATATGCTGTAAGCGTAAAATACATATCACATTTTATAGACTTGGTATGAAAAAATAATGTAAAATATCTTAACCTGATTATTGATTATATATTATTGATTATATATTTAAATGATAATATTTGTTAATTAGGTTAAATAAAATATATTATTAAAATTAATTTCACCAATTTTAAAAAAATTTTTTAAACGTGGCTACTAGAAAATTTTTAAGTAAATAACGTGACTCAGGGGCTTCCCTGGGCTTCCCTGGTGGAGCAGTGGTTAAGAATCCGTCCGCCAACACAGGGGACACGGGTTCAAGTCCTGGTCCAAGAAGATCCCACATACCGCGGGGCAACTAAGCCTGTGCACCAAAACTACTGAGCCTGTGCTCTAGAGCCTGCAAGCCACAACTACTGAGCCCGTGTGCTACAACTACTGAAGCCTGTGCACCTAGATCCCGTGCCCCGCAACAAGAGAAGCCACTGCAATGAGAAGTCCTCGCACCACAATGAAGACCCAACGTAGCCAAAAATAAATTAATTAATTTTTAAAAAATTGGCTCACGTTATATTCCTATTATACAGCTTGCCCTGAGGGACTACAGGACTTCAAAGACCCCTCCTCCTGGATTTAAACAGTCTTCCAGGGAATTCCCTGGAGGTCCAGTGGTTAGGAATCCATGCTTTCACTGCGGAGGGCACGGGTTCAATCCTTGCCGGGGGAACTAAGATCCTCAAGCCATGTGACTTAACAACAACAACAACAACAACAACAACAACAAATATATATATATATATATATATATATATATATTCTTCCAAAATTTGTTTGGCTGCAAATCTCTGTTTTACCACTTACTAGCTTTATAACCCTAGGCAGTTATTTAAACTATCTGTGTTTAGTTTCCTCATTGGTAAAAATGGAGATGATGATAATGATAGGACCTAGCTCCTAGAGCTTTTATCAATATATGGATTAAATGAGTGTACACATGTAATGCACTTAGAACTGTGCCTAGCACTTATAGACTAGTGTGACCTATTTTCATCATCACTGTTATTCACCAAGGAGAGCAAAGTCACAAACTATGCCCTTACTGTTTAATATACCTAGATGAAAACAGGAAATATCTTGTATAATTCCAAATATAGTGTTGCTTAATATTAAGGGATGTATTATAAATATCCAGGTAGTTCAATGAATTTCAAGCTTTAATTCAGATGGATTATGTTCTATATATCCATTCATTCAACTACTAAGTATTCCTTGAACATCTACTATGTGCTAGGCATTTTTACAAGTATAAACAAAAATAGACAAAAATTGCTATCTTCATGGGGTTTACATTCTAGTAGAGGGCAGTAAAGCCAATGACCAATGAAGTCAAACTACTTGGGTTTTTTTAAGATCACATATTCTTGGATATTTAAAAGAAGCCTTAAGGGACTTCCCTGGTGGCGCAGTGGTTAAGAATCAGCCTGCCAATGCAGGGGACACGGGTTCAAGCCGTGGTCCAGGAAGGTCCCACATGCCGTGGAGAAACTAGGCCCTTGCACCACAACTACTGAGCCCGCAAGCCACCACTACTGAGGCCCGCTCTCCTAGAGCCCATGCTCCACAGCAGGAGAAGCCACCACAGTGAGAAGCCCATGCACCACAGTTAGGAGTGGTCCCCATTCGCCACAACTAGAGAAAGCCCGCCCACAGCAACGAAGACCCAACGCAGACAAAAATAAATAAATAAAATAAATAAATTTATTTTTTTAAAAAGGCCTTAAAAGTAAGCTCAAAAATTATAAAAAATTTCCTAGTCTTTTCCCCATTCCCAGAACCCTTTCAAAAGAATGATAAACCTAATTAGTATTCTGTACCACTGCACCAATTAGTACCTACCCAGAGCTAAGGGGAAAGAAGCTACAACAAAGATGTGTTTAAGCTCATTACTTAAACCAAATGAAAGCATAAGATTCAGAGAATTCTTTTCATATCTGTTTCAGAGTTTGAGAAAATATACAATCTGATGCAACAGATTATAGGATTTTGCATTTTTAAACTTAGATTTAATTGATAAGAGAGCAAAATATAAATATGTGCCGCCTAGCAATTCCATCCTATGTGTATACACTAGAGAAGAAAGCAGAAAACTTTTTCTATAATGGGTCAGATAGTAAATATTTCAGTCTTTGCAGGCCATCCAATCTCTGTTGCAACTACTCACTGGGCCTGAAAACAGCCATAGACAATATATAAACAAATGAGCATGGCTGTTCCAATAAAATTTTATTTATGGACACTGAAACTTGAATTTTCATGTAATTTTCATGTGTCATAAAATATTAGTGTTTCTTTTTAAACTTTAAAAAGCCATTCAATAATGTAAAAACCATTCTTAGCTTCTGGATCATACAAACACAGGTGGAAAGCCCTATGGACCAGGTCATAGTTTGCTGACTCCTGCCT
The DNA here is from genome assembly GCF_026419965.1 of Kogia breviceps. Classification (NCBI taxonomy): domain Eukaryota; kingdom Metazoa; phylum Chordata; class Mammalia; order Artiodactyla; family Physeteridae; genus Kogia; species Kogia breviceps. The sequence goes on from NC_081310.1 coordinate 82,418,785, forward strand.
TAGAGAACTCTCACACATGCACAAAAACAGCTACATATGAGAACATACATAACATCATTATTTGGATTAGCAAATAATTGGAAATAACCTAAATAACTATAATAGGAGGATGGTAAATAACATTGGTATAACTGGAGATACTTGTATCAACATGGATAAATCTTATGAACGTAATGTTGAAAGGGAAACACAAATTACAGTTTAGTTACATGCCACTTATAGGAAGTTTTTAAATATGCAAAAATTATATATTACTGTACATATTTAGCATATATAATAAAACTATGAAGAAATAGATGGGATTGTTTAACATCAAAATCATTTACCTGGGCACCTGAGCATGATGGCAGGGTGAGAGACAGGAAGAGAAGGATGCAATTGGAGAAGGGTGCACAGAGGGTTTCAATTGGACTGGTTCATAAATGTCCATTCTTTTTTTTTTTTTTTTTTTTTTTTTTTTGCGTTACGCGGGCCTCTCACTGCTGTGGCCTCTCCGGTTGCAGGGCACAGGCTCCGGACGCGCAGGCTCAGCGGCCGTGGCTCACGGGCCCAGCCGCTCCGCGGCACGTGGGATCTTCCCGGACCGGGGCGCGAACCCGCGTCCCCTGCATCGGCAGGCGGATTCTCAACCACTGCACCACCAGTGAAGCCCATAAATGTCCATTCTTTATACTGTGTTGTATACCTTGAATGTTTAATAATAAATAAAAAGGAATGTGTAGGTTTAATGTGAGTTTAGCAAATGGTTTGTCCTGTTTAGGGGAGGGAGGTTCAATTTTTATTAAAATACCCAAAATCTTAGGCTTCAGCCTGGATGTCTCACACTGAAAAGAGAAAATATTGTTTCATTAGAAAAAAAGTGGACTGATCCTTAGGATAAAAACAGAAAATGGTATTGCATTCTTGCATAGTTAACTAATGTAAATACCTTCAAACAAACTGGTGATTATTTGTTTTGGAGACTCAAAGAGCTGAGTCAGACCTCTCTACCTCATTTAATGGGTTCAATCAGCTCTGCCTGTCTGCTCTTAGTCCCCCTGTTCCAGACACATCCTCCACAGCATTACAATGATCCACATGCCCTAGGAATAGCGAGTTTCCATCACCTGCTTTGACAGAGCAAATAGAAGTGTAGGTGGCAATGACGTTAGTGTTTCTGTGTGTGAAAAACCTAGTGTGACTTTTCCCCTTTCTCTGGCAAAAGTTCACAGGGCATCATTTATAAAAAGATGAAAAAAAAAAACAAAACCTCCTGCTCTGCTTTTACTGATTTCAGAAAGAGTAGTCATTAAAACTGCCTTTTGGTCTAGAATTACTTAAATAGTTCTTTAAGTGTCTCCTAAAGTCACTTATCTTCAAGTAACCTAAATCATGAGTTCGTTTTTAACTTCAAAGACCCCCAAAGTAAAGTAATATCAGTCATAACTGTTGGGCAGGTACTGCCCTCTAGTGCTTACACTTTTAGAATAAAATTTTAAAATACTGACATATCAAAGTCTGTCAAAAATTAGATAGCGTCCCCTTGACCAAAGATTTTTCAACTTCACACTTTTGACATTTGAGGCCAATGGGGGCAGCCCTGTGCAATGCTGGGTGTTGAGCAGCATCCCCAGCCTCTCTACCTCTCTACCCACTAGATGCAGTAGCACCCCTACCTCAATTGTGGCAAACAAAAATGTCTCCAGGCATTGCTAAATGTCCCTTGGGGAGCAAAATTGTCCCTGGCTGAGAACTGCTAAAGGCTGTCCAAAACATTCATGTTAGTCCTGAAAATTATAAACAAAAAAAGTCTCTCTAGATTCATTCGAGGGAAATAAAAGAAACTTTCATTTCTGCGTGAAAAACAAAAAAAAAATAGAGAATTAAGATTTTCAGCTCTTCTCCCCACCCCCAAAATCTTGACTGGTGGGAAACTCTTTACACCTCTATGTTCCAGCTTCACTTCTTAGATCTATTCACTTCCTTTCAAAGTGCTCAGAAAATAAAGCTTGCACTTCTAGCTGAATATAGGGAACATGATCGGGAAAGGGTGGGGGGAGGTATGAGTGTCTGTACTGTGTTCTAGCAAAATTTAGAGGGTCAGGCAACAGAGAATCTGTATTGATTGTAAACATAATATGAAAATTCTTTTAAAAAGAAATTTATTGGGCTTCCCTGGTGGCACAGTGGTTGAGAATCCGCCTGCCGATGCAGGAGACACGGGTTCTTGCCCTGGTCCGGGAAGATCCCACATGCCGCGGAGCAACTAAGCCCGTGAGCCATGGCCGCTGAGCCTGTGTGTCCGGAGCCTGTGCTCCGCAACGGGAGAGGCCACAACAGTGAGAGGCCCGCATACCGCAAAAAAAAAAAAAAAAAAAATTATTTATTTATGGCTGTGTTGGGTCTTTGTCGCTGTGCACAGGCCTTCTCTAGTTGTGGAGAGCGGGGGCTTCACTTTGTTGTGGTGAGCGGCTTCTCTTGCCGTGGAACACAGGCTCTAGGCGAGCGGGCTTCAGTAGTTGTGGCATGTGGGCTCAGTAGTTGTGGCGCACAGGTTTAGTTGCTGCACAGCATGTGGGATCTTCCCAGACCAGGGCTCGAACCCGTGTCCACTGCATTGGCAGGCATACTCTCAACCACTGCGCCACCAGGGAAGCCCGAAAATTCTTATAAAATACCAGAGGATGTTTCAAATCTGGACTTAGGAAGTTTAATTAGGAGGGTTTATTCAGATCTGCTATGAATGACTTTTTCCTCATGTAAGTGCTTTATGTGTGTAAGTCCTGATTCTATGAATTTTAAAGCCTACAAATGACTGAGGACTAGATATTTTTAAAAAAATAGTTTGGACTGACATTGAATGAAACTTCCTTCCCTCATCAAATTTCTCACTGGCCCAGTTGGTTTTACTGGAGAAATAAACAAGAAATAAGAATCAATAAACAATTTTAATTCACTTATATAATTAAAAACATATCATTTTTAATAACACATTCAGATCTAATATTTTATTTATTGCTTAGTGAAATTGAAAGTATTAAAGCTCTACAATTGTCAAGCTCTTATTAGCAGAACGTTGGAATGTATATCTGTTTTAGCTGCACAGAGCAGTTTGCACAGATCACTGCACAGATCACTCCTGACTTCTTCTTAGAGGCTGTTGCTTTGCTGAATATTCATATTGGTTTCCTTCTATCCTCTCTAATTAAATTCAGTTAGAACATCTTCTAGTCATATAATAAAGCCAGGGACAAAGAGGTTTTAGGTTCTGATCTTTTAAAGGACAACCAAATGGTTTAGAATGTATATTGTTTAAATACAATGTACATAGAAAAGTTAAAAACAATAACATAGAAAAGTTACATGACATGGATAAAAATAAAAAGCTAAAGGAAGGGATTTCCCTGCTGGCCCAGTGGTTAAGAATCTGCCTGCCAATGCAGGGGACATGGGTTCGAGCCCTGGTCCAGGAAGATCCCACATGCCGTGGAGCAACTAAGCCCGTGCGCCACAACTACCGAGCCTGCGTGCCACAACTACTGAAGCCTGCATACCTAGAGCCGGTGCTCTGCAACAAGAGGAGCCACCGCAATTAGCAGCCTGTGCACTGTGGGGAGAATAATCGCCCCACCTCTCCTCCGAAGTCCATGTCCTAATCCCAGAACCTGTGAATATGCTACCTTACATGGCAAAAGGGATTTTGCTGGTATGATTACATTAACAATTTTGAGATGGGAAGCATATCCTAGATTATATGGCTGAGCCAAATGCAATCACAAGGTCCTTATAAGTGAAAGAGGGAGACAGGAAAGTCAGAGGAGATATAATGATGGAAGTGGAGGTCTCAGTGATGCAATAGCTGGCTTTGAAGATGAAGAGGCTACATGCTGAGGAATGTGGGCCATGTCTAGAAGCTGAAAAAGGCAAGAAATGAATTCCCCACTAGAGCCTCCAGAAGGAACACAGCTCTGCTGACACCTTGATTTTATTCCCATAATACCTATTTCAGGCTTCTGACCTTCAGAACTTTACAAAAAGTAATTTGTATTATTTAAAGTGACTAAGTTTGTGGTAATTTGTTGTAGCAGCACTAAGAAACTAATACAGGAACATTTCATTACTCTTTTAGTACTTTTAATATCCTGTTAATTCAGAATTTCAGCATTTGAGTAATTACTTCTCATATTATTACCATGTTTATAATTTTTAAAAGTACAGGTGCTCTCTTTCTCTGGTTGCTAATAACTATCACATTTTACTAAAACATACTTGCTATTTACCTTTAATAACATGAATCTCAAGATTAAAACCTGGAGGCTAGTACACATACAATGAGGAGAATCTACTCTAGCACTGCAAGACAAATTTAGTGGACATGAAACATGCATTTAAATATGTGGCAATAGCTACCTATCAAATCTCAAGAGACAAAAAAAGTCCAGTAGCCCAACTATACTGGCTGTTAAACAAGTTGAAATTTGATTCATAAAATAGAATCTGACTTCAGAAGACAAAAATGGCAAAGTTAACAATGCTACTTTGACGTGACCCTTTAGCAGAAAGCTGACCTTTGTAGCAGTTGTTATAAACAAGTTAAGTCATTGTAGGAGAGAACTGAGCTTGATATATTATGAAAAAATAGGCCTATCCCTTTCATGTAGGTAGAGAGAACTGGCTGAAATTTCTCATCTCATTTCACTAGTATTTTAACAGTGAAAGCTGTCACTGTGAAGGCTCATTACACAGCATCTGTGGTGCCTCATTCTGATATAGTAATTCCTAATAATCCTTTTGATGGCAAGCATCCATAAACTCTTCCTTTTCATGGAGAAGTATTATTCAGACACTCTTTAAGGAATTATAATTACAATCTTTAAGGGTTACAATACCTTCAAATAACTAAACAATGGCATATACTCCCAGAAGAAAACAACTTTCCTACCTTTGCCAACCCACTGACAAATTTGGAAAAGATACAATTCCAAACAATGTTCACTACTGCTTATGATTTTGACTCTTGAAACTTTATGAAGAAAACTCTGTATACAAATTATTTTCTCATCTTTTCCAAAGTACTTATGAAAAACGAGAATTTTTAATCCAGATGCTGTTTCCTAAATTGGCCAAAAGGTGTATTCCTTGATTTGAAATGGAAGAAATTATTTTAGCTTAGCACTTGTTGTTTAAGAAAGTATACTTCAGGGCTTCCCTGGTGGCGCAGTGGTTGAGAGTCCGCCTGCCGATGCAGGGGACATGGGTTTGTGCCCCGGTCCGGGAGGATCCCACATGCCTTGGAGCGGCTGGGCCCGTGAGCCTGCGCGTCCGGAACCTGTGCTTCGCAGCGGGAGAGGCCACAACAGTGAGAGGCCCGCGTACCGCAAAAAAAAAAAAAAAAAAAAAAAAGTGTCTACAGAGTAAATTAATTCATCACAGAACATTTTCTTTATTTTCACCTGGCATCACTTTGGGCATCAAGGTGTCCTTTGTACTAAGCAGTTTAATCTGAATTGGCAATATATGGATTACATATATATATATAGTAATTTGGAGATTTTACTGTATTTCTCTTATGGAATGCTTTATACAATTTATTTTTTCTCCTTCTGTGATATGGTAAAATGCCTCTAGAGAACTTTATGGTTTATGTAACATAAAGTTACATAAAAGTGCAACAAGTATGAGTTTAAGGAAAAATATTTCAAGAAAAGTAAATTCTAGCTATTTTTAACCTATACTTGAAATTTTTCCCTTCTTGTACTTCTGTAATGAGGCAACTGATAACTAAGGAATTCTAAAACTCTAAACAAGCATTATAAACAAGGCACTGCTGCAAAAGGTGGAAGATGCAAAGACAATTCCTGCCCTCCAGGAGTTTCAATTTGGTGGGGACTGGAAGAATGATGATAAGAGACTAACAGCCACATAATGTGGGACCTCTAGACAAGCAATCCAAAGGATATGTTAGAGAAAGACTGTATCCAGAGGGATCCATAAAAGAAACTGCCCTGACGATGGATAGGATCTTAGTGAATAGAGATGGGGGACATTCCAGGCAAAGGGGAAAGTGTGACCAAAACCAGAGAGATATGGTATACTGTTTTCCAAGGGGTGCTATAACAAAGTACCACAAATTAAGTGGCTTGACATAACAAAAATCTATTCTCTCATAGTTCTGAACGATAAATATAAAAAATCAAGGTGTTATCAGGGCCATGCTCTCTCTAAAGGCTTTAGAGGAGAATTTTCCTTGCCTCTTCTCGTGTCTCATGGTTGCCTGAAATCCTCAGTGTTCCTTGACTTATAGATACATCAGTCCAATCTCTGCCTCCGTCATCACATTCTCCTGTGTGTGTCTCTCTTCACATGACTGTCTTCCATGTGTGTCTGGTCTCTTCTCCTATTCTTATAAGGATACCAGTCATACGGGATTAGGGCCCACCCTAATCCAGGATGACCTCATCTTAACTACATCTACAAAGATTACATCTACAGAGACTCTATTACCGAATAAGATCACTTTCACAGGTACTGGGGGTTAGGACTCAGACATGTGTTTTGGGGGGACACAATTCAACCCACAACATATGGTAATGAAAAGTTCAATGTGGCTAGAAAGTAGACTACATCTTAGGGAAAATGAAAATAACACAGGAAAGAGTTGTAGAAGACCTTGATGAATAAGCAATGGGTTGTGCCACAGAATTGTTTTTTTCATAAATTTATTTATTTATTTTATTTTATTTTATTTTTTTGGCCACACCGTGCAGCTTGCAGGATCTTAGTTCGCCAACCAGGGATTGAACCCAGGCCCCAGCAATGAAAGCCCAGTATCTTTTTTTTTTTTTTTTTTTTTTTTTCCGGTATGCAGGCCTCTCACTGTTGTGGCCTCTCCCGTTGCGGAGCACAGGCTCCGGACGCACAGGCTCAGTGGCCATGGCTCACGGGGAAAGCCCAGTATCTTAACCACTGGACCACCAGGGAATTCCCCTGCAGAATATTTTTAGGTAAAAGAGTATTACTAATGAAACTATCCATTTGGGAAAATTAAGTTATCATTATTACGTAAAATTCACGTGAGAAAAAGACAAAATAACATACAGAGAGTTACTTTAGGAATAGAACGTGTTTGTGATGCCTCAAATAAAATGGCCTCATAAGGTTTATAAAGAATAGGACATACAAGAGAGACTGGTTATAGGAGATAAGAGTTAGGTAAGACTGAATTTGAGGACTCGGAGAATAGTGGTACATGGTACAATTATTATCATTAGTATGTTAATTGTATTGCTTTCTTTTTTTTTTTTTTTTTTTGCGGTACGCGGGCCTCTCACTGTTGTGGCCTCTCCCGTTGTGGAGCACAGGCTCCGGACACGCAGGCTCAGCAGCCATGACTCATGGGCCCAGCCGCTCCGCGGCATGTGGGATCTTCCCGGACCGGGGCACGAACCGGTATCCCCTGCATCGGCAGGCAGACTCTCAACCACTGCTCCACCAGGGAAGCCCAGTTGTATTGCATTTTAACACCAGTTCTCTGACACTAACTGGGTGTCCTACAATTCGACTCAGACCCTATCTACTGAGAGTTAGTGCAGACCCCACAAGTTAAGGGCAAAGTCCTTCACAAGATTGCCCCCATTTCAGACACCAGCCACCTGTACATCTGCTGACTACAAATTCTTGGGTTTCTTACAACCCCTCAGGTTTGATAATTTGCCAGAACAACTCACTGAATTCACTGAAAGTACTGTAGTTACAATTACAATTTTATTATAAAAAATACCATTCAGGAATAGCTAAATGGAAGAGAAACATAGGACAAGGTCTGGGGTGGGCGACGGGAGAAGGGGGACACAGAGTTTCCATGCCTTCTCCTTATGCAATCCAGTGCATCACCATCCAGGCACATTAATGTGTCTATGAACCAGGAAGCTCCACTGAGCCTCAGATCCAGAATATTTATTAGGGTTTCACTGCATAGGTACGACTGATTAAATCACTGGCCACGTGACTGAATCCAATTTCCAGTCCTTCTCCCCTCCCAGAAGGTTGGGAGTGGGGGTTAGGGGAGTGGGGTTGAAAGTTCCAATCCTTTAATCATGTGCTAGGTCTTTCTGGTATGGCCAGTCCCTCACTTGAAACTATCTAAGGGCCCACCAAGAGTCATTTCATTAGCATAAATTCAGGTATGGTAGAAAGGGGCTTGTAATGAATAACAAAAGATACTCAGGAAATTCCAAGTTTTTGAACTTGTTCCAGGAACTGGCGACAAAGACTAGATATATTCTTTATTATATTACATGCATATTAATAACAAATATTTATTAAGGACTTGATGTGCAACAGGTACATTTAACTCTCACAAAGCCTTATTATTATCATCTCCATTTTACAAATTAGGAAATTAAGTCTCAGGGATCATATGAGCCCCAACTTCATAATACTAGTAAATGGTAAAGATTCGAAGTTGGGTCAGTTTACTCCAGAGCCCATGCTGGTAACCACAATGCATACTTCCTTACTGTGTACCCTTGGGCAAATCACTTTACCTCTCCAGACTATCTAGTAAAATGAAGAAGCTATGATTACCAATGTTTCTTTCAACTCCAGTGTTTCCCTTTTTCATTTAAATTATTTCAAAACACCATAATATCCTACTTATGGGTAAAGAATAATTTACTATTACTCTGCTTTTGGACATTTAGGCTGCTTCCAGTTTTTCCTTAACATAATTAACCCTGCAGTGAACATCCCAGTGCACTCACTATCTGCTTTACAGATTATTTCCTTAGAATAAATTATTAGAAATAATCCTATCTAAATATATTTCAGTAATAAGGATTTTTTTTAATTTTGTTAATCTAATGAGAATTTTAAATTATCATTTTAATATACCTGCTTTTAAAAAGCAATATTATGCTATAATAGGAATTTAGTAAGAAAAAAACACATTTTATTTTAACTTGATTTCTTTAAAAATTTTTATCACTGATTTTTTAACATCAGGTCTACATCTTTTTATCTTCATAAAATTACATTTGTTAATGATAATAACAATTCATAAGAAGAGAAGATAACACATACTTACACCTGATTACTTTTAAATTGTAATACCTTATTCACAGATGTATCCCTAGGGCTTAGAACACAGAAATCAATAAGTACTTATTGAATGAATAAACTTGTCTTGGTCTTTTTGTTTATTCTTTTAGACTAACTTTATAAAAAATTTTCAGTTGCCCCCTAAAACAACTCCATAAGGAATTTAAATGGGAATTGTATTGAATTTTTAAGTTGATTTAAGATGGTATGAAATCTTCAAAATGTTTAGGGTTTCCATCCAAAACTTAGCATGCCTCTCCTTTCATTCAGTGGTGAAAAACGAAGGATGTTTCTATTAAAGGGTGTTTCCAATATTTTTTCTCTCTGGTAATAATTTGATAGTTTGGATTACATAGGTCAAACACATTCCTCAATAAAAGCATGCCTATGAATTTTATTTGTTGATATAGCGAATGAGATATTTTTCATTACATTTTCTACCTAATTATTGCCAGAATAGTACAGTGATTTTTTTCCTGAACTACTTTATTAATTCAAATGTTCAGTTTAACATAAAAATTCTATCATCTATTTCCCCTTGGATTTAAACGACGTATTTATTTACTATCTTATTGCATGAGTCAGAAATTTCAAAACAATTTTAAATTATAGTGACTGAGAGACTAAATATAAAAATGGATAATGGCCAGACCATATAGAAAATAGAAACCTGACCCACCAGCTGCACCCACCTGCCCAGGAAACCAACCCCTTATCTACAATAAACAACCCAGGAAGCCAACCTGCTATGTCAGACTTGCAGGAAGCCAGGTTGCTATGTATAGTGACAATCCAAGTAGCTAAACAATAACTTCTCTAACAAATGGCTCAAAATGGCCAGGACTTCATTAATAACTGACAGCTTCCCTAATTTTGGTCCCCACTTCCAATGTGGGACCAACCATAGAAAGCCAAATATGCACCCCTAACCAATCACACAGGATGCCCCATTTCTAGTTACCCTGCCTACAAGCTTCTCCACACACCTGAAGCCTTCCCTTTTTCCACTATGAAGCTTTCCCATTTCTGCACCTGATTTTGAGTCATTGACAAAACTCAGGTAACAGAGGCTGATTCCTTTGCTATAGCAAGCTCAGAATAAATAGCCTTTGCTTTTCTCATTTGGTTGGTCTTCATTTATTTGCACAGGCACTAGTGGGCTTCCTTAATTTTGCTCCTCATCTTAATGGAAACATCCTTAATTTTTTTTGCCATTAAGAATAATACTGTTATTTTAAGAATGGATAAACAACCAGGCCCTATTGCATAGCACAGGGAACTATATTCAATTTCCTGTGATAGGGCTTCCCTGGTGGCGCAGTGGTTGGGAGTCCACCTGCCGATGCAGGGGACACGGGTTCGTGCCCCGGTCCGGGAAGATCCCACATGCCGCGGAGCGGCTGGGCCCGTGAGCCATGGACGCTGGGCCTGCACGTCCGGAGCCTGTGCTCCGCAGCGGGAGAGGCCACAGTGGTGAGAGGCCCACACACCGAAAAAAAAAAAAAAAAATTTCCTGTGATAAACCATAATGGAAAAGAATATAAAAAAGAATGTATATATATGTATAACTGAATCACTTCGCTCTACAGTAGAAATTAACACATCACTGTAAATCAACTATACTTCAATTTTAAAAAGAAAGAAGGATACTGTTATTTTGAAAAATATTTTTATCATGTTGAGGTATCCTTCTATTCCATTCCTAATAAGTACTTAAAATAGAATGTTTACTTTTTATCAGATATCTTTTCAGCATCTGAAAAGATCTTGTGTTTTTCATTTTCTATGTTTTAAGATTAGGTTTCTTATTATTAAGCCATCCTCAAATTTCTGAGATAAGCATTTCTCAGTTATGATTAATTATTCTTAATATATATATTATATATATATATATTTTTTTTCAGTACACGGGCCTCTCACTGTTGTGGCCTCTCCCATTGTGGAGCACAGGCTCCGGACGCGCAGGCTCAGCAGCGATGGCTCACGGGCCCAGCCGCTCCGCGGCACGTGGGATCTTCCCGGACCGGGGCACGAACCCGCGTCCCCTGCATCGGCAGGCGGACTCTCAACCACTGCGCCACCAGGGAAGCCCTCAATATATTTTAATATTTATTTGCTTGTCTTTTTATTTAAGATTCGAAGTCTACATTTATAGGCAAGACTCATTTTTAGTATTCAGTATTAATCTTACTAGTTTTATTTTCCAACGGATAATTTTATTTTCAGACTGAGAGGGCATCTTTTAGGTACTTAAAAAAGATGAACCAGAATGTTAGCAGCCACCTATAATTATAAAGGAATAATAAACAAATGCCTCACCTTCAAGAGTATAACAACATGGGGCTTCCCTGGCAGTCCAGTGGTTAAGACTCCGTGCTTCCACTGCCGGGGGAGTGGGTTCGATCCCACACGCCAAGCGGCACTGCCAAAAACAAAGAAGATATAACAACAATTCAAATGTATTCAAAAGTGAGGTGAAAATAAACCTACTTGCAAATATCTGCTTTAATTAAATAGAAAACCATTATTTTAAGCATTGTCTTTATTGGAAAATTCTCTACTGTAGAGAAACATTGCACTCAAGCTAGAGAGAAAAGTCTATTGATATTAGGGACAAAACTTAAGATTTCTCAGAAATAAGAATAGTAAATGCATAAAATAATGCTTTAATGCTAACCTGTTCTTGTATTAAATGAGAGTATATGTTTTGCATATCAAATTAATATATGTTTGGGCTTCCCTGGTGGCGCAGTGGTTAAGAATCTGCCTGCCAATTCAGGGAACACGGGTTCAAGCCCTGGTCCAGGAAGATCCCACGTGCCGCAGAGCAACTAAGCCTGTGCACAACTACTGAGCCTGCACCCTGGACCCCGTGAGCCACAACTACTGAAGCCCGCATGCCTAGAGCCCGTGCTCCGCAACGAGAGAAGCCACCGCAATGAGAAGCCCGCGCACCGCAACGAAGAATAGCCCCCGCTCGCCACAACTAGAGAAAGCCCACGCAAGCAACGGGACCCAACACACCCAAAAATAAATAAATAAAATAAATTAATATTTTTTTAATTAATATGTTTAAAATCTGACTTCATGAAGTTTACTATCCTGCTGTTAATGGTATTAATATTTTTAAATAATTAGATGTAAGTAAAATATAACCATAAAATTTTAATATATGCTAAAAAGATATCAAAAATCACTGGCGGGCTTCCCTGGTGGCGCAGTGGTTGAGAGTCCGCCTGCCGATGCAGGGGACACGGGTTCGTGCCCCGGTCCGGGAGGATCCCACATGCCGCGGAGCGGCTGGGCCCGTGAGCCATGGCCGCTGAGCCTGCGCGTCCGGAGCCTGTGCTCCGCAGCGGGAGAGGCCACAACAGTGAGAGGCCCGCGTACCGCAAAAAAAAAAAAAAAAATCACTAGCAAAGGGATAGATGATTCAATAATAAATAGTGCTGGAAAAACTAACAATTTGGGAGCATGGAAAGACAAAAAAGAGTGTCCAAAGAATGGGCCCAGGGGCTCCCCCAGGGCTGCCTGACAATGAGCTGGCTGGTATCTGGAGTTACCTGATTTCACCTTCCTCCAAAGTCTCCAAGTGCTGGACAGCTAGTGTTCCCAGCAGCTCTCGAAAGAGCTGGCACCCAAGCTCAGGCTATTTGACACCCAAATTCAGCTCCACTCTCAGCCCACTCCCATGTTTGACCACAGCACACCTGGTGCACTCAAGCAAGTACACCACTCTCCTGGAGAGCGAGTGGATGGCCCTTTGCATTCTGCTGACCCTTCTATTTATGAATTCCTGCTTGAACCAAATAATACTTGGTGTTGATTGCCTGAGCCCTTTACTTGAGGAAATGGGTTTAAACCCTGACCTCACATTATGCACCAAAACTAATTCTGGAAGGTAAACAAAATAAAGTCAGTAAAATAAAGTTAACAACAACAACAAAAAAAAAAACGGTTAATAAAAATAAATCAAGGGCTTCCCTGGTGGCGCAGTGGTTGAGAATCCACCTGCTGATGCAGGGGACACGGGTTCTTGCCCCGGTCCGGGAAGATCCCACATGCCGCGGAGCGGCTGGGCCCATGAGGCATGGCCGCTGAGCCTGCGCGTCCGGAGCCTGCGCTCTGCAACGGGAGAGGCCACAACAGTGCAAGGCCCGCATACCGAAAAAAATAAAAAAATAAAAAATAAATCAAGACAATGAAAAGCTAGAATAAAGTAGAATTAAATGATTTTCAAATCTCTGGAGGGTGAGACAAATTTCTAGGCTTCATAAGAAGAAGATAAATCACAAATAAAAACACTGATTCACAACTTACTACATAAATATTTTAAACATTCATATAACAACAAAAAGACAAAGAGAAGAAATATTTCATCTAATATGACAAAAGGTTAAAATCCCTATTACATAAAAAATTAATACAATTGATTTTTTAAAATCAAATCATTGAAGCCTAATCGATAAAGGTTATAAACAATCTACAAAGGACCATGCAACCAGTAACCAAAGAAATGCAAATGAAAGCAACAACAAGGTCCAATTTTAACCTACTTTTCCTCCTACTTTTCTGACAGCTCCTTCTTAAACTCTTTTGCTCTTCATCTCCCCAACCTCTGTATGCTGAAGTGCTCTAGGAATTCAATAGTATTTAGACTCATTACCTAATGACCTCAACCACTCTCATGGCTTTACATAGAATCTATTTTTCACTGATTCCCAAAATTTATATCTCCAACTCAGACTGGAATATCCAGCTGCCTACTTGCCATCTCCACTTGAATTTTTAACAACAGACTCAAACTTAATGCAAATATATCTCATTCTGTACTACTGATAATGCTTCTCTCTCCCAAACCAGCTTCTCCTGCAGCCTTCTCCTTCTCAGTTGATGGCAACTCCATTCTTCCTGTTGCTCAGGCCACAAATCTTGGTACCATCTTGACTCCTCTCTCTCATATGCCACATCTCATCAGTCAGCAATTTCTGTCAGCTCCACCTCCAAAATACACCCAGAATTCAATTCACTTCCCCCACCCCCACCAGGATCCAAGCCTCTATCATCTTTCACCTGGATTATTGCAATAACCTCTTAATTGGTGTGCTGGCTTCTGTCCGTGCCCCTCTTCCTCTGTTCTCAGGAGAGTAGCCAGAGTGAACCTGTTAAAACTTAAGGCAGATGCTCTCACTCCTTTGCTCAGCTCTCCAGTAGTTGCCCATTACCAGTCAAAGTAAAATCCAAAGACTTTACAAGCCCTACATGATCTATTCCCTTCTTACCCTACCTCACCCATCGCCATGACTCCATCTAATATTGTGATCCCTCTTGCTTACCTTCTTCTAGCCACGTGGCTTTGGTGTCCCTCTAACCACACAAGCCATGCTCCTACCACAGAGCCTTTGCATTTGCTATTCTTTGTCTGGAATGCTCTTACCAAGATATCAAATAGCTCACTTTCTAATTTCCTTTGGGTCTTTACTAAAAATTTGCCTTTATTTTTCTCCTCCCCTTTCCTTCTTTTCCTGGCAATTCAGTCTTAAAGATATTCATTGGGGGCAGAACAAGGTACACTGGCCCATAGTGGTGTGTCAGAGCCAAGCAAGACCAAGAGGGAACCCATGCAGAGGGATGGCCTGGCATGGGGTGTCAGACCTGAGCAGGGTGAAGATGTGCTTACATGGAGTGGTGGAGCCCATATTGAGCCCATATTCAGTCAGAAGGGCATCGAGACAGGGGAAAGGGTGGCAGCGGAGGAAGAGATTATTTATACACAGAGGGTTTGATCAAATAAGTAAATACACTGAAGATAAAGACAGCTAATTTCTCACTAATAGAGTATAGAGGTACAAAGATGGAAAGGGATAAAACTAGAATGAAACCTGAAGTGTTAGATTGCAATTGAAGTGAACTCATGGTTTTCAATATAGTTATAGTATAAACAATAAACATAGTATAAATAAATATATGTGTATATTGTTTATATATATGTATACGTAAATGTATACAAACACAAATATTCTCCGTCCATTGAAAGTACCTGGAAGGAGCAAAATGCCAATAGCAATGAGCATACCTAGCATACAGAGTGTGGCTTCAAGATAGCATTCTCAAGGGCTCCTTGGAGAAATGCCTGATTCCAAGGTTGGCGCAGGAAAGCACAAGATAAGCCTGGAACATCTTGGTATACCAGAAAGCAAGGACATGTTCAAAGAATGATCAGGACATGATGAAAAGACACAGAAGCTTAGCTTGAAATGTTTCAACGGGAAAATGTGAAAATAGTTTTACCACCAAAATAATGATACTAGCTCACTGATTAAAATAGGAAACTATGAGCTCATATAGACATAGACAAATAAACTGAAAATTTGATGAGAAATGTCATCAAGTATCTCCCCACAAAATACTTAATTACAAAGAGAATAAGACTAACTTGAAAGTGGAGAAGTTTGAAAGACACCATTTAAATCAAGTGATCAAAGTAAACAGTATCAGTAATGGGCCAAATAGAAATTATGTGCCATCTGATAAGATACAACAAGAATACAGCATTGCTTCTGTGATATTCCTGCCCAAAATGTATAACCTTAAGTCTAATCATAAGGAAACAGCAGACAACCTAAATTAAGGGCTATTCTATAAAATAATTGGTCTGAAATTTTCAACAGTGTCAAGGTCATAAAAGTTGAAGAAACACTGAGAAACTGTTTCAAACTGAAAGAGACTAAAGAGACAAGATAACTAAATGTAACAAGTCATAACGGGAGAACTGGATCTTTTTGCTATGAGGGGCATTATTGAGACAGCTGACAAAATTTGAGGGGGGGGATAAGACAGTAATAATGTATCAGTGTTAATATCCTTATTAACACTGATGGTTACATTTTGGTTAAGTAAAAAAAAGTCTTTGTTTATAGGAAAGATACCCTGAAGTATTTGGGGAAGGTGGAACATTATATAGGTAAGTAACTGACTTTCAAATGGTTCAGGGAAAAAAAGGTTTTGCTACTATGCCTGCAAGTTTTCTGTAGGTTTGTGATTTAAATTTAAAACATTTTTTAGAATTTTGTCACTTATTCAATGAGACCTTTACTAGCCACTCTAAAATGCTCACCCCAATGACACTTCACATTCTCCTTCCTGCTTTAGTTTTTCCCTTTAGCACACATACTTCGTTTATTTATCTAGTTGATTGTTTCACCCAGGAGGATCTAGGAGGGCAGGAATTTTTGTCTGTTTTATTCACTGCTGTGTCATGAGCGCTTAGAACATTGCTGGAACACAGCAAGTGCTCAATAAATAATGAATAAATAAATGCATAAGCCTGTTAAATAAATGTTTGAAGAAAGATATAACCATTACAAGGACTGGTGAAATAAAACTGTTACTCTCATCATCAATGATAGTTTGTTAAAAATCCTTTTGGAATTCAAAGTCATAAAAAATATCCTTTAACCTATAAATTCCACTTCTGGGAATTTATTCTAAGGAACTATCCTAAAATATGGGGAAGTAATCACAATGTCAAGGTGTTCACTGGAGTGTTATTTATTTAAAAAATAATAATAAAAGAGAGAGAAATTAAATATTCAAAAAGCATTGGATAAATTATGCCATACCCACAGATTAAAATTCTATTTCAAATTCCACCATCCTCTGAGCCACCTCTCGCAGTCAGCGCGTCCCAGCCCATTCTCTCCGTGCCCCTCCATCTGTACCCACATTTACACCTCCACACATACCCGAAGCCACGAAGTATACCCTGCGCGCTCCAACTGCACTCTGTTTTTACCTTCCTGGGAAACCCCACACTCCACCCACCCGGACCAGGCCCTGGCCCTGGACCCGGCCTGCAGGCGTCCCCTATGCTGTTGAAAAGAGAACATTTCCGGATGGAGGGACTTGGGTAAATGGGCCAGTTTCCCCATCGCAGGGTGCTGGCAGTTGGGCTGGGTGCGAGAGACCGGTGCCCTGAGTCTGTCCTTCAGGGGAGAGGATCCAGGTACAGGCAGCGATGGTCTCCTGAGACGAATTCTAGACACCTCACCACTGCTGGGAGGAACAACTGGCCCCAGCGACGTGCGTATGGGTTGCTTTGGCCTTGGACCTTGGGGCCCCACGGTTCCTGGCCAGGGGCTCATGTCACTGCCCCAGAAGAGACTTGTGCCCCTTGCGTGTGCAGTTCACTGCCCCGTTCTGGCCTCCGGCTGTCCTGCCCCTGCACAGCCTCGGAGCCAGAGCCCTGTCCCGGACACCTGGGCACAGGCCCTGAGCAGAGGCGGCGCTGCACTGTGACTCTTGAGTAGGAGGGAAGGCACTGAGGAGGACTGGGGTTTGCTTAATAGGTGGGATGAGCCACACTCCTTACGGAGGAGTCTGGGACAAGGGGCCTCCAACACTGGGGCACCCAGGTGTAAAAGAAAAAAAAAAAAACTAATTCATATATTAATTTAAAATAAGGCTATAGGTATAAAGTTTCAATTATGCAAGATGAAAAAGTTCTAGAGACCTGCTGTACAACATTGTTTATAGTTAACAATGCAGTTAAATTTTACAGTTAAAATTTTGTTAAGCGGGCAGATCTCATGTTGGTTTTTTTTTTTTTTTTTTTTTTGCTGTACGCGGGCCTCTCACTGTCGTGGCCTCTTCCGTTGCAGAGCACAGGCTCTGGACGCACAGGCGCAGTAGTTGTGACTCATGGGCCCAGCCGCTCCGTGGCATGTGGGATCTTCCCGGACCGGGGCACGAACCTGCGTCCCCTGCATCGGCAGGCGGACTCTCAACCACTGCGCCACCAGGGAAGCCCTCATGTTGGTTTTTTATCACAATAAGAAAAAGGCTATAAAATATATACAATTACATGTAAAGAATGTTTTAAAAAAATCTATCATGGGGCTTCCCTGGTGGCGCAGTGGTTGAGAATCCGCCTGCCAATGCAGGGGACACGGGTTCGTGCCCCAGTCTGGGAAGATCCCACATGCCGCGGAGCAACTAAGCCCGTGAGCCATGGCCGCTGAGCCTGCCCGTCCAGAGCCTGTGCTCTGCAACGGGAGAGGCCACAGTAGTGAGAAGCCCGTGTACCGAAAAAAAAAAAAAAAAAAATCTATCATGCCAGTCTGTGTACGTGTACAGATATGGAATTAAACACATTAAAGAAATTCCATTTGTTTTGAAATTTCATTTCATTTGAAATTCTAATATGTGGGAAACTGTTTTTTAAATGTATTATTACATGAAGGGAAAAAACAAACAATATAAATTTACAGTCTATGAGCCCAACTAAATAAAAATATGCACTGTAATAAGCAATTATTGTATTGGGGCAAATTTTGTTCTTCTCTATTTTCCAAATTGTTGGTAATATGGTTGTAATTTACATTCTTAAAATACATCTATAATAAATTTATATTTATTTTTAGAAAACACATCATGGATGAAATTAGCTAGATGTAGAAAGTATTAACCCCATGAAAGAATAACTGTTTGGCTGAAGAGAATAGGAACATACAAATCAAATATTGACTAGTCTGCATTCAAATATGACTAAATATAAAAGAGATAAAAAAATTTTAAACCTGTTTGAATAAAATGTTAATAGAAAAAAGTGACTTACATAAAATCAAAAGAAGAATTTGGCAGTATTAGTGTATTACTGCTGATGCAAGACATGTTAAATGCAACAAACTCTAAAACCACCAAAAAGGCATACTCTACTGGATCAGGGTAGATTCATCATGCTTGTCAGGCCAATAAAATATCCTTCAAGACTATCCAGCACCCCCTGTTCTTATTCCATGCTCACCAGAGAGTCTTCTGATTATTATCTTGGCCTCCCAGTTAACTTCTTCTAGGAGAGGCATATCCTAGACCTTCACACAGCCACATGAGTACTTGAAGTAGGGCTAATCTGAATTGACATGTGCTGTAGGTATAAAATCCACCCCAGATTTTGAAGACTCTGTATGAAGAAATAAATAAACTACCTCAGTAATAATTTTCTTGATTACCTGTTGAAATTATAACATTTTGGATAAGTTGGGTTAAATAAAATATGTTGTTAAAATTAATTTTACCTGTTTCTTTTTATTTTTTAATATGGCTAAAAAGAAAATTTTAAATTACTTTTGTGGCTCACATTTGTGGATATTATTATATTCCTATCGAACGAGAACACCGAACAAGAATACTGCAGTTGGGGCTTCCCTGGCGGTCCAGTGGTTAAGACTTCACCTTCCAATGCAGGGGGTGTGGATTCAATCCCTGGTTGGGAAGCTAAATCCCACATGCCTTGTCGCCAAAAAACCAAAACATAAAACAGAAGCAATATGGTAACAAATTCAATAAAGACTTTAAAAATGGTCCACATCAAAAAAATCTTAAAAAAAAAAAAGAACACTGCAGTCAATGTAATTATCCCATCTCCCTATAAAGCAATAAATTGACCCTCTGGTTTAGACATTAGCCTCTTGTGAGTTTTCATGGCACAAGCCTGTCCCTCACAGGCTGATCAACTTGGTGTTGACAAAATTAAGCCATGCTAAATGGAAGATGACACCTTCACTGAAGTGAGCAAGTCAAGGTTCTGGCATACTCTGAGCTTCCTGCACACAAGCTGTCAGCTCAGTCATTTCTCTACCTTCTGTCATTTTCTCTCTCAGTTCATAATTTGGTGTTTAGACTGTGTTTTTCAAAGGATAGGGTTATGTATTATTTATCTTTGTTTTCCTAGCACTTAGGTGCTTTAAACAAAGATATTAAAAAGTTTGTTAAATGAACATTTTTCTACATCCTTTGCCTTTGATCATAGCTACAGGCCTCCTTGCCTTGAAATACTGTGCATAACCTCCTCACTTCTTCATCCGTTAACTGCCGCTTATAAAGATTGAACACATAAAAACCTGAAAGTGAAGTTATACAGTCATGTGAGCTAAAAATAATAATATCTAATGTGGAGTGAAAGCTTCATAAGCATCACAGCACACTATATTATCAAGGACAGAGCCTTAGAGACAGACTACAGAATTGATATTTCATCATTATGCAATGACCTACATTATATGACCTCTTATTTGTCCCTGAACTCCAACAGCAACCTGAGGCTAATATAAAACAGTGGTGGAAGGGAAAACAGATGACTCAAAAAGAAAAGGAGGTTTATTATGGGATCAGTGTAATGATTTGGCTTCATAACATAGACCAGATGGCAATAGCCCCTTTCTCAGCAGGTGGCTTCTCAATGTCCTATGGGTTGTAAAAAACAAATTCACTATCAACCTCTTCTGCTAATAATTATTTCTGAGTACTGTGGCAGTATCAAAACAATGCTGAAAACACACACAATCCCTCAACACAAGAATAAATAAATAAACTTCTAAATATTTACTTCTGACAAAAGGAAAATCCTTTTCTGAGAAATGCTGTTACCCAACAGAAGATCTTGGCTTCTAAAAACCCAGGTATGTTCTCATCTTTTATTTTAAATGAAGAAGATGGCCTTTGTTTTACACAATTTTTTGGCTGTTTTTTAAAAGCCATTGAAAATGCCTGAGAAACGATTGGCATCAGTTCTACTGAGGTTTAATATTTACAGTTGCTAATTCTGTAAAATCATGAACCCTTTTTCTTTTTTTTTCTTCACTACACGGCTTGTGGGCTCCTAATTCCCCCACCTGGGATGGAACCCGTGCCCTCTGCAATGAAAGGGCGTTGTCCCAACCAGTGGACTGCCAGGGAATTCCCCATCCTTTAATATTTTTATAAAAATTGTGTATACAAGAATTCGTCTGCCTTCATTTTCCATACCTCCAAAGAAATCTTTCTGGTGTACAAGACAAACTGAATCAAATAGTCTCTGAAAGGTGACTTACCGATTCCAATAAAAAGTATAATTTGATGACAATTCTCTTCAATAGTTTGAGACACTTCTAACAAACTATAATTCAGTTGCCTTAACTAAAAGCCTGCAAACTGACCTTTACAAAATTTCCCCAATAGAACCGTTATTTCATTCTAGGAGAGAGAAAAGATCGTACGTATGTTTACAGCTCTTTATCATTTTACATATGGGCTGAGCGTCTTTTTTAGTGACTTCCCTCCAGTTAGTTGGTTGCTCTAATATTTTCCATTATTGATTCGTCCTTAGGTACTGACTTGACTGAACTATTAAGGCTCAGATCAATCCAGAAATTCTGGCTTTAAGATAGGGAAAATGGGAATAGGAACCGCAGAGCAGGTTAACTCCTAGGGACAAGAAGCAAAGTTCACCACCAAACGAAGGTCACTCAGGTGCAAACTTGAAGCAGAAAGGCACAAGGAGGGGGAGAAACAAGGTGGCCTCAGCTCGCATAGCATTTAGAGATCTAAAAAACAGACATAACACATCTCAGTTTATAGTCGTTAAATCGGATGATATTCGTGAACGTGGGACTAAGAATCATGCAATATTTGAAAATTAGAAAGGAAACAGAAGCTCTGTAAACCGTTAAGCGAGGGCTGTAAAACGTGAGTGAAGAAAAGGAAGGTCGTAAGGACCCCACCTTCCGGGAGAGTTCCAGTCCGCGTCAGCTGGCGGACTCGGGAAGAGGAGGAGGAGGAGGAAGAGGAGGGAACGCTTCAGCGCGACCCTTCGCGCCCAAGCTCCCGGGTCGACTTTGAGCAACTAGCTGACGCATGCGCAACTCGCTGACCGAAAGACGAGGGGGCGCCCCGGCCCCCGTTTATCTAGAGGCGGGGGAGGGCGGGGCGAAAACACGTGACCGGGTTGCGGCATTTCTGGCCCAATCCGAGGCGTTTCGGAAAGCGCCCTTGCAGAGCAATTCGGGTGGCCCCTGTTCGTCCGTAATTTCCTGGCTTTTTGACTCCGCTCTTGAATCTAAGCATTTAGTTTGTCAGAACTTTCTGCCGTGTGTTCCGTGAATCAAATTAGTGGCACACTCTAAAGTGACTGGCGCTTTTTATTTATTTTTCTCTATAACTAGAGTGTATTTCTGTAATTTCAAGTCCTGTTGCTCTCTCCCCAGCACGCTCAGGTCCTCTTCCTACTGCGTGAGACTCCAGAATCGCTGGAGGGCGCCTTTTTGTAAAATCAATCCCCTAGGAAGAGAAAAACTGCTTTATATCTCAGTGATAGAGGATTAGGGAAATTAAGGTAAAATTTTAAAGAGGCAAGTGTCCCATAGGACTGCCACAGATAACCTCAAAGACATACCCTAAAAGACTACTTTATTTCAATATAAGCATTTCAGTAAAATCTCCCGCTCTGTTTATTCCAGGCTGCTATCAAGAATCTGAAGTAATGATACTGGGATATTACCTGCAAGATGTGGTTGATTCGCCCCAGATGAGTGTGACGAGAAACAGGCTTTAGAGAAACTCAGTCTTAAAGCTGGCATCCTTGAAGTGAGAAGGGCATGGAGTAAAAGCAAGATGGATGGGGCTGATTTCTAGGGTTCTGACCCATCATGAACTGACTTTTACAGCCCAGGCACCTTGGCATTGGGAAATCAAGCAGTACTGCAAAAGGATAAAATGCCAAATATGTCGAAACAATAAAAAAAGGAAATTTCCATCCTTATATCACAATATGGATAGCTTGGTAAAAATAAGACCCCTCACCTGGAATCCTTCAGGAAGAGTTCACTCATTTCCTACAAATAAATCCTCAACACTGCAGAAATGAGTTTGTTCATAACTCAAGAATATTCTCAGAAAACGGGGGCGAGGTGCACAGCTAAAAGCTCTGAACCTGCACTGGCTTTTCTGCTAGAGTTGCAGCGTGATGGTAATTGCTGCTTCCCTTGCAGACACTAGCTTCCTCTGTTGCTGCTGTCATTGGTTCTTAAGAAATATAGTTGCTCCAACTTCAGTTCCTTCCACGATACTTAGAGATTCTTCTACCAACCCCAGTATTCCTCAGACACAGCTGTCTATATAAATGACACTGAGCTCCAATGTGTACAGTTACTGGCTTCTTGGTGCCAAGACAAGACGACTGTGGGAGAAAATGCCTTCCAGTGGAGAAACCCAACAGCCTCTGTGAGTTAATTCTGGAGCTATGGAGTGAGTCTAACCAGGAAAAGTTACAACTAAAGTGGAGGGCACAGGTCATGGCCTTCATCTGCAAGATGGTGCAGTCTTGAGTATTTAATAGGAGAATCAGAGAAAATAGGGAACTGTTTACAAAGTCACTTCTTGAACAGCTAGAATGAGTTGTTTTCACCAGTGTTGTGTGCCTATTTGGTGGACTGTGTCAGTATTGACAAGTAATGAGGATGTGTCCATTTTATAAGTAACCAGGTACAAATAATGCCTCAACAAAAATCTAAATTATTTGTAAATATTCATAAAATTGAAAGTCATACTTGCTTCTGATTCCTACTCAAGCAGAACTGCTGTCATGGGATAACCCTGCTTCAGGGTCTTACCACCCAAAAAAGTGGCTAGATTTGTATAAAAGTATTTTACCAATATATAAAGCCTTTTTAAAGATTCTCCTGGAAATCATTTTGTAATTTCCATTTTGTGGTAGAACCTGTTCTCCTTCAAGTTAGGGCTCTTCATTAGACTAGCAGTAACACAAGTAGCTGCCTCAGGCCAAATTACCCAAGCCTGGTTCTCAAATCTTAGGCTGATTAGTACATGAAAAAGGAATACAGTAGTAGAATGCTATTATTAAGCAATAGCTGCAGAATATCATTGCATCCAGTACTAGGAACAACAGAGGGGGAATTTTCAGCAACAGGGAGAATAAATGTCACGTGTTCCAAAGCCTCTCTCTAAAATATAGAACAAGGCATAAACAATACTTACTTATTTTTGAATCACAATCTGTCACAGAATTGCTTCTTTACCTAACACCTCCACCAAAACCTTTTTTTTTTTTTTTTTTTGCGGTATGCGGGCCTCTCACTGTTGTGGCCTCTCCCGTTGCGGAGCACAGGCTCCGGACGCACAGGCTCCGGACGCACAGGCTCAGCGGCCATGGCTCACGGGCTTAGTTGCTCCGCGGCATGTGGGATCTTCCCGGACCAGGGCACGAACCCGTGTCTCCTGCATCGGCAGGCGGATTCTCAACCACTGCGCCACCAGGGAAGCCCTCCACCAAAACCTTTTAGTGTATTTCTACCATCTTCTTTAACCAAGAGGGGAAAGGCTTTGAATATTTTAAGCCATAAAACCAAAAAATACCATACTAATTTCAATAAATAATTCCTGCAGTTGAAATATACTTCAATATTTTCCATCTGTCAGGAAGCAGAATTCCATAATTAAAATACCCTTTTGATATTAAACTGTAAAGTAATCATGAAAACATTACTTAACATTACACTTATGCCTTGACTTTATAAAACAGATTCCGGAGTTGTCTACAAATGAAACATTTTAAAAATCACTTATCACAGGAAAGCCAAAATGAGAGCAGAAAAAATGTTTGATTCAGGTTGGATTTACTCAAGGTTAACATGCAAGAATTATTTATATTTACATTACCTAAGGACTCTGAAGATAAACATTATACAGTATTAATGGAGACTTTGGACTCATTTTAGAAAACTATTTGGTGTACAAGAGGTTTATAATCACTTCAGTTAACTATAGATATAGTTACTTCAACTGTAGGTAATAAGTTATTACTTCAAATCAAAATACAAAAAGTACTGGCTCAATGTGCAATTGCAAAAGGAAAATCAACTTTTTCTGCTCTTTGGGAAAAAAGTTAGTAAGCTGATGAGTTAAACTATTACACTGTAGTACCTCATATCACCTCCAAGCTTTCAATGTTAACTTTCAAGCTGATTCTGTTTCTAAAAAGACCTTCAAAGCCCCCAATGGTGATGTTCAAAAAATGAATGTCATACAGTGAAACTAATCATTAACAACAAATCTTCAATTTATTTGAAGCAATTCAGTTTCAAAAACTTTAAGTTACAGCAGTCACAGAAAAAAAAACACGCAACAGTCAGAAATAATAAAAGAATAATCAGGAGTACTGCATTTTTTTGTTTGTTTTTAACACTGTCATGGCTTTATTCAAAACACAGTTGCACAAAAGTATTAACTTCAAAGTTTTTAAGGAGGGTTTTGAGGAATTCAACACACTATATACATACTGCCATACAAAGAGCATTAAAATAGGACCAAAAACTTCTACAAAATATAAAACCCACCCTTACTTATTTGCATGAAAATACCACCCACAAAGCTAAGTAAGTCTTAAAAAGTTTTTTGGAGGCTCTAAGTGTTGTTTTCAAACCAAAGAACTCTCATTTTGATTGCACAATAAGATGATTGATAAGAAAGTCAATATATAGATTTAACTTTTAAAATAAGTATTTTATAATCTGGCATACTACGTAATGAGAACCCTTAACAGACTAAAACAGGGCATTATAATTGTTAAAAAGGAGTAAAATGTTAGCCTTTTGGAGATTCCAATCCCCCCACTAAACTTATCCCAACAGTTTTATTTCAGTCAGTTATGCAACTTTTTTAGTTTATCCACAAATAACTTCATCATTTTTTACTTTAAAACCCCAAGTCATACTTTTAAACCAAAAAAGAAGCAATACTATATTCAGTAATTTAAATGTGTCCCAGTACGAAAGTGTAACTTCAATTAATTTGCTGATACTAACTTTTTAAAAACTTACAAATATTCAAAACAAAGGGGAAAAAATTTTTAGACAGCCAAGGTTAAGAAAGCAATTGCCTTGAACATGGAGCCTCCACAACAAAAAAAGATGTACTTGCCTACTCATAATATTATATTTAGTAGCTGTATAAGGAAACACAGTTACCCCAAATATTTTTCTATTTTTAATGGACATCCACCTGAAACCAAATCTTAATTTTAATACTGATTTAGTTTCAAATATTTTTCCAACTGTCCAGTATATTTCAATTAAATGCTATATCTGGTAATGCTTTAAAACTGTAGAAAGAATAATTAAAGGTTCTACTCAGGAAAATTAGAAATACTTTGCAGAATGGTATCTAAATCATTTGGGAAGCTAATCTGATTTGAATGTTTCATTAATTATCAACAGGCAATTGTTCTGACTTTTGAGGAACACACATGCTGCTTCCAAGAGCCTCCTCTGCTTCTTTTCTTTCTTCATCCTAATACAGTCTGTACATCTTGTCAAGAAAGAGATTTACAGTAAGCAGAGTCTGTTGCATAAAACTGTATTGATAATAATATTCGTATTTCAGAAAATACTCAATTTCTTTCACTTAGCTTGTTTAAAGCTAAGACAGGTCTGAAAAGGTGGTTGAGGTATAAGACAAAGCCATCTTGGGTATCCATAAGTTTCCCAACTCTTTTTTGAGAAGAGGGGAGTGAAACAAGAAAGGGAGGTGATCATAAAAGAATCACTGAGAGGAAAACAAAGAATGCACACTTAAAACAAAACAAAATAACAACCGTTGGCAGGTCATGATCTTCGATTTAAGAAGAAAGGGCTCTCCTACATGTCTCTGAACTCAGTATAAGCAATTTTTCCTTGAAAACTAAAATCTTCTTAGTCACCTGGCTTAAAAGGTTTTAGAAGCCTTCACAAAAGCCATCAACTATATTGTTGAATAGAACCTTTACTATTCTGCTCCTACTTTCCAAGCTACTCATGTGACAAAAAAGCACCCAAATACCCTCAGCCAAAAAAAAAGTCACTGCCTTCAAACTAAAGATCTCTGGGTTGCCTCTAAAAAAAATAACCAACTTATCATTCAAGAGACTATTTTCATTCCAGATTCCAGCCAACTGTGATTTCAGTTAATTTATAAATAACTTTAAAACCCTATGAATGAAATGCACCATATTACACCTGTGTAAAAGCAATCATGTTTTAATTATGCTAAAAATGACTAACACAGTGAGCTTTAATTAGAAAAATTAAGATTCTAAATAAATTGCTAGGGAATTTCACAATGGGGTCAATGAAAATTTGTCTCTACATACAATATGATCATTAACAGACTAGTTAATCTTATTTGGAATGGTAAGGCAAAAATAGTAAAACCACACTTTTCCTATAAAAAGTTACACATTATCTTCTGTAGGGATAGCTATCGTACATGAAGAAACAAAGAAGACGTGATCACTCTATTGCACACCCAGGAACATTAGGGAATCTGGTCTTAGAATGATCTAGTCATCTTCTTCCTCACCATCATCTTCAGCATCTCGTTTCCTCTTTTCCCCTCGAAGACCTTCTTCTTCTGAAAGAGTAAAAGGAAAACTGTAAAATACTTAATTTTAACAAATGAATATTTGTTAAGCTACAGAATTTTGAATCTTAGTGAAAAGTTAATGGAGTAAGAAAATTATAGGTTAAGTTTCCCCTCTGCATTACTTTCAATCTCAGTATTAAAACAGCCTTAATAGACTTAGGAATCCATAAATGACAGCTTGCTATGCACCCTTGTGGCCAAATCATGAAGTACAGATCAAGAAACCAAGGGCTTGACATCATTGGAATTGTTAGCGAATTTTTAAATTTCTTGAAAGGCCTAGGTAAATAGAAGCAGAGAGCAAATCTACAACGGGCATTATCTGGAGTTCAACTGTTCTTCTCTTATAAATGAAAGGCCCAAAATGAAAGGCCCTAAGAAAATAATAAATTGAGTTTATGGTTCCATTATCTCTTCATTCCTGTTTAGAAAATAAATGTTACAAGCTGTTTTTTTCTTTTAAATGGAATGAATGAATACCCTGAGAAAACTCCTGTTTAAAAAAGGTTTTACACCTTTCAAGGAATTCTATTATATGTTACCAACATCAAAGAGATCAGTGATAATTTGAATTATAGACTCATTCTTTAAAATCCATGAATAATAGCTTTTTAGGACTTTTGAATGGCTAATATAACTCACCCTCTTCTTCTTCTTCTTCCCCTTCTTCAACATAGTCATCATCATCTTCTTCATCCTTGAGATTCAAATATTCAGTTTGAATATGATGCAAATGAACTTATTTTCGAAACAGAAATAGACTCACAGACATAGAAAACAAACTTACGGTTACCAAAGGGGAAAGGGGGTGGGGGAGGGATAAATTAGGAGTTTGGGATTAGCAGATACAAACTACTATATATAAAATAGATAAAACAACAAGGTCTTACTGTATAGCACAGGGAACTATATTCAATATCCCACAATAAACCATAATGAAAAAGAATATGTATATGTATACATATATATGTATAACTGAACCACTTTGCTATATACCAGAAACTAACACAACATTGTAAATCAACTATACTTCAATTAAAAGAAAAAAAATTCAGTTTGAGAATAAATAAGCCATGACATGGGCTATTCACTGTTGGATAATAATATATTCCAACAGGAGCAAAAACTATGGTCATCCTGTGTTCTGACAACCTCTGCCTCACTTACAGGGGTATTTTTTAAAAACCCAACTAAATCTAGTTTCTTCATGAAAACAGTTATGTTTGAGACCAGCAATGCTCAAAAGAACTTTCTGCAACAATGGAAATGTTCTGTATCTGTGCTGTCCAATACAATAACCAATAGCCACAGGTGGTGGCTCCTGAGCATTTGAAATGTGACCAGTGCAAATGAGGAACTGAATTTTAATTTTATTTTACTATAATAAACAAATATGCCCAGTGGCTAATGCACAGAGTAACTTTTGACTATTTCAAAGACACAGTCTTCTGTTTTATAGACTGAGGAAGGATCACCTAAATCTTAGTCTGAACACAGCTACACGTGTTGAATAAGTCACTTAATCTCTCTGGACCTTAGTTTTCCAATCAGTGAAAGAAAGTATTCATCTAGAAAGATCTCTAAGTTCCTTTTACATCTAAAAATCTGCACATCAAAATAGTATGTCAATAAAAATCACAATAAAACTTGATCTACAACTCCTGTGGAATGAGTTGTTCTGGATAGCTAAGATTTAAACATAGCCTTGAAACATCATAACCATTTTTTTTTTTTACTTTAGCCAACTGGGATAAAATCTCTAAAGTGCATTGCACACTTCTACCATTTTATGCTAAACCTAACAAATCTTTTTCTTGAATTGTCATAGTCACCATTGTGACCATAAGCAGTACACTAATTAGTATATGCCAATTCTCTCCAAGCCTATTAATATATATAAGATGGTTTTCTCCTTTTAAAAATGACCCTGGCCTCTACTTTCTTTCCCTAGTTTTTATGCCTTCTCTTTTGCAGTTAGTTACTATTTCAATTTTAATCTGCTACAGATTCAGAAAATAGATCAACAAGCTTACCAGAGAACTGAATATAAAAGAGAAAACAGGATTATAATAATGGCTTGAATACTCTCCTACAAAGAAAATGTTCTTTTGTTATGCATACTTTTTACAGTTACCGCCTTGTGCTTGGTTGTGTTCCAAATGGTTAAGTTCTAATATATGTTTGAAAAACTGGAATCAAGCTAGGGTCTCCCCTCCAGCCCCAAAATAGTTTACTCGTCCTTAAAAATAGTTTAAATGGCAAATGTTAAGAATTGCTGGGTGGTTAGGAAAAACTTGGACAACCCACACTTTTCAAAGTATCCACAGCTCTATTTGTGTCTAGAAATATTAAACAGAACCTATTTTTCCAGCATTTAGCTTAAAGCCCCTGAGAAACTAAACTGCATGACACTTATATCAGAAATCATTCTTATACAGTCAATTCAAACACGAAAACATTCCATACCAGAACACCCAAGCTGCCAGGAGCATAAGCAATAGATGCGGTAGCAAATAAACTAAGGAACTATAGTAAAAATCAGGAGAACGTGTGGGCTTACATTTAAAGAAGAAAAGAAAGCAAGAGAAGAGGGGTAGAGGAGAGAGGGGATGGAAGAATGGGGAAATAGAGAGGAAAAGAAGGAGAAAGAAAAGGACATTTTAAACATTTCAAATCTGCAAGGAATGATAAATTAGAGTATTTAAATATTTATAATTTTTTAAAAGCCACTTGAAATACTAATCACATTTTTATTCATGATATTTAGAAAAGCCCAAGTCTAAAAAGCAAATTACTTCTCTGGATTTGGTTTAAACAAAACATGATTAATCAATTCAGGTTTTTATGCCTTTTTAAAAAATATATCATCTATTAGATTACCAGAGACTTGCTCTGTAAAGATTATGGTCTTAGTTCCTAACTAGTGGGTAATAAAATGTTTCCTCATTTGTACTATGAATAGTGCAAGAACACCATAATTCCCAATTCTTCTAAAGCCCCCATCTCCATTTTTAATGAAGTATACTACACATACATAAGTTCTTCTTTATACATATTAATTCCTTACCTCTGAAGAGCAGCTGACATAGAAATAAGACTCAAAAAAAACATAGCTAATCAAATACCATTTCTATTTCCTTCTAGTTTCTTTTTTAAATCTTATAGTCTCTGAAGTTTCTTTGGCTCTTAGCTCCTAAAAACCAAGGCATCGGGCTTCCCTGGTGGCACAGTAGTTAAGAATCCGCCTGCCAATGCAGGAGACACGGGTTTGAGCCCTGGTCCGGGAAGATCCCACATGCCGTGGAACAATTAAGCCCGTGTGCCACAACTACTGAGCCTGCACTCTAAAGCCTGTGCTCCATAACGAAGAGAAGCCCCTGCTCGCCGCAACTAGAAAGCCGGCGTGCAGCAACAAAGACCCAATGCAGCCAGAATACATAAAAATAAAATAAATAAATTTACTTTTAAAAATAAAAACAAGACTTCATTTTTAAAAATATCCAAATTATCTCATCATGACTGAAAACTTCTCGTCCCAGCTACCTGGGTACCACATTGACTTAATGTTGTATGTATTATCTTAGAGATGTTTGCTCTATACTCCACCACATCATTTTTAGTTAATATTTCCCAGTACTCAATGGAATGATAAACATAAACATTTGCAGTTAGCTGAAGGTCATTTTTAAATGACTTAATACTATTTAAAGAAGAATTACTGGCAGAGAAAATAAAAAGTCAATTGCAGGGAATTCCATGGTGGTCCAGTTGTTAGGACTCCATGCTTCCACTGCAGGGGGCATGGGTTAGATCCCCGGTCAGGGAACTAAGATCCCGCAAGCAGTGCAGCACAGCCAAACAAACAAACAAAACAAAACAAAAAGTCAAACTGCAAAATAACAAGTCCATTATTTTACTAAGTAAATTAAAACTTAGGGGAAAAATATTCAAGTTGTATGCTGATGTAAACTGAATAAGTTGACTTTCTCCCTGAATACTTAAAAATACTTAAAAGTTCTGTTCTTCATTATTGTAAAGCTAACTCACGAAAGCCCCAAAAAAGTTTAAGTCCCATTTTTTCTACACAGTTTCATATTTAAAATGGTATCAGAGAGCTTCCCTGGTGGCGCAGTGGTTGAGAATCCGCCTGCCAATGCAGGGGACACAGGTTCAATCCCTGCCGGGAAGATCCCATGTGCCATGGAGCAACTAAGCCAGAGTGCCACAACTACTGAGCCTGTGCTCTAGAGCCCATGAGCCACAACTACTGAGCCCATGTGCTCTAGAGCCCGTGAGCCACAACTACTGAGCCGGCATGCTGCAACTACTGAAGCCTGCACGCCTAGAGCCCATGCTCCACAACGAGAGAAGCCACTGCAATGAGAAGCCTGTGCACAGCAACAAAAAGCAGCCACCGCAACTAGAGAAAGCCTGCGTGCAGCAAAGAAGACCCAACACTGCCAAAAATAAATAAATAAAATAAATAAAATTTTTTTAAAAAATGGTATCAGAGAAAAATCATCATTAATCAGTGATACTGTCTATCTAACTAATGTAAAAGTCATTAGGAGAACAAATAAAAATACAATTTCTAGTCTAAATAAGAGATGTTATTTTTAAAAATAAATATTACTTTAAATTATGAATTATAAAAACAAAACTCAATAATTTAACATTAGGAGAAAATAACTTATCTAAACTCCCAGGGACTAAAGATCATTTGTTCAAGTCAACTGATTTCCTGTTAATCTACTATGTCCTAGTCAATGTACTGGATGCTGAGATATAAAAATGAACAGCCCTCTCCTGAAGGAGCTATCTAGTAGAAAATGGCCAAATAAACAAGTTTTTACAGAAGTGTCTACAGGCAACAGACACCTAATCAAGGGTCAAAGGTAACAGAGGAATGAGTGACTATCTCTTAACAATTACAGAAAGCTTCAATAATGAGGCAACGCCAGAGTTGAGTGTTTAAAGATAAGAATCACGAGGCATGATTTGAGTGGTAGTTACACAAGTATGTATGTATATAAAACGTCATGGAGTTGTACATAAAATCAGTGTACATGCTTTACATGCTTTAGTATATTTATGTTTACCTGAGAAAAAACAAAGTAAAGTTCATTAGAAGGCATGGGTAGAAAGTCATTTCAGATAGAGTAAACAATGTGTATACAGACAGAAAGGCAATAATAGCTTCGTGTGATGATTTAATTTGGTATTGAGGGAGATGAAGCTAGAGAAGGTAGCAGAGGCTAGATAATGAAGGGCCTTGTATGTCTTGGTGGCAACAGGGAAACATTAAAGGGTTTCAAGCAGGCTAGTGATATGATCACATTTGCATGCAGACTACACAGGCAAGCACTATGGAGGATTCAACAAAGTGGTGACGCTGTTCTCAAAGAGACCATTTAGAAAACTACTAGAAAAGCATAAGCAAGAAATAATTAGGGGAAAGGAAAGTTTTCATGAGTGCCTATAATGTGCCAGCAACTAGATACTTTACACGTATTAGTTTGTTAAATCCTTAACGACCCTATGAAGTTGGTATAATCTGTTTTATAAATGCAGAAACTGAGGCTCAGAAACATTTGTAAAATGTTTCCACTATCCCATGCCGCTGAGGGAAGAACGGATTTGAAAGCTATCTAGGAGGTAAAATCATAGGGTTTATGATTATCTGGATATAATATGAACTGGAGGGCAGTGGGAAAAAAGACAGGCAGACACACACACAAGTTAGAAACAACTCTCGGATTTCTACACAACTTACTTTTAATATTACTTAACCCTATGCCTAAATAGTTAATTTTCAGTGCACATAAGAAGATCTATTCACCTGAATTTCTTCTTTCATTAAGTATGAGAGGCCCACCTCCTCTTCTCCCTCTCCCAGTTCTGAGCCTGCTTCATCTTCATCCTCATCCTCATCCTCATCCTCCTCTTCTTCCTCTTCCTCATATCCTTCAGGTGGACCAGCTTCATCTTCCTCTTCCTCTTCATCATCTTCATCTCCATCTTTAAAAATATTTTAAAAGATAAGCAAATGTCCGGGCAAATGTTTTTGCCTTGGACCATCAAACTCGTAAGCCAATGGGTAGAAAGTATCTCAGGGTGATTTTTTTTTTTTTAAGATTTCTCTTTTATAACATTCCATTTACTGTTTGAGAAATATGGTGTCTAAATATTAAAATTTTCCCAACATATAGATTTTTCACCAAAACATTACATGAACTAAAGTTTATTTTACTTTGTGGACACTTCAAAACCTGCCTGTCCATCATTCCATCATTTTATAGCACTGTTTATCTATCAAATTTTTTCTTACATGTGAAAAACTTTTCAACCAGTAGTAACAGTGTCCCATTACTGACAACAGCTTTTCTGTCATCTGATCTATTAGTCACCCATTTATCCAAAAATGTATATTCAACTCTCTAGAGCATTTCCATCAACCCCCCACAAAAAAAAAAACATATCCATTAACAGTCACTCACCATCCTCCTCTCCCGCAGCCCTGACAACTGTTAATCTACTTTCTGTCTCTATGAATTTGCCTCTTCTGGGCATTTCATATAAATGGTGTCATACAATATATGGCTTGGGTATGGCTTCCTTCACTTAGCAGAATGTTTTCAAGGTTCTCACACTGTAGCATGTATCAGGTACTTCAATCATTTTTGCGGCTGAATAATATTCCATTGTATGGATTTATCACATTTTGTTTATTCATCAGTTGATAGACACTTGGGTTGTTTCTACTTTGTGACTTGTATGGATAATTATGTGATGAATGGTTTTGTTTTTTTTTTTTAGTACTATTTTAAAAGTTACCACTTTTACTGGGTGGTGGTTAAGTTTACACAAATATAAAATTTCATGAAGCTTAATATAACAATCATTAAATTGCCCAAAGCTATCAGAAATCTGAACGAATACAGGACTAGCGCTATGAGTTTTTAAATTTTTGTCTTACTAACGTCTTTTTTTTCCCCACACCTAAATACCCAGGCCCGATCTAATTTGCCAGCTAGACTGGAGGCTATAACTGTGACACATTCATGAGTATTAAGAATAATTACCTTCATCATCCTCTTCTTCTGAGTCTGGTGCTTCATTATCCTCCTGGTCAAATCCATCTAAGTACGTGATTTGCTGTAGCAGTTCAAAAATACTTTCTCTATAATCTTCCAGGTTTGTGATCTCACAGTTAAACAAGTCAAGACTCTTCAAATTTTTAAGATTTTGCTGGAAAAGGAAAAAGTTAAAAATTACATTCAAGATTAAAAATCTCATGTTATTTATTTTTAATTCATGAACCAGAACATGTATACAACTTTAAATCAAGAGAATGATTTTTGGATTTTTAGAATTTTATAATGAAGGGTTATTATATCAAGCACAGCTAATTATCTTAATGAGGCCCTGGCACCTAAACTCCACTGGAGTAGGAACTTTGTTTTGGTAACTGCTGTATCTACAGCACCTGCCTTAGTGCCTTACTCATCATAGTATGCACTCAGTATACTTTGTTGACTGAATCTGTGACTAAATAGGCAACAACAATAACATGGTTAGTTTAAATCCACAGTCAAGCTTATTTTCAACAATTTCAACCTCCTCCCAAGCTTTTTTTAAAAAATCAGAGCAACAATTTTCAGAGTTTCACTTCATCTCCTTTTCCTTCCCTCATACCAGGAAACAAAGGAAATAAAAATAATCAAGAAGAAAGAAAAAGGAATAGAATTTAAGAAAATACTGGAAATTTTAAAATCAGATATTCAGCTCCTGAAGTTGATGATAAAATAAATTTCTCACTGATTTAAAAATTTATCTTGGGCTTCCTTAGTGGCGCAGTGGTTAGGAATCTGCCTGCCAATGCAGGGGGCACAGGTTCGAGCCCTGGTCTGGGATGATCCCACATGCCGCGGAGCAACTACGCCCATGCGCCACAACTACTGAGCCTGTGCTCTGGAGCCCGCAACCCACAACTACTGAAACCCGTGCACTTAGGGCCCGTGCTCCGCAACAAGAGAAGCCCCCGCACCGCAAAGCAGCGTAGCCCCCACTCTCCGCAAGTAGAGAAAGCCGGCGCGCAGCACCAAAGACCCAATGCAGCCAAAAAATAAATAAAATAAAATCATAAAGTAAATAAATTTATTTTTTAAAATTTATCTGAATGTTTTACTCCAAAGGAAAATAAAGCAGTATCATCTAGATCACAACATATAAGAAATTCAGAAGTTTCAAAAGTGACATAAATATAAGTCAGTAAGATAAAATTCAAGCAAATCTCAGAAAAATTCAACCAAAAAAACAAGTCCAGAGACAAACCTTCCCACTTACCAGAGCTTCTACTGTACTGAGATCTTTGATTTTGTTTCCACTCAAATTGAGGTAGGTAAGGTTTGGACATTTCTCTGCCAGGACTTCCAAGCCTCCAGAAATTATATTGTCACTAAGTTCCAACTATATATTCAACATAGGGAGAAAACAAAGAATGGTGAAGGCTTAGGACACATCAAAGATTTCTCAAATGTATCAATTTAAAGAAGAAAACAATTGTCATTCTCTCTGGCTTCAAGGGACTGTCACAGTCTTTAATTTCCAAAATCCCACCTATGACTGCCAAATAAAATATTAGAATCTCTATATAACAGACTTTTAACTCAGGTTTGGTTCCAGTTGTATAATAGTTGGATTTTATGTTTCAAAGAAAAACATTTGGTAGATGTTAAATTCATGCCATAACGCGATTTCATTAGTCAATTTAAATTTCCAAAAGTAATATGACAGCTGATTTCAAAATCCTACATAACCCGTTTTCTTACCTCTAGAAACTTAGAACCTTCTAATTAAAATGCAGAATGGTTGTTTCATTTGGGAAAAAAACATACATAATAGCCCACGGCATCAAAATCAAGATGCTTTCACGCCTAGTGCCAGCTTACCTTTCGAAGTTTATTTAAGCTGGGCAGCCGGGCCAGTGAACTTAGTTCCACATTAGCCATACTCAGAAACTCTAGTTTTTTAAAAGTATCATTCAGGCCCTCAATTTCCCCATTGACACAGAGGCAATTATCAAGGACCAACTCTGTCACCTATAAGAGAGAATATGAATGATTCTTTAGTTTGCAGTCTGTTTAGCAAAAGACCTGGGTCCTGACACTCTGGAAATGTGAATATTAAAACCACCAATTCCCTCATATAGATCCTTTTCATTCTCCCCCCAAACTGAAATACAGTCTTAAGTCATCATTATAAGTTAACTTTTTAAATTTAAACTTGGACTAAGAAGTTCAATGCCTGCTTCAAATCACTAATAAAAAAATTTTAATTGTATAAAAAATAAGACTTTGAAAAAGGTCCCATGTGAAAATTGTTTCTGACCCTCGTGAAAAAGACCCTCAACATCAGGGCATATATTTATGCATGAGGGGATACCAAGGCTACTGAGAAAGCATTTAAGTGAGTCCTAAAACAGCAGGGAGAAGAAAGGAAATTGTTTTATTCACTTTTTCAGTTTAAACCCCCTTATTTTGGTTGATAAATGTCACCAAAGCTCAAAAATACCTTGTTACCCTTCATGAAGAAATGTTAGAAAACTCCTTCTGAGACAGCCCAGAGTTCATATGTTATCTGTTCTAATATCGAGGCAAAACAATATCACCCAGAACAACACATCCTTGATAAAATGTTATTTTTCCCTGCCACCCTGGTAGAATTTTTGTGACTTCTCCCCAGTCTTGGGAAGGGGGTGCTGGATCCTCTCTTAGGTCAGAGTTAACTTTCTGGTGTGGGCCTAAATGGACTTAAGAGGGAGGCAGGAAACCCTGGCTCTCCATTCTCAATGCAAAAATATGTTTGAGGTATTTTGAGAAATACCAAGGAGTAACAAGGAATGCTACCTTCTCTATTTGAACATGACATAATTATTTCAGGAAGCAAAGAAGGCATCATAATCTGTTTAGAGAGGAGGAAGCCAAGGCCCAGAGTGTAAGAATGACTGCCTAGGGTCAGTCACAGTATGTGGCAGAGCTGTGCCTCCACTGTAAGTCTTCTGACTCCTAGTCTAGCTGAGTAGAGAGGGCCACTAGGTTTGGTGTCAGAAAACCAGTTCTTCCACTTGAGTAAGTAACTTCACTGCCCTGAGACTCCGTTTGCTAATTTGGATTCTACAACAATACCATCCACCTTACAAGTCTGTCGGAAGGAGGAAACAACAAACACGAAAAGTGCTTTGTAAACTGTAAAGGGCTATACAAGTAGGAGACCGTTATTACACCACAGGGGAAGGAGGAGAGGCTGCAAAAAAGCAACATCCGGCACTCCCCAAAACTGGCAAGGAAATTACTAGGGATAGGATAGGTATAAGAATGGGGAAGGAGGGGCAAACCCACTTTTCCAACCCAAGACATAAAAGAGTATTCGAAATGTGTGCTTCTTCGAGACAGCATTTTAACTTTGATTTTGTTTGTTTTTTCCTTAAGCCCCTAAAGACTAGGCCCTAGGAAACTTCAAGTTATCTGTGGGATGATAGTAGAGACTGTTTCCTCCTCCCTGCTATCTACCAATTTCAGCGAAACAGAGACTTTTTTAAAAGTACATAAAGACCTTGGATTCCCACCCTTCACGCCGTCACAGCCCACCGAACAGACCCTACTCATCCTCCACGCTGGTATGCACAAGCACCACCTCCACCCCTGCTGGAAAAAAATTATATCCCTTATATTGCAATTCTGGGGTTTATTTCAGAGGCCGCAATTATCAAGACCCTATAGACATTTTCCTCTGCGACCAGAAATGCGAGGTTCCTCGTTGGCCATGGGGCCCGCTCTCGCGACCTGCCGCTCCGACCGACGGGAAACCCCACAAGGGGCGGGGACTCCCCAAGGAAAAAGGGGGTCGCCTCCCAGCCCGCGTTCCCCTAGCGCCTCCGCCCCGGGCGGGGAGAGCTGGGTGAAGCCGAGGAGGCGCCCGCCAAAAGGAGGCGGAAACGCCTCCCGCCCGACCCCCGAAAAGTTGACCACGACCCCGCCTCACGTGGCCCCTCCCAACCCCGTCTCTTTAACTAAGGCGACAGCAGCGAGAGCGCATCATTTAGTTTCGCCGAGCCCATCTTGAAAACCCGAAACTTCTACGACCCATTTGTTGAGTTTTGTGAAACCGTCTACAGGGATCAAAATTGGAGTTGCAGCCACCACGATACGACACGCCGAATTTCGTTACACCGCGGGGGGACGAAGGGGATAAAGCCTCGTGTCCTCTCCCCACCTCCGGTCACTGCGACGAGTCCCAAAACTTACCCGCGGCCGAAGAACGGGCCGCTGACCCAGATTCCGCCTGGCGGCGGGCGGCGCGCGCCGCTTCCCGGGGGAGTGGGCGCCGCCAGCAGTGGGCCGTCCGCGGACTCCGCGAACGACCCCAGCCCGCGACCTGCGCGACGTCGTCCAACGCCCAGGGGACTCGAGGCCGGAGACGCCCCCCAGCCCAAAAAAAAGAGTTGGCAGCACTGCAGAAAAGTTGGACTAACTTCTCAGGCGACGATGGCTGCGGCAGAGGCGAGTGGGACTGGGGGGTCGCGTCCACGCCGCCGGCCCCAAGGAGCTGGAACGTGAGGAGCGAAGCGGCCGAGCGGCCCCCAGCACCCCGCTTCCCGCCTCCACGAGGACAGGACTCCTGATTCGAGGAGAGGAGAAGGGGCTAAGCCCCCAAGCACACACAAAAACGCCCCTAGAAACTTAAACCCTTCGCCATTTTAAGTAAAAGATTTTAATGATTTAAAAGTTAAAATTAAATATTTTCCCCCAGCCCTACCCCCAGATGGGGGTTAATTCATTACCCCGCCCCACACACCCACCAGGACCCCCAGAAACCCGATCCTCCGAATACAGGGCTGGTGAGGAAGGGGAGGGGGCTGAGTCATCTCACCTCCTCCGGGGCTCTGTCCCTTAACTCCAGGTTAATCCTCTTCTTCATCTCCATGTCCTCCTCCTGCTCTTCTGCTACTACTCTCCTCCCTTACCTTTTCCTGCCTTTCCCACTACCCCCCAACCCTAAAATTTTAAAAGATTTGGAAATGAATGAAAAGAAACGCAAATATAAACGCCCACCACCACCACCAGATAGGTGTGGGGGAGAAAGAAGGGAACAGCAAATGGAGTCCAAGGAGTTGGGACTCTAACTCAGCTGCCCCCACCTCCTTGTCCACACACTCGCGCGCGCACTCACACGCACACACATACACACACCCGCAGTTCCTTCCCCTTCAATGGCTGCTCGGAGACTGAGCCTCCATGACACGGCACCGCCAACCCCCTGGCCTACACTCCACCCACCTCCCGAATGTATTGGTTGATTCTTCAGCATCTCACTACTCCATTGGGTTACATAAATGTCTATCAGTCTTTAGGGAGGACCTGAGCCAGAAACACTGCGCCTATTGGCTACGACCAAGCGCGCAGTTAACTCCGATAGGTCCAGGAAGGTGTTCGTCCCGGGGAAATGATTTTGAATCCCAATAGCCCCCCTCCTTTTCTTTGTGTGATTGGCGCGCTTTCCCTGGGCGATCGGACGGTTTTGAAGCCTGTCGGGTTTCTTTTTGTTTTTGTTTTGCCTGTTTCTTTCGTGTTTAAGGAAGGAAGAAAGCATCCTTCTTACGTGTGGAAGTTGCGAGACAGATAATTTAGCACACGGCACCCACTCGCTCTTGGCGGTTTTAAAGCACAGCTCCTGCTTTGCAGCCAAAGTGTAGAGCAACGTGCACATCCCATAAAAAGGACGCCTTCGTGGCACTGTCCTGCCGGAGATAGGCTTCTGGTGCAGAACCAGAGCAGGGATGAAGACGGTAGTTTAACTTCCAACAGGAAGAACTGAACGATTTTGAAAGCAGTTGGGTGAGGTATAAGTTAGGCACCTTTAAATAAAACTACCCTGGAGGAATTGTTACTGAGGTAATTGTTGAGGTAATTGTTGCTGTACTAAACACTAAGACCTTGGAGGGAAAACAGTGCTGGCCTAACGAAAATCAGACATCAACGCGCATAGAAATGGTACTGCAATGCCTCTCCTTTCTAAAATCCCTTTGGTTGGTTTCCATGGAAATCTGTAGTTTAAATGTGCTTTTAAAAGTCTGTCAATGTGGAATATAAAAGAGGTGTAAGAATGATTTTTTAAAATTTTGTCTTAAGAGTCTAGTTTTTCCTAGTTCTTGCTTAAATCCTGTCCTTTCCATTCCCTTATACCTTTCTCAGGATAAATACCCAAAGAAATTCCAGATGATTTGAGGAAGGAAGTGGGTGACTTAGTGCAACCTCTCCCAGAGCTGAGTGTTTTATTTGCTATTTTTCCAGTTTCTCAAGTTAGAGACCTTAGGATTTCCTAACAGATTTCTAACCACTCCACATCACCCCTCCTCCCATACCGAGACACACAGCTCCTCAAATAGGCTTACATTTAAAATGTAAATATCTGGTATTTGGCATGTTAAGTACTTTAAAGGAAAACAAAACAGTGATTGTCTTTTCCTTACCAAGTGTTTCCTTTGAATTCCCTGAAAAGGAAATTTTATGAAGATGAAAACAAAGCGGGAGAGGGAGAGCTTTTGGTATACAACGACGTGACGGGGGCAGGTATTTGGAGTTTGTTTGTTTGTTTGTTTGTTTGAATACAGGCCAAAGGAAGCCAAGATGATGTAAAAGTGAACCAAAATGAACTGAGGAACAGTTCAAGGAAGAGTTTAAAAAACAAGAGAAGGGGGCTTCCCTGGTGGCGCAGTGGTTGAGAATCCGCCTGCCGATGCAGGGACACGGGTTCGTGCCCCGGTCCGGGAAGATCCCACGTGCCGCGGAGCGGCTGGGCCCGTGAGCCATGGCCGCTGACCCTGCGCGTCCGGAGCCTGTGCTCCAAAACAAGAGAAGGAAAAAAGGGGCTACAAAGAAACCTGGAGGCACATTTTAGTACCAGCTCAGGGAAGGAGATTCAGATTTGGGAGTCATCCACATATGACTGATAGTTGAGGGCATGAGAACAAAATAAGATGTCCACAGAGAATGTATACAAGAAGACTCATCAGGCAAAGGAGAGCAAAACATGGTTGAGGGGAAAGAGGAGAGAGAAGTTAAGTTGTCTACCATAGTTGCCAAAGAAATTGAGGAGCAGGTAGAAAAGAAGGAGGTGAATTTGTGAAAAAAATGTATGGAAGCCAAAGAATTTCAAGGGAGAGACGATTTGGGGGGTTAAATGGTAGAGCTTTTGTAACAGAACACAGGAGACAGAATGGAAGAGTGGGCTAGAAATAATGAATGTGAGGAAAGGCCATGAATTCATTTCACCACTGGATAGTAGCTGCAGAAAGTACACTATAGTAAGCATAGACAGGGATCCACGAAAGTGGGCCTCACCCTGCATACCCATTGTCCCCACCCTCATATCATCTCTTATCTCCATTACCTCAATACCCTGAAACCTTCTAGTCTTAATCAAGAAGCCAGACTAGGGCTTCCCCGGTGACACAGTGATTGAGAGTCCGTCTGCCGATGCAGTGGACACGGGTTCGTGCCCCGGTCCAGGAAGATCCCACATGCCGCGTAACAGCTAGGCCCATGAGCCATGGCCACTGAGCCTGCGCGTCCGGAGCCTGTGCTCCGCCACGGGAGAGGCCACAACAGTGAGAGGGCTGCGTACCGCAAAAAAAAAAAAAAAAAAAAAAAGGAAGCCAGTATAAATAAGATACAGAGGAATAAAAATTCCCCACAGGGCTAGTACACAGAAAGGTGTCCGGGAAGGGGTTGGATGAAGAAGAATACTACCAGGCTAGCAGACAGGTGTATGGAGCTAAATGAAGGATAAAAGAATGAAATACAGTCAGACATTAAATGTCCATTACAGATGAATAGATAAAGAAGATGTAGTGTGTATGTGTATGTGTGTGTGTGTGTGTGTGTGTGTGTATACCATTAAAAAAATGAAATAATGCCATCTGTAGCTACATGGATGGACCTAGAGATTATCATACTAAGTGAAGTAAGTCATAAAGAAAAAGACAAATACCATTTGATATCACTTACATGTGGATGCTAAAATATGACACAAATGAACTTATCTATGACACAGAAACAGACTCACAGAAGTAGAGAACAGACTTGTGGTTGCCAAGGGGGAGGGATGGATTGGGAGTTTGGGACTAGCAGATGCAAACTATTATATATAGAATGAATACACAACAAGGTCCTATTGTATAGGACAGGGAACTATATTCAATATCCTATAATAAACCATAATGGAAAAGAATATGAAAAAGAATATATATATAGGGACTTCCCTGGTGGCTCAGTGGTTAAGACACCACACTCCCAATGCAGGGAGCCGGAGTTCGATGCCTGGTCAGGAAACTAGATCCCACAGGCATGCTGCAACTAAGAGTTTGCATGCCACAAATAAAGAACCTGTGAGCTGCAACTAAGGAGCCTGCCTGCCACAACTAAGACCTGGCACAACCAAATAAATAAATAAAAGAATATATACATGTATATATATAACTGAATCACTTTGCTGTACAGCAGAAACTAACACAACATTGTAAATCAACCATACTTTAAGTTTTTTTATTTCTTTAAATTAAAAAAAAAGAAATAGAGTCAGGAAAAAAGCCAAATTCGTGAAGTAAAACATGTTTTAAGCTGAAGTAATGAGGCAGGGTTTAAATGGTAGAATAAAGAGTGAGGTTAAGGATTCAGGAGCAAAGAAGCAAGGAGTGGAATTAATGAGAGGACAGTTCAGAACACTCCTTTAATGCACCAATAAGAAGCATGCATCAGGATATTATTAACTCAACATCTTTAATGTTCAAAAACTAAACTCATCATCTGCTGCCGAATATCTTCTGTTGTCTCTCCAGATCCACTCTTCACCCTTCTCCACCCTGCTCTGCTACCCAAAACCCACATGAACTGCATCAAGTCCTATGACTTCCTGCATTTGGTCCATGGGGGAGGGGCACTGACAGGAAATCAGAAGTCTGCAGGAGACTGAGGTTGGAGTATTTTTTCCCCAACTGCCTCTGTGTCAGGTGGGTACAGAGGACCAACTCCTACTGAAAGCCACAGATCTGTTTGGGGCTATAGCCAACACTGTGATGCACCACCCAGATTTTCC
Organism: Kogia breviceps; assembly: GCF_026419965.1. Classification (NCBI taxonomy): domain Eukaryota; kingdom Metazoa; phylum Chordata; class Mammalia; order Artiodactyla; family Physeteridae; genus Kogia; species Kogia breviceps. The sequence goes on from NC_081310.1 coordinate 82,462,249, forward strand.
TTCAGGAACAAGGACTTATTCCATGGTACTGGGAGTATTGCCGGAAGATGACCTTCAGCTGTCAGTACTTGTAGGGGTTGCCTCAGCTGAAGAAAGTTGCCTTGCCCAAGGTTATACCTCCTTCTGGGGGCATCCTACATCCAGTGAGTGATCAACACTGGGGTATAAAGGCCCAGCCAGCCCTTTTGCCCTGACTTAAACAAACTCAAGACTCATTCATCCCAGCTCTAGAGCACCCCCAGGGGTTGACTGAGGCCTTTGTTGGACTGCATTGCCATTCAGTTTCTCCCACAGCTTAATCCTGCTTCCTTCTCCTCCCTTCCACAGGTGTTGGTCCCAAGAACATTCCCCAGTAAATACCCTGAATGCTATTTCCATCTCACAGTTGAGTTCCTAGGGAACCAAACATGTGACAGAGCCCCTCTCCACATAGCTACCCTCTTAGAAAGCCCAAACTGACCTATGGGAGAAACTATATGGAGAAGCCTCCAGCCCACATGAAGAGGTGAGAGGTACCCAGCCAGCCCTCAGTTTCTCCAGGCCCCACTGTTTCCACCTCCAGCCACTGTCTGATTACAACCACATAAGAAATCCGGAACCAGACCACCCAGCTGAACCTGTCCCCAATTCCTGTCCCACAAAAACCATGAGAGAGAATAAAATGATCATTAGAGGTTTAAAATGATCATTTAAACCTCTAAATTCGGAGTTGTTATACAGCAATAGTAACTTGAACAACCCCCTCGATCACATTTTTCTGATCAAGTCTCACTAGTGCCCTTTTGCTCTGTACTGGTGATAGTCATTCTACTCTTTTTAGTTTTGCTTATGCTGTTCTTCTAACAGCATAACAGCATTTGGTTCTTTTAACCAAAATGATTTTTACCTCCTCTGAATCCTTAGGACTTATTAAACATATTCAGTGTTTATCCTATGCTGCCTTGCAATGCCTCATATGTGTTATCTAATTCAAGTTTGCCCAACCAGATTGGAATTTCCTAGAGAAAAACCAAGTCGGTAACTTGGCTTCCTCTTCCTTCCTCACTCACAGGCCTTAGCACAGTGCTGAGCACACAGTGGGTACTCAAGACATGTTCAGTAGTTGATTATGTCTCAAATAACTCTGAGATGGTAGTTTAAATTCATACTTCCATTAGGAAATATAGAGTTTGGTTGATGCCTTCTTGAGGAATAAATAATAGGAGTTAAGGATAACTGCAAACTTCTCTTCCTCTTTTTACCTTTCCCTTTTCCAAACTAGTTAATTTGCAGTCTCAAGACAAAACTAAGCTGGTGCAACTAATGCTAGAGCATTTTCTCCAGAGTTCAGACTGATTTAGAACCACGAGAAATTTTTTCCTACCCATACCTCTGAGAAATCCCAGAAAACCATCCAACAGGGTCACTACTGCCCCTCTTGGCACCAGGATAGATGATCAATACTCAAAGAATATGAACAATTCTATAGGCTCATCGTGCTAATATTCTGTGAAGAACTTCCAGGTCAACACCCGCCAAGGCAAAGTAAGTTGTTATATTTGTATAGGATCTTAGCGTTAAGGGCTATATATCTCTATATCTATATCTATATTTATATCTATAACTATCTAAAATGAGCTACCTTTCCAAAGGAAAAAAACCTGAAGTTTATTGTGGCTAAATGGTGGGGTAAATTGTCTCCAAAGATGGCCATGGACAATTTCTCCCACTCTGTGCATATATGGCACTCATCCCATCAAGAAGTAGAGTATATTTCCCCTCCCACTGAATCTGGGATAGCCTTGTGATTTGCTTTCACCAATAGAATGTAGTGGAAATAACACTGTGCAAGTTCTGGACCTAGCCCTTAAGAGGCCTGGTATTTTCTGGTTTTGCTCTCTTAGGGATCAGTTCTCAAATAAAGAAGTTCAACTAGGCTGCTGGAGAGAGAGGCCGTATTTAGAGAGAAGCCCTAGAGGATGAGAGACTATAAAGAGAGAGAGAGCCCAGACATCCCCCAAGCTGTCCCAGCCACTCCAGTGGAGGCCCCAGCCATGTGAGTGAAGCCATCTTGGATCGTCCAGCCCTTGTCAAGCTGTCCCAGCCAACATCATGTGGAGTAGAGATGAGCCATTCTACCATACCCTGCCCAAATTTCAGAATCTTAAGTAAATAAAGTATGGTTTTGGTTTTTGTTTTTTCCGGCCACGCCGCACGGCTTGCAGGATCTTAGTTTCCCGACCAGGGACTGAACTTGGGCCCGGCAGTGAAAGCACTGAGTCCTAACCACTGGACCACCAGGGAGTTCCCAGCACAGTTGTTGTTGCGGGGTTTTTTTGTTTTTTTTTGGCTGTGTTGGGTCTTTGCTGCTGCACATGGGCTTTCTCCAGTTGCAGCAAGCGGGGGCTACTCTTCGTTGCAGTGCGCGAGCTTCTCATTGCGGTGGCTTCTCATTGCGGAGCATGGGCTGTAGGCGCGTGGGCTTCAGTAGTCACGGCATGCGGGCTCAGTAGTTGTGGCTCACGAGCTCTAGAGCACAGGCTCAGTGGTTGTGGCTCACGGGCTTAGTTGCTCCGCGGCATGTGGGATCTTCCTGGACCAGGGATCAAACCCGTGTCCCCTGCACTGGCAGGCGGATTCTCAACCACTGCACCACCGGGGAAGCCCCACGGTTGTTGTTTTAAACTACTCAGTTTTGAGGTGATTTGTTAGCAATGGATAACTAAACAATAGCAAAACTAGGGATATACTCAATGTCCTACGATTAGTGCTTTGTGAAGATGAATCTCAAACCCGGTTCCTCTGATCAAAGTTCACATCTTTTTCCGAAGGTGACCATTAAAATCCTGTTTAATTCATGTACACAAAATGTTCTGCACCCTAAAATATTCTTATTACCCCCATTAATGCCCCAAATGCCACACATAGATATTCAATCTTTTGACCCCTGTTGAGCTGTAAGAACACTGTGATAATTAATAAGTAAAGTTAATTATTCTATTAAAATTTAGTTGAAGATATTTATCAGATTTTTTCTGAGAAGAGGTTTTGATTGGCACCATGAATACTATAAAATGACTGAACTGCCACACATTTTCCAGGTTTTTTCCAATCCCATTCTTTCTTTAATTTGGGAACCTTTTCTCTGTAGGGATTTTCAGTGAGTGGCAAAAAGGGAAGCATACCATTACAATAAACTCTTGATTTTTGCTGTATGAATACCAAATTCTATGAAATATCTGCAAAAGGTTAAAATTCTAGGTTGATATTCCCCAGTTTGAGTCACCTCTTTATATGCTAAGGGAGTACAAACCAGTTTTAACATTAGTCAAAGTAAAACAAAATTGGGAGAGTAAGTCTCCTAGAAATAAATCTATATTGCAATATCAAATAGAAATGATTTATAGAGATTTTGCACTCTAAGAATTATTGCATCATTGCATTTCTTCAGTAGCACAGATAATAGTTACCTTAAAAGAAATGTGTAACCTTGATAACAAGGTAACTTTCAAAAAATAACTTGAAACTTCTAGTTAAACATGGAGAATTTAATATAGTATATACTTACCTCCATTCCTCCCCAAACCTACTAAAATGACTTTGAAGGAATAAACCTAAACCCAAAAGGACAAAAAGACTGAACAAGGAGAAGACAGCTGATGAGAAAACTCAACAAGATTATGGAATCTGTAAAGCTGATGAACTGTGTAGTTCAGAAATGCTTTCTCCTCGCTTCTGATGTTTTCCTTCTTGAAAAAAAGAGCTCAGTTAGTACAGCTGGGCCTCTCCCAGTCCTTTGTTCATCCACCCTAAGTGGAGTATTCCGCTTCCCTCCACCTCTGCGCTCCTGGGAGAGGGAGCCTGTTCATCAGAACATGCATTCTGCTGTGCTCCTCCACACTGAGGTCTGCCCCAATCCAGGCTGCCTGATTCTGGGGTACAGTTAGCAGGCCCACTGACTCTCAAACTAAGCTGCATCCTCCAATCTGGCCTCCAACAGTAATAAAGGAGATATGTTGACCTCCATATTTACTTTTTGCTTTATTTCTCAACTTGTTCGGGATGCTTGCACAAAGAAGGAATGCTATTATTGGGAACCCCTCAGAGACCCCATTAGACTAGAGGTAATTGTCTTAGCAGAGAGGAGAAAGTTGAAACCCTACTGCCTGCAGGAGATTGAGAGACAAACTGATTTACACTGTAGAACCCCACAAAGATTTTGAATTTGGAAACACTAAGAACCCTTGAAGATGAGGGTGAGCATAGGGCTAAAACAGAAGAAACAGGGCTTCCCTGGTGGCGCAGTGGTTAAGAATCAGCCTGCCGGGGCTTCCCTGGTGGCGCAGTGGTTGAGAGTCTGCCTGCCAATGCAGGGGACACGGGTTCGAGCCCTGGTCTGCGAAGATCCCACATGCTGCGGAGCAACTGGGCCTGTGAGCCACAACTGCTGAGCCTGCGCGTCTGGAGCCTGTGCTCCGCAACAAGAGAGGCCACAATAGTGAGAGGTCCACGTACCGCAAAAAAAAAAAAAAAAAAAGAGGCCCGTGTACCGCGATGAAGAGTGGCCCCCACTTGCCGCAACTGGAGAAAGCCCTTGCACAGAAACGAAGACCCAACACAGCCAAGAATAAATAAATAATAATTTTAAATGAATATCTGCTTTAAAAAAACACAGAATCCACCTGCCAATGCAGGGAACACAGGATAGAGCCCTGGTCCGGGAAGATCCCACATGCCACGGAGCAACTAAGCCCATGCGCCACAGCTACTGAACCTGCGCTCTAAAGCCCAGAGCCACAACTACTGAGCCCGCATGCCACAACTACTGAAGCCCGCACGCCTAGAGCCCACACTCCACAAAAAGAGAAGCGACCGCAATGAGAGGCCCGCACACCGCAATGAAGAGTAGTCCCCGCTCGCTGCAACTAGGGAAAGCCCACGCGCAGCTATGAAGACCCAACACAGCCAAAAATAAATAAATAAATAAATAAATAGTACACACCCCAAATTAAAACCAAAATGAAATATCACTACACACCTTTTAGATTGGCTACCTTTTTTTCAACTGACTGTATCAAGTGCTGGAGCAACTGGAGCTCTCAAACACTGCTGGTGGGAATAAAAAACACTATGAAGAACAGTTTGGCAGTTTTCACAAGTTAAACATACATTTACCACATGACCCAGCACTAGGTATTTAGTTAAGAACAATAAAAACATATGTCCACTCAAAAATCTGTACTTGAATGTTTATAGTGGTTTTACTTGTGTTTGCTGAAAACTAAAAACAGCCCACATATTCTTCAACTAGTGAATGGATAAACCAACTGTGTACATCTTTATAACGGAAAAACTCAGCAGTAAAATGAAGCAAACTCCTTATACGCAACAACATGAATGAATGCTGAGTGAAAGAAACCTGACTCAAAAGGCTACATGCTGTATAATTTAATGCATAAGACATTCTGGAAAAGGCAAACTTATAGGGTCAGAAACAGATCAGGAATTATGTCCGGGACAGGGTGATGTCCTGATTATGATGGTGGTTACACAGCTTTATGCATTTGTCAAAACTCATGGAACTCTACACTAAAAAGGATGAATTTTACTCCATGTAAATTATACCTCCAGAAACCTGACTTTAACAAGAGGAATGAGTTTGAAATTTTTCATAATAAAGAGTTTTTTTAAAAAGTATACACCCTCTTTCAATTCTACTTCTAGGAAAGAGTTGGACAAATGTGTAAATATATATGATCAAGAATATTCTGATTGAAGTATTGTTTGTCATAGGTAAAAATTTTTTAAAAAACAAAAAACCCTACCAGTCCAAAGGCAGAGGATTAGTTAAACACATTGGGTTTCTACTATACAATACTATGCAGTTTAAATTGCTGACAGGGATATATATTTATTGACACAGAAGAATGTTCACAAAATAGTGTCAAGAAAAAAAGGTTAGGGGCCTCCCTGGTGGCGCAGTGGTTGAGAGTCCGCCTGCCGATGCAGGGGACATGGGTTCGTGCCCCAGTCCGGGAAGATCCCACATGCTGCAGAGCGGCTGGGCCCGTGAGCCATGGCCGCTGAGCCTGCGCATCCGGAGCCTGTGCTCCGCCACGGGAGAGGCCACAACAGTGAGAGGCCACAACAGTGAGAGGCCCGCATACCGCAAAAAAAAAAAAAAAAAAGAAAAGTTATAGGCCCATTATGTATATAGCTTGGTCCTATTTTTGTAAAAAATAATAATATTTATACACACAAAATATATGTATTTAGATATAGCGTCATAGAAAAAAGATTGTAAGTTAGCAGAATGGTAACAGTGGTTATCTCTAATTGGGAGAATTTTGAGTGATGTAATTTTTCTTTTTTGCTTTTTGGAATCTTCTCTTTTCCTTAAAATAATCAGGTATTATTTGTATATTGTAAAATAATAATTAAGAGGAAAAGTGACAAGCCATTGCTAAGATCTGATATTCTCTACCATTCTGGAGCTAACTCCAACATTTCCTTTTTATTTTTTAAAAAAGGAACAAAAAGAAATTCTTGCCAATGTGCATGGATTTGTAACCAGCCAATAATGGTGCTGTTTAAATAAAATATATGTAATACATGAAACAATAAGCATGTTTGATGGTAGAAAAATGGGGAGAATGCAAGATCTATGAGTTAATAAATAACTGCATTTCACTTTTGCAGGTATTGCCTTAGAAATGACTTGAACCTTTAAAAAAAAAAAAAAAAAAGGTTTTGTATTTGTAGTATTTGTATTTGTATTTGTAGTTCCTCCTCAAAGCAATGGCTCCCCACCAGCTACAGGGAATTAACTGAGGCAGAAGCAGCCAGAGTCAAAAATGTCATCTGTTTCCTTTAAAGGTTTTTGGTTTTGTTTTTAAAGTATCTTACATTTTGAGTGGTGCGTCTGTCAGAGCCTGCTGCTTTGTCCTAGTAATATTTCTACATGACCCCAGCCAAGTCACTTTACCCTTCAAGACTCATGCTCTTTTCTAAAAAATGTATAGTTTTTTTTTGTTTGTTTTGTTTTGTGTTTTTTGCGGTACGCGGGCCTCTCACTGTTGTGGCCTCTCCCGTGGCGGAGCACAGGCTCCGGACGCGCAAGCTCAGCGGCCATGGCTCACGGGCCCAACCGCTCTGCGGCATGTGGGATCTTCCCGGACCGGCGCACGAACCTGTGTCCCCTGCATCGGCAGGCGGACTCTCAACCGCTGCGCTACCAGGGAAGCCCAAGTATAGATATTTTGAAGCAAATAAAATGTCGATGAAAGCACAGCAAGCTCTTTTCCTTTAAGGTTTCAAAGAAAACCCAAATCATTTTTCACAATCTGATCTGAGAACAGACTTCTTATTTGGGGGATGATTATACCAGTAATAAGCTACCATCATCACAAGATTTTGCTATATTATCATCTGATTCCTATTCCTATAGCAATTCAGACATAACAACTCTTTAAAAAACAAAGATAAAGATACCTTTAACTAGAATCTTCTCACTATTGAAGGGAAGTGGCATAAGTGTTACTGTCTTTTGCTTGGGTTGGAACACAACCTTCATTTGAGTTAGATGAATGGTAGAGAATAAAAAGAAAAGGGAGAAGTCAGGCAGAATGAGGAGGCCACCAAAGCAGATGGAACAAATTATTATTATTCCTTATATTATCCTTCCTTGCAGGGGAAGCAGTTTATTAAATATATTAAGGAGAATCCTGCTTTGACATAACATATCCTTTGGTGTCATCTCAGAGACAGTGAAGCATGGGTCTGCTTGCTGTGGAGTGGCACTTTTTTTTTTTTTGCGGTACGCAGGCCTCTCACTGTTGTGGCCTCTCCCGTGGCAGAGCACAGGCTCCGGACGCGCAGGGTCAGCGGCCATGGCTCATGGGCCCAGCCGCTCTGCGGCATGTGGGATCTTCCCGGACCGGGGCACGAACCTCTGTCCCCTGCATCGGCAGGCGGATTCTCAACCACTGCACCACCAGAGAAGCCCTTGGAGTGGCACTTTTTATGTTCTCATATATAACTATAGGCCCTGGTTATGCACCAATCCTGTGGAAAGATTGTTGACATCAGCTAAAGAAAATCTCACTGCTAATTGTCCACCCCCCTTGGTTCACATAACACTTTGTTCTACCACTATTTAGAACTTCTCACTGTTGTATTCTAGTAACTGAGTAAGGTATCTGCATCCCCTAAAGAGATAGTGACGTTCTTGAGGGCTGGGATTATGTCATTAATTTTATATTTCTAGGGCCTGCCATGTTGCCTAGCACCTAGAAGTACTCAATATATGTTTGTAAACTAGTGAAAGTATTGTTGCTAACCTTTGCAAAAGGGACTGCAAGAACAATTCCAGAGGGCTGGAATCTCTACAAAGAGTGGCAAACTCCTGGGAATTCCCTGGCAGTCCAGTGGTTAGGTCTTGGTGCTTTCACTGCCGTGGCCCAGGTTCAATCCCTGGCTGGGGAACTAAGATCAAGCCACGCAGTGCAGCAAAAATAAATAAATAAATAAAAGGCAAACTCCTTACCACCGCTGCTCCTCTAATAGGTGTAGAGCACTGATTCTCAAGTGTGGGCCCTCAGACCAGTACCATCTAACAGGTCACCTGGGGACCTATTAGAAATGCAAATCTCTGGGCCGTTCTCACCTTCTGAGAAGGACCACATTCTGCCTATGGAATGTGTCTCTCTGCTTTCACTTTACTATGGCTCTCTCTTAAATTCTTTCCTGAGTGAAGCCAAGGACCCTCACTTGGCAGCCGGTCCCAGGAACTTGCCCAAGACCTGGGACATGACCATCCTCTTGTGCCCCATTTTCCTCCAACCTCTTTACAAAGCGTTATTAATAAATCTACTTTTTACCTATCAGAAAATGCAAATCTCTGGACATACCCCAAACCTACAGAATCAGAAACCTTGGGGCAGAGGCCCAGAAATCCGTATTTTAACAAGCTTTCCAGGTGATTCTGATGTACAATGACGTTTGAAAACCAAAAAGAGAAAGTTCAATGGCGCCTATGTCCTTTTACTGGGTTAGCTTAGCAGCTCTATGACTAGCCATGGGAGAATCCATAAATCCCTCAAAACTCAGTCTTTATAGGGTATAACAAGGGAGTTGAAATGATGCCTGAGGACCCTCCTGGCCTAAAATTCTGGGAAAAGGCAGAAAGAAAGTAAATAAATATTCCAGTGACTAGACTCATTCATTCAATCAGCAAATATTTATGTACCAGGCAGTGTTCTGAGCATGGAGTCAATGCATGACACAAAGTTACTCCTTTTTAATTAAAGTTGCAACATTTCAGACCACAAACTTTGACCTGTCTTCTGTCTACAAGATTCTCATACTGCATCTGTCATGCGATGTGAACTGGAAAACCAAGAAAATGATCGAGAGTTCTGACCAGCCCCTCCCCCAAATTACTTTGACTTTAATTCTTGAAAGCTTTTGTGTTTGCTTAAGGGTCAGTACCAGTGTGTTAGAAGACAAGTGTGTGATAATAAATGTGATTATCAAAATAGACTATCTCTGGGTCTATGTTACTCATGGCGCAAAGCTGCTTGCCCTTTTAGGAAACTGAATCCATCTAATTCTGTCTCCTCATCGATTCTCTCTCCTAGGCAGTTAGTCACCACCTGTACTGTTTGAGCAAATTCCTGTGTTGACCATTCCTCTTTCATTTTGATCTGCCTCCCTCCCTCACTGAACTCTCATATTCCCCACCACACAAACTCAGAGCACTTAGTGGGTTACTGCAAGGTGTTGTAGACTATTTACCATATTTAGTAAGTTTAAATATCCTTTTAAAAAAGGACCCTTTAAGAGACTTCCCTGGTGGCACAGTGGTTAAGAATCAGCCTGCCAATGCAGGGGACACGTGTTCGAGCCCTGGTCCGGGAAGATCCCACATACCGCGGGGCAACTAAGCCTGTGCACCACAATTACTGAGCCTGCGCTCTAGAGCCCGTGAGCCACAACTACTGAAGCCCTCAAGACACAACAACTGAGCCTGCGTGCCACAACTACTGAGGCCCATGGGCCTAGAGCCCGTGCTCTGCAACAAGCCACCGCAATGAGAAGCCCATGCACCGCAACGAAGAGTAGCCCACGCTCGCCGCAGCTAGAGGAAGACCCAATGCAGCCAAAAATAAATAAATAAATGAATGTATTAAAAAGAAAAAAAAAAGGACCTGTTAAGAAAAAACAAACCCTTGGGACTTACCTGGTGGTCCAGTGCTTAAAACTCCAGGCTCCCATGCAGGGGGCCCGGGCTCCATCCCTGGTCAGGGAACTAGATCCCACATGCATGCCACAACAAAGATCCCACGTGCCGCGACTAAGACCCGGCACAGCCAAATAAATAAATAAATAAAACAAGGTAAGAAAAAACAAACCCAAAAGTCATCACACTTGGATACCTTTGACTCTCTGACTGGTTCACATTTCACTGCATTTGGAAGGACAGGAGATGGCGCCAGAAGGCAGCAGAACTTGGTTTTAGTAGAGTTTTAGCCAATCCGAGTGAGCAAAGGGCTAGAGAGGGAGAAAGGAATTAAAACAAAGGCGTCAGAGTTTGAGTAGCAAATGTGGGGGACTTTTTTTTTTTAACATGTAGGGGTCCTCCTGACACTACTCCAAATCAGCCTGGTGACAACAGAAATATCCACAGTAAAGCCAAAGGTAAAAATAAAGGCAACTCCAATAAAAATTTTAAAACATAAATAAATAAAGGCAAGTCCCTGGAGTTTGCCTTCTTTCCCCCTCTCTCCTAGATACCAGGGCCTTTGTCCCTTTGGGAAGCATGAGGGCCTGGAGGGGCTGCTCACTCAGAAGTGGAAAGGTGCTGATTTGGGGCTAAAACATCTTTCTGAAACATTCAGTTGTGTAGGAAAAATCCCAAAGCCCACCAGCAGTGAAACACTTCCCAGAAGGAATCACACGCAAAACATTTTGAACTGAAACTTTAAAAATTAAAAAATTCATAGACAGCCAGGAGGTGGCGCCTGGTAAGACACATTACCTACCTTGGGAGGCTGCATCACAGCCCCAGACACTCCAGAAGAACTCCGTCCTGGCAGAGGTCATTCTGTCCGGGCCTCTTCTTTCCTACCTTACAAAAGGTGTCTCTGCTTTCTTTCTTTTTTTCTGTTCCTCTGTGTTAACTGTCCTGATTCCCAGGAAGTCTAATTTACACTTTAAGCCTTTTCTTCTTCTTAGATGGGACGAGTGGGGCTTTGGGGGAACTTCAAAACATAAAACTTATCTGTAAGGGAAAAGTAATTCGGAGGGTGATGAAAGAATTAAAAAGGAAATGACATCTGCAAAATGGCTTTGCTTTGCAGATCAATCACAGTGGACAGAAAAGCGTGATAGGCTCCTGCCTCTGCAGGGGCTGATGATCTAGCATATGCATTATTCTGTTCACTTGGCTTTTACCCTGCACCCTTATTTAGCTTCCGCTCCCTTTGTTTTGGCTATTTATTGCTACTTGGCAGAAGCAAGGAGAGCAGAAGGTGCCCAAACGGGTGCATCCTTCTGGCTGTGACTCCGGTGAAGGGTATGGAGGAAAAAGAGCTTTCAAAGTCTGGCCTGAAGTTATCTTTGGGTTTCACATTCTGTAATGAGGGATTTAGGATGTACATTCCAATCGGGATTTCCAGTCCCGCGGGGGAACAAGCACCAGCCCACATTCCTGAGACCTGGCAGCCTCTATGCTCCACTCGCCCAGCTCTCTGGTGGCAGGTTTCACTCAGTCCCAAAAGTCCTGCCTCAGCCCTTTGTTGGGCAGGAGGGAAGGCCCTGGGCCCCTCTTCCACTCCAACGGGATCACATGGTCTCTCTCTGCTCCCTCCCCTCTATTTCCCTGGAGCCCGCCTTTTTTCTGACGGTGGTAGTGATTGTTTCTAAGGTCACCCCGTCTCTCCTCCTGCCCTGGCCACTGTGCCAGGGGTCAGTGTCCTCTTTGATGACAAAAGCCGCCCTAGATCTGGGCTCCCTGGGGAGGGAGACGGCTGGGCCTGACAGTTGGAGCCTCTGTCTCTCCATGGTGTGGCTGCAGCCCCGCCCCCCGCTGGGCACACAAATGGGCTTTATTCAGCAAACAAAACCACCCCCCTCCCAGGCCACACAGGCACGTGGACCCAGCCTCACCGTGGGAAGCGGGTGGTGACAGGCGCAGGAGAAAGAGATTGCGCCAAACAAATTCTCTTTGCCTCACTTCTCTTCCTTACTTTCCACAACCCACGTTCTGGTCCTTGACTTCCTCCCCTCCACCGGCACCCTGAGTCTCCCAGGGCCTTCTGGTTTACCTCTCTCCTAACTCTGCACTCTTCCTATTCCAGGGAGCTCACATTCTGCAGGGCATGGGGAACGGGTCCTCCCACCATCTGCTGTACACCATCCAGGGAGTTGCTCCTCCGAGGAGAAGCCAGATAGGGAATTAAGAACACCTGAGGGAGCTGGATGGGACCCCAAAGGACTGGACCCCCAAACCCTCCGTTCCTGCCCCCGCCCATTCCAGGGGACACCCTTCTCAACAGTGTCTGTGTGAATAGCAGAGAAAGGAAGAGCTCACCCCAGCTGGGCTCCTGAGCCAGGGCCAGGGCTCCTGTGAAACCCGCCGCGCTTCGCTCTGAGCAAGGCCATCCTGCATGCTTAATCGGCTATTTAAGGAGCTGTTGGCCAGCAACCCAGACAGTCCCCACTCCCCACGTACACACGTCCAGAGCCACCTTAAAAGCGGGAGGCAATTGTGAAGCAGCTGGCCAGCAACTGGAGTGAAGACTGCAGAGGGAGATAAAAAAGAGAGGGCAGAAAGAGAGGCAGAGAGATTTATCCTGGGGACCCAGAAACTCACGGTACCCCACTGAAAACCAAATCTCCTGGAAGCCCGCGGAGACACAAAGAAAGCAAGAGAAAAAGATAAATACACTCAACTCCAGGAAACTTCTTTTCTCTCTCCCCCACCCCTCCGCCTCTCTCTCTCCCCTCCTCTCTTCCCCCCTCTCCCTGCCCTAGTCCTCTAGTCCCCAAACTCCCAGTACCTTGTGTTCCTTCCAGGGATACCATGTTGTTCTTCACCCTCCTGCTAGAGGTGATTTGGATCCTGGCTGCCAACGGGGGTAGGTACATCTGGATGTCTGTGTGTGTGTCTGTGTGTGCTGATGTACATATGTTGCCATGCATGCTTAATGGAGGAGGAGGAGTGTAAGAGGAAGCCTAGGGCTAGAATAATAGGCTCAGGGATGCAGGGAAAAAGACAGGACTGGGGAGGAGACCACTTTCCTTCTTTTCCCTTTGCCATTTCAGCCTTGCTGTTGGGGGGGATGGGGGCAAACTAGCCTGGGTCAGGATGTGTACACACACTGCAGGAGTCACTTTGCAGGCTACAGATTCTCTCCAGGGCTCTTTCCCCCACTGCCCTGGTCCCAGGCAACCCTCCTGGTCTTCTTTATTCACAGGCTCATCCAATTAGGGAGCCAAAGAGGCCTGGAGTGCAAGGACAGAGGACTGATGGGGTGGGGGGAATACTCCCACGCCTCCTGCCAAACTCACACCCTGATCCCTGACTATGAACCTCATGGCCAAAGTCCCCTCTCGGTTCTATGGGGTGACTAATTTCCCAGTTTTTCCTGAAAGCTGTAGCAATAACAGTCAACACTGTTGGGCCCTTTACAATTTACACAGGACTTTCAGGAACTCCCAGGAGAGGAGGAAGGACTCATGGGGGGAAAAGGCCGAGGTGCTCCAGGAATGTCCCCAGAACCCCTACCCCTCATTTTTGTAATCCCTGTGCCGAGCACAGGGCAGGTGTGTAATTTCAGATTTGTTGGAAGAACAGGATGAGGGAGGTATCTAGAGGGCAGAAGGGGAACGCAAAGAAGATGATGGAGAGGGGCACCCAGCTGAGGAGAGTTGTAAATTGCACCTGAGGAGAAAGGAACAAATTGGGAAAGAAGAGGAAGAGATGTAAAACTGGTGTGTTGAGGATTTGATGGGAGGGGAAGGGCAAGGCTCTCAGCCCGCCCAGAACCAGGGAATTCGAGTTGTTGAAACATCCCACTGAGCTGGTGAGTGAGAGGCTGCCTCCAGCGCCCCCCCCCCCCCCCCGCTCCCTTGCGCTGCTTTTCAGAATTGTCTGAACGAAGGGATGGGCCAGGAGAAGAGCCCAATGATGAGATCAAGGATATCGTAGAAGTCTGAGGGATTTACTTAAGGGAATAAGAGAGAGAGAGAGAGAGAGAGGGAGGAAGTTAGAATTTTTCTCCAAAGTTTCTAGCAATTTGTATAATGCAGAGACAACCTGCAGGAAGGCCTCCCTTTCCCCTTGAAGCAGTTTGGCCCTGGGTGAGAGCTGGACCAGCAGACCCCCGACCTTTTAGCTGGAGACAGGACTGCACGAGAGCCTAGAGTGTGACGCAGCTGGCAGTGCTCTTTTCCACACACAACGCTTCCCTTTCATCCTGTCCCTGCCAGCCTGGTGGCCTGTGCCCACCCACCACCCTCAACATGGAGCGGACCCTGCCCAATTCCCACCTTCCCCAGCCATCTGGGAATCTAGGGAGCAGAGGTTCCTGGTGATGGGAAAAGTTTCCTTTAGAGTTCCTGGGACCAGAGGAGGAACTTAAATGTTAATTTACAGCTCAGTGCCTTCTTTCGTGCAATGCTTCCAAGCAAAGAAATAATGGCCCTCTCCCCTCAGCAGCACTGCCTGCCCACGCTCAACTTCTTGCCCCTCTCTTTGTTCCAGTCCCTTTTCTCCAAACCCTACACCATCGTCACCTCAGCCCCATCTTCTAAGGGTTAGATTGGCTTGGCAGAGGCTGTAGAAAAGTGAGGGTTGGGTATTTTACACATTTGGATCCAGGTTAATTTTGGTCTCCTGGCTTCACCTCTTTTCATTTCTCCTCCCCCTTTACTCAGCGAGCACAGGCACAGCCTGGCCCGTGAGCTTAAACAGGCCCCCCCTCGACCTTTCCACCGAGGTGTCCAGTTTCAGGGCTTCCTTTGGGAAGTGCTAGAGTAGAGGGAGGAGAAAGGGGGGCAGGGTGGAGGAGGGCCCTGCCCCAGGCTATGCTGGCTGTAACTCAAATTACTCTGCCTTGCAGGTCAACACTGGACATATGACGGTGAGAGCAGAACCCAAGGCCTACCAACACCCTTTCCCCACTGGGACCTCTTCACCTGGCAGGAAGATTTAGCCACGTGGGTGGGGAGGTTTCCTCCAGTTTCTCACCCTAGCTCCTCCCTTCCCCGCCTCCCCATGCCCCAGCTTTCACACATATGATTCCTAGACCCTGTTCTAACAATCAAATCCCACACACCCTGATTCAGCAGAAAAGCCAGTTATGTCCTCAGTCAATCTGTGCGGGAGTGAGGGAGCTGGAGTGGAAAGGGAACTGGGTGGGGAAAGGCGCCATAAGCTTAGCTGCCAATTCTCCTCCTGGCTCTCTTTCTATCCTGATGGATCCTACCCCCACCTGAATCGGGAATTGGGACAGAGCTTGAGGTCAGGGGTGAGGAAGAGGCCGGCAGGACAGTTTGTGACCCTGGCAGAGGTGGAACCCGATTCCTTTGCGTTTCTGCTTAATAACTTAAACCAAATTCCAGAGCCAATGCAAGGTCCAGTGCGAAAGCAAGAAGTGAACGATGGAAAGTCAGCAGATCTGAATCTGAAGGCCACCTGATAGGGGGGTCCCAAGGAGACTCTACCTCTCTAGGATCATTTCATTTCCCCAGTTTTCCTGCTCCTACTCAAATCCTACCTTTCTGGGTATGCGGGCTTTCTATCCATCCCCTCTTCCTCTCATGTAGCTTTCTTGTCTTCCAACAAGAGGACAAGTAAGTAAAAGCGACTGCTCCCCGTTCAGCAGGAGAGCTGGGGAATCGTCACTGCCTCTGCGTAGGTGAAGGGACTGCAGCAGCAAGTCCAGCAGGGACTCCTTGCTCACCCAGCCCCGCACAACTGGGGGCTTCCTCTGGGGTGGAGAGAAGTGCATGTCTGCCTCCACACGGGTACAGCTTGGTGAAGGGTTGCTGAAGGGTGGTTAGGGGCTGGAGGACAGGACAAATGCCTGTGGTAACCCCCACCAGGTCCACATGGTCAAGACCACTGGCCAGCCTCTTACCCTGAGTGTGGAAGCAACGCCCAGTCCCCCATCAACATTCAGACAGACAGTGTGACTTTTGACCCTGAGTTGCTACCTCTGCAGCCCCATGGATATGAACAGCCTGGCACCGAGCCTTTGGACCTGCACAATAATGGCCACACAGGTAAAAAGACCAGGCCTCCAAGGAGATATAAGCTCCAGTTCCAATCTTAGGAGCCAGAGGACAAGAAGCATTCTCCTAACTTCTAAATTCTCAGAAGGTTTCATCTATAAATTTGGGGACATGAGAATGGGGATCAGGCTCCTGTAGCCAAAGGTGGGAACTGAATGTGTACGATCAAGCTCTGTGGGTGGGTAAGCATCATAGCATTGACTTGATCTTTACTAGAAAAGCAGTGGCTAGGACTTCCAGCCAGTGGTCCAGTGGTTAAAACTCTGAGCTCCCACTGCAGGGGGCACAGGTTTGATCCCTGGTCGGGGAACTAAGATCCCACATGCCGCACGCGGGGTGTGGCCAGAAAGAAAAAAGAAAAGCAGTGGCCTATGGGAAGAAGTGGGTGCTGTGCAGGGAGACAGAAAAGGCTGGCCAAATCTCCCAAAAGTGGTGGCAACCCAGGGGTGGGAACGTATCCACATTCGTCCACCAACTCTAACTTGCTCCCTTTCCCTCACAGTGCAACTCTCTCTGCCCCCTACCCTGTATCTGGAAGGACTCCCCCGAAAATATGTAGCTGCCCAGCTCCACCTGCATTGGGGTCAGAAAGGATCCCCGGGGGGGTCAGAGCACCAGATCAATGGCGAAGGCACAGCTGCAGAGGTACCAGGGAGCAAAGCCCGGATTAGGACACAGTGGTAGGCACTGTCGGTGCCGGGGGAAAGGAAGGATCTGGAAACTGGGAAAAGTCATACTTGGGGGAGAAGGGCAAGCTCTGTGGGACAGATTTAGGACATGCTAGAGGTGGTGGTGGTGGCTAGGATAAAAGCTTTGGGGAGGGGGTAGTGGAGAAACATTAAATGATTCAATTCCCTCTCCCCTCCCTCAGCTCCACATCGTACATTATGATTCTGATTCCTACAAAAGCTTAAGTGAGGCTGCTCAGAGGCCTCAGGGCCTGGCTGTGTTGGGCATCCTCGTTGAGGTCAGTGGCCCCCTCCTTGGTCTCTCTCCACTTCCTCTGCATCCCTCAGTCCTATTTTGCCCATGTCTGTTGCTGGTCGCCCTCCCAAGACAAGTCAGCAACCCATTCTGACCATTTATCCTATACACAAATGTCTTACTCCAAACATGGACTCATCCCTAACTCTCTTGCCCTTTCCTCCCCATACAGGTGGGTGAGACTAAGAATCCAGCTTATGAACACATTCTGAGTCACTTGCATGAAATCAGGCATAAAGGTGAGCCCTAAAAATCTATCTTAAGACAAAGTAACATTGATTAGGCTTCAGGGAAATTTCTCAAAAAGGCCTGAGAGGCCTGGAACGAGGCAGTGAGTTGGGGCTGGAGGTGGGTAGGGTGTTCGCTTCTAGGAGCCCTGTCTAGCTAGGTAAGCGAGGGTGCAGTGAGACAGAAATGAATCCTAGTCTGTTCTTGCCCAGATCAGAAGACCTCGGTGCCTCCCTTCAACCTGAGAGAGTTGTTCCCCCCACTGCTGGCACAGTTCTTCCGTTACAACGGCTCGCTCACCACTCCGCCCTGCTACCAGAGTGTGCTCTGGACAGTCTTCAGTCGAAGGGCCCAGATTTCAATGGGACAGGTGAGTGGTGGAGAGCTGAGACAGCAAAGACATAGCTGTAACCTCAAACCCTTTCCCACTCCCGAGAGCGAGTGCCACTTGTCCTTTAATCCCATTCTTCTACTTCTCAGCTGGAAAAGCTTCAAGAGACACTGTTCTCCACGGAAGAGGAGCCCTCTAAGCCCCTGGTACAGAACTACCGAGCCCCCCAGCCTCTCAATCAGCGAACGGTCTTTGCTTCATTCATCCAAGGTAACCGTACAGGGCTCGGAAAAGGAGACGGGAAACTGGGGGACCCCTGGGAAGGAAAAGGCGGCTAACGGGGGAAGGGATTTCCAGGACTTGCTTGGACTGGGAACCACGCCCCAACCCCGAGTACTGGCACAGTGTGCTACTCCCAACTAGGGTAGGGATCTAGTCTCACTGACCCAAGTTTTCTTCCCTTACAGTGGGATCCTTGTATACCACAGGTAAGACAGGCCTACCCATGTAACGAGGGGTGGAGTGCGGGGTAGGGTTCTCCTCAGTTAGGGAAAAGCTCAATATCTATGTTAGTCTTAGGCTGACACCTTCCATCTTTCTCTCTCCCAGGTGAAATGCTGAGTCTGGGAGTGGGAATCCTGGTTGGCTGTCTCTGCCTTCTGCTGGCTGTTTATTTCATTGCTAGAAAGATTCGGTGAGGTCCTATTCTCCATTCCTCCATCCTTTCTTTGGCGTTGAAAAGCATTCGCCTGCTCCACCTCTAATCTGTTTCACCTAGGACATCAGTCATTTCCATGAACCATTCTCCCTTTCAGGAAGAAGAGACTAGGAAACCGGAAAAGTGTGGTCTTCACCTCAGCACGAGCCACCGAGGCATAGACTCCTTTCTGGTCACCACAGATGCCTTCCCCTCGCCTATCAGGGAGCTTCTAAAGTGGGGTGCAGGGAGTGGCCGGAAAATACTGTAGGAGTGGGCTGATATCCCTCCTTCCTCCAGACAGCCCCTACACAGAGGTATGGACAGGCTCTCATTCAAGGACGAACAACAGAACCTTCAGCCTCTCAAAACATGTAGATCAGGACAGCCCTATGTTGACAATGCAGAGGGTAAACTGTTTTTAGTTGTAGGCGGAGCTGGGGATGTGCCTCAAAGTCCCCCACCCCCTCATCTTTATATCCCTGTCCCTAGATATAGTACAAGATCTCCCCTTAGGAAAAAGGGTTGCTGCTGTTATGCTTTTTTCCCTCAATATATTAGGAAATTAAATTTGCCGACCCCACCTCTGGCCTTACTTTGGGGGCTCTTGAGAATGGGAGAGTTCCTTAATGCCTCGATGGCAGAGGTGGGCAAAGGGTACGGAAAAGGAAGAATGGGTGAATAACTCCTTTCACCCCAATCTTGGAGAAGGGGAGATCCACTGCTGGAAAATGCTTAACCCAGAGCTTCTGACATGTTAGACCCCCAGCCCAGATTTCTGCCCTTGTATCAAAGCTATGCTTGGAGTGAACCAGAGGTTGCCAGGTTAGGAGGGAGGTTGGAAAAGAGACATGAGAGGGCAGAAACCTCAATTAACATGTTATTCCCTCCTTTTAAAGCCAAGTTCCCCCACAATTATAAAGTCCTTTTTATTAGTCAAAATCACAATCACCTTGATTAAAAGGATGGGATATGCCATCCTCAGCAGAAAATGATACAGTTTATAGAAAACCTCCCCGCCCCCCGACACCCCCCAATTAAAAACTAGAAAAAAATCTGCCCTCCTTCCCTGTGATGTCATGGTAGGCTGACTCCCCCAGTGGCACTGCGGCTCTGGAGTGGGCCAGCTCCCCGCAGCACCCTCCAGTTCACCTTGGGGAGAGGAGGGATGCTGGTGGTCAAGGAGGTTGAAACATTAGTTCCAGTAATACCAGTTCCCAAACATGCACTTCCTTCCTTTCCCCCAAAGCCTGGGACCAAGGGGAAAGCTGGACAGATATAAGCCCAGCCATAAGGAGCAATTTGAGGAGGGAAAATATAGTCCAAGGAGGTTAGGAGAAGAATTCCAACATACTTCCTCCCTCCTCCCGCTTCAAAAAAAAAAAAGGCAATTTGGGGGTCTTTATCACACCAGAAATGGTTCCCCTCAGACCTGAGAAAGAGACTAAGATATCCAGTCTGGGGAGGGGGTACTGGGAAACTCAGAGCTCGTCTACCCTTGAACCTCCAATTGACTTCATCTCCACAGCAAGGGCTAAACTAGGTCCCTTTTCTTGGCAACCTGCACTGTCCAGAACAGGAGATGGAGAAATACAGGGCGAGGAGATCAGGAGGGCACCCCAGGCCCAGGGGTCCCCCCCCAAGGTTCCCTCAGTCCTCGGGTGGGATGCGCAGGGCAGAATACACCATCACCCGACTGTCCTCCTGCCGTCGGCCTGCAGAGGGGAATGGGGGTGAGTCTTGGGCAGGGTGAGAGCAGAGCACTGACACATGGGGAGTCCTGGACAAGGGGGGGGTCCCCAGATGGTGGGGATAAGTGCAGATTCAAACCCACCAGTCACTGACTGGCTGAACCCAGACTGCTCCTGGTAAAGCCTAGAGACTAAAGGTCATGAGTGGACAAAGCAAACCCCTGAAGGTGGTGGAATAGACCGACGAGGAGACCGAGAATGATGGGCAGTGGACCCGGGCTGGGGCTGGGCTCAGTCATGGGCAAGTGGGCAGGCAGGTGGGATCTGTCAGGCGATCAGTCCAGGTAGTCAGTCCTTACACGAGAGACTGCGCTGGATACTTCGGAAGGACCCTCCAGCTGTGATGAAGGCCCAGAGCCCCATGGAAACAGTGACTGCATAGATGGGCAGCAGGCTGGCCTCGTACCAGGGGTTCAGGAATGTCTGGGGATGGGGGGAAGAGTAGAAAAGAGGTTAGATTCTTCCTCTCATCCCCATATTCTCTTTGTGCCTTTGACCCAAATCTCCCCCAGATATCTCACTTGAATCTCCCAGGCCTTCAGAACACCGATATCTTGTGGTTAAGGGCACTTGTGATGTTTCAGCCCCCTCAGAGGTATCTGTCACTCCTGCTCACCTCAGGCCATCTGCATTAGTTTGACTAATCCATTCAAACTCCTCCCTAGAGCATCCCCAGAGCAGGTTATACAATTGATGCTGAGGTGAGAGACGTCTAAAGACTTACCTTTCTGCCTCCTCCCAAGATAAGTTTTTAAATGTTAAGAAGTGAGAATATATTTCCCCTCCATCCCATTCACCATTAAGTTCTTTTCTCTCTAACTCAGGGCCCTGTCCCCAACTCACCAGTCCCGATGTCAGTAGGTGACTCCCAACCACCAGGCCCAAAGCCCAGTACCGTCTCCTCTCACAGGCATCAAAGAACACAACTCCCCAAAAGGTATGGAGCAGGATAATGGCTGCTGTCAGAAAGGCTGCAGGGAGGGAGATGGGGATGAGATACTTCCCTCATCTTCTCCCAGCCTCCTGAGATGTTGAGCCAAAGAAGTCTCCCAGGGAAGGCCAATAAATCAAATCAGGGTCAGGGATGAATGGGGCATGGAGGCAAGAAAGAAAGTGGATCTTACCTGAAGTCAAGAAGTAATAGGGTGAGTCTCCATGGATCCCAACCACACCTGGCCCAAGTGCATCGGCCAAAATATTGATAACAGAGAAGACACCACTGATGATACCGAAGGAAAGACCAGAAACTGGGGGGAGGGAGGGTTTCATCAATGTCAAAGATCACTATAGCCTTATTACCAGTGATCCCTCCCCATTCCCAGTCACAGTTCCCCCACACCTACTCTCCCTCCAGACCACCTCTCTTTGGAAGTCAGGTATGAAGAAAAACAAGAAGACGCTTAGGACATGTGGATGTTTAGAGACTTCCCTGGGAGAGAGGAGTGTCCAACTCCCTCCTTCAGTCCCTCTCCCTTGGCTCACCATAGGCCATCTGGCGGATGGAGATGGGTGATCTTCCGTCCTCACTCAGCGATGCTAACCCCTCATCTGCCTTCCTGGGGTGGGGTGGGTGGGATAGGGGAAACATGAGGGAGAGTAAGAATCGCCTTCCCCTCTGATATCTTCCCTTAGTACCTCCTCGTCCAAACCACCACCCAGGGCTGCCCCACTTATAGTTCAGTCCTCTGCCCTTCTCCCCTCCAGGCCACCCTATCTTCTTACTTAAGCAGCTTGTAGTAGGCAAAGCGGAACACCTCCTGTAGAAGGACAGAGACTGCAGCACCAAAAATCAGGAGGCCATACTGGAGTCGGGCATCTGACCGGTCGGTCACATGGACCAAGATGAACCAGACCACAGAGGCCAAGAGCAGGGAGACCAGCCAGAAAAATGCCCTGAGGAAAGACAAAGGCAATCAGACAAGCAAGGGCAGGGGGCATCCAGTGAAATCAAAGAGGGGAACCAACCAAGGCTGCAGCATAAAAAGTGGAAGTTAGACTTCCGGATTGTCCAGGGAGACAGGGAGGAGATAGGATAGGTGTCTCCACCAAGGGAGTTTGTAGGGATCTGAACGCAGGGAAAGGATAAGAAATCTGATTAAAGAGTCTTCAGAATGATGAGAGCCAGAGTGTTGGAGGACAAGAGGGTAAGGTATCCATTCCTGGATACTCCCTTAGGGCCGGCCGAGGTCAGCACAGCCCCCTTCCAAGTCTTCGCCTTGGGCCTCCTCGGACGTCGCAGGAGTACAGGAGGAATCTGTGCGATCTCTGGA